>NC_090448.1:691730825-692330825 GCF_031143425.1 Pleurodeles waltl | reverse complement strand
TGCAATGGAGCCATAGTTCTTAATGAACCTCCTGTAATACCCAGTGAGGCCTAGGAAGGCTCTCACCTGAGTCTGAGTGGTAGGGGGAATCCAATCAATAATAGTTTGGATTTTCCCCTGAAGTGGTGCAATCTGTTCCCCACCAACAAGGTGTCCCAGATAAACCACCTTACCCTGCCCTATCTGGCACTTTGAAGCCTTGATAGTGAGGCCTGCCTTTTGCAGGGCCTCCAAAACTTTCCAAAGGTGGACCAGGTGATCATCCCAGCTGGAGCTAAAGACAGCTATATCATCCAAATATGCTGCACTGAAAGCTTCCAGCCCTTGCAGGACTGTGTTCACCAACCTCTGAAAAGTGGCAGGTGCATTTTTCAAACCAAAAGGCATTACAGTAAACTGGTAATGTCCTCCAATGGTAGAAAATGCAGTCTTAGGTTTAGCATCTTCTGACATTTTGATCTGCCAATACCCTGCAGTCAAATCAAAAGTGCTTAGATACTTGGCAGATGCCAGTGTATCTATTAGCTCATCTGCCCTGGGTATAGGGTGAGCATCTGTTTTGGTTACCAAGTTGAGACCTCTATAGTCTACACAAAACCTCATTTCCTTCTTTCCATCTTTAGAATTGGGTTTTGGTACCAGTACCACAGGAGAAGCCCATGGACTGTCAGAGTGCTCAACCACTCCTAGTTCCAACATCTTCTGAACTTCTTGCTTTATGCAGTCCCTGACATGGTCAGGCTGCCTATAGATCTTACTTTTGACAGGTAAACTGTCTCCAGTATCTATAGTGTGCTCACACCAAGAAGTGGTGCCTGGCACAATGGAGAAGAGTTCTGAAAATTGTCCTAGGAGATTTATGCAATTATCTTTCTGCTCAGCAGTAAGACAATCAGCCAAAACTACCCCTTCCACAAGAGCATCTTGTTCTGTGGAAGAGAAGAGATCAGGTAGAGGATCACTGTCTTCTTCCTGTCCCTCATCTGTTGCCATGAGCAGGGTGAGATCAGCCCTGTCATAGTAGGGTTTCAGGCGGTTGACATGGAGCACCCTAAGGGGACTCCTGGCAGTGCCTAAGTCAACCAAGTAGGTGACTTCACCCTTCTTTTCAACAATTGTGTGTGGACCACTCCATTTATCTTGGAGTGCTCTTGGGGCCACAGGCTCCAAGACCCACACTTTCTGCCCTGGTTGGTACTGAACCAAAACAGCCTTCTGATCATGCCATTGCTTCTGGAGCTCTTGGCTGGCCTGAAGGTTTTTACTGGCCTTTTTCATGTACTCAGCCATCCTTGATCTGAGGCCAAGTACATAGTCCACAATATCCTGCTTAGGAGCTTTTAAAGGTTGTTCCCAACCCTCCTTTACAAGTGTGAGTGGACCCCTAACAGGGTGTCCAAAAAGAAGTTCAAAGGGGCTGAAGCCCACTCCTTTCTGGGGTACCTCCCTGTAGGCAAAAAGGAGGCATGGTAGAAGGATATCCCATCTCCTGCGGAGTTTTTCAGGGAGTCCCATAATCATGCCTTTGAGAGTTTTATTAAATCTCTCCACCAGTCCATTTGTTTGTGGATGATAGGGTGTTGTGAACTTGTAAGTTACACCACACTCCTTCCACATGGCCTTTAAGTATGCAGACATGAAATTGCTTCCTCTGTCTGATACTACTTCCTTTGGGAAGCCCACCCTGGAAAATATTCCCAGGAGGGCCTTTGCCACTGCAGGAGCTGTAGTGGTCCTTAAAGGAATAGCTTCAGGATACCTTGTGGCATGGTCCACTACCACTAAGATAAACCTATTGCCTGAAGCAGTAGGAGGGTCAAGGGGGCCAACTATGTCAACCCCTACCCTTTCAAAGGGAACCCCAACCACAGGCAGTGGGATAAGGGGTGCCTTTGGAGTGCTACCTGTCTTGCCACTGGCTTGACAGGTTTCACAGGACTTACAAAAATCTTTTGTGTCCTCAGACATCCTAGGCCAATGAAACAGTGGTACCAATCTGTCCCAAGTTTTCATTTGACCCAGGTGCCCAGCTAAGGGAATGTCATGTGCCAGTGTTAGGAGGAACTTTCTGTACTCCTGAGGAATCACTAATCTCCTGGCAGCTCCAGGTTTAGGATCCCTTTGCTCAGTGTACAAGAGGTTGTCCTCCCAGTAAACTCTGTGTGAGTCACTGACATCCCCATTAGCCTGTTTGACAGCTTGCTGTCTGAGACCCTCTAATGTGGGACAGGTTTGCTGTGCCACACTCAGCTCCTCTCTGGCAGGCCCCCCTTCACCCAAAAGCTCAGCAGTGTCTGCTTCCAGCTCCTCTGGTGTAGGTTCTGCACAGGGAGGGAATTCTTCTTCCTCAGAATTAGAATCCACTGTAGAGGGAGGGATAGTAGGAAGTGGTTTGCTTCTACTAGCCCTAGCTTTAGGGAGCACTTGGTCCATTGTTCCAGGATCCAAGCTTCCCTGTCCTTTTTGCTTTTTGGCCTGAGCCCTTGTCAAAGCAAAAATATGCCCTGGGATGCCCAGCATTGCTGCATGGGCCTCCAACTCCACATCTGACCAAGCTGATGTCTCCAAATCGTTCCCTAATAGACAGTCTACAGGTAAATCTGAAGCTACCACAACTTTCTTTGGACCAGATACCCCCCCCCAGTTGAGATTTACAACAGCCATGGGGTGGCTTTGTGTTATGTTGTGAGCATCGGTTACTTGGTACTGGTGTCCAAGTATGTGTTGTTCAGGGTGCACCAGTTTCTCAATCACCATTGTGACACTGGCACCTGTGTCCCTGTAGGCCTGGACCTCAACACCATTTATTAGGGTTAGTTGCTTGTACTTCTCCAAGTTATGGGGGCAAGCAACCAAAGTGGCTAAGTCAATAGCCCCTTCAGAGACTAAAGTAGCCTCTGTGGTCTCCCTAATCAGACCAACCCCAACTAAATTACCAAAAGTGAGCCCAGCTACTCCCTTGGATTGGCTATTAGTAGGTTTGCTCCCACCACCACTGCTATTAGTAGGGACACTAGGTGTAGCAGTAGGGGTTGTAGTGGTAGGAGCTGTGGTGCCTTTCTTTGGACAACTGGGATCTGTTGTCCAATGGCCTTTTATCTTACATAAATAGCACCATGGTTTCTTTTCCTTGTTCTGATTAGAGGATGGTTTGGGCCCACCACCCCCACCAGAGTGTTTTTGTGGGCCTGATGAAGACTCATTTTTAGATTTGTCCCCACCCTTGTCAGAAGACTTACCATCCTTCTTTTTGTTGCCATCTTTGTCACCCCCTGTATGAATTTTTCTGTTCACTCTTGTTCTGACCCATTTGTCTGCCTTCTTTCCCAATTCTTGGGGAGAGGTCAGATCAGAGTCCACCAAGTACTGGTGCAACAAATCAGACACACAATTATTAAGAATATGCTCTCTCAGGATTAAGTTATACAGGCTGTTATAATCAGTAACTTTACTGCCATGTAACCACCCCTCCAAGGCCTTCACTGCCTGGTCAATGAAATCAACCCAGTCTTGTGAAGACTCCTTTTTGGTATCTCTGAACTTGATCCTGTACTGTTCAGTGGTTAAGCCATAACCATCCAGGAGTGCATTCTTAAGAACTTGGAAATTGTTAGCATCATTTTCTTTTACAGTAAGGAGCCTATCCCTACCTTTTCCAGTAAATGATAGCCATAGGATAGCAGCCCACTGCCTTTGAGGGACATCCTGTACAGCACAGGCCCTCTCAAGTGCAGCAAACCACTTGTTAATGTCATCCCCCTCCTTGTAAGGGGGAACTATCTTATGCAGATTCCTGGAATCATGCTCTTTTGCAGGATGACTATGGGGAATACTGCTGCTGCCACCATGGGTATCTAAACCCATTTTCTGTCTTTCCCTCTCTATTTCTAAAGATTGTCTATCCAAATCCAGCTGTTGCTTCTTGAGCTTCAGTCTGGTTTGCTCCACTCTCAATCTATTGAGCTCCCTTTCCAACAATCTGTCATCAGGGTGGGTGGGAGGGACATTTCTAGATACAGAGGTGTGATGGGAATGAACAGAAGGAGACCTGTCCCTTACAGAGGGCACCCTAACAGCTTGGCTACCAGTATAATGTGAGAGCACATCATCAGTATGATGTGATTCAACCTCTGTACCAACTATGCTAGACTGTCTAGTAATGGGCAGGCTGAGAATTTTCTTTCCAGAACCTTTTCCTGGGGGAGTCCCTGGATCAGATTGAGAACCATTAGCTACTTTTTCTACAGATTGGGCACTTATGGCCTTATCCTGTACTCTAAGCATATTAATTAACAGTTCTAAGGAAGGATTCTTCCCTACACTCAAACCTCTCTCTATGCAGAGACTCCTTGCTCCTTTCCAGCTAAGGTGATCATATGCAAGTTTGGACAGTTCAACTTTTTGGCCTGTGCCAGACATTTTTTAGAGAGAGTTAAAGTGATAGACAAAGAGAAAAAAGTTTTCAGAACTTTTTGGAAAGACAGAAAAAAACTTTTTAAACTTTTAAGAACTTTTTGAAAGTTTAGAAGTACTTTTCAGCACTTAGAAAAGAGTGAAAAGAGGAAATGCAAAACTTTTTGGCTATGTGTATATACACTGACCTTGTTTTGTATATTTTTCTCTTATGAAAAGTACAATGACAAGAGTGGTAAGTAGTCTCAAGCACTTATCCCACCACTGCACAACCAATGTAGGAGGCTGGACTGGCTTGTAGTGAGTACCAAGGGGTACTTGCACCTTGCACCAGGCCCAGTTATCCCTTATTAGTGTATAGGGTGTCTAGCAGCTTAGGCTGATAGATAATGGTAGCTTAGCAGAGCAGCATAGGCTGAACTAGGAGACGTGTGAAGCTACTACAGTACCACCTAGTGTCATATGCACAATATCATAAGAAAACACAATACACAGTTATACTAAAAATAAAGGTACTTTATTTTTATGACAATATGCCAAAGTATCTTAGAGTGTACCCTCAGTAAGAGGATAGGAAATATACACAAGATATATATACACAATAGCAAAAATATGCAGTATAGTCTTAGAAAACAGTGCAAACAATGTATAGTTACAATAGGATGCAATGGGGAAACATAGGGATAGGGGCAACACAAACCATATACTCCAGAAGTGGAATGCGAACCACGAATGGACCCCAAACCTATGTGACCTTGTAGAGGGTCGCTGGGACTATTAGAAAATAGTGAGAGTTAGAAAAATAACCCTCCCCAAGACCCTGAAAAGTGAGTGCAAAGTGCACTAAAGTTCCCCTAAGGACAAAATAGTCGTGTTAGAGGGAGAATGCAAGGAAAACACAAATCAGCAATGCAACAACGATGGATTCCTGTCTGAAGGTACCTGTGGAGCAAGGGGACCAAGTCCAAAAGTCCCAAGCAGCTCGGAGATGGGCAGATGCCCAAGAAATGCCAGCGGTTGGTGCAAAGAAGCTCTTACTAGGCTGAAGAACTGTGAATACTGCAGGAACGACAAGGGCTAGAGACTTCCCCTTTGGAGGATGGATCCCCCACGCCTTGGAGAGTCGTGCAGAAGTGTTTTCCCGCCGGATGGACGCCAACAAGCCTTGCTACACGCAAATCGTGCGTTTGGCGTTTTTGGACGCTGCTGGGGCCCAGGAGGGACCAGAAGGTCGCAAATTGGACCTGCAGAGAGAGGGGACGTCGAGCAAGACAAGGAGCCCTCACTGAAGCAGGTAGCACCCGGAGAAGTGCCAGAAACAGGCACTACGAGGATGCGTGAAACGGTGCTCGCCGAAGTTGCACAAAGGAGTCCCACGTCGCCGGAGACCAACTTAGAAAGTCGTGCAATGCAGGTTAGAGTGCCGTGGACCCAGGCTTGGCTGTGCACACAGGATTTCCGCCGGAAGTGCACAGGGGCCGGAGAAGCTTGCAAAGTCGCGGTTCCCAGCAATGCAGCCCAGCGAGGTGAGGCAAGGACTTACCTCCACCAAACTTGGGCTGAAGAGTCACTGGACTGTGGGGGTCACTTGGACGGTGTCGCTGGATTCGAGGGACCTCGCTCGTCGTGCTGAGAGGAGACCCAAGGGACCGGAGATGCAGCTTTTTGGTGCCTGCGGTTGCAGGGGGAAGATTCCGTCGACCCACGGGAGATTTCTTCGGAGCTTCTGGTGCAGAGAGGAGGCAGACTACCCCCACAGCATGCACAAGCAGGAAAACAGTCGAGAAGGCGGCAGGATCAGCGTTACAGAGTTGCAGTAGTCGTCTTTGCTACTATGTTGCAGGTTTGCAGGCTTCCAGCGCGGTCAGCGGTCGATTCCTTATCAGAAGGTGAAGAGGGAGATGCAGAGGAACTCGGCTGAGCTCATGCATTCGTTATCTAAAGTTTCCCCAGAGACAGAGACCCTAAATAGCCAGAAAAGAGGGTTTGGCTACCTAGGAGAGAGGAAAGGCTACTAACACCTGAAGGAGCCTATCACAAGGAGTCTCTGACGTCACCTGGTGGCACTGGCCACTCAGAGCAGTCCAGTGTGCCAGCAGCACCTCTGTTTCCAAGATGGCAGAGGTCTGGAGCACACTGGAGGAGCTCTGGACACCTCCCAGGGGAGGTGCAGGTCAGGGGAGTGGTCACTCCCCTTTCCTTTGTCCAGTTTCGCGCCAGAGCAGGGGCTAAGGGGTCCCTGAACCGGTGTAGACTGGCTTATGCAGAATTGGGCACCTCTGTGCCCAACAAAGCATTTCCAGAGGCTGGGGGAGGCTACTCCTCCCCTGCCTTCACACCATTTTCCAAAGGGAGAGGGTGTCACACCCTTTCTCAGAGGAAGTTCTTTGTTCTGCCATCCTGGGCCAGGCCTGGCTGGACCCCAGGAGGGCAGATGCCTGTCTGAGGGGTTGGCAGCAGCAGCAGCTGCAGAGAAACCCCAGGAAGGGCAGTCTGGCAGTACCAGGGTCTGTGCTACAGACCACTGGGATCATGGAATTGTACCAACAATGCCAGGATGGCATAGAGGGGGCAATTCCATGATCATAGACATGTTACATGGCCATATTCGGAGTTACCATGGTGAAGCTACATATAGGTAGTGACCTATATGTAGTGCACGCGTGTAATGGTGTCCCCGCACTCACAAAGTTCAGTGAATTAGCTCTGAACAATGTGGGGGCACCTTGGCTAGTGCCAGGGTGCCCTCACACTAAGTAACTTTGCACCTAACCTTTACCAGGTAAAGGTTAGACATATAGGTGACTTATAAGTTACTTAAGTGCAGTGTAAAATGGCTGTGAAATAACGTGGACGTTATTTCACTCAGGCTGCAGTGGCAGGCCTGTGTAAGAATTGTCAGAGCTCCCTATGGGTGGCAAAAGAAATGCTGCAGCCCATAGGGATCTCCTGGAACCCCAATACCCTGGGTACCTCAGTACCATATACTAGGGGATTATAAGGGTGTTCCAGTAAGCCAATGTAAATTGGTAAAAATGGTCACTAGCCTGTCAGTGACAATTTGGGAAGCAATGAGAGAGCATAACCACTGAGGTTCTGATTAGCAGAGCCTCAGTGAGACAGTTAGTCACTACACAGGTAACACATACAGGCACACTTATGAGCACTGGGGCCCTGGGTTACCAGGGTCCCAGTGACACATACAACTAAAACAACATATATACAGTGAAAAATGGGGGTAACATGCCAGGCAAGATGGTACTTTCCTACACTCGGGGATCATGGAATTGTCTCCCCAATGCCAGAATGGCATTGGGGTGACAATTCCATGATCTTAGACATGTTACATGGCCATGTTCGGAGTTACCATTGTGACTCTATACATAGGTAGTGACCTATGTATAGTGCACGCGTGAAATGGTGTCCCCGCACTCACAAAGTCCGGGGAATTTGCCCTGAACGATGTGGGGGCACCTTGGCTAGTGCCAGGGTGCCCACACACTAAGTAACTTTGCCCCCAACCTTCAGCAGGTGAAGGTTAGACATATAGATGACTTATAAGTCACTTAAGTGCAGTGGTAAATGGCTGTGAAATAACGTGGACGTTATTTCACTCAGGCTGCAGTGGCAGGCCTGTGTAAGAATTGTCAGAGCTCCCTATGGGTGGCAAAAGAAATGCTGCAGCCCATAGGGATCTCCTGGGACCCCAATACCCTGGGTACCTTAGTACCATATACTAGGGAATTATAAGGGTGTTCCAGTATGCCAATGTGAATTGGTGAAATTGGTCACTAGCCCGTTAGTGACAATTTAGAAAGCAGAGAGAGCATAACCACTGAGGTTCTGGTTAGCAGAGCCTCAGTGAGACAGTTAGTCATCACACAGGGAACACATACAGGGCACACTTATGAGCACTGGGGCCCTGGCTGGCAGGGACCCAGTGACACATAGACTAAAACAACATATATACAGTGAAATATGGGGGTAACATGCTAGGCAAGATGGTACTTTCCTACACAACCCCCCCCCCCCCAAACGAAGGACAATAAGACTAGCCATGACCTGATGAGTCTTCATTGTCTAAGTGGAAATATCTGGAGACTCCATCTGCATTGGAGTGGGTACTCCCAGGTCTATGTTCCACTGTATAGTCCATTCCCTGTAGAGATATGGACCACCTCAACAATTTAGGGCTTTCACCTTTCATTTGTTTCAGCCAAAGTAGAGGTTTGTGGTCTTTCTGAACAATGAAGTGAGTGCCAAACAGGTATGGCCTCAACTTCTTCAGTGCCCAGACCACAGCAAAGGCCTCCTTCTCTACGGCAGACCAACGCTTTTCTCTAGGGGCCAACCTCCTGCTGATAAAAGCAACAGGTTGATCCTGGCCCTCAGAATTAAGTTATGATAAGACTGCCCCTACCCCTAATTCAGGTGCATCAGTTTGAACAATGAATTTCTTGGAGTAAGATGGGCTTTTTATGACAGGTGCAGTGCACATGGCCTGTTTGAGCTCCTCCAAAGCTTTCTGACAGCTAGCTATCTACAATACCTTTTTAGGGATCTTCTTGGAAGTGAGGTCATTAAGTGGGGCTGCAATGGAGCCATAGTTCTTAATGAACATCCTGTAATACCCAGTGAGGCCTAAGAAGGCTTTCACCTGGGAATGAGTTGTAGGGGGAACCCAATCCATGATAGTTTGGATTTTCCCCTGAAGTGGTGCAATCTGTTCTCCACCTACCAGGTGTCCCAGATAAACCACTTTCCCCTGCTCTATCTGGCACTTTGAAGCCTTGATAGTGAGGCCTGCCTTTTACAGGGCCTCCAAAACTTTCCATAGGTGGACCAGGTGATCCTCCCAGGTGGAGCTAAAGACAGCTATATCATCTAGTTATGCTGCACTAAAAGCCTCCAACCCTTGCAGGACTGTATTCACCAACCTTTGAAAAGTGGCAGGTGCATTTTTCAAACCAAAGGGCATTACTGTGAATTGGTAGTGCCTTTCAATAGTCAAAAATGCAGTTTTTGCTTTAGCATACTCTGATAACTTGATCTGCCAATACCCTGCAGTCAAATCAAAGGTGCTTAGATACTTGGCAGATGCCAGTGTATCTATGAGCTCATCTGCCCTGGGTATAGGGTGAGCATCAGTTTTAGTTTCCTGGTTGAGACCTCTGTAATCTACACATAACCTCATCTCTCTTTTCCCATCTTTTGAGTGAGGCTTTGGTACAAGCACCACAGGAGAGGCCCATGGGCTTTCAGAATGTTCAACCACTCCTAGTTCAAGCATTTTCTGAACTTCTTGTTTTATGCAGTCCCTGACATGGTCAGGCTGCCTATAGATCTTACTTTTGACAGGCATGCTGTCTCCAGTATCTATAGTGTGCTCACACCAAGAAGTGGTACCTGGCACAGTAGAAAAGAGTTCAGAAAACTGGCCTAGGAGATTTATGCAGTTGTCTTTCTGCTCAGCAGTAAGACAGTCTGCCAAAACTACACCTTCCACTAGAGCATCTTGTTCTGTGGAAGAGAAGAGATCAGGGAGAGGGTCACTCTCTTCTTCCTGTCCTTCATCTGTTGCCATGAGCAGGGTGAGATCAGCCCTGTCATAGTAGGGTTTTAGGCGATTGACATGGAGCACTCTAAGGGGACTCCTGGCAGTGCCCAGTTCAACCAAGTAGGTGACCTCGCCCTTCTTTTCAATAATGAGGTGGGGTCCACTCCATTTGTCTTGGAGTGCTCTTGGGGCCACAGGCTCCAATACCCACACCTTCTGTCCTGGTTGGTACTGAATCAGAGCAGCCTTCTGGTCATGCCATTGCTTTTGGAGCTCTTGTCTGGCCTGAAGGTTTTTACTGGCCTTTTTCATGTACTCAGCCATTCTGGATCTTAGGCCGAGTACATAGTCCACTATGTCTTGCTTGGGAGCTTTAAAAGGTTGTTCCCACCCCTCCTTCACAAGTGTTAGGAGACCTCTTACAGGGTGTCCAAATAGGAGTTCATAGGGGCTGAAGCCCACTCCTTTCTGGGGTACCTCCCTGTAAGCAAAAAGGAGGCAAAGTAGCAGGACATCCCATCTCCTCCTGAGTTTTTCAGGGAGTCCCATTATCATTCCTTTGAGAGTTTTATTAAACCTCTCTACCAGTCCATTTTTTGTGTGGATGATAAGGTGTGGTGAAGTTGTATGTTACACCACATTGCTTCCACATGGCCTTCAAGTATGCAGACATAAAGTTGCTACCCCTGTCTGATACAACCTCTTTTGGGAAACCCACCCTGGAAAAGATTCCCAGGAGGGCTTTTGCCACTGCAGGAGTGTAGGAAACTACCATCTTGCCTCGCATGTTACCCCCATATTTCACTGTATATATGTTGTTTTAGTGTATGTGTTCCCTGTGTGATGACTAACTGTCTCACTGAGGCTCTGCTATCCAGAACCTCAGTGGTTATGCTCTCTCATTTCTTTCCAAATTGTCACTAACAGGCTAGTGACCAATTTCACCAATTTACATTGGCATACTGGAACACCCTTATAATTCCCTAGTATATGGTACTGAGGTATCCAGGGTATTGGGGTTCCAGGAGATCCCTATGGGCTGCAGCATTTCTTTTGACACCCAGAGGGACCTCTGACAATTCTTACACAGGCCTGCCACTGCAGCCTGAGTGAAATAACGTCCACGTTATTTCACAGCCATTTACCACTGCACTTAAGTGACTTATAAGTCACCTATATGTCTAACCTTCACCTGGTGAAGGTTGGGTGCAACGTTACTTAGTGTGTGGGCACCCTGGCACTAGCCAAGGTGCCCCCACATCGTTCAGGGCAAATTCCCCGGACTTTGTGAGTGCGGGGACACCATTACACGCATGCACTATACATAGGTCACTACCTATGTATAGCGTCACAATGGTAACTCTGAACATGGCCATGTAACATGTCTAAGATCATGGAATTGTCACCCCAATGCCATTCTGGCATTGGGGAGACAATTCCATGATCCCCCGAGTCTCTAGCACAGACCCGGGTACTGCCAAACTACCTTTCCCGGGGTTTCACTGCAGCTGCTGCTGCTGCCAACCCCTCAGACAGGTTTCTGCCTTCCTGGGGTCCAGCCAGGCCTGGCCCAGGAAGGCAGAACAAAGGATTTCCTCTGAGAGAGGGTGTTACACCCTCTCCCTTTGGAAAAAGGTGTCTGGGCTGGGGAGGAGTAGCCTCCCCCAGCCTCTGCAAATGCTTCGATGGGCACAAATGGTGCCCATCTCTGCATAAGCCAGTCTACACCAGTTCAGGGATCCCCCAGCCCTGCTCTGGCACGAAACTGGACAAAGGAAAGGGGAGCGACCACTCCCCTGACCTGCACCTCCCAGGGGAGGTGCCCAGAGCTCCTCCAGTGTGTCCCAGACCTCTGCCATCTTGGAAACAGAGGTGTCTGTGGCACACTGGACTGCTCTGAGTGGCCAGTGCCAGCAGGTGATGTCAGAGGCTCCTTCTGATAGGCTCTTACCCCTCTTGGTAGCCAATCCTCCTTCCTAGGTAGCCAAACCTTCTTTTCTGGCTATTTAGGGTCTCTGCTTTGGGGAATTCTTCAGATAACGAATGCAAGAGGTCACCAGAGTTCCTCTGCATCTCCCTCTTCACCTTCTGCCAAAGGATCGACCGCTGACTGCTCAGGACGCCTGCAAAACCGCAACAAAGTAGCAAGACGACTACTAGCAACCTTGTATCGCTTCATCCTGCCGGCTTTCTCAACTGTTTCCAGGTGGTGTATGCTCTGCGGGTAGCCTGCCTCCTCTCTGCACCAGGAGCTCTGAAGAAATCTCCAGTGGGTCGAAGGAATCTTCCCCCTGCTAACGCAGGCACCAAAGGTCTGCATCACTGGTCCTCTGGGTCCCCTCTCAGCCTGATGAGCGTGGTCCCTGGAACTCAGCAACTCTGTCCAAGTGACTCCCACAGACCAGTGACTCTTCAGTCCAAGTTTGGTGGAGGTAAGTCCTTGCCTCCCCGCACTAGACTGCATTGCTGGGTACTGCGTGATTTCCAGCTGCTCTGGCTCCTGTGCACTTTTCCAGGATTTCCTTTGTGCACAGCCAAGCCTGGGTCGCTGACACTCTAACCTGCAGTGCACAACCTTCTGAGTTGTCCTCCGGTGTCGTTGGACTCCTTTTTGTGACTTTGCGTGGACTCCGGTTCACTCTTCTTCCTAGTGCCTGTTCAGGTACTTCTGCGGCTGCTGCCTGCTTCTGTGAGGGCTCCCTGACTTTCTGGGCGCCCCCTCTGTCTCCTCCTCCAAGTGGCGACATCCTGGTCCCTCCTGGGCCACAGCAGCACCCAAAAACCTTCACTGCAACCCTAGCAGCTAGCAGGGCTTGTTTGCAGTTTTTCTGTGTGCGAACATGTCTGCAAACTTCATCGTGACATGGGACATCCATCTCCCAAAGGAGAAGTTCCTAGCTCTCTTCT
This sequence comes from Pleurodeles waltl, assembly GCF_031143425.1. Lineage (NCBI taxonomy): Eukaryota > Metazoa > Chordata > Amphibia > Caudata > Salamandridae > Pleurodeles > Pleurodeles waltl. The sequence goes on along the minus strand of NC_090448.1, from coordinate 692,317,948 downwards.
TTCTTGCAGAACTCCAAGCTTCTTCCAACAGGTGGCAGCTTCCTTGCACCCTCAGCAGGCATTTCCTGGGCTCCTGCCCACTCTCGACACTGTTGCGACTTATATCTTGTGTATATAACTTATCCTCATACTGATGGTACTCACTGATATACTTTTGGCATATTGTCATAGAAATAAAGTACCTTTATTTTTAGTACTTCTGTGTATTGTGTTTTCTTATGATATTGTGCATATGACACGAGTGGTATAGTAGGAGCTTTACATGTCTCCTAGTTCAGCATAAGCTGCTTTGCCATAGCTACCGTCTATGAGCCTACACTTCTAGAAACACCTCTTCTACACTAATAAGGGATAACTGGAGCTGGCACAAGGTGTAAGTACCTCTGGTACCCACGACAAGCCAGGCCAGCCTCCTACATTGGTTGTGCAGCGGTCGGATAAGTACTTGTAACTACTTACCACTTTGTCATTGTGTACTTTTCATAAGAGAATAATATACAAAACAGTTCAGTGTATGTACACCTAACCAAAAAGTTTTGCTTTTCTTCTCTCAAACTTTTTACAAAGTGCTGAAAAGTACTCTAAAACTTCTAAAAGTTTTCGAAAAGTTAGAAAAAGTTTTTTCTCTGTTCTTTAAAAAGTTCTGAAACTTTTTTTCATTCTCACTATTTCTAAACCTTTTACTATCATGTCTGTAGAAGACTCTACTCTTAAAATGGTCAGTACTACTTATGACAATTTGAATTACAAGAGCCTAAGGAGTCTCTGCCTAGAAAGAGGTTTAGTGATAGTAAAGAACCCTACCAAAGAAATTCTATTTACCATGCTTATTGTAAATGATGAGTCCCAAGCAGGCACATCAAACGAGAGGTTAATAGAAGGTTCCCAATCTGACTCAGGGGATCTCCTTGTGGGAGGTAGGGAGGGGTCTGATCAGGATCTGCTGTTGGTAGTAATGGAGGTTCCCATCACAGCAGGGAAATCTTTAATCCTAGAGGCCAAGTTGCTAGGGTTCAGTCAGTTAGGGACAGATCCCCCTCTGTTGTTTCAAACTTGTCTTCTGTGTCCAAGCATTCCCAACCCACCCACCTTGAGGATAGACTTTGTAGACTGTTCAGTGAGGGCCTTGGAGGGGTGGTTACATGGCGGTAGAGTTTCTGACTAAGAACGCCTGTATAATCTTATTCTGAGAGAGCATATTCTGAATAACTGGCTCTGACTTATTACACCAATATCTAGTGGACTCAGATCTGACCTCTCCCCAAGAATTGGGAAAGAAGGCAGACAAATGGGTCAGAACAAGAGTGAACAGAAAAGTTCATACAGGGGGTGACAAGGATGGCAAGAAGAAGGATGGTAAGTCTTCTGACAAGGGTGGGGACAAAAGTAAAACTAAGTCTTTATCAGGCCCACAAAAATCCTCTGGTGGGGTTGGTGGGTCCAAATCCTCTTCCAATAATCAACCTAAAAAGCCTTGGTGTTATTTGTGTAAAGTCAAAGACCATTGGACAACTGATGCCAGTTGTCCAAAGAAAAACACCAAACCTCTCACTACCACAACCCCTGCTGCAAATTCTAGTGCCCCTAGTAATAGCAGTGGTCGTGGGAGCAAACCTACTAATAGCCAATCCAAGAGAGTAGCTGGGCTTACTATTGGTAATTTAGTTGGGGTTGGTGTTGTTAGGGAGACTACAGAGGCTCTGTTAGTCTCTGAAGGTGCCATTGATTTGGCCACCTTGGTTGCCTGTCCCCTTAATATGGATAAGTACAAGCAAATCAACTTCCCCTAAGAAATGGTGTTGAGGTTCAGGCCTACAGGGACACAGGTGCCAGTGTGACCATGGTAATAGAGAAACTGGTGCACCCTGAACAACCCCTACAGGGTCAGCAGTACCAAGTGACAGACGCTCATAACAACACTCTCAGCCACCCCATGGCTGTTGTGAATCTCAACTGGAGGGGGTTACTGGTCCAAAGAAAGTTGTGGTTGCCTCAGATTTACCTGTTGACTGTCTACTAGGGAATGATTTAGAGACATCAGCCTGGGCAGAAGTGGAGTTTGAGGCTCATGCAGCAATGCTGGGCATTCCCGGGCATATTTTTGCTTTGACAAGGGCTCAGGCCAAAAAGCACAAAGGACAGGGTAACTTGGATCCTGGAACAATGGACCAAGTGCTCCCTAAAGCTAGGGATAGCAAGGGTAAATCCCTACCCACTATCCCTCCATCTACAGATGATTCTTCTTCTGAGGAAGAAGAATTTCCTCCCTGTGCAGAACCTTCACCAGATGAGCTGGCAGCAGACACTGCTGAGCTTTTGGGTGGAGGGGGTCCTGCCAGGGAACAGCTGAGTGTGGCACAGCAAACCTGTCCCACATTAGAGGGTCTCAGACAGCAAGCTGTCAAACAGCAAATTGGGGATGTCAGTGACTCACATAGAGTTTACTGGGAGGACAACCTCTTGTACACCGAGGCAAGGGAACCAAAACCTGGAGCAGCCAGGAGATTGGTCATTCCCCTGCAGTACAGAGAATTCTTCCTAACTCTGGCACATGACATTCCTTTGGCTGGGCATTTGGGCCAGATCAAAACATGGGAAAGGCTTGTCCCCCTGTTTCACTGGCCTAGGATGTCAGAGGACACTAAAGATTTTTGCAAGTCTTGTGTGACCTGCCAAGCCAGTGGCAAGACTGGTGGCACACCAAAGGCTCCCCTTAGTCCACTACCTGTGGTTGGGGTCCCCTTTGAAAGGGTAGGGGTTGACATAGTTGGCCCCCTTGACCCACCTACTGCTTCAGGCAATAGGTTTATCTTGGTGGTTGTGGACCATGCCAAAAGATATCCTGAAGCAATGCCTCTAAGGACCACTACAGCTCCTGCAGTGGCAAAGGCCATCCTGGGAATCTTTTCCAGGGCGGGTTTCCCTAAAGAGGTTATATCAGACAGGGGTAGCAACTTCATGTCTGCATACTTGAAAGCAATGTGGAAGGAGTGTGGTGTTACCTACAAGTTCACCACTCCTTATCATCCACAGACTAATGAACTGGTAGAGAGGTTTAATAAAACTCTCAAAGGTATGATAATAGGACTCCCTGAAAAACTCAGGAGGAGATGGGATGTCCTGTTACCTTGCCTCCTTTTTGCTTACAGGGAGGTACCCCAGAAAGGAGTGGGCTTCAGCCCCTTTGAACTCCTCTTTGGATACCCTGTAAGAGGTCCACTAACACTTGTGAAGGAGGGTTGGGAACAACCTTTAAAAGCTCCCAAATAGGACATAGTGGACAATGTACTTGGCCTAAGTTCAAGAATTGCCCAGTACATGAAAAAGGCCAGTAAAAACCTTCCGGCCAGCCAAGAGCTCCAGAAGCAATGGCATGACCAGAAGGCTGTTCTGATCCAGTACCAACCAGGACAGAAGGTGTGGGTATTGGAGCCTGTGGCCCGAAGAGCACTCGAGGACAAATGGAGTGGACGCCATCTAATTGTTGAGAAAAAGGGTGCTGTTACCTATCTGGTAGACCTGGGCACTGCCAGGAGTCCCCTTAGGGTAATTCATGTCAACCGTCTAAAACCCTACTATGACAGGGCTGATCTCACACTGCTCATGGCAACAGATGAAGGACAGGAAGAAGAGAGTGACCCTCTCCCTGATCTCTTCTCCTCCAATGAAGAGGATGCTTTAGTGGAGGGAGTAGTTCTAGCAGATTGTCTGACTGCAGAACAGAAAGACAACTGCATAAATCTCCTTGGACAATTTACTGAACTCTTTTCAGCTGTGCCAGGCACCACATCTTGGTGTGAACACACAATTGATACTGGAGACAGCTTGCCTGTCAAAAGTAAAGTCTATAGGCAGCCTGACCATGTCAGGGACTGCATAAAACAAGAGGTTCAGAAAATGCTTGTTCTAGGAGTGGTTGAACCTTCTGAAAGCCCATGGGTGAGTCCTGTGGTGCTTGTACCAAAGCCTCACTCAAAAGATGGAAAAAGAAAGATGTGGTTTTGTGTAGACTACAGAGGTCTCAATCAGGTAACAAAAACTGATGCTCACCCTATACCCAGGGCAGATGAGCTCATAGATACACTGGCATCTGCCAAGTATCTAAGCACATTTGTTTTGACAGCAGGGTATTTGCAGATCAAATTGGCTGAGGATGCTAAACCTAAAACTGCATTTTCAACTATAGGACGGTACTTCCAATTTACAGTGATGCCCTTTGGTTTGAAGAATGCACCTGCCACTTTTCAGAGGTTGGCAAACACAGTCCTGCAAGTGTTGGAGGCTTTTAGTGCAGCATATCTTGATGATATAGCTGTCTTTAGCTCCAACTGGGATGAGCACCTGGTCCACCATTGGAAAGTTTTGGAGGCCCTGCAAAAGGCAGGCCTCACTATCAAGGCCTCAAAGTGTCAGATAGGGCAGGGAAAGGTGGATTATCTGGGACACCTGGGAGGTGGAGAACAGATTGTACCACTTCAGGGGAAAATCCAGACAATCATGGATTGGGATCCCCTAGAACTCAGACCCAGGTGAGAGCCTTCCTAGGCCTCGCTGGGTATTACAGGAGATTCATTAAAAACTATGGCTCCATAGCAGCCCCACTTAATGATCTCACCAGTAAAAAGATGCCTAAAAAGGTATTGTGGACAGCTAGCTGTCAGAAAGCTTTTGAGAAGCTCAAACATGCCATGCACTCTGCACCTGCCCTAAAAAGCCCATGTTACTCCAAGAAATTAATTGTTCAAACTGATGCATCTGAATTAGGGGTAGGGGCAGTCTTATCACAACTGAATTCTGAGGGCCAGGATCAACCAGTTGCTTTTATCAGCAGAAGGTTGACCCCTAGAGAAAAGCGTTGGTCTGCCATAGAGAGGGAGGCCTTTGCTGTGGTCTGGGCACTGAAGAAGTCGAGGCCATACCTGTTTGGCACTCACTTCATTTTTCAGACAGACCACAAACATCTACTTTGGCTAAAACAAATGAAAGGTGAAAACCCTAAATTGTTGAGGTGGTCCATATCTCTACAGGGAATGGACTATACAGTGGGACATAGACCTAGGAGTACCCACTCCAATGCAGACAGACTCTCCAGATATTTCCACTTGGACAATGAAGACTCATCAGGTCATGGCTAGTCTTATTGTCCTTCGTTTGGGGGGGTTGTGTAGGAAAGTACCATCTTGCCTGGCATGTTACCCCCATATTTCACTGTATATATGTTGTTTTAGTTGTATGTGTCACTGGGACCCTGCCAGCCAGGGCCCCATTGCTCATAAGTGTGCCCTGTATGTGTTACCTGTGTTATGACTAACTGTCTCACTGAGGCTCTGCTAGCCAGAACCTCAGTAGTTATGCTCTCTCATTTTCTTTCCAAATTGTCACTAACAGGCTAGTGACCAATTTCACCAATTTACATTGGCATACTGGAACACCCTTATAATTCCCTAGTATATGGTACTGAGGTACCCAGGGTATTGGGGTTCCAGGAGATCCCTAAGGGCTGCAGCATTCCTGGTGCCACCCATAGGGAGATCTGACAATTCTTACACAGGCCTGCCTTTGCAGCCTGAGTGAAATAACGTCCACGTTATTTCACAGCCATTTACCACTGCACTTAAGTAACTTATAAGTCACCTATATGTCTAACCTTTACCTGGTAAAGGTTGGGTGCTAAGTTACTTAGTGTTTGGGCACCCTGGCACTAGCCAAGGTGCTCCCACATTGTTCAGGGAACATTCCCCGGACTTTGTGAGTGCGGGGACACCATTACACGCGTGCACTATACATATGTCACGACATATGTATAGCGTCACAATGGTAACTCCAAACATGGCCATGTAACATGTCTAAGATCATGGAATTGTCACCGCAATGCCATTCTGGCATTGGGGAGGCAATTCCATGATCCCCCGAGTCTCTAGCTCAGACCCGGGTACTGCCAAACTACCTTTCCCGGGGTTTCACTGCAGCTGCTGCTGCTGCCAACCCCTCAGACAGGTTTCTGTTAAGTTACTTAAGTTACTTAAGTGCAGTGGTAAATGGCTGTGAAATAACGTGGACGTTATTTCACTCAGGCTGCAGTGGCAGGCCTGTGTAAGAATTGTCAGAGCTCCCTATGGGTGGCAAAAGAAATGCTGCAGCCCATAGGGATCTTCTGGAACCCCAATACCCTGGGTACCTCAGTACCATATACTAGGGAATTATAAGGGTGTTCCAGTATGCCAATGTGAATTGGTGAAATCGGACACTAGCCTGTTAGTGACAATTTGTACAGCAGAGAGAGCATAACCACTGAGGTTCTGGTTAGCAGAGCCTCAGTGAGACAGTTAGGCATCACATAGGGAACACATACATATAGGCCACAAACTTATGAGCACTGGGGTCCTGGCCAGCAGGGTCCCAGTGACACATAAGAAACACACTGACAACCCAGGGTTTTTCACTATGAGCACTGGGCCCTGGCTAGCGGTATCCCAGTGAGACAGTGAAAACACCCTGACATATACTCACAAACAGGCCGAAAGTCGGGGTAACAAGGCTAGAAAGAGGCTACTTTCTCACAACAGCCAAGCCTGGGTCCCCGGCACTCTAACCTGCAGTGCACAACCTTCTGAGTCGTCCTCCGGCGTCGTGGGACTCCCTTTTGTGACTTCGCGTGGACTCCAGTTCACTCTTCTTTCTAGTGCCTGCTGAGGTACTTCTGCGGCTGCTGCCTGCTTCTGTGAGGGCTCCCTGACTTTCTGGGCGCCCCCTCTGTCTCCTCCTCCAAGTGGCGACATTCTGGTCCCTCCTGGCCCACAGCAGCACCCAAAAACCTCCACCGCAATCCTTGCAGCTAGCAAGGCTTGTTTGCGGTCTTTCTGTGTGGGAACACCTCTGCAAGCTTCATCGTGATGTGGGACATCCATCTCCCCTAAAGGAGAAGTTCGTAGCTCTCTTCTTTCTAGCAGAACTCCAAGCTTCTTCCAACAGGTTACAGCTTCCTTGCACCCTCAGCTGGCATTTCCTGGGCTCCTGCCCACTCTCGACACTGTCGCGACTATTGGACGTGGTCCCCTTGTCTTACAGGTACTCAGGTCCGGAAATCCACTGTTGTTGCATTGCTGGTGTTTGTTTTTCCTGCAGAATCCCCCTATCACGACTTCTGTGCTCTCTAGGGGTAGTAGGTGCACTTTACACCTACCTTTCAGGGTCTTGGGGTGGGCTATTTTTCTAACCCTCTCTGTTTTCTTACAGTCTCAGCGACCCTCTACAAACTCACATAGGTTTGGGGTCCATTTGTGGTTCGCATTCCACTTTTGGAGTATATGGTTTGTGTTGCCCCTATACCTATGTGTTCCTATGCAATCTACTGTAATTCTACACTGTTTGCATTACTTTTCTTGCTATTACTTACCTAATTTTGGTTTGTGTACATATATCTTGTGCATGTAACTTATCCTCATACTGAGGGTACTCACTGATATACGTTTGGCATATTGTCATAAAAATAAAGTACCTTTATTTTTAGTACTTCTGTGTATTGTGTTTTCTTATGATATTGTGCATATGACACCAGTCGTATAGTAGGAGCTTTACATGTCTCCTAGTTCAGCCTAAGCTGCTTTGCAATAGCTACCTTCTATGAGCCGAAGCTGCTATAAACACCTCTTCAACACTAATAAGGGATAACTGGACCTGGCACAAGGTGTAAGTACCTCTGGTACCCACTACAAGCCAGGCCAGCCTCCTACATTGCGTGACTCTTGGACTTAGTCCCCTTCCTTTACAGGTCCTCAGGTCCAGGAATCCGTCTTCAGTGGTTTGCAGTCAGCTGTTGTCCTTGCAGAATCCCCTATCTCGACTTTACTGTCTTTCTAGGGTAGTAGGGTAACTTTACTCCTACTTTTCAGGGTCTTGGGGTGGGGTATCTTGGACACCCTTAGTGTTTTCTGACACTCCAAGCGACCCTCTACACACTACACTAGGCCTGAGGTCCATTCGTGGTTCTCATTCCACTTTTGGAGTATATGGTTTGTGTTTCCCCTTGGCCTATATCTCCCTATTGCATTCTATTGTGTTCTACATTCTTTGCACTACTTTTCTAACTGTTACTTACCTGTTTTTGGGTTGTGTGTATATAATTTGTGTATATTACTTACCTCCTAAGGGAGTATATCCTCTGAGATACTTTTGCCATATTGTCACTAAAATAAAGTGCCTTTATTTTTAGTAACTCTGAGTATTGTGTTTTCTTATGATACAGTGCTATATGATACAAGTGGTATAGTAGGAGCTCTGCATGTCTCCTAGTTCAGCCTAAGCTGCTCTGCTATAGCTACCTCTATCAGCCTAAGCTGCTAGAACACCTCTATTCTACTAGTAAGGGACAACTGGTCCTGGCACAAGGTGTAAGTACCACAAGGTACCCACTATAAGTCAGGCCAGCCTCCTACATTGGTGGTGCAGCGGTGGGATAAGTACTTGTAACTGCTTTACCACTTTTTCATTGGTGCTTTTCATGAGAGAAACATATACCAAATAATTCAACATATACACATTGAACCAAAACAGTTTACTATTCTGCGTTTAAACTTTCTACAAGGTTTCTGAAAAGTTCTGAAAACTTTTAAAAGTTTTCAAAAAGTTTTTTCTCTGTGCTCTCAAAAGTTCTCAAACTTTTTCTCTCTCTGTCTTAAACCTTTTCGATCATGTCTGCAGTAGAGCTCACTCCCAAAATTGTTCAGGCAACCTATGAGAGTTTAAACTTTAAAAGTTTGAGGGGTCTCTGCATAGAAAGAGGTTTAAGCATTGGTAAGAATCCTACAAAAGACTTTCTTTTTAACCTTCTCCTAGAAAGTGACCAGAAACAGTCTCGCCCATCTCAGGAACAGGAGGTAGGAGGGGAGGGTGCCCAGTCAGACTCAGAGGAGTTCCCTGAAGAGATTGGAGAGGGTTCTTACAAAGACCTGCCATCTAGCAGGCCCCCTAGTGACACTGGTAGTGGGAGAGGGTCACACATTAGTAGGGCATCTTTCACTCCAAAGGCCAGGTTACTAGGGTCCAGCCAGTTAGGGACAGGTCTCTCTCTGCCAATTCCCACATGTCCTCTGTATCTAAACATTCCCAAGCCTCCCACCCAGAGGATAACTTAATGGAAAGGGAACTCAGAAAACTGAGGTTGGAAGAGGCCAGGCTGAAGCTTAAACAGCAGCAGCTGGCCTTAGACAGGGAATCCCTAGACATAGAGATGGAAAGACAGAGGGGGTCATTACAACATTGGCGGTAAAAGGCGCTTACCGCCGTGCAGAAGACCGCCAATACACCGCTGCGGCCGTGGTAAACCGCCACAGCTATTATGACACACATCTCGGAATCCGCTGAAATTCAGACACCCACACAACACCGCCACACCAAAGGTCAGTGATAAACATGCGGAAACAAATCCTCCACCTCCACGCCAACAGAAACACACCCATGCTATTACGACCCACGAATCCACGCAGCGGTCTTTTAACCGCGGTATTCCATTGGCGGTACACACCGCCGCGTTCAAAATACACACACATCTACAAAACACCGCCACATTGGACAATTCAAAATACACACACCTGATACACATACAAACAACACTCCCACACACCCAACACAATATAAAATACACACCCACATCACCCACAAACTCCTACGACCAGAAATTCTGAAAGGCCAGAGAGACAGCCCAGCAATTGACAACCCCATCACACAGAGGCACACAACACCATCACCCACACAACATCCACGCACAAAACACCACAAACCACTACACTCACCACACTCATCCCCACATACACCACCCCACACCTCACCCACACCACCCCATGGCACGCCAAAGACACCCCCGCTTCTCCGAGGAGGAGCTCATAGTCATGGTGGAGGAAATCGTCCGGGTACAGCCACAGCTATTCGGATCACAGGTACAGCACACATCAATAGCCAGGAAGATGGAGTTATGGCGCAGAATAGTGGGCAGGGTGAACGCCGTGGGACAGCACCCAAGAAATAGGGAGGATATCAGGAAGAGGTGGAACGACCTACGGGGGAAGGTGCGTTCCACGGTCTCCAGACACAACATCGCGGTGCAGCGGACTGGCGGCGGACCCCCACCTCCTTCTCCACAACTAACAACATGGGAGGAGCAAGTCTTGACCATCTTGCATCCTGAGGGCCTCGGAGGAGTTGGTGGAGGATGGGACACTGGTAAGTCAAATCTTAACTATCACATCCCCCACCCTACCTGCATGCTATCACACACCCCCACCCTCACACCCTCCCCTATCACTCAAAATCCTCACTAATCTACCCATAACACTAGCCACCCATCCCAACACCAAGCCCTGCATGACACAACTAAGCATGGACATCCCTCACTAAAGCATGCTCACTGCACATACCCATAACAACCCCCCAACCATCATCACACAAGCCCCCACACAGGAATGCTTGCACTGGGGTACATGCACACCCACCATTTGCACACCATCACACACACACATGCAATAATCATGCTCTTATGCCCCTGCAGGAACCCGAAGGACCGTTACCACACCAGCGGGTCCAGACAACACCACTCCACCCACAGAAGAGGCCCACAGTGACGAGAGCAGCTCTGCCCTACTGGATCTTGATGACCAGCCCGGACCATTGTGGGCCTCAGGACAGTCGGTTCCCCTTGCACAGGCACAGCCCAACACCGACCTTCCACCCTCTGGTAACACCAGCACAGCACCCACCCAGCGGGCCCAAACCTCCCTACCCAGGACAGGTCAATCAGCGGTGTGTCCACCACTACAGGGCACCCAGGGTAACCCACCACCCCAACAACAACAGGGACCTGGGGGCAGTGGTAGTGGGCACCCGGTCCAGGGGACGGAGGCACAGGAACATAGGGGAACTGGGAGGGCTGCTGTGCGACAGGGGGCGGACAGGCCAAGGGAACCCACTCTCCACGAGGCCCTATCCTCCATCATGGGAGCATACCACCACTCCCAGGAGACGATGGCCACGGTCCTGGACAAGTTGCAGGAGACCCTGCGCCTGCAGGAGGAGCAGTATATGGGGTTCAGGGAGGAGCTCAGGACCATCGGCTCCGCCCTGGGCACCATCGTAGGGGTGCTGAAGGACATACAGCAGACCTTGAGGGACACCGTGGCACTCCAAGGGGCCCCTGACACTAGCCACAACGATGAACTGCCCACCACCTCCGCCGACACTAGTGGACAGGACGTCCCGCCACAGGACCACCACACCAGCACCCCACCCCCTGCAGACGGACAACCACCACGCAAGCGGTCCCTGAGATCCAGGAACAGGACAGAGCAAGATGGCAAGACCCCGCCAGGAAATAAGACCACCATGATTGTCCTCCCACTGTCCCACTTTGTTACCCTGTCCATAGTCGAACTGCCCCAGCTCCACTTCCTATGCCCAGATGGGCAGTGCACCTGTGAGACAAATAGACTGGACTCTGCCATGGACATTCCTCCACCATCCCCCATCACCATTTTACAATCCCCCTTCATTTTTTGAGCACTTAAATAAACACCCTTGAAACACAAAACAATCTGGAGTCAGTCTATGATTTGGTACTTTGTATTATCAATGACAGTGTCATAATGGCTGTACCATTGTAAGGCTAACATACCTATGTCACACATCACAAGCCCATGAAGGATGCAAACAGTTGACACGTAGGTTACCACACCTGTGAAACTGAAATTGAAGGGTACAACTCAGTTAACAAATAGTGATTGAAATGGAGGAACAGGATAGAAGTAGACGTGTGAAAGTTAATGTAATGTTAAACATGAAAATTTTCTCACCTGTGTGTCACTGGAAATATTGCTGTATGTCTGACTCCCTGTTGTCGTTTTCTTCTTCCTCAGCTTCATCCTCATCACTGTCCACAGGCTCCACAGCTGCTACAACACCGTCATCTGGATCATCCTCCTGCAGAAAAGGCACCTGGCGTCGCAAAGCCAAATTATGGAGCATGGAGCAGGCGATGATGATGTCGCACACCTTCTTTGATAAATAGAATAGGGATCCACCTGTCATTTGAAGGTACCTGAACCTGGCCTTCAGGAGGCCGAGGGTGCGTTCGATCACCCTCCTAGTCCGCCCATGGGCCTCATTGTACCGTTCCTCTGCCCTGGTCCTGGGATTCCTCACTGGGGTCAATAGCCAGGAAAGGTTGGGGTAACCAGAGTCCCCCAATAGCCATACACAGTGCCTCTGGAGTTGACCCATCATATCAGGGATGCTGCTATTCCGCAGGATGTAGGCGTCATGCACAGAGCCAGGGAACATAGCATTTACCTGCAAGATGTACTGGTCTGCCAAACAGACCATCTGGACATTCATCGAATGATAATTCTTCCTGTTCCTGTACACCTGTTCACTCCTGTGGGGGGGGGACCAGAGCTACATGGGTACCATCAATACCACCTATGAAGTTGTGGATATGTCCAAGGGCATAGAAGTCACCTTACACCATAGCCAAATCCTCCACCTCAGGGAAAATGATGTATCTCCTTACGTGTTTCAGCAGGGCAGATAACACTCTGGACAACACATTGGAGAACATAGGCTGGGACATCCCTGATGCCATGGCCACAGTAGTCTGAAATGACCCACTTGCAAGGAAATGGAGCACTGACAGCACCTGCACGTCAGGAGGGATTCCAGTCGGATGGCGGATTGGTGACATCAGGTCTGGCTCCAACTGGGTACACAGTTCCTGGATAGTGGCACGGTCAAACCGGTAGGTGACAATTAAATGTCTTTCTTCCATTGTCAACAGGTCCACCAGCGGTCGGTACACCGGAGGATTCCGCCATCTTCTTATATGTCCCAGCTGACGGTGCCTACGGAGGACAACAGCGAAGAACCAGTCACTATTCCTCCAGATATGTACCCACAGTTAAACACAAGACTACACCAGACACAAAACCCTTCCTGTATGTGTGTTGAGTGTAGGCCTAGCTATGTGTGACGCAGAAGATAATGAAGCCATGTGGGCCCCTGAAATGGCGGCTGCCTGACCTCTAAACTGGGACAATGGGATTTTGGGGTAACTGCGCTGGCGTTGCACACCGTTGCGGTAGGCGGTCGTAGACCGCGGCGCAATGCTGAATTGGTTAACATTGGACCCTATGGGTCCCAGGAGCCAATGAACAGGTGGGCTGGCGGTGATGATGCGCATCCGCCGCGGACGTCACCGCCGCGGACGTCACCGCCATTTTCTATCTCTTCAATCACTAGATACCTGACCTTCGACAGGAGAGGACCTACACTGCTAGTGCTGTTGTGACCTCGGTCTGGAAGCTACGATGGCTGCTGCGTCTGGGGAAAGGGCCCCTGCCTTCACTGCACAGGAGTTGGAGAAACTTGTGGATGGGGTCCTCCCCCAGTACAAGCTACTCTACGGTCCTCCAGACCAACAGGTCAGTACACAGCAAGCACGTTGTAGGGGCTAGGCCTGGTTGGAGAGGGCTGGGTGGAAGAGGGAAGGGGGCAGAGTTCATAGAACATTAATGCATGGGAATGAATGGGCCACATGGCCAGAGTAGGGAGGGGGCCACTCACATTGACAGTGCAGTTGGTAATTACTGTTCCTCTTACCTTGTGCATGTCATGTAGGTCAGCGCCCACCGGAAGAGGGACATTTGGCGTGCCATCGCCAAGGAGGTCCGGACCCTGGGGGCCCACCAGAGACGGGGCACCCACTGCCGGAAGAGATGGGAGGACATTCGCCGCTGCAGCAAGAAGACGGCGGAGGCTCAGCTGGGGATGGCCTCCCAACGTGGGAGGGGTGCCCGTCGCACCATGACCCCCCTGATGTTCCGGATCCTGGCAGTGGCCCACCCGGAGTTGGATGGGCGCTTGAGGACATCACAGCAGACACAAGGGGGTGAGTACAACCTCATTCTGCGGACTTTGCGTGCAGTGAAGGTGTCTGGGTGGGGGAGCTGGGCTGTGGGTGTCCCTAGGCCAAGGCGAGTTAGGTAGTCAAGGCCCCTCCGTAATGTAGGCCATGTGGCACTCAACCCCACCTCAGCAGAGTGCCAAGTCGAGGTATAGTTGCCCCTGTGGCATCCATGTGCGCAGATGTCCACCATTGCCATGTAGGCCATAACCCAGAAATTGCATGTGCAGAGTGCAGGCGATCGGTGTTATGCAGGGGGCTGCTGCGTCTGTCTTGTCCGCCAACGGTAGCGGAATGCCATGCACTTAAACTCTCTTTCTTCTGTTCCCCCCCCTTTTCCTGCTCTCCCTGTCCTTTTGTACATCAGCATCAACAGGCGGAGGTACAGTGGCACCGGAGCACGAGGGAGCTGCATCCCACATGGCCATGGAGGGCCACACCACTGACTCTGAATGCACCAGTGGGACGGAGGGTGAGGGGAGCTTCACGTCGGCCACCGGATCACCAACCAGCGACACGGACTTGTCTGCCGATGGGAGCTCCCCTGTGGTTGCGGCACCATCTGTGCCCCCCACTTCAACAGGTACAGCCGCCACCTCCCCTACCAGCACTGCCCTCCCAGCAGCCCCTCAGCGTTCGCCCCGTGCCCGCTCAACCAGGAGGGTGGGCATCACCTTCGCCCCAGGCACCTCAGGCCCTTCCTCAGTCACCCCTGCTGCCCTCAGTGAGGAGGCCATTGACCTCCTCAGGTCACTCACTGTTGGGCAGTCTACCATTGTGAATGCCATCCAGGGTGTAGAACGAGAGTTGCAACACGGTAATGCATTCCTGGAGGGCATTCATTCTGGTCAGGCTGTCCTTCAGCGAACCCTGCAATCTCTGGCCTCAGCACTGATGGCAGCCATTGTCCCTGTGTCTAGCCTCCCACCTCCAACTTCCTCCACCCAGACCCAATCCCCTGTACCCCAGCCCATTCCAACCACACCTACAGACCAGCATGCACACAAGTCAACACACAAAAGTAGCTCAAGCAAACATAGGCACCACACATCCCACAGGCACTCACACAAGCATCACACCCATACAGACACAGCAACATCCACTGCCTCCACTGTGTCCCCCTCCTCCTCTTCTCCCTCCTCCCTCCCAGTCTCGTCTACACACACACCTGCATGCACCACATCTACAGGCACCATGAGTTGCACAAGGAGACCCAGCACCCCATGCCGCTCACCTGCACTCACCACCTCCACTGCCATTTACACGTCCCCTGTGTCCTCTCCCAGTGTGTCTGTGACGCCCCCTCCCAAAGTACTCAAACGCCGGCAATCACTCACTCAACATCCATCGACCTCACGACAGCCTCCAGTACCCGCACCTGCACCCAAAACAGCTAAAGTGACACCTCTGACAACCACCTCCTCTTCCTCCACTCCCAGACCCCCTCCAGCTACATATCCCAGTGTTCGTCAGAAACTGTCCCTCTGTAAAATTGTCCTTTTTGCCCCCTCCCCCCCTCCAATTCATAAGTCCTGTCGTAGCGCCTCAGCCAAAAAGCCTCCAATACCAGTGGTGCGTGTTCAAGGCTTGTGGAGTGCAACGGCCACTAGGGCAGGCAGTAGGACCCGGAGCCAAGGCACTTGCAGCCCACCCCCTGTAAAGGATCTCAAATTGGAGAGTGGATGACGGGACCGTGTTAAGACTCCTGGTGGGACAACAACTGACATAGGTTCCAAGAGGATTGGTGAGTCAGCAGTGACTCCAACAAAGGTGGGGAAGGTCCAGAGGAAGTCTGCCCAGCCTCTTGTGAGTGTAACGGCGGAGAAGTGTGCCATCATTTTTGGCCGACCAGACACAACCGCCAGCACCGTCGTCACTGGTCCAGAGACCACCGCCAGAGTCACAGCCCAGGAGGGTCCAAGTATCGTCACTGGTCCAGAAACCACCGCCAGAGTCACAGCCCAGGAGGGCCCAAGTATCGTCACTGGTCCAGAGACCACCGCCAGAGTCACAGTCCAGGAGGGCCCAAGTATCGTCACTGGTCCAGAGACCACCGCCAGAGTCACAGCCCAGGAGGGCCCCGGCTGCCACAGCCCCGCTGGGCAATGATGGAACGTCATGCCACACACCAATGCCCAGTGTAGAGAACGTCATGCCACACACCAATGCCCAGTGTAGAGAACGTCATGCCACACACCAATGTCCGTATCAGAACCGCCATGGCAAAGCACGCTGAACAGGGCAAAGACCGCCATGGTGAAGACCGCTGAACAGGGCAAAGACCGCCATGTCAAAGCACCGCTGAACAGTCCTGAACCGCCATGGCAAAGCACCGCTGAACAGGGCAAGCACTGTGTAGGAATGAAAAGGCCGGCACATCAGGCATCCTTATCCCATGTGCAGCTGGGACAGTAACAGGACATGAACTTTCACGGGGAGACTCATCCAGTCTGGGCACCAGTCCCACACAGTACCAGTAGAGAACTGCATCTACTTGAGAGACTGTGGCTTTGCACTCCCCAGGATAATGCAGTGGGCAACCCACCCACTGTAGAGACTTGAGAGACTGTGGCTTTGCACTCACCAGGATGGCACAGTGGGCAACCCACCCACTGTAAAGACTTGTGAGACTGTGGCTTTGCACTCCCCAGGATACATCAATGGGCATGGAGCCCCGTCATATTCATCTGGTTTAGATGCCCCCCCTTCCCTTCCCCCTGAGGTGCCTGTATATTTCGATCTGATGCCCCGACAGTGTTCTCTCCGATAGTGGTCAGGTATCGTTTGTGGGCCATGCATTTTTGGACTGTTGGTGCACGGACATTGTTGTGTACATATCTGCACTACTTCTCGTATTGTATCTATAATTATGAGTGAATTTGAAATATATATCTGTATATTTTTGTATGACATGTATATTGGCACATTACATTGTTTGACCGAATTTTGCATTGTCTATTCATTCTTCCGCGGGGATTGTGGGTTATTACTGTGATTTTTTGTGAATGCATTGGTGTGTATGTTGTAATATGCGAGGGCAGGGAGTATTTGTAATTCCGGCTCCATGGACTCCTCCTTCCTCGTGGGATGTGTTGAGGTGAGCATTTTCCCATAGTAAAAGCTGTTTCCGCCGTGTTTTTATCCACGGTGCATCCGCCCTGGAAAAGGTGGCGGATTGGTAGGTTGTAATACTGTGGGCGGTACATTGTCTCCCGCCTGTCTGTTGGCGGTAACCGCCGCGCTGCTTGTCTGTACCGCCGTGGCGGGCGGTGTGGTAAAGTGCCTGTCTTTGTTGGCGGTTACTGCCAGGGTCATGATTCCCTTTTTTTGTCCGCCGGCCTGTTTGCGGTATTACCGCAGCTTTAACACCGTCCGCCAGGGTTGTAATGACCCCCAGAGATTGGGGTTAGTTCCCCATGGTGGCAGCAGCAGTGTTTCTGATAGCAGTCCTGTTAGAGAGCAAAATTCCAGAAACCAGCATAAGATAGTTGTAGGAAAGTACCATCTTGCCTGACATGTTACCCCCATATTTCACTGTGTATATGTTGTTTTAGTCTATGTGTCACTGGGAACCTGCCAGGCAGGGCCCCAGTGCTCATAAGTATGTGCCCTGTATGTGTTACCTGTGTTATGACTAACTGTCTCACTGAGGCTCTGCTATCCAGAACCTCAGTGGTTATGCTCTCTCATTTCTTTCCAAATTGTCACTAACAGGCTAGTGACCAATTTCACCAATTTACATTGGCATACTGGAACACCCTTATAATTCCCTAGTATATGGTACTGAGGTGCCCAGGGTATTGGGGTTCCAGGAGATCCCTATGGGCTGCAGCATTTCTTGTGCCACCCATAGGGAGATCTGACAATTCTTACACAGGCCTGCCAGTGCAGCCTGAGTGAAATAACATCCACGTTATTTCACAGCCATTTACCACTGCACTTAAGTAACTTATAAGTCACATATATGTCTAACCTTTACCTGGTAAAGGTTGGGTGCTAAGTTACTTAGTGTGTGGGCACCCTGGCACTAGCCAAGGTGCTACCACATTGTTCAGGGCAAATTTCCCGGACTTTGTGAGTGCGGGGACACCATAACACACGTGCACTATACATATGTCACGACATGTATAGCGTCACAATGGTAACTCCGAACATGGCCATGTAACATGTCTAAGATCATGGAATTGTCACCCCAATGCCATTCTGGCATTGGGGAGACAATTCCATGATCCCTCGAGTCTCTAGCTCAGACCCGGGTACTGCCAAAAAACCTTTCCCGGGGTTTCACTGCAGCTGCTGCTGCTGCCAACCCCTCAGACAGGTTTCTGCCCTCCTGGGGTCCAGCCAGGCTTGGCCCAGGAAGGCAGAACAAAGGACTTCCTCAGAGAGAGGGTGTTACACCCTCTCCCTTTGGAAAAAGGTGTCAGGGCTGGGGAGGAGTAGCCTCCCCCAGCCTCTGGAAATGCTTTGATGGGCACAGATGGTGCCCATCTCTGCATAAGCCAGTCTACACCAGTTCAGGGATCCCCCAGCCCTGCTCTGGCGTAAAACTGGACAAAGGAAAGGGGAGTGACCACTCCCCTGACCAGTACCTCCCAGGGGAGGTGCCCAGAGCTCCTCCAGTGTGTCCCAGGCCTCTGCCATCTTGGAAACAGAGGTGTTGGGGGCACACTGGAGTGCTCTGAGTGGCCAGTGCCAGCAGGTGACGTCAGAGACTCCTTCTGATAGGCTCCTTCAGGTGTTGCTAGCCTATCCTCTCTCCTAAGTAGCCAAACCTCCTTTTCTGGCTATTTAGGGTCTCTGCTTTGGGGAATTCCTTAGATAACAAATGCAAGAGCTCATCAGAGTTCCTCTGCATCTCTCTCTTCACCTTCTGCCAAGGAATCGACTGCTGACTGCTCTGGAAGCCTGCAAAACTGCAACAAATTAGCAAAGACGACTACTGCGACCTTGGAACGCTGATCCTGCCGCCTTCTCGACTGTTTTCCTGGTGGTGCATGCTGTGGGGGTAGTCTGCCTCCTCTCAGCACTAGAAGCTCCGAAGAAATCTCCCGTGGGTCGACGGAATCTTCCCCCTGCAACTGCAGGCACCAAAGAACTGCATCACCGGTCCTCTGGGTCTCCTCTCAGCACGACGAGCGAGGTACCTTGAACTCAGCAACTCTGTCCAAATGACTCTGACAGTCCAGTGACTCTTCAGTCCAAGTTTGGTGGAGGTAAGTCCTTGCCTCCCCACGCTAGACTGCATTGCATGGGAACCGCGTGTTTTGCAGCTACTCCGGCTCCTGTGCACTCTTCCAGGATTTCCTTTGTGCACAGCCAAGTCTGGGTCCCTGGTACTCTAACTTGCAGTGCATGACCTCCTGAGTCGTCCTCCGGCGTCGTGGGACCCTCTTTAGTGACTTCGGGTGAGCTCCGGTTCACTCCACTTCGTAGTGCCTGTTCCGGCACTTCTGTGGGTGCTGCTTGCTTCTGAGTGGGCTCTTTGTCTTGCTGGATGCCCCCTCTGTCTCCTCATGCAATTGGCGACATCCTGGTCCCTTATGGGCCACAGCAGCATCCAAAAACCCTAACCGCAACCTTTGCAGCTAGCAAGGCTTGTTTGTGGTCTTTCTGCACGGAAACACATCTGCACGACTCTTCACGACGTGGGACATCCATCCTCCAAAGGGGAAGTTTCTAGACCTTGTCGTTCTTGCAGAATCCACAGCTTCTACCATCCGGTGGCAGCTTCTTTGCACACACAGCTGGCATTTCCTGGGCATCTGCCCACTCCCGACTTGATCGTGACTCTTGGACTTGGTCTCCTTGTTCCACAGGTACTCTCGTCAGGAAATTCATTGTTGTTGCATTGCTGGTGTTGGTCTTCCTTGCAGAATTCCCCTATCACAACTTCTGTGCTCTTTGGGGAACTTAGGTGCACTTTGCACCCACTTTTCAGGGTCTTGGGGTGTGCTATTTTTCTAACCCTCACTGTTTCCTTACAGTCCCAGCGACCCTCTACAAGGTCACATAGGTTTGGGGTCCATTTGTGGTTCGCATTCCACTTCTAGAGTATATGGTTTGTGTTGCCCCTATCCCTATGTGCCCCCATTGCATTCTATTGTGACTATACATTGTTTGCACTGTTTTCTATTGCTAGTACTGCATATTTTGGTATTGTGTACATATATCTTGTGTATATTTGCTATCCTCATACTGAGGGTACTCACTGAGATACTTTGGCATATTGTCATAAAAATAAAATACCTTTTTTAGTATATCTGTGTATTGTGTTTTCTTATGATATTGTGCATATGACACTAGTGGTACTGTAGGAACTTTACTCATCTCCTAGTTCAGCCTAAGCTGCTCTGCTAAGCTACCTTTTCTATCAGCCTAAGCTGCTAGACACCCCTCTACACTAATAAGGGATACCTGGGCCTGGTGCAAGGTGTAAGTACCCCTTGGTACCCACTACAAGGCAGTCCAGCCTCCTACACCACTCCAATGCAGATGGACTCTCCAGATATTTCCACTTTGACAATGAAGACTCATCAGGTCATGGCTAATCTTATTGTCCTTCGTTTGGGGGGGGGGGGGTTGTGTAGGAAAGTACCATCTTGCCTGGCATGTTACCCCCATATTTCACTGTATATATGTTGTTTTAGTCTATGTGTCACTGCGACCCTGCCAGACAGGGCCCCAGTGCTCATAAGTATGTGCCCTGTATGTGTTCCCTATGTGATGCCTAACTGTCTCACTGAGGCTCTGCTAACCAGAACCACAGTGGTTATGCTCTCTCTGCTTTCCAAATTTGTCACTAACAGGCTAGTGATTACATTTACCAATTCACATTGGCATACTGGTACACCCATACAATTCCCTAGTATATGGTACTGAGGTACCCAGAGTATTGGGGTTCCAGGAGATCTCTATGGGCTGCAGCATTTCTTTTGCCACCTATAGGGAGCTCTGACAATTCTTACACAGGCCTGCCAGTGCAGCCTGCGTGAAATAACGTCCACATTATTTCACAGCCATTTACCACTGCACTTAAGTAACTTATAAGTCACCTAAATGCCTAACCTTCACCTGGTGAAGGTTGGGTGTAAAGTTACTTAGTGTGTGGGCACCCTGGCACTAGCCAAGGTGCCCCCACATCGTTCAGGGCAAATTCCCCGGACTTTGTGAGTGCGGGGACACCATTACACGTGTGCACTATACATAGGTCACTACCTATGTATAGCGTCACAATGGTAACTACGAACATGGCAATGTAACATGTCTAAGATCATGGAATTGTCACCCCGGGTCTCTAGCACAGTTCCCGGGTTCTGCCAAACTGCCTTTCAGGGGTCTCCACTGCAGCTGCTGCTGCTGCCAACCCCTCAGACAGGTTTCTGCCCTCCTGGGGTCCAGGCAGCCCTGGCCAAGGAAGGCAGAAAAAAGGACTTTCTCTGAGAGAGGGTGTAACACCCTCTCCCTTTGGAAATAGGTGTGAGGGATGGGGAGGAGTAGCCTCCCCCAGCCTCTGGAAATACTTTGATGGGCACAGATGGAGCCCATCTCTGCATAAGCCAGTCTACACCAGTTTAGGGATCCCCCAGCCCTGCTCTGGCGTGAAACTGGACAAAGGAAAGAGGAGTGACCACTCCCCTGACCTGCATCTCCCAGGGAAGGTGCCCAGAGCTCCTCCAGTGTGTCCCAGACCTCTGCCGTCTTGGATTTAGAGGTGCTGGGGACACACTGGACTGCTCTGAGTGGCCAGTGCCAGCAGGTGATGTCAGAGACTCTTTCTGATAGGCTCTTACCTCTCATGGTAGCAAATCCTACTTCCTTGGTAGCCAAACCTCCTTTTCTGGCTATTTAGGGTCTCTGCTTTGGGGAATTCTTCTGATAACGAATGCAAGAGCTCACCAGAGTTCCTCTGCATCTCCCTCTTCATCTTCTGCCAAAGGATCGACGCTGACTGCTCAGGACGCCTGCAAAACCACAACAAAGTAGCAAGGCGACTACTAGCAACCTTGTATCGCCTCATCCTGCCGGCTTCCTCGACTGTTTCCAGATGGTGCATGCTCTGGGCATAGCCTGCCTCCTTCTTGCACCAGGAGCTCTGAAGAGATCTCCTGTGGGTCGATGGAATCTTCCCCCTGCTAACGCAGGCACAAAAGACTGAATCACTGGTCCTCTGAGTCCCCTCTCAGCCTGACGAGCGTGGTCCCTGGAACTCAGCAACTCTGTCCAAGTGACTCCCACAGTCCAGTGACTCTTCAGTCCAAGTTTGGTGGAGGTAAGTCCTTGCCTCCCCACGCTAGGCTGCATTGCTGGGTACTGCGTGATTTGCAGCTACTCCGGCTCCTGTGCACTCTTCCAGGATTTCCTTTGTGCACAGCCAAGCCTGGGTCCCCGACACTTTATCCTGCAGTGCACAACCTTCTGAGTTGTCCTCCGTCGTCGTGGGACTCCCTTTTGTGACTTTGCGTGGACTCCGCTTCACTTTCCTTCCAAGTGCCTGTTCAGATACTTCTGCGGGTGCTGCCTGCTTCTGTGAGGGCTCCCTGAGTTGCTGGGCACACCTCTGTCTCCTCCTCCAAATGGCGAGATCCTGGTCCCTCCTGGGCCACAGCAGCACCCAAAAACCTCTACCAAGACACTTGCAGCTAGAAAGGCTTGTTTGCGGTCTGTCTGCGTGGGAACATCTCTGCAAGCTTTATCGCAATGTGGGACATCCGTCTCCCAAAGAAGAGGTCCCTAGCTCTCTTCTTTCTTGCAGAACTCCAAGCTTCTTCCATCTGTTGGCAGCTTCCTTGCACCCTCAGCTGGCATTTCCTGGGCTCCTGCCCACTCTCGACACTCTCGCGACTATTGGGCTTGGTCCCCTTGTCTTACAGGTGCTCGGGTCCGGAAATCCACTGTTGTTGCATTGCTGGTGTTTGTTGTTCCTGCAGAAACCCCCTATCACGACTTCTGTGCTCTCTGGGGGTAGCAGGTGCACTTTACACCTACCTTTCAGGGTCTTGGGGTGGGCTATTTTTCTAACCCTCACTGTTTTCTTACAGTCTCAGCGACCCTCTACAAGCTCACATAGTTTTGGGGTCCATTTGTGCTTCGCATTCCACTTTTGGAGTATATGGTTTGTGTTGCCCCTATACCTATGTGCTCCTATGCTATCTACTGTAATTCTACACTGTTTGCATTACTTTTCTTGCTATTACTTACCTAATTTTGGTTTGTGTACATATATCTTGTGTATATAACTTATCCTCATACTGAGGGTACTCAATGATATACTTTTGGCATATTGTCATAAAAATAAAGTACCTTTATTTTTAGTACTTCTGTGTATTGTGTTTTCTTATGATTTTGCGCATATGACACCAGTCGTATAGAAGGAGCTTTACATGTCTCCTAGTTCAGCATAAGCTGCTTTGCCATAGCTACCTTCTATGAGCCTAAGCTGCTAGAAACACCTCTTCTGCACTAATAAGGGATAACTGGACCTGGCACAAGGTGTAAGTACCTCTGGTACCCACTGCAAGCCAGGCCAGCCTCCTACATTGCGTGACTCTTGGACTTGGTCCCCTTCCTTTACAGGTCCTCAGGTCCAGGAATCCGTCTTCATTGGTTTGCAGTCAGTTGTTGTCCTTGCAGAATCCCCTATCTCGACTTTACTGTCTTTCTGGGGTAGTGGGGTAACTTTACTCCTACTTTTCAGGGTCTTGGGGTTGGGTATCTTGGACACCCTTAGTGTTTTCTGACACTCCAAGCGACTCTCTACACACTACACTAGGCCTGAGGTCCATTTGTGGTTCTCATTCCACTTTTGGAGTATATGGTTTGTGTTTCCCATAGGCCTATATCTCCCTATTGCATTCTATTGTGTTCTACATTCTTTGCACTACTTTACTAACTGTTACTTACCTGTTTTTGGGTTGTGTGTATATAATTTGTGTATATTACTTACCTCCTAAGGGAGTATATCCTCTGAGATACTTTTGGCATATTGTCACTTAAGTAAAGTACCTTTATGTTTAGTAACTCTGAGTATTGTGTTTTCTTATGATATAGTGCTATATGATACAAGTGGTATAGTAGGAGCTCTGCATGTCTCCCAGTTCAGCCTAAGCTGCTCTGCTATAGCTACCTCTATCAGCCTAAGCTGGTAGAACACCTCTATTCTACTAATAAGGGATAACTGGTCCTGGCACAAGGTGTAAGTACCACAAGGTACCCACTATAAGTCAGGCCAGCCTCCTACATTGGTGGTGCAGCGGTGGGATAAGTACTTGTAACTGCTTTACCACTTTTTCATTGGTGCTTTTCATGAGAGAAACATATACCAAATAATTCAACATATACACATTGAACCAAAACAGTTTACTATTCTGCATTTAAACTTTCTACAAGGTTTCTGAAAAGTTCTGCAAACTTTTAAAAGTTTTCAAAAAGTTTGAAAAAGTTTTTTCTCTGTGCTCTCAAAAGTTATAAAACTTTTTCTCTCTCTGTCTTAAACCTTTTCTATCATGTCTGCAGTAGAGCTCACTCCCAAAATTGTTCAGGCAACCTATGAAAGTTTAAACTTTAAAAGTTTGAGGGGTCTCTGCATAGAAAGAGGTTTAAGCATTGGTAAGAATCCTACAAAATACTTTCTCTTTAACCTTCTCCTAGAAAGTGACCAGAACCAGTCTTGCCCATCTCAGGAACAGGAGGTAGGAGGGGAGGGTGCCCAGTCAGACTCAGAGGAGTTCCCTGAAGAGATTGGGGAGGGTTCTTACAAAGACCTGCCACCTAGCAGGCCACCTAGTGACACTGGTAGTGGGAGAGGGTCACACATTAGTAGGGCATCTTTCACTCCAAAGGCCAGGTTACTAGGGTCCAGCCAGTTAGGGACAGGTCTCTCTCTGCCAATTCCCACATGTCCTCTGTATCAAAACATTCCCAAGCCTCCCACCCTGAGGATAACTTAATGGAAAGGGAATTCAGAAAGCTGAGGTTGGAAGAGGCCAGGCTGAAGCTTAAACAGCAGCAGCTGGCCTTAGACAGGGAATCCCTAGACATAGAGATGGAAAGACATAGATTGGGGTTAGTTCCCCATGGTGGCAGCAGCAGTGTTTCTGATAGCAATCCTGTTAGAGAGCAAAATTCCAGAAACCAGCATAAGATAGTTGTAGGAAAGTACCATCTTGCCTGACAGGTTACCCCCATATTTCACTGTATATATGTTGTTTTAGTCTATGTGTCACTGGGAACCTGCCAGGCAGGGCCCCAGTGCTCATAAGTATGTACCCTGTATGTGTTCCCTGTCTGATGCCTAACTGTCTCACTGAGGTTGTGCTAACCAGAACTTCAGAGGTTATGCTCTCTCTGCTTTCCAAATTTGTCACTAACAGGATAGTGACTAAATTTACCAATTCACATTGGCATACTGCTACACCCATATAATTCCCTTGTATATGGTAGTGAGGTACCAAGGGTATTGGGGTTCTAGGAGATTCCTATTGGCTGCAGCATTTCTTTTGCCACCCATAGGGAGGCTCTGACAATTCTTACACAGGCCTGCCAGTGCAGCCTGCGTGAAATAACGTCCACGTTATTTCACAGCCATTTACCACTGCACATAAGTAACTTATAAGTCACCTATATGTCTAATCTTCACCTGGTGAAGGTTGGGTGCAAAGTTACTTAGTGTGTGGGCACCCTGGCACTAGCCAAGGTGCCCCCACATTGTTCAGGGCTAATACCCCGGACTTTGTGAGTGCAGGGACACCATTACACGCGTGCACTATACATAGGTCACTACTTATGCATAGCGTCACAATGGTAACTCCGAACATGGCCATGTAACATGTTTAAGATCATGGAATTGTCACCCCAAAACCATTCTGGTACAGGGGGAACAATTCCATGATCCCCCAGGTCTCTAGCACTGAACCCGGGTACTGCCAAACTGCCTTTCCGGGGTCTCCTCTGCAGCTGCTGCTGCTGCTGCCAACACCTCAGACAGGTTTCTGCCCTCCTGGGGTCCAGGCAACCCTGGCCCAGGAAGGCATAACAAAGGATTTCCCTCTCCCTTTGGAAATAGGTGTGAGGGCTGGGGAGGAGTAGCCTCTCCCAGCCTCTGGAAATGCTTTGATGTGCAAAGATGATGCCCGTCTCTGCATAAGCCAGTCTACACCGGTTCAGGGATCCCCCAGCCTTGCTCTGGCGTAAAACTGGACAAAGGAAAGGGGAGTGACCACTCCCCTGACCAGTACCTCCCAGGGGAGGTGCCCAGAGCTCTTCCAGTGTGTCCCAGACCTCTGCCATCTTAGAAACAGAGGTGTTGGGGGCACACTGGACTGCTCTTAATGGCCAGTGCCAGCAGGTGACGTCAGAGGCTCCTTCTGATAGGCTCTTACCTCTCTTGGTAGCCAGTCCTCCTAATTTGGTAGCCAAACCTCCTTTTCTGGCTATTTAGGGTCTCTGCTTTGGGGAATTCTTCAGATAACGAATGCAAGAGCTCACCAGAGTTCCTCTGCATCTCCCTCTTCACCTTCTACCAAAGGATCGACCGCTGACTGCTCCAGGACGCCTGCAAAACTGCAACAAAGTAGCAAGACGACTACCAGCAACATTGTAGCGCCTAATCCTGCCGGCTTTCTCGACTGTTTCCAGGTGGTGCATGCTCTGGGGGAAGCCTGCCTTCACTCTGCACCAGAATCTCCGAAGAAATCACCCATAGGTCAACGGAATCTTCCCCCTGCTAACGGAGGCACCAAAAGACTGCATCACTGGTCCTCTGGGTCCCCTCTCATCCTGATGAGCGTGGTCCCTGGAACACAGCAACTCTGTACAAGTGCCTCCCACAGTCCAGTGACTCTTCAGTCCAAGTTTGGTGGAGGTAAGTCCTTGTCTCCCCACGCTAGATTGCAAAGCTGTGTACCACGTGATTTGCAGCTGCTCCGGCTCCTGTGCACTTTTCCAGGATTTCCGTTGTACACAGCCAAGCCTGGATCCCCAGCACTCTGTCCTGCAGTGCACAACCTTCTGAGTTGTCCTCCGGCGTCGTGGGACTCCCTTTTGTGACTTTGCGTGGACTCCAGTTCACTTTTATTCTAAGTGCCTTTTGGGGTACTTCTGCGGATGCTGCCTGCTTCTGTGAGGGCTCTCTGAGTTGCTGAGCGCCCCTTCTGTCTCCTCCTCCAAGTGGCGACATCCTGGTCCCTCCTGGGCCACAGCAGCACCCAAAAACCTCTACTGCAACCCTTGCAGCTAGCAAGGCTTCTTTGCAATCTTTCTGTGTGGGAACACCTTTGCAAGCTTCATCGCGACGTGGGACATCCGTCTTCCAAAGGAGAAGTTCCTACTCCTCTTCTATCTTGCAGAACTCCAAGCTTCTTCCAACTGGTGGCAGCTTCCTTGCACCTTCAGCTGGCATTTCCTGGGCTCCTGCCAACTCTCGACACTGTTGCAACTATTGGACTTGGTCCCCTTGTCTTACATGTACTCAGGTCCAGTAATCCATTGTCAGTGCACTGCTGGTGTGTGTTCTCCCTGCAGAATACCCCTATCACGACTTTTGTGATCTCTGGGGGTAGTAGGTGCAATTTACTCCTACCTTTCAGGGTCTTGGGGTGGGGTATTGTAGGAGGCTGGACTGGCTTGTAGTGAGTACCAAGTGTTACTTACACCTTGCACCTGGCCCAGTTATCCCTTATTAGTGTATACGGTGTCTAGCAGCATAGGCTGATAGATAATGGTAGCTTAGCAGAGCAGCTTAGGCTGAACTAGGAGACGTGTGAAGCTACTACAGTACCACTTAGTGTCATATGCACAATATCATAAGAAAACACAATACACAGTTATACTAAAAATAAAGGTACTTTATTTTTATGACAATATGCCAAAGTATCTTAGAGTGTACCCTCAGTGAGAGGATAGGAAATATACACAAGATATATATACACAATAGCAAAAATATGCAGTATAGTCTTAGAAAACAGTGCAAACAATGTATAGTTACAATAGGATGCAATGGGGAAACATAGGGATAGGGGCAACACAAACCATATACTCCAGAAGTGGAATGCGAACCACGAATGGACCCCAAACCTATGTGACCTTGTAGAGGGTCGCTGGGACTATTAGAAAATAGTGAGAGTTAGAAAAATAACCCTCCCCAAGACCCTGAAAAGTGAGTGCAAAGTGCACTAAAGTTCCCCTAAGGACAAAATAGTTGTGTTAGAGGAATAATGCAGGAAAGACACAAACCAGCAATGCAACAACTGTGGATTTCCAACCTAGGGTACCTGTGGAACAAGGGGACCAAGTCCAAAAGTCACAAGCAAGTCGTAGATGGGCAGATGCCCAGGAAATGCCAGCTGCGGGTGCAAAGAAGCTTCGACTGGACAGAAGAAGCTGAGGTTTCTGCAAGAACGAAAAGGGCTAGAGACTTCCCCTTTGGTGGACGGATCCCGCTCGCCTTGGAGAGTTGTGCAGAGGTGTTTTCTTGCCGGAAGGACGCCAACAAGCCTTGCTACACGCAAATTGTGCGTTTGGCGTTTTTGGACGCTGCTGGGGCCCAGGAGGGACCAGGAGGTCGCAAATTGGACCTGAAGAGAGAGGTGACGTCGAGCAAGACAAAGAGCCCTCACTGAAGCAGGTAGCACCCGGAGAAGTGCCAGAAACAGGCACTACGAGGATGCGTGAAACGGTGCTCGCCGAAGTTGCACAAAGGAGTCCCACGTCGCCGGAGACCAACTTAGAAAGTCGTGCAATGCAGGTTAGAGTGCCGTGGACCCAGGCTTGGCTGTGCACAAAGGATTTCCACCGGAAGTGCACAGGGGCCGGAGTAGCTGCAAAGTCGCGGTTCCCAGCAATGCAGCCCAGCGAGGTGAGGCAAGGACTTACCTCCACCAAACTTGGGCTGAAGAGTCACTGGACTGTGGGGGTCACTTGGACAGCGTCGCTGGATTCGAGGGACCTCGCTCGTCGTGCTGAGAGGAGACCCAAGGGACCGGTAATGCAGCTTTTTGGTGCCTGCGGTTGCAGGGGGAAGATTCCGTCGACCCACGGGAGATTTCTTCGGAGCTTCTGGTGCAGAGAAGAGGCAGACTACCCCCACAGCATGCACAAGCAGGAAAACAGTCGAGAAGGCGGCAGGATCAGCGTTACAGAGTTGCAGTAGTCGTCTTTGCTACTATGTTGCAGGTTTGCAGGCTTCCAGCGCGGTCAGCGGTCGATTCCTTATCAGAAGGTGAAGAGGGAGATGCAGAGGAACTCGGCTGAGCTCATGCATTCGTTATCTAAAGTTTCCCCAGAGACAGAGACCCTAAATAGCCAGAAAAGAGGGTTTGGCTACCTAGGAGAGAGGAAAGGCTACTAACACCTGAAGGAGCCTATCAGCAGGAGTCTCTGACGTCACCTGGTGGCACTGGCCACTCAGAGCAGTCCAGTGTGCCAGCAGCACCTCTGTTTCCAAGATGGCAGAGGTCTGGAGCACACTGGAGGAGCTCTGGACACCTCCCAGGGGAGGTGCAGGTCAGGGGAGTGGTCACTCCCCTTTCCTTTGTCCAGTTTCGCGCCAGAGCAGGGGCTAAGGGGTCCCTGAACCGGTGTAGACTGGCTTATGCAGAATTGGGCACATCTGTGCCCAACAAAGCATTTCCAGAGGCTGGGGGAGGCTACTCCTCCCCTGCCTTCACACCATTTTCCAAAGGGAGAGGGTGTCACACCCTCTCTCAGAGGAAGTTCTTTGTTCTGCCATCCTGGGCCAGGCCTGGCTGGACCCCAGGAGGGCAGCTGCCTGTCTGAGGGGTTGGCAGCAGCAGCAGCTGCAGTGAAACCCCAGGAAGGGCAGTCTGGCAGTACCAGGGTCTGTGCTACAGACCACTGGGATCATGGAATTGTACCAACAATGCCAGGATGGCATAGAGGGGGCAATTCCATGATCATAGACATGTTACATGGCCATATTCGGAGTTACCATGGTGAAGCTACATATAGGTAGTGACCTATATGTAGTGCACGCGTGTAATGGTGTCCCCGCACTCCCAAAGTTCAGTGAATTGGCTCTGAACAATGTGGGGGCACCTTGGCTAGTGCCAGGGTGCCCTCACACTAAGTAACTTTGCACCTAACCTTTACCAGGTAAAGGTTAGACATATAGGTGACTTATAAGTTACTTAAGTGCAGTGTAAAATGGCTGTGAAATAACGTGGACGTTATTTCACTCAGGCTGCAGTGGCAGGCCTGTGTAAGAATTGTCCGAGCTCCCTATGGGTGGCAAAAGAAATGC
Source organism: Pleurodeles waltl (assembly GCF_031143425.1). Lineage (NCBI taxonomy): Eukaryota > Metazoa > Chordata > Amphibia > Caudata > Salamandridae > Pleurodeles > Pleurodeles waltl. The sequence goes on along the minus strand of NC_090448.1, from coordinate 692,287,745 downwards.
TGCAGCCCATAGGGATCTCCTGGAACCCCAATACCCTGGGTACCTCAGTACCATATACTAGGGAATTATAAGGGTGTTCCAGTAAGCCAATGTACATTGGTAAAAATGGTCACTAGCCTGTCAGTGACAATTTGGAAAGAAATGAGAGAGCATAACCACTGAGGTTCTGATTAGCAGAGCCTCAGTGAGACAGTTAGTCACTACACAGGTAACACATTCAGGCACACTTATGAGCACTGGGGCCCTGGGCTACCAGGGTCCCAGTGACACATACAACTAAAACAACATATATACAGTGAAAAATGGGGGTAACATGCCAGGCAAGATCGTACTTTCCTACACAACCCCCCCCCAAACGAAGGACAATAAGACTAGCCATTACCTGATGAGTCTTCATTGTCTAAGTGGAAATATCTGGAGAGTCCATCTGCATTGGAGTGGCTACTCCCAGGTCTATGTTCCACTGTATAGTCCATTCCCTGTAGGGATATGGACCACCTCAACAATTTAGGATTTTCACCTTTCATTTGTTTTAGCCAAAGTAGAGGTTTGTGGTCTGTCTGAACAATGAAGTGAGTGCCAAACAGGTATGGCCTCAACTTCTTCAGAGCCCAGACCACAGCAAAGGCCTCCCTCTCAATGGCAGACCAACGCTTTTCTCTAGGGGTCAACCTTCTACTAATAAAAGCAACAGGTTGATCCTGGCCCTCAGAATTAAGTTGTGATAGGACTGCCCCTACTCCTAATTCAGATGCATCAGTTTGGACATAGAATTTTTTAGAGTAACAAGGGCTTTTCAGGACAGGTGCAGAGCACATGGCCTGCTTCAGCTCCTCAAAAGCTTTCTGACAGTTTGCTGTCCATAATACCTTTTTAGGCATTTTCTTGGAAGTGAGGTCATTAAGAGGGGCTGCAATGGAGCCATAGTTCTTAATGAACCTCCTGTAATACCCAGTGAGGCCTAGGAAGGCTCTCACCTGAGTCTGAGTGGTAGGGGGAACCCAATCAATAATTGTTTGGATTTTCCCCTGAAGTGGTGCAATCTGTTCCCCACCAACAAGGTGTCCCAGATAAACCACCTTACCCTGCCCTATCTGGCACTTTGAAGCCTTGATAGTGAGGCCTGCGTTTTGCAGGGCCTCCAAAACTTTCCAAAGGTGGACCAGGTGATCATCCCAGCTGGAGCTAAAGACAGCTATATCGTCCAAATATGCTGCACTGAAAGCTTCCAGCCCTTGCAGGACTGTGTTCACCAACCTCTGAAAAGTGGCAGGTGCATTTTTCAAACCAAAAGGCATTACAGTAAACTGGTAATGTCCTCCAATGGTAGAAAATGCAGTCTTAGGTTTAGCATCTTCTGACAATTTGATCTGCCAATACCCTGCAGTCAAATCAAAAGTGCTTAGATACTTGGCAGATGCCAGTGTATCTATGAGCTCATCTGCCCTGGGTATAGGGTGAGCATCAGTTTTGGTTACTAAGTTGAGACCTCTATAGTCTACACAAAACCGCATTTCTTTCTTTCCATCTTTAGAATTGGGTTTTGGTACCAGTACCACAGGAGAAGCCCATGGACTGTCAGAGTGCTCAACCACTCCTAGTTCCAACATTTTCTGAACTTCTTGCTTTATGCAGTCCCTGACATGGTCAGGCTGCCTATAGATCTTACTTTTGACAGGTAAACTGTCTCCAGTATCTATAGTGTGCTCACACCAAGAAGTGGTGCCTGGCACAGTAGAGAAGAGTTCTGAAAATTGTCCTAGGAGATTTATGCAATTATCTTTCTGCTCAGCAGTAAGACAATCAGCCAAAACTACACCTTCCACAAGAGCATCTTGTTCTGTGGAAGAGAAGAGATCAGGTAGAGGATCACTGTCTTCTTCCTGTCCCTCATCTGTTGCCATGAGCAGGGTGAGATCAGCCCTGTCATAGTAGGGTTTTAGGCGGTTGACATGGAGCACCCTAAGGGGACTCCTGGCAGTGCCTAAGTCAACCAAGTAGGTGACTTCACCCTTCTTTTCAACAATTGTGTGGGGTCCACTCCATTTATCTTGGAGTGCTCTTGGGGCCACAGGCTCCAAGACCCACACTTTCTGCCCTGGTTGGTACTGAACCAAAACAGCCTTCTGATCATGCCATTGCTTCTGGAGCTCTTGGCTGGCCTGAAGGTTTTTACTGGCCTTTTTCATGTACTCAGCCATCCTTGATCTGAGGCCCAGTACATAGTCCACAATATCCTGCTTAGGAGCTTTTAAAGGTTGTTCCCAACCCTCCTTTACAAGTGTGAGTGGACCCCTAACAGGGTGTCCAAAAAGAAGTTCAAAGGGGCTGAAGCCCACTCCTTTCTGGGGTACCTCCCTGTAGGCAAAAAGGAGGCATGGTAGAAGGATATCCCATCTCCTGCGGAGTTTTTCAGGGAGACCCATAATCATGCCTTTGAGAGTTTTATTAAATCTCTCCACCAGTCCATTTGTTTGTGGATGATAGGGTGTTGTGAACTTGTACGTTACACCACACTCCTTCCACATGGCCTTTAAGTATGCAGACATGAAATGGCTTCCCCTGTCTGATACCACTTCCTTTGGGAAGCCCACTCTGGAAAATATTCCCAGGAGGGCCTTTGCCACTGCAGGAGCTGTAGTGGTCCTTAAAGGAATAGCTTCAGGATATCTTGTGGCATGGTCCACTACCACTAAGATAAACCTATTGCCTGAAGCAGTAGGAGGGTCAAGGGGGCCAACTATGTCAACCCCTACCCTTTCAAAGGGAACCCCCACCACAGGCAGTGGGATAAGGGGTGCCTTTGGAGTGCCACCTGTCTTGCCACTGGCTTGACAGGTTTCACAGGACTTACAAAATTCCTTTGTGTCCTCAGACATCCTAGGCCAATGAAACAATGGTACCAATCTGTCCCAAGTTTTCATTTGACCCAGGTGCCCAGCTAAGGGAATGTCATGTGCCAGTGTTAGGAGGAACTTTCTGTACTCCTGAGGAATCACTAATCTCCTGGCAGCTCCAGGTTTAGGATCCCTATGCTCAGTGTACAAGAGGTTGTCCTCCCAGTAAACTCTGTGAGAGTCACTGACATCCCCATTAGCCTGTTTGACAGCTTGCTGTCTGAGACCCTCTAATGTGGGACAGGTTTGCTGTGCCACACTCAGCTCCTCCCTGGCAGGCCCCCCTTCACCCAAAAGCTCAGCAGTGTCTGCTTCCAGCTCCTCTGGTGTAGGTTCTGCACAGGGAGGGAATTCTTCTTCCTCAGAAGTAGAATCCAATGTAGAGGGAGGGATAGTAGGAAGTGGTTTGCTTCTACTAGCCCTAGCTTTAGGGAGCACTTGGTCCATTGTTCCAGGATCCAAGCTTCCCTGTCCTTTTTGCTTTTTGGCCTGAGCCCTTGTCAAAGCAAAAATATGCCCTGGGATGCCCAGCATTGCTGCATGGGCCTCCAACTCCACATCTGACCAAGCTGATGTCTCCAAATCATTCCCTAATAGACAGTCTACAGGTAAATCTGAAGCTACCACAACTTTCTTTGGACCAGTTACCCCCCCCCCAGTTGAGATTTACAACAGCCATGGGGTGGCTTTGTGTTATGTTGTGAGCATCGGTTACTTGGTACTGGTGTCCAAGTATGTGTTGTTCAGGGTGCACCAGTTTCTCAATCACCATTGTGACACTGGCACCTGTGTCCCTGTAGGCCTGGACCTCAACACCATTTATTAGGGTTAGTTGCTTGTACTTCTCCAAGTTATGGGGGCAAGCAACCAAAGTGGCTAAGTCAATAGCCCCTTCAGAGACTAAAGTAGCCTCTGTGGTCTCCCTAATTAGACCAACCCCAACTAAATTACCAAAAGTGAGCCCAGCTACTCCCTTGGATTGGCTATTAGTAGGTTTGCTCCCACCACCACTGCTATTAGTAGGGACACTAGGTGTAGCAGTAGGGGTTGTAGTGGTAGGAGCTGTGGTGCCTTTCTTTGGACAACTGGGATCTGTTGTCCAATGGCCTTTTATTTTACATAAATAGCACCATGGTTTCTTTTCCTTGTTCTGATTAAAGGAGGATTTGGGCCCACCACCCCCACCAGAGTGTTTTTGTGGGCCTGATGAAGACTCATTTTTAGATTTGTCCCCACCCTTGTCAGAAGACTTACCATCCTTCTTTTTGTTGCCATCTTTGTCACCCACTGTATGAACTTTTCTGTTCACTCTTGTTCATCTAAGGCCAGCTGTTGCTGTTTAAGCTTCAGTCTGGTCTCTTCAACCCTCAACTTTTTGAGTTCCCTTTCTAACAGGTTATCCTCAGGGTGGGTGGGTTTGGGAATGCTTTGGCACAGAAGACAAGTTGGAAACTACAAAGGGAGATCTGCCCCTAACTGACTGAACCCTAGAAAATTGGCCTCTAGGAATAAAGGCTGCCCTACTGTGATGGGAACCTCCATTACTACCAACATTACTAGATGTCCTGCTAAGGGGCAGACCCTGTTCAGAACCCTCCCCACCTTCCTCAAGGTGTTCCTCTGAGTCAGACTGGGAAGCCTCTATTAACCTCTCATCTGATTGGCCTGCTTGGGACTCATCATTTACAATAAGCATGTTAAACAGAAACTCTTTTATAGGGTTCTTTCCTATCACTAAACCTCTATCTAAGCAGAGACTCATTAGGCTCTTGTAATTCAAATTGTCATAAGTTGTATTGACAGTTTTAAGAGCTGAATCTACCACAGACATGATAGCAAAAGGTTTAGAGATAGTGAGAAGGAAGAAAAAGTTTCAGAACTTTTTAGAGAACAGAGAAAAAGTTTCCCAACTTTTAGAAGTTGTTAAGAAACTTTTCAGAACTTTGCAAAAAGTTTTAGAGAAGAAAAAAAAGCAAACCTTTTTGGTTAAGTGTACATACAAGGAACTGTTTTGTATATGATTCTATTATGAAAAGTATACAATGACAAAGTGGTAAGTAGTTACAAGTACTTATCCCACCGCTGCACAACCAATGTAGGAGGCTGGCCTGGCTTGTACAGGGTACCAGAGGTACTTACACCTTGTGGCAGGGCCAGTTATCCCTTATTAGTGTAGAAGAGGTGTTTCTAGCAGCTTAGGCTGATAGCAGGTAGCTATGGCAAAGCAGTTTAGGCTGAACTAGGAGACATGCAAAGCTCCTACTATACCTCTCATATCATATGCACAATATCATAAGAAAACACAATACACAGAGTACTAAAAAGAAAGGTACTTTATTTTTATGACAATATGCCAAAAGTATCTCAGTGAGTACCTTCAGTAAGAAAGTAAGTACTATACACAAGTTATATGTACACAAACCAAAATTAGGTAAGTAAGAGCAAGAAAAGTAATGCAAACAGTGTAGAATTACAAGATATTGTAATAGGAGCACATAGGGATAGGGGCAACACAAACCATACACTCCAAAAGTGGAATGCAAACCGCAAATGGATCCCAGACCTATGTGGGCTTGTAGAGGGTCGCTGGGACAGTAAGAAAACAGTGAGGGTTAGAAAAATACCTGTAGGAAAGCACCATCTTGCCTGGCATGTTACCCCCATTTTTCACTGTATATATGTTGTTTTAGTTGTATGTGTCACTGGGACCCTGCCAACCAGGGCCCCAGTGCTCATAAGTGTGCCTGAATGTGTTACCTGTGTTATGACTAACTGTCTCACTGAGGCTCTGCTAACCAGAACCTCAGTGGTTATGCTCTCTCATTTCTTTCAAATTGTCACTTACAGGATAGTGACCAATTTTACCAATTTACATTGGCTTACTGGAACACCCTTATAATTCCCTAGTATATGGTACTGAGGTACCCAGGGTATTGGGGTTCCAGGAGATCCCTATGGGCTGCAGCATTTCTTTTGCCACCCATAGGGAGCTCTGACAATTCTTACACAGGCCTGCCACTGCAGCCTGAGTGAAATAACGTCCACGTAATTTCACTGCCATTTACCACTGCACTTAAGTAACTTATAAGTCACCTATATGTCTAACCTTTACTTGGTAAAGGTTGGGTGCTAAGTTCCTTAGTGTGTGGGCACCCTGGCACTAGCCAAGGTGCCCCCACATCGTTCAGGGCAAATTCCACGGACTTTGTGAGTGCGGGGACACCATTTCACACTTGCAGTGTACATAGGTCACTACCTATGTACAGCGTCACAATGGTAACTCCGAACATGACCATGTAACATGTCTAAGATCATGGAATTGTCACCGCAATGCCATCCTGGCATTGGGGAGACAATTCAATGATCCCCCGAGTCTCTAGCACAGACCCGGGTACTGCCAAACTACCTTTCCCGGGGTTTCACTGCAGCTGCTGCTGCCAACCCCTCAGACAGGTTTCTGCCCCCCTGGGGTCCAGCCAGGCCTGGCCCAGGAAGGCAGAGCAAAGGACTTCGTCAGAGAGAGGGTGTTACACCCTCTCCCTTTGGAAAACTGTGTCAGGGCTGGGGAGAAGTAGCCTCCCCCAGCCTCTGGAAATGCTTTGATGGGCACAGATGGTGCCCATCTCTGCATAAGCCAGTCTACACCGGTTCAGGGATCCCCCAGCCCTGCTCTGGTGCGAAACTGGACAAAGGAAAGGGGAGTGACCACTCCCCTGACCTGCACCTCCCCTGGGAGGTGCCCAGAGCTCCTCCAGTGTGCTCCAGACCTCTGCCATCTTGGAAACAGAGGTGCTGCTGGCACACTGGACTGCTCTGAGTGGCCAGTGCCAGCAGGTGATGTCAGAGACTCCTTCTGATAGGCTCCTACCTGTGTTGCTAGCCTATCCTCCTTCCTAGGTAGCCAAACCTCCTTTTCTGGCTATTTAGGGTCTCTGCTTTGGGGAATTCTTTAGATAACTAATGCAAGAGCTCATCAGAGTTCCTCTGCATCTCTCTCTTCACCTTCTGCCAAAGGATCGACCGCTGACTGCTCAGGACGCCTGCAAAACCGCAACAAAGTAGCAAAGACGACTACTGCAACCTTGTATCGCTGATCCTACCGCCTTCTCGCCTGTTTTCCTGGTGGTGCATGCTCTGGGGGTAGCCTGCCTCCTTCTTGCACCAGGAGCTCTGAAGAAATCTCCTGTGGGACGACGGAATCTTCCCCCTGCAACCGCAGGCAACAAAGAATTGCCGCAGCAAGACTGCATCACTGGTCCTCTGGGTCCCCTCTCAGCACGATGAGCGTGGTCCCTGGAACTCAGCAACTCTGTCCAAGTGACTCCCACAGTCCAGTGACTCTTCAGTCCAAGTTTGGTGGAGGTAAGTCCTTGCCTCCCCACGCTAGACTGCATTGCTGGGTACTGCGTGATTTTCAGCTGCTCCGGCTCCTGTGCACTCTTCCAGGATTTCCTTCATCACAGCCAAGCCAGGGTCCCCGACACACTAACCTGCAGTGCAGAACCTCCTGAGTTGTCCTCCGGCATCGTGGGACTCCCTTTTGTGTCTTCGGGTGAGCTCCAGTTCACTCCTCTTTGAATTGCCTGTTCCGGTACTTCTGCTGGTGCTGTCTGCTTCTGTGAGGGCTCCTTGACTTGCTGGGCGCCCCCTCTGTCTCCTCATCCAAGTGGCGACATCCTGGTCCCTCCTGGGCCACAGCAGCATCCAAAAACCCTAACCACGACCCTTGCAGCTAGCAAGGCTTGTTTGCGGTCTTTCTGCGTGGGAACACTTCTGCAAGCTTCTTCACGATGTGGGACATCCATCCTCCAAAGGGGAAGTTTCTAGCCTTCTTTGTTCTTGCAGAATCCACAGCTTCTACCATCCAGTGGCAGCTTCTTTGCACCCTCAGCTGGCATTTCTTGGGGATCTGCCCACTCTCGACTTTGTCGCGACTCTTGGACTTGGTCCCCTTGTTCCACAGGTACTCTCGTCCGGAAATCCACTTTGGTTGCATTGCTGGTGTTGGCCTTCATTGCCGAATTCCCCTATCACGACTTCTGTGCTCTCTGGGAAATATAGGTGCACTTTACACCTACTTTTCAGGGTCTTGGGGTGGGCTATTTTTCTAACCCTCACTGTTTTCTTACAGTCCCAGCGACCCTCTATAAGCTCACATAGGTTTGGGGTCCATTCGTGGTTCGCATTCCACTTTTGGAGTATATGGTTTGTGTTGCCCCTATACCTGTGTTCTCCTATTGCATTTCACTGTATCTTTACATTGCTTGCATTACTTCCTTTTGCTATTACTGCATATTTTTGGTATTGTGTACATATATCTTGTGTATATTTGGCATCCTCATACTGAGGGTACTCACTGAGATACTTTTGGCATATTGTCATAAAAATAAAGTACCTTTATTTTTAGTATATCTGTGTATTGTGTTTTCTTATGATATTGTGGATATGACACCAGTGGTATAGTAGGAGCTTTGCATGTCTCCTAGTTCAGCCTAAGCTGCTCTGCTATAGCTACCTTCTATCAGCCTAAGCTGCTAGAAACACCTCTTCTACACTAAGAAGGGATAACTGGACCTGGTACAGAGTGTAAGTACCCCTAGGTACCCACTACAAGCCAGGCCAGCCTCCTACACTTACTGTTAGAGAAAGTGAAGCTAACAATTTTATAGTTTTGAAGGATGCACTCTTGGATGGATTTGGCTTAACCACTGAACAATAAAGGATCAAGTTCAGAGACACCAGAAAAGAGTCCTCTCAAGACTGGACAGACTTTCTGGACTGTTCAGTGAAGGCCTTGGAGGGGTGGTTACATGGCAGTAAAGTATCTGACTATGAAAGCCTGTATAATCTTATTCTGAGAGAGCATATTCTGAATAACTGTGTGTCTGACTTGTTGCATCAATACCTAGTGGACTCGGATCTGACCTCTCCCCAAAAATTGGGAAAGAAGGCAGACAAGTGGGTCAGAACAAGGGTGAACAGAAACGTTCATACGGGGGTGACAAGGATGGCAAGAAGAAGGATGGTAAGTCTTCTGACAAGGGTGGGGACGAAAGTGAAACTGAGTCTTCATCAGGCCCAGAAAAATCCTCTGGTGGGGGTGGTGGATGCAAATCCTCATCCAATAATCAACCTAAAAAGCCTTGGTGTTATTTGTGTAAAGTCAAAGGCCATTGGGCAACTGATTCCAGTTGTCCAAAGAAAAACACCAAACCTCCCACTACCACAACCCCTGCTGCAAATTCTAGTGCCCCTAGTAATAGCAGTGGTGGTGGGAGCAAACCTACAAATAGCCAATCCAAGGGGGTAGCTGGGCTCACTTTTGGCAATGCAGGTGGGGGTGGTCTTGTTAGGGAGACCACAGAGGCTGTTTTAGTCTCTGAAGGTGCCATTGATTTGGCCACCTTGGTTGCTTGTCCCCTTAATATGGATAAGTACAAGCAACTTCCCCTAATAAATGGTGTTGAGGTTCAGGCCTACAGGGACACAGGTGCCAGTGTTACTATGGTCATAGAGAAACTGATCCACCCTGAACAACACCTACTTGGTCAGCAGTACCAAGTGACAGACGCTCATAACAACACTCTTAGCCACCCCATGACTGTTGCAAATCTCAACTGGTGGGGGGTTACTGGTCCAAAGAAAGTTGTGGTTGCCCCAGATTTACCTGTAGACTATCTACTACGGAATGATTTAGAGACATCAGCTTGGGCAGAAGTGGAGTTGGAGGCTCATGCAGCAATGCTGGGCAATCCTGGGCATATTTTTGCTTTTACAAGGGCTCAGGCCAAAAAGCAAAAAGGACAGGGTAACTTGGATCCTGCAACAATGGACCAAGTGCTCCCTAAAGCTAGGGGTAGCAAGGGTAAATCCCTACCCACTATCCCTCCCTCTACAGATGATTCTCCTTCTGAGGAAGAAGAATTTCCTCCCTGTGCAGAACCTTCACTAGATGAGCTGGCAGCAGACACTGCTGAGCTTTTGGGTGGAGGGGGGCATGCCAGGGAAGAGCTGAGTGTGGCACAGCAAACCTGTCCCACATTAGAGGGTCTAAGACAGCAAGCTGTCAAGCAGCAAAATGGGGATGTTAGTGATTCACATAGAGTTTACTGGGAGGACAACCTCTTGTACACAGAGGCAAGGGACCAAAAACCTGGAGCAGCCAGGAGATTGGTCATTCCCCTGCAGTACAGAGAGTTCCTCCTAACTCTTGCACATGATATTCCCTTGGCTGGGCATTTGGGCCTGATCAAAACATGGGAAAGGCTTGTCCCCCTGTTTCACTGGCCTAGGATGTCAGAGGACACTAAAGATTTCTGCAAGTCTTGTGTGACCTGCCAAGCCAGTGGCAAGACTGGTGGCACACCAAAGGCTCCCCTCATTCTACTACCTGTGATTGGGGTGCCCTTTGAAAGGGTAGGGGTTGACATAGTTGCCCCCCTTGACCCTCCTACTGCTTCAGGCATTAGGTTTACCTTGGTGGTTGTGGACCATGCCACAAAATATCCTGAAACAATTCCTGTAAGGACCACTACAGTACCTGCAGTGGCAAAGGCCCTCCTGGGAATCTTTTCCTGGGGGGGTTTCCCTAAAGAGGTTATATCAGACAGGGGTAGCAACTTCATGTCGGCATACTTGAAAGCAATGTGGAAGGAGTGAGGTGTTACCTACAAGTTCACCACTCCTTATCATCCACAGACTAATGGCCTGGTAGAGAGGTTTAATAAAACTCTCAAAGATATGATAATGGGACACCCTGAAAAACTCAGGAGATGGGATGTCCTGTTACCATGCCTCCTCTTTGCTCACAGGGAGGTACCTCAGAAAGGAGTGGGCTTCAGCCCCTTTGAACTCCTCTTTGGACACCCTGTAAGAGGGCTACTCACTCTTGTGAAGGAGGGTTGGAAACAACCTATAAAAGCTCCCAAACAGGACATAGTGGACTATGTACTTGGCCTAAGATCCAGAATGGCTGAGTATATGAAAAAGGCCAGTAAAAACCTTCAGGCCATCTAGGAGCTGCAAAAGCAATGGCATGACCAGAAGGCTGTTCTGATCCAGTACCAACCAGGACAGAAGGTGTGGGTATTGGAATCTGTGGCCCTAAGAGTACTCCAGGACAAATGGAGTGGACCCCATCTATTTGTTGAGAAAAACGGTGAGGTTACCTATCTGGTAGACCTGGGCACTGCCAGGAGTCCCCTTAGGGTGATTCATGTCAACCGCCTAAAACCCTACTAGGACAGGGCTGATCTCACCCTGCTCATGGCAACAGATGAGGGACAGGAAGAAGAGAGTGACCCTCTCCCTGATCTCTTTTCCACCACTGAAACAGATGCTTTAGTGTAGGGAGTAGCTTTGGCAGATTGTCTGACTGCAGAACAGAAAGACAACTCCTAGGACAGTTTTCTGACCTCGTTTCAATTGTGCCAGGTACAACATCCTGGTGTGAACACACAATTGATACTGGTGACAGCCTGCCTGTCAAGAGTAAGATTTATAGGCAGCCTGACCATGTCAGGGACTGCATGAAACAAGAGGTACAGATGATGTTGGATCTAGGAGTGATTGAACCTTCTGAAAGCCCATGGGCTAGCCCAGTGGTGCTTGTGCCAAAGCCTCACTCAAAAGACGGAAAAAGGGAGATGAGGTTTTGTGTAGACTACAGAGGTCTCAATCAGGTAACAAAAATTGATGATCACCCCATACCCAGGGCAGATGAGCTCATTGATACACTGGCATCTGCCAAGTATCTTAACACCTTTGTTTTGACTGCAGGGTATTGGCAGATCAAATTGGCTGAGGATGCTAAACCAAAGACTGCATTTTCAAATATAGGAGGGCACTACCAATATACAGTGATGCTCTTTGGTTTGAAAAGTGCACCTGCTACTTTTCGGAGGTTGGTGTACACAGTCCTGCAAGGGTTGGAGTCTTTCAGTGCAGCATATCTTGATGATATTGCTGTCTTTAGCTCAACCTGGGATGAGAAACTGGTCCACCTTTGGAAAGTTTTGGAGGCCCTGCAAAAGGAAGGCCTCACTATCAAGGCCTCAAAGTGCCAGATAGGGCAAGGGAAAGTGGTTTATCTGGGCCACCTGGTAGGTGGAGAACAGATTGCACCACTACAGGGGAAAATCCAGGCAATCATGGATTGGGTTCCCCCTACAACTCAGACCCAGATGAAAGCCGTTTTAGGCCTCACAGGGTACTACAGGAGATTCATTAAAACTTATGGCTCCATAGCAGCCCCTCTTAATGATCTCACAACCAAGAAAATGCCTAAGAAGGTATTATGGACAGCTAGCTGTCAGAAAGCTTCTGAGGAACTCAAACAGGCCATGTGCTCTGCACCTGTCCTAAAAAGCCCATGTTACTCCAAGAAATTCATTGTTCAAACTAATGCATTTGAATTAGGGGTAGGGGCAGTCTTATCACAACTGAATTCTGAAGGCCAGGATCAACCAGTTGCTTTTATCAGCAGAAGGTTGACCCCTAGAGAAAAGAGTTGGTCTGCCATAGAGAGGGAGGCCTTTGCTGTGGTCTGGGCACTGAAAAAGTTGAGGGCATACCTGTTTGGCACTCACTTTATTGTTCAGACAGACCACAAACCTCTACTTTGGCTAAAACAAATGAAAGGTGAAAACCCTAAATTGTTGAGGTGGTCCATATCTCTACAGGGAATGGACTATACAGTGGAACATAGACCTGGGGGTACCCACTCCAATGCAGATGGACCTTTTTCAGATATTTCCACTTAGACAATGAAGACTCATCAGGTCATGGCTAGACTTATTGTCCTTCGTTTGGGGGGGGGGGTTGTGTAGGAATGTATCATCTTGCCTGGCATGTTACCCCCATATTTCACTGTATATATGTTGTTTTAGTCTATGTGTCACTTATAAGTAGGTGCCCTGTATGTGTTCCCTGTGTGATGCCTAGCTGTCTCACTGAGGCTCTGCTAACCAGAACCTCAGTGGTTATGCTCTCTCTGCTATCCAAATTTGTCACTAACAGGCTAGTGACTAAATTGACCAATTCACATTGGCATACTGGTACACCCATATAATTCCCTAGTATATGGTACTGAGGTACCCAGGGTATTGGGGTTCCAGGAGATCCCTATGGGCTGCAGCATTTCTTTTGCCACCCATAGGGAGTTCAGCCAATTCTTACACAGGTCTGCCACTGCAGCCTGAGTGAAATAATGTCCTAGTGAAGGTTGGGTGCAAAGTTACTTAGTGTGTGGGCACCCTGGCACTAGCCAAGGTGCCCCCACATTGTTCAGGGCAAATTCCCCGGACTTTGTGCGTGCGGGGACACCATTACACGCGTGCACTATACATAGGTCACTACCTATGTATAGCGTCACAATGGTAACTCCGAACATGGCAATGTAACATGTCTAAGATCATGGAATTGTCACCCCGGGTCTCTAGCATAGTTCCCGGGTACTGCCAAACTGCCTTTCCTGGGTCTGGACTGCAGCTGCTGCTGCTGCCAACCCCTCAGACAGGTTTCTGCCCTCCTCGGGTCCAGGCAGCCCTGGCCAAGGAAGGCAGAACAAAGGACTTCCTCTGAGAGAGGGTGTAGCACCCTCTCCCTTTGGAAATAGGTGTGAGGGCTGGGGAGGAGTAGCCTCCCCCAGCCTCTGGAAATGCTTTGATGGGCACAGATGATGCCCATCTCTGCATAAGCCAGTCTACACCGGTTCAGGGATCCCTCAGCCCTGCTCTGGCGTGAAACTGGACAAAGGAAAGGGGAGTGACCACTCCCCTGACCAGTACCTCCCAGGGGAGGTGCCCAGAGCTCTTCCAGTGTGTCCCAGACCTCTGCCATCTTGGAAACAGAGGTGTTGGGGGCACACTGGACTGCTCTTAATGGCCAGTGCCAGCAGGTGACGTCAGAGGCTCCTTCTGATAGGCTCTTACCCCTCTTGGTAGCAAATCCTCCTAACTTGGTAGCCAAACTTCCTTTTCTGGCTATTTAGGGTCTCTGTTTTGGGGAATTCTTCAGATAACGAATGCAAGAGGTCACCAGAGTTCCTCTGCATCTCACTCTTCACCTTCTACCAAAGGATCGACCGCTGACTGCTCAAGGATGCCTGCAAAACTGCAACAAAGTAGCAAGATGACTACCAGCAACATTGTAGCGCCTAATCCTGCCGGCTTTCTCAACTGTTTCCAGGTGGTGCATGCTCTGGGGGAAGCCTGCCTTCACCCTGCACCAGAATCTCCGAAGAAATCACCCACGGGTCGACGGAATCTTCCCCCTGCTAACGGAGGCACCAAAAGACTGCATCACAGGTCCTCTGGGTCCCCTCTCATCCTGACGAGCATGGTCCCAGGAACACAGCAACTCTGTACAAGTGCCTCCCACTGTCCAGTGACTCTTCAGTCCAAGTTTGGTGGAGGTAAGTCCTTGCCTCCCCATGCTAGATTGCAAAGCTGTGTCCCACGTGATTTGCAGCTGCTCCGGCTCCTGTGCACTTTTCCAGGATTTCCTTTGTACACAGCCAAGCCTGGGTGCCCAGCACTCTGTCCTGCAGTGCACAACCTTCTGAGTTGTCCTCCGGTATCGTGGGACTCCCTTTTGTGACTTTGCGTGGACTCCAGTTCACTTTTATTCTAAGTGCCTTTTGGGGTATTTCTGCGGGTGCTGCCTGCTTCTGTGAGGGCTCTCTGAGTTGCTGAGCGCCCCCACTGTCTCCTCCTCCAAGTGGCAATATCCTGGTCCCTCCTGGGCCACAGCAGCACCCAAAAACCTTTATTGCAACCCTTGCAGCTAGCAAGGCTTCTTTGCAATCTTTCTGTGTGGGAACACCTTTGCAAGCTTCATCGCTAGGTGGGACATCCGTCTTCCAAAGGAGAAGTTCCTAGTCCTCTTCTTTCTTGCAGAACTCCAAGCTTCTTCCAACTGGTGGCAGCTTCCTTGCACCTTCAGCCGGCATTTCCTGGGCTCCTGCCCAATCTCGACACTGTTGCAACTATTGGACTTGGTCCCCTTGTCTTACAGGTACTCAGGTCCAATAATCCATTGTCAGTGCACTGCTGGTGTGTGTTCTCCCTGCGGCTTACCTCCACCAAACTTGGACTGAAGAGTCACTGGACTGTGGGAGTCACTTGGACAGAGTTGCTGAGTTCCAGGGACCACGCTCGTTGTGCTGGGAGGGGACCCAGAAGACCGGTGATGCAGTCTTTTGGTGCCTGCGGTTGCAGGGGGAAGATTCTGTTCACCCACGGGAGATTTCTTCTGAGCTTCTAGTGCAGAGAGGAGGCAGACTACCCCCACAACATGCACCACCAGGAAAGCAGTCGAGAAGGCGGCTGGATCAGCGATACAAGGTTGCAGTAGTCGTCTTTGCGACTTTGTTGCGGTTTTGCAGGCGTCCAGAGCAGTCAGCAGTCGATTCCTTGGCAGAAGGTGAAGAGAAAGATGCAGAGGAACTCTGATGAGCTCTTGCATTCGTTATCTAAAGAATTCCCCAAAGCAGAGACCCTAAATAGACAGAAAAGGAGGTTTGGCTACTTAGTAGAGAGGATAGGCTAGCAACACCTGAAGGAGCCTATCAGAAGGAGTCTCTGACGTCACCTGCTGGCACTGGCCACTCAGAGCAGTCCAGTGTGCCAGCAGCACCTCTGTTTCCAAGATGGCAGAGGTCTGGAGCACACTGGAGGAGCTCTGGGCACCTCCCAGGGGAGGTGCAGGTCAGGGGAGTGGTCACTCCCCTTTCCTTTGTCCAGTTTCGCGCCAGAGCAGGGCTGAGGGATCCCTGAACCGGTGTAGACTGGCTTATGCAGAGATGGGCACCATCTGTGCCCATCAAAGCATTTCCAGAGGCTGGGGGAGGCTACTCCTCCCCAGCCCTGACACCTTTTTCCAAAGGGAGAGGGTGTAACACCCTCTCTCTGAGGAAGTCCTTTGTTCTGCCTTCCTGGGCCAAGCCTGGCTGGACCCCAGGAGGGCAGAAACCTGTCTGAGGGGTTGGCAGCAGCAGTAGCTGCAGTGAAACCCCGGGAAAGGTAGTTTGGCAGTACCCGGGTCTGAGCTAGAGACTCAGGGGATCATGGAATTGTCTCCCCAATGCCAGAATGGCATTGGGGTGACAATTCCATGATCTTAGACATGTTACATGGCCATGTTCGGAGTTACCATTGTGACGCTATACATATGTTGTGACATATGTATAGTGCACGCGTGTAATGGTGTCCCCGCACTCACAAAGTCCGGGGAATTTGCCCTGAACAATGTGGGGGCACCTTGGCTAGTGCCAGGGTGCCCACACACTAAGTAACTTAGCACCCAACCTTTACCAGGTAAAGGTTAGACATAGAGGTGACTTATAAGTTACTTAAGTGCAGTGGTAAATGGCTGTGAAATAACGTGGACGTTATTTCACTCAGGCTGCAAAGGCAGGCCTAAGTAAGAATTGTCAGATCTCCCTATGGGTGGCACAAGAAATACTGCAGCCCATAGGGATCTCCTCGAACCCCAATACCCTGGGTACCTTAGTACCATATACTAGGGATTTATAAGGGTGTTCCAGTATGCCAATGTAAATTGGTGAAATTGGTCACTAGCCTGTTAGTGACAATTTGGAAAGAAATGAGAGAGCATAACCACTGAGGTTCTGGATAGCAGAGCCTCAGTGAGACAGTTAGTCATAACACAGGTAACACATACAGGGCACACTTATGAGCACTGGGGCCCTGGCTGGCAGGGTCCCAGTGACACATACAACTAAAACAACATATATACAGTGAAATATGGGGGTAACATGCCAGACAAGATGGTACTTTCCTACAGGACGAAAGTGAAACTGAATCTTCATCAGGCCCACAAAAATCCTCTGGCTGGGGTGGTGGAACCAAATCCTCTTCCAATAATCAACCTAAAAAGCCTTGGTGTTATTTGTGTAAAGTCAAAGGCCATTGGGCAACTGATTCCAGTTGTCCAAAGAAAAACACCAAACCTCCCACTACCACAACCCCTGCTGCAAATTCTAGTGCCCCTAGTAATAGCAGTGGTGGTGGGAGCAAACCTACAAATAGCCAATCCAAGGGGGTAGCTGGGTTCAGTTTTGGCAATGTAGTTGGGGTTGGTCTTGTTAGGGAGACCACAGAGGCTGTTTTAATCTCTGAAGGTGCCATTGATTTGGCCACCTTGGTTGCTTGGCCCCTTAATATGGATAAGTACAAGCAACTTCTCCTAATAAATGGTGTTGAGGTTCAGGCCTACAGGGACACAGGTGCCAGTGTTACTATGGTCATAAAGAAACTAATCCACCCTGAACAACACCTACTTGGTCAGCAGTACCAAGTGGCAGACGCTCATAACAACACTCTTAACCACCCCATGGCTGTTGCGAATCTCAACTGGGGGGGGGGGGGGGGGTTACTGGTCCAAAGAAAGTTGTGGTTGCCCCAGATTTACCTGTAGACTGTCTACTAGGGAATGATTTAGAGACATCAGCTTGGGCAGAAGTGGAGTTGGAGGCTCATGCAGCAATGCTGGGCATTCCTGGGCATATTTTTGCTTTGACAAGGGCTCAGGCCAAAAAGCAAAAAGGACAGGGTAACTTGGATCCTGGAACAATGGACCAAGCGCTCCCTAAAGCTAGGGGTAGCAAGGGTAAATCCCTACCCACTATCCCTCCCTCTACAGATGATTCTCCTTTTGAGGAAGAAGAATTTCCTCCCGGTGCAGAACCTTCACCAGATGAGCTGGCAGCAGACACTGCTGAGCTTTTGGGTGGTGGGGGTCCTGCCAGGGAAGAGCTGAGTGTGGCACAGCAAACCTGTCCCACATTAGAGGGTCTCAGACAGCAAGCTGTCAAGCAGCAAAATGGGGATGTTAGTGATTCACATAGAGTTTACTGGGAGGACAACCTCTTGTACACAGAGGCAAGGGACCCAAAACCTGGAGCAGCCAGGAGATTGGTCATTCCCCTGTAGTACAGAGAGTTCCTCCTAACTCTTGCACATGACATTCCTTTGGCTGGGCATTTGGGCCAGATCAAAACATGAGAAAGGCTTGTCCCCCTGTTTCACTGGCCTAGGATGTCAGAAGACACTAAAGATTTTTGCAAGTCTTGTGTGACCTGCCAAGTCAGTGGCAAGACTGGTGGCACTCCAAAGGCTCCCCTCATTCCACTACCTGTGGAATGCCCTTTGAAAGGGTAGGGGTTGACATAGTTGGCCCCCTTAACCCTCCTACTGTTTCAGGCAATAGGTTTACCTTGGTGGTTGTGGACCACGCCACAAGATATCCTGAAGCAATTCCTCTAAGGACCACTACAGCACCTGCAGTGGCAAAGGCCCTACTGGGAATCTTTTCCAGGGTGGGTTTCCCTAAAGAGGTTGTATGACAGGGGTAGCAACTTCATGTCTGCATACTTGAAAGCAATGTGGAAGGAGTGCGGTGTTACCTACAAGTTTACCACTCCTTATCATCCACAGACTAATGGACTGGTAGAGAGGTTTAATAAAACTCTCAAAGGTATGATAATGGGACTCCCTGAAAAACTCAGGAGGAGATTGGATGACCTGTTAACTTGCCACCTCTTTGCTCACAGGGAGGTACCCCAGAAAGGAGTGGGCTTCAGCCCCTTTGAACTCTTCTTTGGACACCCTGTAAGAGGTCTACTCACTCTTGTGAAGGAGGGTTGGGAACAACCTTTAAAAGCTCCCAAACAGGACATAGTGGACTATGTACTTGGCCTACGATCCAGAATGGCTGAGTACATGAAAAAGGCCAGTAAAAACCTTCAGGCCAGTCAGGAGCTGCAAAAGCAATGGCATAACCAGACGGCTGTTCTGATCCAGTACCAACCAGGAAAGAAGGTGTGGGTATTGGAGCCTGTGGCCCCAAGAGTACTCCAGGACAAATGGAGTGGACCCCATCTAATTGTTGAGAAAAACGGTGAGGTTACCTATCTGGTAGACCTGGGCACTGCCAGGAGTCCCCTTAGGGCGATTCATGTCAACCGCCTAAAACCCTACTAGGACAGGGCTGATCTCACCCTGCTCATGGCAACAGATGAGGGACAGGAAGAAGAGAGTGACCCTCTCCCTGATCTCTTTTCCACCACTGAAACAGATGCTTTAGTGGAGGGAGTAGTTTTGGTAGATAGATTGTCTGACTGCAGAACAGAAAGACAACTCCTAGGACAGTTTTCTGACCTCTTTTCAATTGTGCCAGGTACAACATCCTGGTGTGAACACACAATTGATACTGGTGACAGCCTGCCTGTCAAGAGTAGGATTTATAGGCAGCCTGACCATGTCAGGTACTGTAGAAAACAAGAGGTACAGAAGATGGTGGATCTAGGAGTGATTGAACCTTCTGAAAGCCCATGGGCTAGCCCAGTGGTGCTTGTGCCAAAGCCTCACTCAAAAGATGGAAAAGGGGAGATGAGGTTTTGTGTAGAATACAGAGGTTTCAATCAGGTAACAAAAACTGATGATCACCCCATACCCAGGGCAGATGAGCTCATTGATAAACTGGCATCTGCCAAGTATCTTAACACCTTTGATTTGACTGCAGGGTATTGGCAGATCAAATTGGCTGAGGATGCTAAACCAAAGACTGCATTTTCAACTATAGGAGGGCACTACCAATTTGCAGTGATGCCCTTTGGTTTGAAAAGTGCACCTGCTACTTTTCAGAGGTTGGTGCACACAGCCCTGCAAGGGTTGGAGTCTTTCAGTGCAGCATATCTTGATGATATATCTGCCTTTAGCTCAACCTGGGATGAGCACCTGGTCCACCTTTGGAAGGTTTTGGAGGCCCTGCAAAGGGCAGGCCTCACTATCAAGGCATCAAAGTGCCAGATAGGGAAAGTGGTTTATCTGGGCCACCTGGTAGGTGGAGAACATATTGCACCACTACAGGGGAAATCCAGGCAATCATGGATTGGGTTCCCCCTACAACTCAGACCCAGGTGAGAGCCTTTTTAGGCCTCACAGGGTACTGCAGGAGATTCATTAAAACTTATGGCTCCATAGCAGCCCCTCCTAAAGATCTCACAACCAAGAAAATGCCTAAGAAGGTGTTATGGACAGCTAGCTGTCAGAAAGCTTTTGAGGAGCTCAAACAGGCCATGTGCTCTGCACCTGTCCTAAAAAGCCCATGTTACTCCAAGAAATTAATTGTTCAAACTGATGCATCTGAATTAGGGGTAGGGGCAGTCTTATCACAACTGAATTCTGAGGGCCAGGATCAACCAGTTGCTTTTATCAGCAGAAGGTTGACACCTAGAGAAAAGCGTTGGTCTGCCATAGAGAGGGAGGCCTTTGCTGTGGTCTGGGCACTGAAAATGTGGAAGCCATACCTGTTTGGCACTCACTTTATTGTTCAGACAGACCACAAACTTCTACTTTGGCTAAAACAAATTAGGTGGTCCATATCTCTACAGGGAATGGACTATACAGTGGAACATAGACCTGGGAGTACCCACTCCAATGCAGATGGACTCTCCAGATATTTCCACTTAGACAATGAAGACTCATCAGCTCATGGCTAGTCTTATTGTCCTTTGTTTGGGGGGGGGTGTAGGAATGTACCATCTTGACTGGCATGTTACCCCCATATTTCACTGTATATATATTGTTTTAGTCTATGTGTCACTGGGACCCTGCCAACCAGTGCTCATAAGTAGGTGCCCTGTATGTGTTCCCTGTGTGATGCCTAGCTGTCTCACTGAGGCTCTGCTAACCAGAACCTCAGTGGTTATGCTCTCTCTGCTTTCCAAATTTGTCACTAACAGGCTAGTGACTAAATTTACCAATTCACATTGCCATACTGGTACACCCATATAATTCCCTAGTATATGGTACTGAGGTACCCAGGGTATTGGAGTTCCAGGGGATCCCTATGGGCTGCAGCATTTCTTTTGCCACCCATAGGGAGCTCAGACAATTCTTACACAGGTCTGCCACTGCAGCCTGAGTGAAATAATGTCCTGGTGAAGGTTGGGTGCAAAGTTACTTAGTGTGTGGGCACCCTGGCACTAGCCAAGGTGCCCCCACATCGTTCAGGGCAAATTCCCCGGACTTTGTGAGTGCGGGGACACCATTACACGCGTGCACTATACCTAGGTCACTACCTATGTATAGCGTCACAATGGTAACTCCGAACATGGCCATGTAACATGTCTAAGATCATGGAATTGTCACCCCAATACAATTCTGGTATTGGGGGGAAAATTCCATGATCCTCCGGGTCTTTATCACAGAACCCGGGTACTGCCAAACTGCCTTTCCGGGGTCTCCACTGCAGGTGCTACTGCTGCCAACCCCTCAGACAGGTTTCTGCCCTCCTGGGGTCCAGGCAGCCCTGGCCCAGGAAGGCAGAACAAAGGATTTCCTCTGAGAGAGGGTGTTACACCCTCTCCCTTTGTAAATAGGTGTGAAGGGCTGGGGAGGAGTAGCCTCCCCCAGCCTCTGGAAATGCTTTGATGGGCACAGATGGTGCCCATCTCTGCATAAGCCAGTCTACACCGGTTGAGGGACCCCTTAGCCCCTGCTCTGGCGCGAAACTGGACAAAGGAAAGGGGAGTGACCACTCCCCTGACCAGTACCTCCCAGGGGAGGTGCCCAGAGCTCCTCCAGTGTGTCCCAGACTTCTGCCATCTTGGAAACAGAGGTGTTGGGGGCACACTGGACTGCTCTGAGTGGCCAGTGCCAGCAGGTGATGTCAGAGGCTCCTTCTGATAGACTCTTACCTCTCATGGTAGCCAATCCTCCTAGCTTGGTAGCCAAACCTCCTATTTTGGCTATTTAGGGTCTCTGCTTTGGGGAATTCTTCGGATAACGAATGCAAGAGCTCACCAGAGTTCCTCTGCATCTCCCTCTTCACCTTCTACCAAAGGATCGACCGCTGAATGCTCCAGGACGCCTGCAAAACCGCAACAAAGTAGCAAGGCGACTACCAGCAACATTGTAGCGCCTAATCCTGCCGGCTTTCTCGACTGTTTCCAGGTGGTACATGCTCTGGGGGTAGCCTGCCTTCACCCTGCACCAGAAGCTCTGAAGAAATCTCCCGTGGGTCAACTGAATCTTCCCCCTGCTAACGCAGGCACCAAAAGACTGCATCACTGGTCCTCTGGGTCCTCTTTCAGCCTGACGAGCGTGGTCCCTGGAACACAGCAACTCTGTCCAAGTGACTCCCACAGTCCAGTGATTCTTCCGTCCAAGTTTGGTGGAGGTAATTCCTTGCCTCCCCACGCTAGACTGCAAAGCTGTGTGCTGCATGATTTCCAGCTGCTCCGGCTCCTGTGCACTCTTCCAGGATTTCCTTTGTGCACAGCCAAGCCTGTGTCCCCAGCACTCTGTCCTGCAGTGCACAACCTTCTGAGTTGTCCTCCGGCGTCGTGGGACTGCCTTTTGTGACTTTGCATGGACTCCAGTTCACTTTTCTTCTAAGTGCCTGTTGGGGTACTTCTGCGGGTGCTGCCTGCTTCTGTGAGGGCCCTCTGCATTGCTGAGCGCCCCCTCTGTCTCCTCCTCCAAGTGGCGATATCCTGGTCCCTCCTGGGCCACAGCAGCACCCAAAAACATCTACTGCAACCCTTGAAGCTAGGAAGGATTGTTTTTGGTTTTTCTGTGTGGGAACACCCCTGCAAGCTTCATCACGATGTGTGATACCCGTCTTCCAAAGGAGAAGTTCCTAGTCCTCTTCTTTGTTGCAGAACTCCAAGCTTCTTCCAACCAGTGGCAGCTTCCTTGAACCTTCAGCTGGCAATTTCTGGGCTCCTGCCCACTCTCGACAGTGTCGCAACTATTGGACTTGGTCCCCTTGTCTTATAGGTACTCAGGTCCGGAAATCCGTTGTCAGTACACTGCTGGTGTGTGTTCTTTCTGCGGAATCCCCCTATCACGACTTCTGTGCTCTCTGGGGGTAGTAGGTGCACTTTAATCCTACTTTTCAGGGTCTTGGGGTGGGGTATTTTTCTAACCCTCACTGTTTTCTTACAGTCCCTACGATCCTCTACAAGCTCACATAGGTCTGGGGTCCATTTGTGGTTCGCATTCTATTTTTGGAGTATATGGTTTGTGTTGCCCCTATCCCTATGTGCTCCTATTGCAAACTATTGTAATTCTACACTGTTTGCATTACTTTTCTTGCTCTCACTTACCTAATTTTGGTTTGTGTACATATAACTTGTGTATATATCTTATCCTCATACTGAGGGTACTCACTGAGATACTTTTGGCATATTGTCATAAAAATAAAGTACCTTTATTTTTAGTAGCTCTGTGTATTGTGTTTCTTATGATATTGTGCATATGACATAAGTGGTATAGTAGGAGCTTTACATGTCTCCTAGTTCAGCCTAAGCTGCTTTGCCATAGCTACCTTCTATCAGCCTAAGGTGCTAGAAACACCTCTTCTACACTAATAAGGGATACCTGGACCTGGCACCCACTACAAGCCAGGCCAGCCTCCTACATTGGTTGTGCAGCGGTGGGATAAGTACTTGTAACTACTTACCACTTTGTCATTGTGTACTTTTCATAAGAGAATCATATACAAAACAGTTCCTTGTATGTACACTTAACCAAAAAGTTTTGCTTTTCTTCTCTAAAACGTTTTACAAAGTTCTGAAAAGTTTCTTAAAAACTTCTAAAAGTTTTCTAAAAGTTAGAAAAACTTTTTATCTGTTCTCTAAAAAGTTCTGAAACTTTTTCTTCCTTCTCACTATCTCTAAACCTTTTGCTATCATGTCTGTGGTAGATTCAGCTCTTAAAACTGTCAATACAACTTATGACAATTTGAATTACAAGAGCCTAAGGAGTCTCTGCTTAGAGGTTTAGTGATAGGAAAGAACCCAACAAAAGAGTTTCTGTTTAACGTGCTTATTGTAAATGATGAGTCCCAAACAAGCCAGATGAGATGTTAATAGAGGCTTCCCAGTCTGACTCAGAGGAACACCTTGATGAAGGTGGGAAGGGTTCTGAACAGGGTCTGCCCCTTAGCAGGACACCTAGTAATGTTGGTAGTAATGGAGGTTCCCATCACAGTAGGGCAGCCTTTATTCCTAGAGGCCAAGATTCTAGGGTTCAGTATGTTAGGGACAGATCCCCCTATGTAGTTTCCAACTTGTCTTCTGTGTCAAATCATTCCCAACCCACCCACCCTGAGGATAACTAGTTAGAAAGGTAACTCAAAAAGTTGAGGGTTGAAGAGACCAGACTGAAGCTTAAACAGCAACAGCTGGCCTTAGATAGGGAATCCCTAGACATTGAGAAGGAGAGACAGAGGTTGGGGTTAGGACCCCATGGTGGCAGCAGCAGTATTCCTGATAGTAATCCTGTTAGAGAGCATGATTCCAGGAATCTGTACAAGATAGTCCCCCCTTACAAGGAGGGGGATGACATCAACAAGTGGTTTGCTGCACTTGAGAGGGACTGTATGGTACAGTTAGTCCCTCAAAGGCAGTGGGCTGCTATCTTGTGGTTATCTTTCACTGGTAAGGGTAGGAATAGGTTCCTTACTGTCAGAGAAAGTAATGCTAATAATTATAAAATTTTGAAGGATGCACTCTTGGATGGATTTGGCTTAACCACTGAACAACACAGGATTAAGTTCAGATACACCAGAAAAGAGTCCTCTCAAGACTGGACAGACATTGTAGACTGTTCAGTGAAGGCATTGGAGGGTTGGTTGCATGGCAGTAAGGTAACTAACTATGAAAGCCTGTATATTCTGATCCTGAAAGAGCATATTCTTAACAATTGTGTGTCTGATTTGTTGCACCAGTACTTGGTAGACTCAGATCTGACCTCTCCCCAAGAATTTGGAAAGAAGGCAGACAGATGGATCAGAACAATAGTGAACAGAGAAGTTCATATAGGAGGTCACAAGGATGGAAAGAAGAAACGATGGTGAGAAATCTAAGGATAAGCATGGGGATAAAGGTAAAACTAAAGAGCCTTCTTAAAATCCTAAACACTCTTCAGGGGGTGGGGATAAATCAGCTTCTTCTTCTTCTACACAACCCACACACATTAAAAAGCCTTGGTGCTATGTGTGTAAAAATAAAGGCCATAGGCCAGGGGATAAGTCCTGCCCAGGTAAACCCCCTGAGCCTACCACCACTAATACATCAAACTCTAGTGCCCCTAGCAGTAGTGGTAATAGTGGTGGGACTGCTGGCAACAGTCAAAATAAGGGTGTAGTTAGGTTCACTTTTGGGTCCATCATAGAAACTGGGGTAGTCAGTCCCAAGAGAGTTTTTGTCACACCTGGTGGCATTGGCCTTGCCACACTGGCTGCTTGTCCCCTTACAATAGATACGTACAGGCAGACAGTTTCCATAAATCGTATTGAGGCTCAGGCCTACAGGGACACAGGTGCCAGTATCACTTTGGTGACTGAAAACCTAGTGTCTCCTGCACAACACATAATTGGACAACAGTACAAGATTATTGATGTCCAGAACTCCACTAAGTTCCTTACCTGTAGACTGTCTCTTAGGTAATGACCTAGAAGCCTCAGGTTGGGCTGAGGTCAAGTTTAATACCCATGCAGCCATGCTGGGTATCCCTGAGGAATTGCTTCCTCTCATTTCAGCTGAAATTAAAAAGCAAAGGAGAGAAAAAGGCCTGAAAACTCAGGACCCTTCTCCAACAACAGGTAAAAAGGGCATCAAAGTATCCCCTACCCACCCTGCCATTCAGGATACCATTCCTGTGGTGGGAGAAACCTCTCCTGGGGTGGCATCTGTACGAAGGGAACCATCAGCTAGCACAGCTGTACTTCCTGAGGTGGAAGTACCTCTCTGTGGGATAACTTATATTGGTGAGAACAAGTTCACCACTTTAGTTAACATGGAGCATTCCTCCAACCCACCCAGAGAAACTTTAGTGCAGCAACCCTGCACTGCCTCACAACACTGAGGACAGAAGCCCTGCACTAGTGCGGAGCTCATAGGACAGCATCCCTGCCCTGCTCCAACTCAAGAGAAACAGCAACCCTTTTCTCTCTTACAGCCATATGGAAAAAGTCTTTCCCCAGCTATGGCTTCATTGAGACAGCATCCCTGTCTGGCATTCTTATCACTTGATGTGAGAAAATAGCCTCTTTCTAGCCTTGTTACCGCCACATTTGGCCTGTTTGTGAGTGTATGTCAGGGTGTTTTCACTGTCTCACTGGGATCCTGCTAGCCAGGGCCCAGTGCTCATAGTGAAAACCCTATGTTTTCAGTATATTTGTTATGTGTCACTGGGACCCTGCTAGTCAGGACCCCAGTGCTCATAAGTTTGTGGCCTATATGTATGTGTTCCCTGTGTGGTGCCTAACTGTCTCACTGAGGCTCTGCTAACCAGAACCTCAGTGGTTATGCTCTCTCATTTATTTCAAATTGTCACTAACAGGCTAGTGACCAATTTTACCAATTTACATTGGCTTACTGGAACACCCTTATAATTCCCTAGTATATGGTACTGAGGTACCCAGGGTATTGGGGTTCCAGGAGATCCCTATGGGCTGCAGCATTTCTTTTGCCACCCATAGGGAGCTCTGACAATTCTTACACAGGCCTGCCACTGCAGCCTGAGTGAAATAACGTCCACGTTATTTCACAGCCATTTTACACTGCACTTAAGTAACTTATAAGTCACCTATATGTCTAACCTTTACCTGGTAAAGGTTAGGTGCAAAGTTACTTTGTGTGAGGGCACCCTGGCACTAGCCAAGGTGCCCCCACATTGTTCAGGGCCAATTCCCCAGACTTTGTGAGTGCGGGGACACCATTACACGCGTGCACTACATATAGGTCACTACCTATATGTAGCTTCACAATGGTAACTCCGAATATGGCCATGTAACATGTCTATGATCATGGAATTGCCCCCTCTATGCCATCCTGGCATAGTTGGCACAATCCCATGATCCCAGTGGTCTGTAGCACAGACCCTGGTACTGCCAAACTGCCCTTCCTGGGGTTTCACTGCAGCTGCTGCTGCTGCCAACCCCTCAGACAGGCATCTGCCCTCCTGGGGTCCAGCCAGGCCTGGCCCAGGATGGCAGAACAAAGGACTTCCTCTGAGAGAGGGTGTTACACCCTCTCCCTTTGGAAAATGGTGTGAAGGCAGGGGAGGAGTAGCCTCCCCCAGCCTCTGGAAATGCTTTCTTGGGCACAGATGTGCCCAATTCTGCATAAGCCAGTCTACACCGGTTCAGGGGACCCCTTAGCCCTGCTCTGGCGCGAAACTGGACAAAGGAAAGGGGAGTGACCACTCCCCTGACCTGCACCTCCCCTGGGAGGTGTCCAGAGCTCCTCCAGTGTGCTCCAGACCTCTGCCATCTTGGAAACAGAGGTGCTACTGGCACACTGGACTGCTCTGAGTGGCCAGTGCCACCAGGTGACGTCAGAGACTCCTTGTGATAGGCTCCTTCAGGTGTTGCTAGCCTATCCTCTCTCCTAGGTAGCCAAACCCTCTTTTCTGGCTATTTAGGGTCTCTGTCTCTGGGGAAACTTTAGATAACGAATGCATGAGCTCAGCCGAGTTCCTCTGCATCTCTCTCTTCACCTTCTGATAAGGAATCGACTGCTGACCGCGCTGGAAGCCTGCAAAACTGCAACATAGTAGCAAAGATGACTACTGCAACTCTGTAACGCTGATCCTGCCGCCTTCTCGACTGTTTTCCTGCTTGTGCATGCTGTGGGGGTAGCCTGCCTCCTCTCTGCACCAGAAGCTCCGAAGAAATCTCCCGTGGGTCGACGGAATCTTCCCCCTGCAACCGCAGGCACCAAAAAGCTGCATTACCAGTCCCTTGGGTGTCCTCTCAGCATGACGAGCGAGGTCCCTCGAATCCAGCGACTCTGTCCAAGTGACCCCCACAGTCCAGTGACTCTTCAGTCCAAGTTTGGTGGAGGTAAGTCCTTGCCTCACCTCACTGGGCTGCATTGCTGGGAACCGCGACTTTTGCAGCTACTCCGGCCCCTGTGCACTTCCGGCGGAAATCCTTTGTGCACAGCCAAGCCTGGGTCCACGGCACTCTGACTTGCATTGCACGACTTTCTAAGTTGGTCTCCGGCGACGTGGGACTCCTTTGTGCAACTTCGGCAAGCACCGTTTCACACATCCTCGTAGTGCCTGTTTTTTCACTTTTCTGGGTGCTACCTGCTTCAGAGAGGGCTCCTTGTCTTGCTCGACGTCCCCTCTCTCTCCTGGTCCAATTTGCGACCTCCTGGTCTCTCCAGGGCCACAGCAGCATCCAAAAACGCTAACTGCACGATTTGCAGCTAGCAAGGCTTGTTGGCATTCTTTTGGCGGGAAAACACTTCTGCACGACTTTCGACCGCGAGAGGAATCCGTCCACCAAAGCGGAAGTCTCTAGCCCTTTTTGTTCCTGCAGAAACTGCAGCTTCTTCTGTCCAGTAGAAGCTTCTTTGCACCCGCAGCTGGCATTTCCTGGGCATCTGCCCATCTCCGACTTGCTTGTGACTTTTGGACTTGGTCCCCTTGTTCCACAGGTACCCTAGATTGGAAATCCACAGTTGTTGCATTGTTGGTTTGTGTCTTTCCTGCATTATTCCTCTAACACGACTTCTTTGTCCTTAGGGGAACTTTAGTGCACTTTGCACTCACTTTTCAGGGTCTTGGGGAGGGTTATTTTTCTAACTCTCACTATTTTCTAATAGTCCCAGCGACCCTCTACAAGGTCACATAGGTTTGGGGTCCATTCGTGGTTCGCATTCCACTTTTGGAGTATATGGTTTGTGTTGCCCCTATCCCTATGTTTCCCCATTGCATCCTATTGTAACTATACATTGTTTGCACTGTTTTCTAAGACTATACTGCATATTTTTGCTATTGTGTATATATATCTTGTGTATATTTCCTATCCTCTCACTGAGGGTACACTCTGAGATACTTTGGCATATTGTCATAAAAATAAAGTACCTTTATTTTTAGTATAACTGTGTATTGTGTTTTCTTATGATATTGTGCATATGACACTAAGTGGTACTGTAGTAGCTTCACACGTCTCCTAGTTCAGCCTAAGGTGCTCTGCTAAGCTACCATTTTCTATCAGCCTAAGCTGCTAGACACCCTATACACTCCAATGCAGATGGACTCTTCAAATATTTCCACTTAGACAAGGAAGACTCATCAGGACATAGCTAGTCTTGTTGTCCTTCGTTTTGGGGGGGGGGTTGTGTAGGAAAGTACCATCTTGTGTGGCATGTTACCCCCATAATTCACTGTATGTATGTTGTTTTAGCCCTTGTGTCACTGGGATCCTGCCAGGGAGGACCCCAGTGCTCATAGTATGTGCTCTGTATGTGTTCCCTGTATGGTGCCTAACTGTATCACTGAGGCTCTGCTAACCAGAACCTCAGTGTTTATGCTCTCTCTGCTTTCTAAATTTGTCACTGCAGGCTAGTGACTACATTTACCAATTCTCATTGGCACACTGGTACACCCATGTAATTCCCTTGTATATGGTACTGTGGTATCCAAGGTATTGGGGTTCCAGGAGATCCCTATGGGCTGCAGCATTTCTTTTGCCACCCATAGGGAGCTCAGACAATTCTTACACAGGACTGCCAATGCAGCCAGAGTGAAATAATGTCCACGTTTTTTCACAGCCATTTTACACTGCACTTAAGTACCTTTTAAGTTACTTAGGCCCTCATTCTGACCTTGGCGGGCGGCGGAGGCCGCCCGCCAAAGTCCCGCCGTCAGGTTACCGTTCCGCGGTCGAAAGACCGCAGCGGTAATTCTGACTTTCCCGCTGGGCTGGCGGGCGGTCTCCTTCAGACCGCCAGCCAGCCCAGCGGGAAAGAGGCTTCCACGATGAAGCCGGCTCGGAATCGAGCCGGCGGAGTGGAAGCTGTGCGACGGGTGCAGTTGCACCCGTCGCGTATTTCACTGTCTGCGCAGCAGACAGTGAAATACATTTAGGGGACCTCTTACGGGGGCCCCTGCAATGCCCATGCCAGTGGCATGGGCACTGCAGGGGCCCCCAGGGGCCCCGCGACCCCCCCTACCGCCATCCGGATCTCGGCGGTCCGACCGCCGGGATCTGGATGGCGGTAGGGGGGGTCAGAATCCCCGCGGCGGTGCAGCAAGCTGCGCCGCCGCGGAGGATTCAATGGGGCCGCGGTACACTGGCGGGACCCCGCCAGTGGTGCCGGTCCGACCGCGGCTTTACCGCCGCGGTCGGAATCCCCATTGAAGCACCGCCGGCTTGTCGGCGGTGCTCCCGCGGTCCTCCGCCCTGGCGGTCAAAGACCGCCAGGGTCAGAATGAGGGCCTTAGTGTGTGGGCACTCTGGCACCAGCCAAGGTGCCCCCACATTGTTCAGGGCAAATTCCCCGGACTCTGTGTGTGTGGGGATACAATTACACGCGTGCACTACGTATAGGTCAATACCTATATGTAGCGTCACCATGGTAACTCTGAACATGGCCATGTAACATGTCTGGGGTCATGCAATTGCACCCCAATACCATTCTGGTTTTGGGGGGACAATTCCATTCATCCCTGGGTCTCCAGCACAGAGCCCAGGTACGGCCAAACTAACTTTCCGGGGTCTCCACTGCAGCTACATCTGCTGCCAACCACTCAGACAAGGTTTCTGCCCCCCTGGGACCTGGGCAGCCTGGTCCCAGGAAGGCAGAACAAAGGATTTCCTCTGAGGGAGGGTGTTACACCCTCTCCCTTTTCAAATAGGTGTGAAGGGCCTGGGAGGAGTAGCCTCTCCTGGCCTCTGGAAATGCTTTGAAGGGCACAGATGGTGCCCTCTCTGCATAAGCCAGTCTACACCGGTTCAGGGATCCCGCAGCCCTGCTCTGGTGCGAAACTGGACAAAGGAAAGGGGAGTGACCACTCACCTGACCAGCACTTCCCAGGGGAGGTGCCCAGAGCTCCTCCAGTGTGTCCCAGACCTCTGCCATCTTGGATGCAGAGGTGTGAGGGCACAATGGACAGCTCTGAGGGGCCAGTGCCAGCAGATGACATCAGAGTCCCCTCCTGATAGGTTCTTGCCTTTCTCAGTAGCCAATCATCCTATGTGGGCTATTTAGGGTCTCTCCTGTGGGCATCTCACCAGATAACGAATGCAAGAGCTCACCAGAGTTCCTCTGCACTTCCCCTCTTCGACTTCTGCCAAGGATCGACCGCTGACTGCTCCAAGACACCTGCATAACCACAACAAAGTAGCAAGAAGACTACCAGCAACAGTGTAGCGCCTCATCCTGCCGGCTTTCTCGACTGTTTCCTGCTGGTGCATGCTCTGAGGGCTGTCTGCCTTCACCCTGCAGTGGAAGCCAAGAATAAATCTACAGTGGGTCGACTGAATCTTCCCCCTCCCAATGCAGGCACAAAACGTCTGCATCACCGGTCCTCTGGGTCCCCTCTCATCCTGACGAGCGTGGTCCCTGGAACACAGGAGCTGGATCCAAGTGTCTTCCACAGTCCAGTGGCCCTTCTGTCCTAATTTGGCGGAAGTAAGTTCTTGCCTCCCCACGCCAGACAGTAATCCTGTGCACTGCATGAACTGCAGCTGCTCGCGCCTCTGTGCATTTTTGCAAGACTTCCTTCATGCACAGCCTAGCCTAGGTCCCCAGCACTCCGTCCTGCATTGCCTAACTCGCTGAGTTGGACTCCCATGTCGTGGGACCCTCCTTTGTGACTCTGATTCGACCGCTGTCCTCTGATCTTCTAAGTGCCTGTTCAGGTACTTCTGCGGGAGCTGCCTGCTTCTGCGTGGGCTCTCTGTGTTGCTGAATGCCCCCTCTGTCTCCTCCTCCACAGGGCGACCTCCTGGTCCTTCCTGGGCCCTAGCAGCACCCAAAATCCTCAACTGCGTCTCTTGCAGCTAGCAAGGCTTGTTTGCGGTCTTTCTGCATGGAAACAACTCTGTATCCTCCAGCACGCCGTGGGACATCTTCTGACCAAAGGAGAAGTCCCTGGCACCTTCCGTTGTTGCGGAATCTTTGGCTTCTTCCACCCAAAGGCAGCCATTTTGCACCTTCATCTGGGGTTTAGTGGGCTCCTGCACCCCTTGGACACTTGAGTGACTCTTGGACTTTGTCCCCTTCCTTTACATGTCCTCAGGTCCAGGAATCTGTCTTCAGTGTTTTGCAGTCAGTTGTTGTCCTTGCAGAATCCCCTATCTCGACTTTACTGTCTTTCTGGAATAGTAGGGTAACTTTATTCCTACTTTTCAGGGTGTTGGGGTGGGGAACCTTGGACACCCTTAGGGGCATATTTATACTCTGTTTGCGCCGAATGTGCGTCAAAAGTTTTGACGCACATTCGGCGCAAACACTGCCCCATATTTATACTTTGACGTCCGACGCAGCGGGCGTCAAAGTTCCACCATGTGCGGCATTTTTTAGAAGGGTGAACCAGCCTTGCGTTAATTATATGCAAGGTAGGCGTTCCCTTCGAAAAAATGACTTTAAGGCCTGTGCCCCATATTTATACTGTGACGTCATTTTGACGCACAGGAGGGGGCAGGCCTTAAAAAACGACGCCCAGCCTGATGGGTGCCGTTTTTTAACGCCTGTGTCAGGGCAGGCGTTAAGTGACCTGTGGGCTCAGAAGGAGCCCAGAGGTGCCCTCCCATGCCCCCAGGAACACCCCCTGCCACCCTTGCCCACCCCAGGAGGACACCAAAGGATGGAGGGACCCATCCCAGGGAAGTTAAGGTAAGTTCAGGTAAGTATATTTTTTCGAATTTTTTTTGTGGCATAGGGGGGCCTGATTTGTGCCCCCCTACATGCCACTATGCCCAATGACCATGCCCAGGGGACATACGTCCCTTGAGCATGGCCATTGGGCAAGGGGGCATGACTCCTGTCTTTGCTAAGACAGGAGTCATTTCAATGGGGATTGGGCGTCAAAACAAAAGGGCGCAATTCGGGTTGAGGCCAAAATTTTGCCTCAGCCTGACTTGCCCCATTTTTGGACGCCCAAGCTCCATTTTCCCCTACGCCGGCGCTGCCTGGTGTGAGTCATTTTTTTTTACGCACACCAGTCCGCAGCGCCGGCTAACGTCATCCAATAAATAAGGCGCCCGCATGGCGCTTTGGAATGGCGTTAGACGGCGTTACAATTTTTGACGCACAACTGCGTTGGCGCAGTTGTGTGTCAAAAAGTATAAATATGGGCCTTAGTGTTTTCTGACACTCCCAGTGACCCTCTACACACTACACTAGGCCTGGGGTCCATTCGTGGTTCGCATTCCACTTTTGGAGTATATGGTTTGTGTCGCCCCTAGGCCTATTTCTCCCTATTGCATTCTATTGTGTTTTACATTGTTTGCATTACTGTTCTAATTGTTACTTCCCTGCTTTTGGTTTGTGTGCATATAATTTGTGTATATTACTTAACGCCTAAGGGAGTATATCCTCTGAGATACTTTTGCCATAATGTCACTAAAATAAAGTACCTTTATTTTTAGTAACTCTGAGTATTGTGTTTTCTTATGATATAGTGCTATATGATATAAGTGGTGTAGTAGGAGCTTTGCATGTCTCCTAGTTCCGCCTAAGCTGCTCTGCTATAGCTACCTCTATCAGCCTAAACTGCTAGAACACCTCTATTCTACTAATAAGGGACAACTGGACCTGGCACAAGGTGTAAGTACCACAAGGTACCCATTATAAGTCAGGCCAGCCTCCTACAGGTTACTAGTGTATATATTGTATATAATAATACTTACCTCCAGAAGGAGTATTGTCTCTAAGATATTTTGGCCTTGTGTCACTAAAATAAAGTACCTTTATTTTTGGTAACACTGAGTATTGTCTTTTATTCTGTATAAGTACTGTGTAACCATAGAGGTATTGCAGGAGCTTTGCATGTGTCCTAGTTCAGCCTAAGCTGCTCTGCTACAGCTACCTCTAGACAGCCTAACTGCTAGAACACTGCCTACGTTTCACTAATAAGGGATAACTGGACCTGGTATACGTATAAGCAACTTAGGTACCTACTACAAGGCCAGCCTCCTACACCCTTTTCCCCAGTATTACAAAAGGCTACATAATCCTCAGTGGCTAACCACAGTGTGTTTAGGAGACTGTTTAATCTGCTCTGTGCTTTACACTGTGTTTGGAAAGTATATACACCACTTGTTTTGGCCTTGAAAAGGCTGATATCTTTGAGTGTCCAACAAGCAGTATTTCAGTGGTTTCAGGACTGTCCCTTTACCTGAAAAGTAGAATCTGCTAATTTGGAAGTGTGGATTGTGCCTCCCTGTATCCAAGAAGATTCTGAATAGAGGCGCACCTCCCTACTCCCTGCCAAAGGATTCTCGGCTTAAGTTGACTTGTCCCTTATATAAGTTTCTATTGATTGCTGCATCTGTTGCTGTGATTGATTGCTGGGTCTAGTATTTCTACTGGCTTAAGGGCTTAGGGTTTGTGATCTAATTTGCTGTAGGGCTATGGTTTCCTACTGGAGTAAGAGTCCAGGGATTGCATTCTGATTGGTACTAGGGCTAGGGTTCCTGTTGGACTAAGGGTTTAGGGTTACGGATCTGATTGGCTGTCATGGCTAGGGTTCTGAGTGGTCAGTGGGGCTAGGTTTCCTATTGAACTATAGGTTTAGGGTTACTGGTCTGATTGGCTGTCAGGGCTAGGGTTGTGATTGATTAGTGCGGCTAGGTTTCCTATTGGACTTAGGATTTTGGTTTTCATTGGCTGTTAGGGCTAGGGTTGTGATTGATTAATAGGGCTAGGTCTTCTATTGACTCCAGGGCTTAGGGTTAGGATTCTGATTGGTTAGGGTTATGGCTAGGGTTCCATTGGTCAATAGGGCTTTTTAAGCACAGGATTCAGGGTGTTTCAACCCAGGCATTGAGGCTAAGGGTGGGGAGGACAGGGGCAGTTGCTGTTTGGGCCTGTTCGGGTCTGGACACGGGACTAGGGCCAGAGATGCTGCCCAATTTTCCATTTTTCAGAAAGAACCTTAATCCATCCACATCCTCTAACATCCAAACGCAATATCTTCAACAGCATTGTTCTCATACAGCACAAACAAACCTCATACTGATCTCAATGACCACTACAAAACCGCAGAAACCACACCTATTCACAATTCTACCCCAAATTACAACTCTTTGGCACCTTCATTCTCACACAAAACACAACTGTGTCCTGTACCACTAACATATCCACACATTACACACACAACACAAATCCACATTACACAGAACTTTAATGCATCCAGACACATGCTCCCTGTTCATACAAAACACCAGCTCTATCCTCTACTTACTCATAACAGACCCCTTTTTATCATTACGTAATCTATACTGTGCCTTCCTTCACAACATCCGCACATATTCTCCTCTTCCTTTTACCAATGACACATAACTATACATTCCTTACACTCTAATCCTCCACACATATTACTTCTTCCAGTGATCAAATCTAACACAAACAATCATAACTCTTTTCAATCCCCTCTTACTCACAACATACACTCTGCTCCAAACACATCACCACACCATGTACTGTGCAAACACCACTCACCAGCAGTAACTCACATACAAATCCTTCACAAAAGCACTACATGTATATCTCCTCTTACTATTCCACAAAAACAAAACAACACACATACACCTGCACATCAAAATCATACACATTTTCAAAATACTTTCCGTTACACCCACTCCCATCCTCCTGTCTTTACAAATAATACAAATCCTAAACCAACTTTATTCCAAAGTTCACATTCTTCACCAACATCTACCACAAACATCCCAACACAGCAACATTCATTCAACTGCCTCTCATCCATTGCACAATTTAGAGCATTACAATAGGACCCACAAACTCCACCACCACCTCTAACACATACTCCTTCCACCCTAAACAGACGCAAACAAAATATACAACATTCCACTATTCACAATTTCACATCCCCATGTCTAATACACAACAAGGCTACCCTCCAAAAACAACACAATTCACCATCTCACTCTCAACTACCATCTCCAACGCACACAAACCCAAGAAAATGCCTTCTAAGCCTGCTGGATGAGGAACAGGATATAGAAAAAGAACACTATTGAGACCCTCATATGGTTAATATCAGCACTAGTGACACACCTGCTACAAGTTCAAAATATACTGATAACTCCTCTACAAATCAAAATCACACCACCACCAAAACACAGGGGGTCATTACAATTTTGCAGTAAAAGCTGCTTACCGCCGTGCAGAAGACCGCCAACACACCGCCACAGCCGTGGAAATCCGACACAGCTATTATGACCCACATCCCGAAATCTGACAAAATTCAGACACCCACAAAAGTCCGCCACACCAAAGGTCAGTGATAAACTGGCGAAAACAAAACATTTACCGCCACGCTAACAGAAATACGCCCATGCTATCACGACCCACGAATCCATGCGGCGGTCTTTCAACCGCGGTATTCCATTGGCAGTACACACCGCCATGCTCAAAATACACACACATCTCCAAAACACCACCACATTGGACAATTCGAAATACACACACCTGATACACATACACACACCACTCCCACACACTCAATACTATATAAAACACACACACACATCACCCACAAACCCCTACGACAAAAAAATCTGAAAAAAGGCCAGAGAGAGACACCACCATCCACAAACTAGCAGGCACTCAACACCATCACCCACAACACTTCCACGCACAAAACACCACACACCACTACATGTCACCACAACCATCACCACATACATGGACGACATCAGGAAGAGGTGGAACTACCTACAGGGGGAAGGTGCGTTCCGTGGTCTCCAGACACAACATCGCGGTACAGCGGACTGGCGGCAGACCCCCACAACTAACAACATGGGAGGAGCAGGTCTTGACTATTCTGCATCCTGAGGGCCTCGCAGGAGTCGGTGGAGGAATGGAAGTCAAATCTTAACTATCATATCCCCCACCCTACCTGCATGCTATCACAGACCCGCACCCTCGCCCCCTCCCCCATCACTCCAACTCCTCACTAATGTACTAATAACACAAACCACTAATCCCAACATCAAGCCCTGCATGACACAACAAAGCATGGACACCCATCACTAAAGCATGCCCACTGCACATACCCATAACACCCCCCTCAACCATCATCACACAAGCCCCCACACAGGAATGCTAGCACTGGGGCACACGCTCACCCACCCATTGCACACCATGACACACACAGATGCAATAATCACCCCTGCAGGACCACTACCCAACTTCACCAGACAGGAGGGTCCAGACATCTCCATCTCACCCACAGAAGAGGCCCACAGTGATGATAGCAGCTCTGTCCAACTGGATCTAGATGACCAGCCCGGACCATCGTGGGCCTCGGGATAGTCAGTTCCCCACACCCAGTCACAGGCCACCACAGACCTTCCACCCTCTGGTAACACCAGCACAGCACCCACCCAGCGGGCCCATACCTCCGTCCCCAGGACACGTCAATCAGCTGTGTGTCCACCACTACAGGGAACCCAGGATAACCCACCACCCCAACAACAGGGACCTGGGGGCAGTGGTAGTGGGCACACGGTCCAGGGGACGGAGGCCCAGGAACACAGGGGAACTGGGAGGGCTGCTGTGCGACAGGGGGAGGACAGGCCTAGGGAACCCACTCTCCACAAGGCCCTCTCCTCCATCATGGGAGCATACCACCACTCCCAGGAGACGATGGCAACGGTACTGGCCAAGTTTCAGGAGACCCAGCGCCTGCAGGAGGAACAGTATTTGGGCTTCAGGGAGGAACTCAGAACCATCAGCACCACCCTGGACACCATCGTATGGGTGCCGAAGGAGATACCTAACACCAGGAGGGACACTGTGGCACTCCAAGGGGCCCCTGACACTAGCATGGATGATGAACTGCCCACCACCTCCACCGGCGCTAGTGGACAGGAGGCACCGCCACAGGACCACCCCACCCCCTGCAGACGGAGAACCACCCCGCAAACTGTCCCTGAGATCCAGGAACAAGACAGAGCATGATGCCAAGACCCCCACCAAAAATGAGACCACCCTGATTGTCATCACACTGTCCCACTTTGTAACCCTGTCCAACCTTAAACTGCCCCAGCTCCACTTCCTATGCCCATATGGGCAATGCACCTGTGAGACTAATAGACTGGACTCTGCCATGGACATTCCTCCACCATCACCCCTCACCATTTTACAACTCCCCTCCAATATTTAGCACTGCAATAAACACCCTTGAAGCACAAAACAATCTGGAGTCAGTCTATGATTCTGAAAATGTGTATTAGCAATGACAGTGACAAAATCCGTTCTCAAATGTAGGCCCTCATTCTGACCCTGGCGGTCCAAGACCGCCAGGGCCGCGGGCAACAGAAGCACTGCCAACAGGCTGGCGGTGCTTCATTGCCCATTCTGACCGCGGCGGTAAAGCCACGGTCAGAAAAGGGGATCCGGCGGTTTTCCGCCGGATTTCCCCTGGCTGGGCTGAACCTCCATGGCGGCGCTGATTCCGACCCCCTTCACGCCAGCCTGTTTCTGGTGGTTTTTCCCGCCAGGAACAGGATGGCGGGAACGGGTGTTGTGGGGCCCCTGGGGGCCCCTGCACTGCCCATGCCGCTGGCATGGGCAGTGCAGGGGCCCCCTAACAGGGCCCCAGCATGATTTTCACTGTCTGCATAGCAGACAGTGAAAATCGCGACGGGTGCAACTGCACCCGTCGCACCCCTGCAACACCGCCGGCTCCATTCAGAGCCGGCTTCTGTGTTGCAGGGCCTTTCCCGCTGGGCCGGCGGGCGCTCCCTTGGCGGGCGCCCGCCGGCCCAGCGGGAAAGTCTGAATGGCAACCCGCGGTCTTATGACCGCGGAGCGGGCAATTGGCGGCGTAAGTTTGGCGGGCGGCAAACTTAGAATGACCCCCGTAATGTCAACACACCTATGTCACACATCTCAAGTCCATGAGGAATCTAAGCAGATAACACACGTTGGAAACCACACCTGTGAAAACGTAATGGAAATGTACAACTCAGTTACCATATACTGGTTGAAATCTACAGACAGGATAGAAGTAGAAGTGTGAAAGTACTTGTAGTACGCAGGAATGTATTCTCACCTGTGTGTCACTGGAAATATTGCTGGATAACTGAGTCCCTGTTGTCAATGTCTTCTTCCTCTGCTTCCTCCTCATCACTGTCCACAGGCTCCACAGCTGCCACAACACCGTCATCTGGACCATCCTCCTGCAGAAAAGGCACCTGTTGTCGCAAAGCCAAATTGTGAAGCATACAGCAGGCCACGATGATCTGGCACACCTTCCTTGGTGAGTAGAATAGGGAACCACCTGTCATATGGAGGCACCTGAACCTGGCCTTCAGGAGGCCGAAGGTGCGTTCGATCACCCTCCTAGTCCGCCCATGGGCCTCATTGTAGCGTTCCTCTGCCCTGGTCCTGGGATTCCTCACTGGGGTCAGTAGCCATGACAGGTTGGGGTAACCAGAGTCCCCTAATAGCCACACCCAGTGCCTCTGGAGTTGACCCATCACATAAGGGATGCTGCTATTCCGCAGGATGTAGGCGTCATGCACAGATCCAGGGAACATAGCATTTACCTGGGAGATGTACTGGTCTGCCAAACATACCATCTGTACATTCATCGAATGATAACTCTTCCGGTTCCTGTACACCCGTTCACTCCTGTGGGGGGGGACCAGAGCTACATGGGTCCCATCAATGGCACCTATGATGTTGGGGATATGTCCAAGGGCATAGAAGTCACCTTTCACTGTAGGCAAATCCTCCACCTGAGGGAATACGATGTAGCTCTGCATGTGTTTCAGCAGGGCAGACAACACTCTGGACAACACGTTGGAAAACATAGGCTGGGACATCCCTGATGCCATGGCCACTGTTGTTTGAAATGACCCACTTGCAAGGAAATGGAGCACTGATAGCACCTGCACTTGAGGGGGGATCCCTGTGGGATGGCGGATTGCTGACATCAGGTCTGGCTCCAACTGGGTACACAGTTCCTGGATTGTGGCACGGTCAGACCTGTAGTTGATGATCAAATGTCGCTCCTCCATTGTCAACAGGTCCACCAGCGGTCGGTACACCGGAGGATTCCGCCATCTCCGCACATGTCCCAGCAGACGGTGCCTAGGAAGGACAACAGCGACCACAGAGTCAAACAACTCAGAGGTATGTACCCACAGTCTACACAGAACACCATTCATACACTAAATCTGGCCCGTATTTGTGTTGTGCGACAAGGCCTAGGTGTGTGTGACGCAGTTGGTAATTAGGCCATGTGGGCCCCTGAAATGGCGGCTGCCTGACCTGTAAACTAGGACAATGGGATGTGAGGTAACTGCGCTGGCGTTGTACACCGTCGCGGTAGGCGGTCGAAGACCGCGGCGCAATGCTGCATTGGTTAACATTGGACCCTATGGGTCCCAGGAGCCAATGACGATGTACGCCGGTGGTGATGCTATGCACCGCCGCGGATGTGACCGCCGCGGACGTGACCGCCATTTTCTATCTGTTCAATCACTCGATACCTGATTTTCAACAGGAGAGGACCTACACTGCAAGTGCTTCTGTGACCTCGGTCTGGAAGAGACAATGGCTCGTGCGTCTGGGGAAAGGGCCCCTGCCTTCACTGCAGAGGCGTTGGAGAAGCTTGTGGACGGGGTCCTCCCCCAGTACACGCTACTCTACGGTCCTCCAGACCAACAGGTAAGTACACAGGGAGCACGTTGTATGGGCTATGCCTGTGTGGAGAGGGCTGGTTGTAAGAAGGAAGGGGGCACAGTTCTGCGTGCATGAAGGACTGTGAATGCATGTGCCAAATGGCAAGGCTAGGGATGTGGGCCACTCACTTCGACGGTGCAGTTGCTAATGATTTCTCTTCTTCCCCTGTACATTTCATGTAGGTCAGCGCCCACCAGAAGAAGGATATTTGGCATGCCATCGCCAAGGACGTCCGGACCCTGGGGGTCCACCACAGACGGAGCACCCACTGCAGGAAAAGATGGGAGGACATTCGCCGCTGGAGCAAGAAGACGGCGGAGGCTCAGCTGGGGATGGCCTCACAACGTGGGAGGGGTGCCCGTCAAACCATGACCCCCCCTGATGTTCCGGATCCTGGCAGTGGCCTACCCTGAGTTGGATGGGCGCTTGAGGGCATCACAGCAGACACAAGGGGGTGAGTACAACATCATTTAGCAGACTTTGCGCGCAGTGAAGGTGTCTTGGTGGGGGAGGAGGGCTGTGGGTTTCCCTAGGCCAGGGCGAGTTCCGTAGGCTAGGCCCCTCCGTAATGCAGGCCTAGTGGCACCCCACCCCACCTCTGTAGAGTGCCAGATACAGGTATACATGCCCCTGTGTCATCTATGTGGGCAGATGTCGACCATAGCCATGTAGGCCATATCCCAGGAATTGCATCTGTAGAGCCCAATAGCGCGGCGTAGTGCAGGGGGCTGCTGTGTCTGTATTGTCCGCCAATGGTAGCGGTAAGCCATGCACTCAACCTGTCTTTCTTCTGTCGTCCCCCCCCTTTTTGTGGTCTTCCTGTTCTTGTGTGCATCAGCATCATCAGGCGGAGGTACAGTGGCACCGGAACACAAGGGAGCTGCATCCCACATGGCCATGGAGGGCCACACCACGGACTTGGAATACACCAGTGGGACGGAGGGCGAGGGGAGCTTCACGGCGGTCACAGAATCTGTAACCAGCAACACGGACTCGTCCTCCGATAGGAGCTCCCTTGTGGTGGCGGCAAACTCTGTGCCCCCCACTTCTACAGGTACAGCCGCCACCCCTCCTACCAGCACCGCCCTCCCAGCAGGCCCTCAGCCTTCGTCCCGTGCCCGCTCACCCAGGAGGGTGGGCATCACCTTCGCCCCAGGCACCTCAGCCCCTGCCACCACTGCTGCCCTCAGTGAGGAGGCCATTGACCTCCTCATGTCACTCACTGTTGGGCAGTCTACCATTTTGAATGCCATCCAGGGTGTAGAAAGGGAATTGCAACACACAAATGCATTCCTGGAGGGCATTCATTCTGGTCAGGCTGCCCTTCATCGAACCCTGCAAACTCTGGCATCAGCACTGATGGCAGCCATTGTCCCTGTGTCTAGCCTCCCCCTCCAACTTCCTCCAACCAGACCCAATCCCCTGTACCCCAGCCTATCCCAAGCACACCGTCAGACCAGCATGCACACACCTCACCACACAAGGGAAGCTCAGGCAAACATAAGCACCACACATCCCACAGGCACTCACGCAAGCATCACACACATACAGACACAGCAACATCCACTGCCTCCACTGTGTCCCCCTCCTCCTCGTCTCCCTCCTCCCTCCCAGTCTCGTCTACACTCTCACCTGCATGCACTACCACTACAGCCACTACGTCCCGCACCAGGACACCCACAACCACACTCCGCTCACGTGCACTCACCACCCCCACTACCATTTACACGTCTCCTGTGTCTTCTCCAAGAGTGTCTGTGACGCCCCCTCCCAAAGTACACAAACGCAGGCACACACCCACCCAACAGCCATACACCTCACGACAGCCTCCAGCGCATGCACCTTCACCAAAAGTCACCAAACGTACATCTCTTACAACCACTACCTCTTCCTCCATTCCCAAACCCCCTCCAGCTACCCGTCCCAGTGTTCCTAAGAAACTTTTCCTGACCAAGCTTGACCTCTTTCCCACCCCCCCCTCCAATTCATAGGTCCCAAATTAGCA
Organism: Pleurodeles waltl; assembly: GCF_031143425.1. Classification (NCBI taxonomy): domain Eukaryota; kingdom Metazoa; phylum Chordata; class Amphibia; order Caudata; family Salamandridae; genus Pleurodeles; species Pleurodeles waltl. Next base: position 692,245,123 of record NC_090448.1, on the reverse strand, counting down.
CCTCAGCCAAACAATCTCCGGGACCAGTGGTGCCTGTTGTTACAGGTATGTGGAGTGCACCGGGCACCAGGGCAGCCAGTGTGACACGGAGCCACAGCACAGCCAGTCCCCCCCCTGTGAAGCGCCAGAAGTTGGACAGTGCCCGGTGGGAGAGGGTGAAGACTCCAGCTAGCAAAGCCGCTCACAAGGGTCCTGGTGGGAGTGTCAACTCAGCTGTGACTCCTCCCAAGGTGGGGAAGGGGCAGAAGAAATCGACAAAGTCTGGGAGGAGCAGCACAGCGGAGAAGACCGCCATCATCCCCGCTGCCCAGGAAGCCACCGCCAGCCCAATCATCACTGGCCAGGAGGCCACCACCAGAGTCACTGCCCAGGAGGGCAGCCCGATCATCACTGGCCAGGAGGCCACCGCCAGAGTCAGTGCCCAGGAGGGCAGCCCCATTGTCACTGGCCAGGAGGCCACTGCCAGAGTCAGTGCCCAGGAGGGCAGCCCGATCGTCAGTGGCCAGGGGTCCACCACCAGAGTCAGTGCCCAGGAGGCCACCGCCAGCCACAGCCCAGCTGCCCAGGAGGGCCCCGGCAGCTACAGCCCAGCTGCCCAATGAAGGACCGCCAGCCCCAGCCCAGCTGGGCAATTAAGGACCGCCATGGCAAGCACCGCTGAACAGGGCAAGCACCGCTGAACAGGTCAGGAACTGCAAACTCAAGCACCACTGAACAGGGCAAAGACCGCCATGGCAAGCACCGCTGAACAGGGCAAGCACCGATGAACAGGTCAGGAACTGCAAACTCAAGCACCGCTGAACAGGGCAAAGACCGCCATGGCAAGCACCGATGAACAGGTCAGGAACTGCAAACTCAAGCACCACTGAACAGGGCAAAGACCGCCATGGCAAGCACCGCTGAACAGGGCAAGCACCGATGAACAGGTCAGGAACTGCAAACTCAAGCACCGCTGAACAGGGCAAAGACCGCCATGGCAAGCACCGATGAACAGGTCAGGAACTGCAAACTCAAGCACCACTGAACAGGGCAAAGACCGCCATGGCAAGCACCGCTGAACAGGGCAAGCACCGATGAACAGGTCAGGAACTGCAAACTCAAGCACGGCTGAACAGGGCAAAGACCGCCATGGCAAGCACCGCTGAACAGGGCAAAGACCGCCAACTCATGCCCCGCTAGCCCATGGACGGCAGGGGCAGTGACGCAACTGGGACCGTCACGGGGTGAGTGATGCACTCTGAGCACCAGTCCCCCTCCAGAACCAGTGGAGACATGCATTCACTACCTCTGTCCTTCACAGGATGAAGCACTCTGGGCACCAGTCCCCCTCCAAAACCAGTGGAGACATGCATCCACTACCTCTTTCCTTCACAGGATGAAGCACTCTGGGCACCAGTCCCCCTCCAGAACCAGTGGAGCCTGTTATCCACTTGAGAGACTGTGGCTTTGAACTCCCCAGGATGGTACAGTGGGCAAACCCCCCACTGTAGGGACTTGAGAGACTGTGGCTTTGCACTCCCCAGGATGGTACAGTGGGCAAACAACCCACTGTAGGGACTTGAGAGACTGTGGCTTTGCACTCCCCATGATGGTACAGTGGGCAAACCACCCACTGTAGGGACTTGAGAGACTGTGGCTTTGCACTCCCCATGATGGTACAGTGGGCAAACCACCCACTGTAGAGACTTGAGAGACTGTGGCTCTGCACTCTCCAGGATGGTACAGTGGGCAAACCACCCACTGTAGGGACTTTAGAGGCTGTGGCTTTGCACTCCCCAGGATGGTACAGTGGGCAAACCACCCACTGTAGGGGCTTGAGAGACTGTGGCTTTGCACTCCCCAGGATGGTACAGTGGGCAAACCACCCACTGTAGGGACTTGAGAGACTTTGGCTTTGCACTCCCCAGGATGGTACAGGGGGCAGACCACCCACTGTAGAGACTTGAGAGACTGTGGCTTTGCACTCCCCGGGATACATCAATGGGCATTGAGCCCCCTTGTGGATCTGGCGTGGTGCACTCATCTGGCTGAGGTGCCCCCTCTTCCCTTCCCCCTGAGGTGCGTGCTGTAGTTCTATCTGATGCCCCAGCAGTGTTCTCTGCTTTTTGATCAGGTATCTAGTGTGGGCCTCGCCCATGCATTTTGGGCCCAGTGGTCCACGGACAATGAATGGTGCTTTACCTGCACTACTAATCATGGTGTATATTTTGTTTAATGTGTATATATATATATATATATATATACAGTATATATTTATATATATATATATATATATATATATATGTAGATATTTGGTTACTGTATTTTGATATATTACAATGGTTCCACTCATTTCCTTTTGTCTTTGCATTCTTCCGAGGGGGTTGGGGGTTGTTACTGTAATGTTTGGATATGCATTGGTGTGTGTGTTGTAGTGGGTGAGGGTCGGGGTGGGGGTGGGGGTGTTGCGTGTGTGTGTCCCTGTCTTTTGCCTCCCTCTCCCCTATGTCGTAGGTGTAGTACTCACTGTTGTCTTCGCCGCTGGCGTTGATGATCGTCGTATAGGAGCAGGAAGACTTGTGCAGGAAGAATATGGAGTTCCAGCTCCATGGTGTCCTCGTTCCTCATGGGATGTGTAGAGGTGAGCGTTTTCCCTTTGAAATGGCTGTTTCCGCCGTGTTTTTATCTGCGGTGAATCCGCCCCGGAAAAGGTGGCGGATTGGTAGGTTGTGATACTGTGGGCGGTACTTTGTCTCCCGCCTGTCTGTTGGCGGTGACCACCACACTGTTTGTCAGTACCGCCGTGGCGGTCTGAGTGTTAAAGTGGCTGTCTTTGTTGGCCGTTTCCGCCACGGTCATAATTCCCAAAAATTTACCGCCGGCCTGTTGGCGGTCTTACCGCCGCTTTAACACCGTCCGCCAGGGTTGTAATGAGGGCCACAATCTCTAAACTGCCCACTCATAAATGCTCGATCACTCTCTAAAAACAAAAAACACATCTATAACCTACTCACTTACACAAAACCTGACTTACTCTTCATAACTGAATCATGGTTGGGAGATGACATGGCCCCAGTGTTGCATGACGCCGTTCCTCCAGGCTATCAAACCATCACACAAAGCAGTGTAGGCAAAAGAGGAGGTGAACTAGCTGTTACATTCAAACCAGCAATAAATCTCAGCAAAACAGACATCTTCATACAAGGTTGTGAGGCCCTCCTCACCAGATGCAGCCCTACACCAACTTCCTCCTGTAACTTCTTCCTTCTTTACAGACCACCATCTAGCAATTCTACATTCCCAAACACATTTCTAGACACAGTTTCAAACCTTATGACACTATACTCCAACCTATGCATTCTTGGAGACCTAGGCCCTCATTATGAACATGGTGGTGTTTAGCGCCGTGTTCAGGCTGGAGGTCATTTAACTGACTGCCAGCCCCCCTGGGACCCCGCCGGCCGCATAATGAAAATTTTGCTGGGCCGGCGGGGGGAAACATTGTTTCTGCCCGCCAGCCCAGCAGAATGCCTGGCCGGGACTTTGCTGGTGGCTCCACATGGAGCCGCTGTCAATGCCTCTGTGTGGCTGGTGCAGCTGCACCTGTCGCGCAGCTCACTGCCCGTAAATGGGTCAGTGACCTGCGCAATGGGCACTGCACAGGGTCCCTGCACTGCCCATGCCAAGTGCATGGGCACTGCAGAGGCCCCCAAGGGGGCCCCGGAGCAGCCCTTCCGCCAGCCTTTCCATGGTGGGGAAACCCGCCAGGGAAAGGCTGGTGCTGTAGGGATCATTATCCAAGGGGCAGCAGCGCTGCCCTGTCGGATGATGATTCCTTCCACTGCCAGGCTGCCTGTCGGAGGCAGCCTGGCGGTGGAGGAGGGCCGCCTATGGCGGTCCTCCATGTGTACATTATATGGCGGTTCAGCCCGCCATGCCGGTGGCGGTCTTTTTACCCACCGCCGGCATGGCGGGCTGAACCGCTGGGGATCATAATGACCCCCCTAGTCTCAAGTATGGCACTGCTCAAATAACTGTTAATAGCAAAAGAAATTCTGCATCCTTATCTAGCTTGCAAACCAAAAAAACTTTAGGTCCAGTTAGTGCAAGGAGGTGCCCCATTTCCTTGATCTTCCTCCATAAGCAAATCCTTATGTTGTGATACTGCCTAATGTGCCAACTCATTCTCAACCAGAGCTTGAGACCTGTGACAGTTTAAAGAATACGTCAATTTACTGGGTGAGTAAGAAACGGGTCCTCTTTGAGAACATAAAAATAGTCCACAGGATAAGTTGGGTTAGTAGGGCAGCTAAAACCCTACCTGACGATTGCATAGTCATGTCCTTCAAACCCCCTAGCCTGGTAGAGACAATTTTCCATAGAACTAGTCAAATAAATACTCATTGCAATCAAGTCATATCTCTCCCAATTGGCTATTTCTTCTGTCCTCTAATTTTTACCGATTGGCCACGAGCCACTCTTGGTCTCAGTCTTGCATAGACTCATGAACTACATCAATGGTTACTACTTTTAATTTGTGTCTCAATTATTTTATTGTATAGTTACTTAAAACCATTATAGGTTATAGGTAGATCACAATACATTCTGGAAAAAATGAAATCCAACAGCATTTCAGTTTTAAAATATTACAAAAAAGCAAAATAGTTCAAGATTAATTTTTGTTACAAATGAAATAGTAAAACAGCAGCTAAAATAATGAATCCTCTGACTCAAAACACCAATTGACTAACATCTATAAAAGGAGCTGGTCAAAAGATATGATAAGCTTGTGTGAAATCTAGTGTACCAAACTGCAAAATTGCCATACTACAGGACCAATCACTGAAGTGGAGCATTCAGGAGGTTCGTGTCAGTAGAGTCAAACGACCATTAAATAATGTAATATCTATAGAAAAAAAATCAGTTCAACGTATACAAATCAAACGTTTAAAGTGCAAGTTGCAAGACTACCTGCTTTACAATGCCTTTCACTAAAGTGCAACATGCAAGGGAGTCTTACCAGCCATATAACATTTGAATATTGTTACTATATACATGGAGTTCCTTCCACTTAAGTGCAACGTTCAAGGGGATCTGTCCACTCATACAGGGTTCAGTAGTAGCATGCAGCATTAGATCAGTTACCAAATCCACAGTCAACTAAAACTGGCCGCAAAGAGAGGTTATTTTTTTACCCAATCGGGCGCTATTGCCTTATATGGGCCGTTGTCCTGCAGGTTCGTTCGGCAATGGCCATGAACTTGCCGATCCGGGCCAGATCTTTGACGGCCTCAGGTGTGTATATACATGCTATGGCAGCTTTACGCGATCTTAAACCCTTTTGACAAAAGAAAGGCCTTAAATAGGCCCGCCTCTGGGCAGGCAATGCTGGGCAGCAATATATAATATGTACGGCTGATGCCGGGGTAGCTTCACATAATCAGCACTTCTCACTGCTCATAGGAGTGTTCTCCCAATGTACCCTGCATTCATTTACAGACAGGGTTAGTAACCGTGTCATTAGTATATCCCTGAAAGCTTGTCTCCCCAAGGTGGCCTTTATATATGGTTGTAAAAGGGCGACTTCATATAATTTAAATAGGCCCTCTTTTCCACAGTTGTTTTTTTTTATTCTGTTGATGTTCTGTTCCTTAGATATGTTTTTGCTTAGTGCTTTTAACATCCTCTTCAGAGCCTCAATAGTTAATTTAGTGTTGTTTACATTCTCAGGGAGAAGGTTCAATGTGACTGTGGCAGAGTCTGAATATTTTGACCAGTTGCTCTTTTTTATCTCGAAAGAATATATTCAAGGCACCTCTCATTGATTCTGGGTCAGCTCTTGACACCTGGTGATAATGTTTTCTTATATCTTTTTACACTTAATGTCCATTTTTTCAAGCCTGAATTCTAGACGAATCAATGTGCGCCATGTTCCTTTCAGAATGTCGAAGGTTTTCCTGTATGATGCCATGGGGCAGCGTTCAGTGTCTCAGTGAGCAAGCCTGGGAAGGCAAGATGGCCATATGTTAACCTAGGTTAAATCATCCGTGTGACCCGTAGAATCACCTCCGTTGATGGACTATGTTGGCTATGATGCAATTTACAAAGGTCATGGATTGTTTTTGCAGCTTATAGTTTCGGCATGCAGATTGGACTTCCCGGCGTCTGACAGCCAGACCCCAAGATAGTTATATTTGCTGATCGTGTCTATTCTAAGTGAGCCCAACTGCTATTCTAGTTTTTTTTCATTGCTTTTTGTCTGAACATCAGAAACTTGGATGTTTTGGCATTTGCCTGTAAGGCATTGCTGGTGTTGAACGCATGAAGTATTCCCAGTGCTCTTACCATGCCAATGCGGGTGTGGTCAGTTGCGCCAAATCGTCCGCATATTGCATAATAGGGAGTCTGTGATGGTTTAATCTTGGTGGAAAAAGGTGCCCCTTCAATACATCCTCCCCCAAGTTGGCAGTGTATAAGTTGAAGAGAGTAGGGGCACTGATGATGCTCTGCTTGAGTCCCTTGTTGGTGTACATTTTCCCAGTGACGTGACTGTGTGAGATCCTAATCCACACCCATGGTTCGGTATACAGAGCTGCAATTGCTGCCAGGAGTTTCTTCGGGATGCCCCACTGTGTTTAGTTCAAAGTATGTGTTAATATATGCCATTGAATGCAGCACTGTAATCAATGAAACAAGAGTAAAGAGAGGGCATAGTCACTTCAGCAGTCTTTTTCCCCAGGTACGAAAGGGCAATCATGATGTCCATTGTCAATGAGTTAGGCCTGAATCCAGTCTGATAGTGCGGAATGCTGTTGCTGTCATTGATCCAGGCCTCAAGTTCATGCAACAAACACCTTCACGAAGGCCTTTCCATTGACATCTAACAAGGCGATGAACCTATAGTTCTCAGGAGAGGTACAATCACCCTTTTTATGGATAGGATGCTTCTTTTAATTGATTTGCCACCGTTGGTTGCATTGGGTGGAATAGACTGATTTAAGGTTAGGCCTGAGGAGTCTGACCTAACTGTTGACCTCACTAGGAAACATCATGTTTTTATTTATCTTCTCGCCTGACTAGCATTGTTGTGTTTTATTTTGGAATGAGACAAGATTAGTCCCTAAGGTATTTCTGCCACTGTGGATTAATTTTATAACTAATTACCATATACTATGTTTTCAGGCGACCTGGGCTCTTGAGCCTATCCATATGAAAGGTTTCAGGATATTTCATCTACCCGCAGTCTCTTCGCAGGCTAGTACAGCCAAGGGTGAAATGTCCATTTTTATATCAAATCTTTTTCCTTATGTTGAAATAAAATCAGAGATTAGATGTACACTCTATCAAATAATTGTTATTGAAATGTCTACAATCGTCATTTTGCACTTGTTCATTTCTTTAACAATTCTCTATTACCTGATATACAAAATGTTTGCATCACAGCTTGACAATGATCTTGAAACTTTATGTTGTTGTCAAGGAAAGGAGCACTTCATGTTGTGGGGTGGTGATTTCAATGGTCATTTATGACGTATCCCATCTAAAAAGGTTTGTGGCATGGTGGATATACACAACACTGATCAAACCCGCTTTCTTCATGGTGTTTATGGAACAAAATTGGATGATCTAATGTCAAAGTTTAATCTTGTTTTTGCCAATAAATTGTGTACTCCTCCTGTCTCATTTAAATGTACAATAAATGGCTGTGGTAATAACACAGTTATTGATTATATTCTTTCTTTCTACAATTTTGGGAAGATTTATCTAATTTCCCCACTCAACCCATATTGATGAGTGGTGATCACCCACAGAGTGTAAACGTAAACTGCCTGCTGAGCCAGACTAGCAATCATCATTAATGCACCATTGACAACATTTTGTTAGCCACTCGCGGTGGACTGTCACTACGTTACTCTCTGGTAAAATCAGACAACTTTTTTTGAAAATCTAGTTATTGATCATTACAGGCTTTTGAGATCTGTTTAGATAATTCTTCTAATGATGTTGATATCAAGTAAGCTTTCCTTAGTATTTCTTGTGGGATCAAAGAACGACTAACAAGATCCTCGCCTCAGTCTAGTGATAACATTTCAGTCTGGTTTGACATTAATTGCTCTAATAATATATTAATAATAATAATAATAATTGCACCTTATGGTAGCCCTTCACAATATCCCACGGTGCGCCTTAGAAGTGCGAACATGTCGACGTGAACACAGTTTAGTATTGAAACAAAGGAAATTAGAACGAAACAGCACCACCTGGAATTCTTTAGTGGAGGCCATTGTGACTGACAGAGTGCAGCTTATTCACTTAGAAATTAACATGTAATGTTCATGAACTAATGTATAATAATGCCACATAGAAAATGTATTAATGTATTTTGCTAAACGTGCGCTTGAAATGTGCCCACGAGGAGTGGCCGCCATTATATACAATGACTAATGAAACTGATTAATAATGATGAAATGTTATGTTAGAGTATGATTTTGCACTAATATAAGAGAGATTATGGGGGTCATTCTAACTGTGGCGGGCGACGGAGGCCGCCCGCCAAAGTAACCCCGTCGAAAGACCGCACCGCGGTCAAAAGACTGCGGGGGTCATTTCGACTTTCCCGCTGGGCTGGCGGGCGACCGCCAAAAGGGCGCCCGCCGGCCCAGCGGGAAAGACCCTGCAACAATGAAGCCGGCTCCGAATGTAGCCGGCGGAGTTGCAGGGGTGCGACGGGTGCAGTAGCACCCGTCGCGATTTTCACTGTCTGCAAAGCAGACAGAGAAAATCTTAATGGGCCCCTGTTAGGGGGCCCCTGCACTGCCCATGCCAGTGGCATGGGCAGTGCAGGGGCCCCCAGGGGCCCCATGACACCCGTTCCCGCCATCCTGGTTCTGGCGGTGTAAACCGCCAGAAACAGGCTGGCGGGAAGGGGGTCGGAATCCCCATGGCGATTCTCCGGGCCAGGGGAAATCCGGCGGGAAACCGCCGGATCCCCTTTTCTGACCGCGGCTTTACCGCCGCGGTCAGAATGGCCCTGGAAGCACCGCCAGCCTGTTGGTGGTGCTTCCGTTGCCCTCCACGACCGCCAGGGTTGGAATGAGGGCCTATATGTTAAAGTTCTGCTAATAAATCATTAGGCCTTAGTAAGCATGAGTTGAGGCCTAGCTGCCTGGTTTCATATTAAATGTTTTTTCTAACGTGTAATGTGCTGACTTACTGAAGGACATGAACTCGTATTTTTCCAAAGCTAGAAGATGAATGTAACTGTAGTAGATCCGTTCTCATGAAATTTGACTTGCCTAGTGAAACATTCTTGCTGATTGCAACAGTGTAGACTACTCGCAGGTACAAGGTCCCCTGAACCGGTACAGACAATGGAACCACTGGCTGAAGATGCAAGGAGGACCACAAGAGTATGAAATCATACCGGACATTCTACCCGCTGAAGACGTCAATCATAAGGGCCAATAAACTACGTGAGAACTCTAATGGGGTGACAATTTTAATGAAGTAATTGAAACCCTATTGGAGGGAGATAGTGGGGTGCTGACCCCAACCAATTAAAACTTAGGGGATTGTACAACAGAAAAGGGATAAAAACACTTGACACAAGGAAATAAATCAGAATAGGAGACTAGGAGATAGAGGAGGGGGAGATGCTATTGCAACTTGCTATGACCCAGACACTTTGTCACTCTGCATAGAGACTTTGCTGTTTGGTTTTTCAAACCAATCCTTGCCCTTATATTGCCCATTTACACTTTACCTCCTTATGAGGGAAGTGCCCCTTTACCCGACTTGTTGAATTCCTGGCTGATGGCAAATCAACTGATGTCCTGAAGACGAAGACCGAACCGGTATGCTGACCCAATACGGAGGGTAACTATATGAAAATGAAATTGTAATTGTCTGTTTGCTCTTCCTTTCTAAGTGCCAACTGCTTCTTTTGACAGAGACCCTAGTTAGATGTTTTCTAAATTGATGTTGCTAAATTGTTTTGCATGAAGCCCAACATGCCAATGCTAATTTGAGGATAGATGAGGGGTTCACTAAACCAACGCAAATAGACAAATGACTGAATCTATGCTTTGTTGAATAACGTGATAATGATACTCTGCTAAGGATAACCTATGTGGACGTCGTGCTATATTCTAATATTCGTGATTCTTGCTTTGATGAAATCTTATCAGAGTTGCCATATTGTGACTATGCTAATGTGTTTCTTGGTTTGAGACTAATAAACTTACTAGTAGAATTGTAATCAATAGGGAATAAACTTCATGTAATAGTACTAAACTGGTGTGGTTATTCATGACTGCAAGGTCATGGTGGTTTCTGAGTTTTATTAATGTTTTTGACTAATCTGAATTATCTTATTATGGTAAATATTGATGACGTTATTGACATATTGCTTGACATGCTGATTAGTTATCTCGTCCTAAGGTGTCTTCAATCAGGGTCAAAAGATTCATTGGCCTAAAACGAGTCCCAGAGTGAGTAAATTAGTCATAAAGGGACGCGTTAACAGTTCTGGTAGCAAAGCTACGGATTAGGCCCTTTGGGGCCCTAGGACGAAGGACCATTGTTCAAATGTGTTTTTTTCGAAATAATGCAAATTGGAGGTATGATGCGTTTCTAAATTCCCCATGAGAGTAGGGAAGTCGGCGAACTTCATGTGAATGTGGTGCTTTGTGCTAAAAAATTATCCACGTGGTTGTTGGTGATGTACAGACCCGTTGTGGTCTAAGATTCCGGAGTATATTGACAAGTGTAGGAGACACTTGGGTTTATGTTGTAATTTGTGCGGTTTAGTAGGTCAATCGGGCGTGGTTGACAAGTCGAGTTTGAGTCAAAATGTGTGAGAGAAACCTTCAATGGAGATTTGGCAAGTTCTAAAGTGCACTAGAACAAACCATTGACAAGTCGAGAGTAGAATTTGCGGGTCGAATTCTGCTTGCGAGTGCGGGAGCTGAGAAGGAGAGAGTAGCGGCCGAGGCTTCAAGAGAAATCTCTGTAAAGTTCTGAAGCGATTGTGTTACCCTTCCTGTAGTAAACCGGCAAATTTGGGTTTTGTTGTTAAAGGTGCACGCAATATATTGCATTAGTTTTGTGTGAGGAGGACAAGCTGCAAGACTTTGGGGGTCATTCTGACCAACGACCACAGAAGCACCGCCAACAGGCTGGCGGTGCTTCCTCCGTCATTCTGACCGCAGCTGTAAAGCTGCGGTCGCCCAGCTGGGTCCGGCGGTTTCCCGCCAGATTTCCCCCGGCTGGGCTGAATCTCCATGGCGGCGCTGCTTGCAGCGCAGCCATGGAGATTCTGACCCCCTTCCCGCCAGGAACAGGATGGCGGGAACGGGTGTCGTGGGGCAGACAGTGAAAATTGCGACGGGTGCAACTGCACCCGTCGCACCCCTGCATCTCTGCCGTCTCCATTCGGAGCTGGCTTCCTCGTTGCAGGGCCTTTCCCGCTGGGCCGGCGGGCGCTCCTTTGGCAGGCGCCCGCCGGCCCAGCGGGAAAGCCAGAATGGCCTCCGCGGTCTTTTGACCGCGGAGCGGCCAAGTGGTGGTTCCCGCCCGGCGGGCAGCACCCGCCGCCCGCCGGAATCGGAATGAGGGCCTTTGTCAGCTGCAGAGTGTGTGTGAGTGTGATGTCATTTGAGCCGCGCTGGGATAGGTCAGTTGCTGAGAGGGGTCGCACACGGATTGGCAGCCGTCCATGAGAGGCAATAGGTTGAGAAAGGTGGGTGAATAGTGTTCTAGGAATTAAAGTCACTTCCTGATTAGATTCTAAACAAAATAAACAACGCAAAAATGACGTTTTTCAAGGCTCTGAAGAGTGCTTTGAGGGGAGATACATATATTACAGCGAATGTGGGGGAGCCTACACAGCCTGAGGGTACTCCAGCTTATATTGTAATGGAGGAGAAGGGAGTCGCGCCATGTCTTTGGTTAAAACAGTGGTGCAAATTGACAGAGAAGGAGGGATGTTTAGCGTTTCCGGAATATGGAACGTTTAATGCAAGAATTTTGGAAAATTTGCGAATTATGTTAAGTGTAAAAAAAACGCCTCCGAGACCAGCTCAGTATGAGGCATTATCAATCTGGGATTTGATGGCTATACGACAGAGACAGCAGAAATTTGAAAGGAGAATGAAAAGAGCAGAAAAGACTAGCTGAGGCTAGATGGGATAATGAGAGCAAGATGTGGAGAAAAGGGAGTAGTTGAAGGGCTTAAAATGTTTCCGGCAATAACACAAGAAGATGAGACACAGGGAAAGAAGGCTACTTGTAAGACAGACAGGGGTTCTAATAAACCAAAGGAGACTCAGAGGTCTTGGGCAGACGCAGATGATTCAGATGATGAAGAGTTTCTTAATCAGTTGTTACATGATCGCCTGCCACCATATGCCATAAATGATAACGTACAGAGCACTAGTGTGAGTTCTGAAGACCCAGCACAAAATAAGGGCATCTCAAATACAGAGGCAGACAAGTGATACAGTTTTGATACAGAATGGTGCCAGTGTACCCACTGCACCAGACACACAGATGCAGTTGCAGCCACCACAGATTCAAAGGCTTTATCCTGATGTTCCAGTATTGGAAACAACTACGAGTCTGATGGTGCCGCCTGATCCGGTATACACGAGATCAAAGTTAGTGCAGATTGAGCCTACTCTGCAATTGCTGCTTCAGCCGCAGCAACAGCTGGTTCCGAGTTATACTTCAGTTGCAGGACCGCAGTCAGTACCTACAGCACCAATGATAAATCAAGCTATAGGAGTTAATGCTCCACAGGGTTTGGGACTTGGTCAGACACCAGCTGCAATATCATTGCCAATTACTGTTGATCCACCAGTACTGCTGTATGCGCAAGGTAAGCCTGGCGTATGTGACCAGGGAGTAATGACCCAAGAGGCAATAAGAGGAGGGTCTACAGGACACCTGTAGGGAGAACAGACAGTCGAAAGGTCTAGATCCTTGTTAGATTTTAGTCCGATTGGGGTTCCTTTGGAGACAATGAGGCAAGCAGGATTGGGAACACTAACCCCACAGGTAATGAGTACAAATACAACACAGACACCAATGGCGCAGTCCGGAAATATTTTGTTGCAAGGCTTAACAGTGCAACAATTGAACGAGTGGTTAGACAAACTCAACACTCCGCAGACTACTGCAGTGACCGCAGAGAGGTGAGAAAGGGAAGAATACCTGAATTTTGTGAGATTGGGTGTAGAAGTCATGGAACTAGTGGAAGGAGCAATGGGGGTGAACAGACTAGAGTCATACACGGAAGCAGAATTGAGGTATATGTGCCCCAAAATAACTAAAGAAGTAAGCAAAGTGCATCAGAGGTTGGCAAACCTGGCGGATGAATACGGCATAGACATTGAGAGTACTAAACATTTGAAAAGAAGCTACAGATTAGACTTCGAGCCTAAAGATTTCGAGCACATGAGATCTACCGGAATACAAATTTGGGGAGCCTTAGAGAAATGGGAAGGCAGATGGGCAAAGAAGAGAGAGAAAGAGAAAGGTGATGGTCCGAAACCAAAGCAGGCTAAAGCCGCACCGGACACGGGAACAATAAAAATGTTACCAATGAGAGAGACAGCCGGAGGGGTTCTAGTCCATGTACCGTGGTCTAGAGGTGACATTATGTCATTCACTAATGACTACCCCAGGTTGAGGGAGAAACCGATACAGTGGTACCAGCAGACGGATAGATTTTTGAAGCTTGCGAAATGTCTCTGGGAGGACTTGAATACCCTGTTTGAGATTATAGTTCCACCTGACTTATGGCTTGAGTGCAAGAGGGGCGTAGATTGGCCGACCGAGAAGCCGGCAAGGGATAAGGTTACTGGAGCACCATCTGCAGAAGTGATGAGGTATTATCATAAAGTGATTGAGTTTTTGAAGCAGAAGGTGTCGCCGAAAGTGACTGATTGGCAGAAAATCGATCGAACATCACAGGAGGCCAAAGAGTCGATTCATGCTTACTATGAGAGATTGTTGAAAGCATTCAAACATTACAGTGGCACTGAGGTCATTGAGCCGAAATACATTAATCATCTTGTGTTCAGGTTTGTTGAAGGGCTGAGACCAGAAATTAGCCAGATGATTAAGAATCATTTGATCTGTTGGCAAGCAAAGCCGATTGATGAGGTGTTGCAGTTTGCAAAATACTGTAGTGACGAGACTGAGTTGAAACAGAGGAAGTTGAAAGAGAAGGTGATGGTGATGCAGATTAAGGCAGCGCAAGCAGGGATGCAGGGAAATGGAATACAGCAGGTGATACAGCAGCAACCGCAGGGAAATGGAATGTTTCAGGCACAACCTAGAGGCCGAGGACGAGACGGCTTTGTGATCCGTGGTCCAGATATAAATACTGTTGTGGTTCAGAGTGACGTGCAGGGGATGAAAAAGGTGTCACCATGTCACACGTGCGGGGGCGTGGGGCATTGGAAGCGGGAATGCCCAATGGTGGTGCAGGATGGTGTTGTTCAACAAAGCAATGATGTTGGTAAATTTCAAAATGTGAAAGGTCCAAAAATGAGGGGCCAAAATCCAAATTTTCAGAATAACATGGTGCAGATGCAGGGTCTCCAACCTGTGCAACAGGTGCAAATGCCACGTGTTCAACCAGCACAAATGCAGCAGACACAACAGCAGATTCCTATGGTACCTAGACAGCAAATGCAGATACCATTAGCTCCAATGGGACAGCAACAAGTGATGCTTCCTCAACAGGTCACAGGTCAAACAATGAGTCAAAATAACACAGTACAACAGTTCCCATTGCGTGGTGAGGGTGGAATAAACAATGAATGGTTGGATGATTGTTCAGACAGTGAGGAGCGCAGGCTTGCAGAGTCCCTAGAAGTAGACCAGAGGGGACCCTATGTAGAGGGAAAGGTGATGGGTCATAAGGTTTCGTTCCTAGTTGATACAGGAGCTACACGCTCTACAGTTAGAAGTGCAGGGGTTCCGAAATTATCACTTTTGGGGCGTACCATAAGGGTGATAGGAGTAGCAAACAGTTCCTGACAAATCCGATTACAGATCCGGTCCAACTTGAGATTGGTAACTTATTTGTAGTTTGTGACTTGAGTCCCGTATCCTTACTGGGAAGAGACTTACTGTGCAAAACAAGGTGTTCGATTACCTGTTCCAATGAAGGGATTGAGGTGCAGACAAACAGTGATGATGAAGGGGGCGATGGTCAGTTTCCAGAGTTAGAGACGGAGACCGCAAATGAGGAATAACCTTTGATAACCCTATTCCCAATGCTTACGGTGACTGACTTACCACCTGAGTTGCAGGGAACAGTGAAAGAGAAAGTGTGGGACCTGACAGGAAAGGAAGTGGGATTAATAAAAGGAGTAGAACCGGTTAAAGTATAGATGAAGCCGAATGCAGTGTTTCCCCAGGTACCACAATACCACATGGCCCAAGATGTCCTCATTCAAGTAGCACAGATAATTGCAGACTTTGTGAAGCAAGGGGTTCTGAAAGAAGTCCTGGGTAGCCCGTGTAATTCACCAATAATGGGTCTAAAAAAGCCTTGTGGGAAAGTTCGAATTGTGCAAGACTTGAGGAAAATAAACGAGATTGTGGTAAAATGTTGCCCCATAGTGCCAAATCCAGCTGTGATCATGTTTCAAGTTCCATGTGATGCAGAGTGGTCACAGTTGTGGACCTGTCTCAAGCATTCTTTTCGGTGCCTCTTCATGAGGATAGCCAATTTCTCTTCAGTTTCAAATTCCTGGATAAGGTTTACAGTTGGTGCAGAATTCCTCAAGGGTTTTCTGAGTCACCTTCCATCTTCAATCAGATATTGAAGAAGGATTTGGAATCATTAGAACTGCCTTTCAGTTCGACACTAGTGCAGTATATTGATGATTTGTTGATTGCGTCCAGAATAAAAGATGACTGCAGGTATGCCACAATTGCCTTACTGAACCATTTGGGAAAGAATGGACATAAAGTGTCCCCAAAGAAGCTGCAATACTGTCAGAAAGAGGTGAAGTACTTAGGTCACCTGATTGAGAAAAGGTCAAGAAAAATATCCAAAGAAAGAGTGACAGCCATACTGCAAATGAATCCCCCGACAACTAAAAGAGACGTTAGGATGTTTTTGGGAATGGTGGGCTACTGTCGTCAGTGGCTTCCCAACTTCTCGATTATCTCTAAACCTTTAGTGAGACTGACTGTTAAAGAAGTTCAGGATGGCCCGGGTGCCATAACCATGTCCGATAAAGAGATGAAGGCATTCATGGAATTGAGGGAAAGTATGTGCAGGGCACCAGCTTCAGGTATGCCTGATTACACAAAGCCTTTTGTACTGTTTTGTCATGAACGTGATGCTTGTTCTTTGTCTGTCCTGACACAGGTCCATGGAGGTGCAAACCGCCCAGTAGCATATTTTTCAGCTAGTTTGGACCCAGTCGCAGCAGCCTTACCAGGTTGTTTGCGTGCAGTTGCAACAGTTGGTTAAAGCCTCACTCAGTGTGAAGGAATAGTGATGGGACATCCTTTAACAGTAATGGTCCCACATTCAGTTGAAATTCTGTTAACCCGAACCAAAATGCAGCATATGACAAATGCATGCCTTCCTAAGTACAAGACAATTATACTGAGTTCACCGAATCTATCCCTTAAGAGATGTACTGTATTGAACCCGGCAACCTTACTTCCTATTGAAAATGCAGACATTGATGATGCTGCAGAGGTAGAACATGATTGTCTTGAGGTAACAGATCTGTGCACCAAACCAAGACCTGATATTAAAGATAGCCAACTAGAAGAAAATGATTTTATCATTTTTGTTGATGATTCATGCGTGAGAGACGCATTAGGAGTATTGAGAGCTAGATATGCCGTGTGTACAATCACTGGTATCTTAGAAGCTTCCTGGCTTGAAAGAGTGTACTCTGTTCAAGTGGCTGAATTAATCGCTCTTACTAGGGCATGCCACACAGCTGAAACCTGAAAGTCACTATCTATACTGACAACAAATACGGATTTGGAATTGTACATGATTTTGGCCAGTTGTGGTACAGAGGGGTTTCATGACTTCTTCTGGTTCTCAAGTGAAAAATGGTGAAAAGATTAAGGATTTGTTGCACGCGATTCAGTTACCTCTTGAAATTGCCGTGGTGAAATGCAATGCTCATGTGAAGTCACAAGATTTTGTGTCAATAGGAAACGGCTATGCAGATCAAGTCGCAAGGTTTTGTGCATTGAACTGTATATTGTTTTGAGATCAGTGGGAATTGTTACCTGAAACTGAGAATGAAACATGCACAGGGTATGCATTAAGGGTAGTTGACACATTAGATGAGCTAAAATCACTGCAGGGACGTGCTAGCAAAGAGGAGAAATGTTCCTGGCAGAGAATGCAATGTGTACAGTGGTCTGATGACTTATGGGTTTCAGAAGAGGGAAAAATGGTTTTGCCAAACAGTCTTTTGTCACAGTTTGCGAGGTTTTACAATGGTCAAGCACATGTTGGGAGGGATGCAATGATCAGGTTGTTCAAAATCAATTGGTTCAATCCAAAATTCAGACAAGATCCAGAGGTTATCTGTCACAGGTGCATCATCTGTCAGCAGATGAACGCAGGAAAAGGGACTGTGGTGAATTTGAGCCACGTTGGGAGAGCAGGAGGTCCATTTAGAAGAATACAGATGGATTTTATTGAAATGCCTGTGTGTGGAGGATTGAGGTACATGTTGGTGATTGTGTGCATTTTCAGTCAATGGATTGAAGCTTACCCTATACGTAGGAATGACAATCTCATAGTAGCAAAACTGCTGCTTAAGGAGTTAATACCACGTTTCGGGTTTCCGATCTCTTTAGAATCAGATAGGGGCAGACAATTCGACAATGAGGTGATTAAGCTCTTGTGTGCTGCATTAAATATTGAACAGAAGATGCATTGTAGCCATCGCCATGAAGCATCAGGACTAGTGGAGCAGATGAATGGTACCTTGAAGTCAAAAATGGCAAAAATGTGTGCAGCTGCCAATTTGAAGTGGCCAGATGCATTGCCCTTAGTGTTGATGTCAATGAGAAACATACCTGACAAGAAAACAGGACTGTCTCCTCATGGAATTCTCATGGGCCGAGCTATGCGATTGCCGGCAGTGCCTGCAAATGCTCTTGTGAATATCACGGATGATATGGTGTTGGACTACTGCAAGGGTCTGGCTGACGTGGTCCGCTCTTTTTCTCACCAGGCGGGAGGCTACCACATTGCCACCGATAAGTGATCCAGGTCACACCCTGAAAGCCGGTGACTGGGTGGTTGTCAAGAAACGTGTGAGGAAGTCGTTTTTTGGAGCCACGTTGGAAGGTGCCTTATCAAGTGATACGGACAACTACTACTGCTGTGAATTGTGCAGGTCTTCCAAATTGGATACATGCCAGTCACACAAAGAAGTTGACGTGTCCAACTGATGAGGAACTTGAAGTGTCCAAAACAACAGCTGCAGAGAAGGAAGTCTCAGAGCCGGAGAGTATTCAAAGGGGAACTGAGACTGAAGGAGAGCCCACTGAGGACGGCTTAATCACTCAAACCGTAAACGAGATCCAGAGGAGTGACAGTGAGCCTATCTCAGCTGGGCATCAGGGGAACCGACACAAAGAGAGGTTCTCCCAGAAGCAGACGGATACAGGCTTGAAGTTGAGCCCATAATTGACCCTGAAGGCGAAGGGAGTGAGGCAGAAGGAAGTCGAGGTGTTCTGACTTCTCCTGAGCCACTTGCAGAGCCATCAAGAGAAAACACCATAGCACAAGAGGAGGGCACTTTTCAATGTCCTGAAAGGCCAAGCAGAAAGTGTAGGAGGCTGGACTGGCTTGTTGTGAGTACCAAGGGGTACTTGCACCTTGCACCAGGCCCAGTTGTCCCTTATTAGTGTATAGGGTGTCTAGCAGCTTAGGCTGATAGATAATGGTAGCTTAGCAGAGCAGCTTAGGCTGAACTAGGAGACGGGTGAAGCTACTACAGTACCACTCAGTGTCATATGCACAATGTCATAAGAAAACACAATACACAGTTATACTAAAAATAAAGGTACTTTATTTTTATGACAATATGCCAAAGTATCTTAGAGTGTACCCTCAGTGAGAGGATAGGAAATATACACAAGATATATATACACAATAGCAAAAATATGCAGTATAGTCTTAGAAAACAGTGCAAACAATGTATAGTTACAATAGGATGCAATGGGGAAACATAGGGATAGGGGCAACACAAACCATATACTCCAAAAGTGGAATGCGAACCACGAATGGACCCCAAACCTATGTGACCTTGTAGAGGTTCGCTGGGACTATTAGAAAATAGTGAGAGTTAGAAAAATAACCCTCCCCAAGACCCTGAAAAGTGAGTGCAAAGTGCACTAAAGTTCCCCTAAGGACAAAGAAGTCGTGTTAGAGGAATAATGCAGGAAAGACACAAACCAACAATGCAACAACTGTGGATTTCCAATCTAGGGTACCTGTGGAAGAAGGGGACCAAGTCCAAAAGTCACAAGCAAGTCGGAGATGGGCAGATGCCCAGGAAATGCCAGCTGCGGGTGCAAAGAAGCTTCTACTGGACAGAAGAAGCTGCGGTTTCTGTAAGAACGCAAAGGGCTAGAGACTTCCCCTTTGGAGGACGGATCCCACTCGCCTTGTAGAGTTGTGCAGAAGTGTTTTCCCGTCGAAAAAACACCAACACGCCTTGCTAGCTGCAAATCGTGCGGTTAGCGTTTTTGGATACTGCTGTGGCCCAGGAGGGACCAGGAGGTCGCAAATTGGACCAGGTGGTAGAGGTGACATCGAGCAAGACAAGGAGCCCTCTTAGCAGCAGGTAGTACCCGGAGAAGTGCCAGAAACAGGCACTACAAGGATGCGTGAAACGGTGCTCAACCGAAGTCGCACAAAGAAGTCCCACGTCGCCGGAGAACAACTTAGGAGGTCGTGCAATGCAGGTTAGAGTGCCGTGGACCCAGGCTGGAATGTGCACAAAGGATTTCCGCCGGAAGTGCACGGAGGCCGGAGTAGCTGCAAAAGTCGGGGTTCCCAGCAATGCAGTCTGGCGTGGGGAGGCAAGGACTTACCTCCACCAAACTTGGACTGAAGAGTCACTGGACTGTGGGGGCCACTTGGACAGAGTTGCTGGATTCGAGGGACCTCGCTCGTTGTGCTGAGAGGAGACCTAAGGGACCCGTAATGCAGCTTTTTGGTGCCTGCGGTTGCAGGGGGAAGATTTCGTCGACCCACGGGAGATTTCTTCGGAGCTTCTAGTGCAGAGAGGAGGCAGACTACCCCCACAGCATGCACCACCAGGAAAACAGTCGAGAAGGCGGCAGGATCAGCGTTACAGAGTTGCAGTAGTCGTCTTTGCTACTATGTTGCAGTTTTGCAGGCTTCCAGCGCGGTCAGCAGTCGATTCCTTGGTAGAAGGTGAAGAGAGAGATGCAGAGGAACTCGGCTGAGCTCTTGCATTCGTTATCTAAAGTTTCCCCAGAGACAGAGACCCTAAATAGCCAGAAAAGAGGGTTTGGCTACTTAGGAGAGAGGATAGGCTAGCAATACCTGAAGGAGCCTATCACAAGGAGTCTCTGACGTCAACTGGTGGCACTGGCCACTCAGAGCAGTCCAGTGTGCCAGCAGCACCTCTGTTTCCAAGATGGCAGAGGTCTGGAGCACACTGGAGGAGCTCTGGACACCTCCCAGGGGAGGTGCAGGTCAGGGGAGTGGTCACTCCCCTTTCCTTTGTCCAGTTTCGCGCCAGAGCAGGGCTAAGGGGTCCCCTGAACCGGTGTAGACTGGCTTATGCAGAATTTGGCACATCTGTGCCCAAGAAAGCATTTCCAGAGGCTGGGGGAGGCTACTCCTCCCCTGCCTTCACACCATTTTCCAAAGGGAGAGGGTGTAACACCCTCTCTCAGAGGAAGTCCTTTGTTCTGCCATCCTGGGACAAGCCTGGCTTGACCCCAGGGGGGCAGAAACCTGTCTGAGGGGTTGGCAGCAGCAGCAGCTGCAGTGAAACCCCAGGAAAGGCAGTTTGGCAGTACCAGGGTCTGTGCTACAGACCACTGGGATCATGGAATTGTGCCAACAATGCCAGGATGGCATAGAGGGGGCAATTCCATGATCTTAGACATGTTACATGGCCATATTCGGAGTTACCATTGTGAAGCTACATATAGGTAGTGACCTATATGTAGTACACGCGTGTAATGGTGTCCCCGCACTCACAAAGTTCGGGGAATTGGCCCTGAACAATGTGGGGGCACCTTGGCTAGTGCCAGGGTGCCCTCACACTAAGTAACTTTGCACCTAACCTTTACCAGGTAAAGGTTAGACATATAGGTGACTTATAAGTTACTTAAGTGCAGTGTAATATGGCTGTGAAATAACGTGGACGTTATTTCACTCAGGCTGCAGTGGCAGGCCTGTGTAAGAATTGTCAGAGCTCCCTATGGGTGGCAAAAGAAATGCTGCAGCCCATAGGGAACTCCTGGAACCCCAATACCCTGGGTACCTCAGTACCATATACTAGGGAATTATAAGGGTGTTCCAGTACGCCAATGTAAATTGGTAAAATTGGTCACTAGCCTGTTAGTGACAATTTGAAAGAAATGAGAGAGCATAACCACTGAGGTTCTGGTTAGCAGAGCCTCAGTGAGACAGTTAGGCACCACACAGGGAACACATATATATAGGCCACAAACTTATGAGCACTGGGGTCCTGACTAGCAGGTTCCCAGTGACACATAACAAACATACTGAAAACATAGGGTTTTCACTATGAGCACTGGGCCCTGGCTAGCAGGATCCCAGTGAGACAGTGAAAACACCCTGACATACACTCACAAACAGGCCAAAAGTGGGGGTAACAAGGCTAGAAAGAGGTTACTTTCTCACACAACCCCCCCTCAAACGAAGGACAATAAGGCTAACCTTGGCCAGTTGAGACTTTATTGTCTAAGTGGTGATAAGTAGAGAGTAGCTCTGCAATAGACTGGTTACTCCCTTTATCATCCACTATATGGTTACTTCCCTTTGGGGATGTAAACCACCCTGTTTGAAGTTTTTTAGCTAAGCAACAATGTGAAGATGTATTTTCAGAGTTTCTATCAGTAAGTTTAAGTTTAGGGCAGTGGGAATTGTCCACTGAACCTATTTGTAATGATGGAAATGCCAGACAGGGATACTGTCATAGCTGGGCAAAAACTTTGTCCATATGGCTGGAAGAGAGAACTGGGATGCTGTTTATTTTGAGTTGGAGCAGGGCAGGGATGCTGTCCTATGAGCTCCACACTAGGGCAGGGATGCTGTCCTAAGTGTTGTGAGGCAGTGCAGGGTTTCTGCACTAAAGTTTCTCTGGGAGGGTTGGAGGGATGCTCCATGTTAACTAAAATGGTGCTCTTTTTGTCACCAATGTTAGTTATCCCACAGAGAGGTACTTCCACCTCAGGGAGTACAGTTTTGCCAACTGATGATTCCCTTGGAACAGGTGCCACCCCAGGAGAGGTTTCTCCCACCACAGGAATGGTATCCTGAATGGTAGGGTGGTTAGGGGATACTGTGATACCCTTTTTACCTGCTGATGGAGAGGGATCCTGAGTTTTCAGGCCTTCTCTCCTTTGCTTTTTCATTTCAGTAGAAATGAGAGGGAACAATTCCTCAGGGATGCCCAGCATGGCTGCATGGGCATAAAACTCTACATCAGCCCAACCTGAGGCCTCTAGGTCATTACCTAAGAGACAATCTACAGGTAAGCTAGGTGATACCACCACCTGCTTAGGGCCAGTAACTCCTCCCCAACTAAACTGAATTATAGCTAAGGGAAGAAACTTAGTGGAGTTATGGACATCAATAATCTTATACTGTTGTCCAATGATGTGTTGATCAGGGTGCACTAGGTTTTCAGTCACCAAAGTGATACTGGCACCTGTGTCCCTGTAGGCCAAGGCCTCAACACCATTTATTGAAACTGTCTGCCTGTACTTATCCATTGTAAGGGGACAAGCAGCCAGTGTGGCAAGGCCAATGCCACTAGGTGTGACAGAAACTGTCTTGGGACTGACTACCCCAGTTTCTACTATGGACCCATAAGTGAACCCAACTACACCCTTAACTTGACTGTTGCCAGCAGTCCCACCACTAGTACCACTACTGCTAGGGGCACTAGAGCTTGATGTATTAGTGGTGGTAGGCTCAGGGGGTTTACCTGGACAGGACTTATCCCCTGGCCTATGGCCTCTGTTTTTACACACAAAACACCAAGGCTTTTTAAATTGTGTAGGTTGAGAAGAAGAGGAAGAATTTGTTTTATCCCCACCCCCTGAAGAGTGTTTAAGATTTGAAGTGGGATCTTTGGTTTTACCCTTATCCCCATGCTTATCTTGAGATTTTTCACCATCTTTCTTCTTATTGTTCTCCTTGTCACCACCTGTATGAACTTTTCTGTTCACCCTTGTTCTGACCCATTTGTCTGCCTTCTTTCCCAATTCTTGGGGAGAGGTCAGATCAGAGTCCACCAAGTACTGGTGCAACAAATCAGACACACAATTATTAAGAATATGCTCTCTCAGGATTAAGTTATACAGGCTGTCATAATCAGTAACTTTACTGCCATGTAACCACCCCTCCAAGGCCTTCACTGAATGGTCAATGAAATCAACCCAGTCTTGTGAAGACTCCTTTTTGGTCTCTCTGAACTTTATCCTGTACTGTTCAGTGGTTAAGCCATAACCATCCAGGAGTGCATTCTTAAGAACTTGGAAATTATTGGCATCATTTTCTTTCACAGTAAGGAGCCTATCCCTACCTTTTCCACTAAATGATAGCCATAGGATAGCAGCCCACTGCCTTTGAGGGACATCCTGTACAACACAGGCCCTCTCAAGTGCAGCAAACCACTTGTTAATGTCATCCCCCTCCTTATAAGGGGGAACTATCTTGTGCAGATTCCTGGAATCATGCTCTTTTGCAGGATGACTATGGGGAATACTGCTGCTGCCACCATGGGTATCTAAACCCAACTTCTGTCTTTCCTTCTCTAGTTCAAAAGACTGTCTATCCAAATCCAGCTGTTGCTTTTTAAGCTTCAGTCTGGTTTGTTCCACCCTCAACTTATTGAGTTCCCTCTCTAACATTCTGTCATCAGGGTTGGTGGGAGGGACATTCCTAGATACAGAGGTATGATGGGAATGAACAGAAGGAGACCTGTCCCTTACAGAAGCCACCCTAACAGCTTGGCTGACAGTGTAATGTGAGAGCACATCATCTGGATGATGTGACTCCACCTCAGTACCAACTATGCTAGACTGTCTAGTAATGGGCAGGCTAGGAAGTTTCTTTCCTGGACCTTTTCCTGGGGAAGTCCCTGGATCAGATTGGGAACCATTTGCTACTTTTCCAACAGATGTGGCCCCTTTGGCCTTATCTTGTTCTCTAAGCATATTAAGCAACAATTCCAAGGAAGGATTCTTCCCTACACTCAAACCTCTCTCTACACAGAGACTCCTTGCTCCTTTCCAGCTAAGGTGGTCATATGCAAGTTTGGACAGATCAACATTTTGGCCTGTGCCAGACATTTTTAGAGAGAGTTAAAGTGATAGAAAAAGAGAAAAAAGTTTTCAGAACTTTTTAGAAAGACAGAAAAAAAACTTTTTAAACTTTTAAGAACTTTTTGAAAGTTTAGAAGTACTTTTCAGCACTTAGAAAAGAGTGAAAAGAGGAAATGCAAAACTTTTTGGCTATGTGTATATACACTGACCTTGTTTTGTATATTTTTCTCTTATGAAAAGTACAATGACAAGAGTGGTAAGTAGTCTCAAAGCACTTATCCCACCACTGCACAACCAATGTAGGAGGCTGGACTGGCTTGTAGTGAGTACCAAGGGGTACTTGCACCTTGCACCAGGCCCAGTTGTCCCTTATTAGTGTATAGGGTGTCTAGCAGCTTAGGCTGATAGATAATGGTAGCTTAGCAGAGCAGCTTAGGCTGAACTAGGAGACGGGTGAAGCTACTACAGTACCACTCAGTGTCATATGCACAATATCATAAGAAAACACAATACACAGTTATACTAAAAATAAAGGTACTTTATTTTTATGACAATATGCCAAAGTATCTTAGAGTGTACCCTCAGTGAGAGGATAGGAAATATACACAAGATATATATACACAATAGCAAAAATATGTAGTATAGTCTTAGAAAACAGTGCAAACAATGTATAGTTACAATAGGATGCAATGGGGAAACATAGGGATAGGGGCAACACAAACCATGTACTCCAAAAGTGGAATGCGAACCACGAATGGCCCCAAACCTATGTGACCTTGTAGACGGTCGCTGGGACTATTAGAAAATAGTGAGAGTTAGAAAAATAACCCTCCCCAAGACCCTGAAAAGTGAGTGCAAAGTGCACTAAAGTTCCCCTAAGGACAAAGAAGTCGTGTTAGAGGAATAATGCAGGAAAGACACAAACCAACAATGCAACAACTGTGGATTTCCAATCTAGGGTACCTGTGGAACAAGGGGACCAAGTCCAAAAGTCACAAGCAAGTCGGAGATGGGCAGATGCCCAGGAAATGCCAGCTGCGGGTGCAAAGAAGCTTCTACTGGACAGAAGAAGCTGTGGTTTCTGCAGGAACGCAAAGGGCTAGAGACTTTCCCTTTGGAGGACAGATCCCTCTCGCCTTGTAGAGTTGTGCAGAAGTGTTTTCCCACCGAAAGAACGCCAACAAGCCTTGCTAGCTGCAAATCGTGCGGTTAGCGTTTTTGGATACTGCTGTGGCCCAGGAGGGACCAGGAGGTCGCAAATTGGACCAGGAGGTAGAGGGGACGTCGAGCAAGACAAGGAGCCCTCTTAGCAGCAGGTAGCATCTGGAGAAGTGCCAGAAATAGGCACTACAAGGATGTGTGAAACGGTGCTCACCCAAAGTCGCACAAAGAAGTCCCACGTCGCCGGAGAACAACTTAGGAGGTCGTGCAATGCAGGTTAGAGTGCTGTGGACCCAGGCTGGACTGTGCACAAAGGATTTCCGCCGGAAGTGCACGGAGGCCGGAGTAGCTGCAAAAGTCGCGGTTCCCAGCAATGCAGTCTAGCGAGGTGAGGCAAGGACTTACCTCCACCAAACTTGGACTGAAGAGTCACTGGACTGTGGGGGCCACTTGGACAGAGTTGCTGGATTCAAGGGACCTCGCTCGTCGTGCTGAGAGGAGACCCAAGGGACCCGTAATGCAGCTTTTTGGTGCCTGCGGTTGCAGGGGGAAGATTCCGTCGACCCACGGGAGATTTCTTCGGAGCTTCTAGTGCAGAGAGGAGGCAGACTACCCCCACAGCATGCACCACCAGGAAAACAGTCGAGAAGGCGGCAGGATCAGCGTTACAGAGTTGCAGTAGTCGTCTTTGCTACTATGTTGCAGTTTTGCAGGCTTCCAGCGCGGTCAGCAGTCGATTCCTTGGTAGAAGGTGAAGAGAGAGATGCAGAGGAACTCGGCTGAGCTCTTGCATTCGTTATCTAAAGTTTCCCCAGAGACAGAGACCCTAAATAGCCAGAAAAGAGGGTTTGGCTACTTAGGAGAGAGGATAGGCTAGCAACACCTGAAGGAGCCTATCACAAGGAGTCTCTGACGTCACCTGGTGGCACTGGCCACTCAGAGCAGTCCAGTGTGCCAGCAGCACCTCTGTTTCCAAGATGGCAGAGGTCTGGAGCACACTGGAGGAGCTCTGGACACCTCCCAGGGGAGGTGCAGGTCAGGGGAGTGGTCACTCCCCTTTCCTTTGTCCAGTTTCGCGCCAGAGCAGGGCTAAGGGGTCCCCTGAACCGGTGTAGACTGGCTTATGCAGAATTGGGCACATCTGTGCCCAAGAAAGCATTTCCAGAGGCTGGGGGAGGCTACTCCTCCCCTGCCTTCACACCATTTTCCAAAGGGAGAGGGTGTAACACCCTCTCTCAGAGGAAGTCCTTTGTTCTGCCATCCTGGGACAAGCCTGGCTTGACCCCAGGGGGGCAGAAACCTGTCTGAGGGGTTGGCAGCAGCTGCAGTGAAACCCCAGGAAAGGCAGTTTGGCAGTACCAGGGTCTGTGCTACAGACCACTGGGATCATGGAATTGTGCCAACAATGCCAGGATGGCATAGAGGGGGCAATTCCATGATCTTAGACATGTTACATGGCCATATTCGGAGTTACCATTGTGAAGCTACATATAGGTAGTGACCTATATGTAGTACACGCGTGTAATGGTGTCCCCGCACTCACAAAGTTCGGGGAATTGGCCCTGAACAATGTGGGGGCACCTTGGCTAGTGCCAGGGTGCCCTCACACTAAGTAACTTTGCACCTAACCTTTACCAGGTAAAGGTTAGACATATAGGTGACTTATAAGTTACTTAAGTGCAGTGTAAAATGGCTGTGAAATAACGTGGACGTTATTTCACTCAGGCTGCAGTGGCAGGCCTGTGTAAGAATTGTCAGAGCTCCCTATGGGTGGCAAAAGAAATGCTGCAGCCCATAGGGATCTCCTGGAACCCCAATACCCTGGGTACCTCAGTACCATATACTAGGGAATTATAAGGGTGTTCCAGTAAGCCAATGTAAATTGGTAAAATTGGTCACTAGCCTGTTAGTGACAATTTGAAAGAAATGAGAGAGCATAACCACTGAGGTTCTGGTTAGCAGAGCCTCAGTGAGACAGTTAGGCACCACACAGGGAACACATACATATAGGCCACAAACTTATGAGCACTGGGGTCCTGACTAGCAGGGTCCCAGTGACACATAACAAACATACTGAAAACATAGGGTTTTCACTATGAGCACTGGGCCCTGGCTAGTAGGATCCCAGTGAGACAGTGAAAACACCCTGACATACACTCACAAACAGGCCAAAAGTGGGGGTAACAAGGCTAGAAAGAGGTTACTTTCTCACAGAAAGAAAACACTTAAAGGGGATAATTGGCCAGAGCCACAGGCTGCAGGAGAGAAAGTGATCCCTAATGAAACAATAGAGGAAGAAGTTGACACAACCAGGAAAGAAGATCTTAGTGAAAGAGAGTTGCAGGGTGATCCAAAACTGAAAAGAAAAAGAGTGGCACACAGAAGGTACGTAGGTCCTAAATGGGCGTATGCAACATCAGCTGAATGGCAACAAGAATTTTTGGCGTTCTGTTTTGATCGAGAGATTCCAGGTCAATATTACGGCATCTGAATTAAACTTTAGAAAGAGACTGTGTTAAATTGAAATTGAAATTGAAAGCTGAAAAGCTGAGAAAAGAGACTGATAAATTACTGGATGTGACATTGTTAACCTGAATTGACTCTGGAAAATTGATTATGACAAGCTGCTAACCTGATTTGACAAAGGGGCCCTGGAGTGAGTGAAACACTATAAATACTCGCAGAGAGAGAGAGACTTTACACAGAGAAAAAAAAAAAAGAGCTTTTATATCATCCTCAAGTTGATTGTTTGGTTTGTATTATTCTGCTACCTGATTCTTTACAGATCATGAGTTACACTAGAGATAATAGTACTAAGGGGTAGGATGTGTAGTTGGTTGAGTGCTATTCTGGGTATTGTGTGTGCAATAATAATTATAGGTGTGATTGTGGGAATGCCATTGATGGATAAGAAAGTGACTAACAATGCTTCAAATCCTGAGACTGCTACACTAACACCATGGGAGAAGTTTGAGCAGGATACAAAATGCTTGCATAAGGGAACTAATTCAAAAGGGGAACTATCTACTAATGTCTTCTATCGCTTGCAGAATGAGTATGTTGACACAATGGATGCGAAGAATTGCTATGTGTGCACAAAGATTCCTTCATCAGTACAAGAAGGGGTCACTTATCATAGTCTGCCACTTACCTACGGGATAAGCTGTAGTTTGCTGTTAACAAGATTCTTTGATCAAGAACATGTTCAATACTTCTATTCTGACTTAGATGTAGCGTTTTCCTTTGTGCTGTGATTGAGTTTCTAAATATATTAGCTAAAGAACACAGCATCAAATTAGTTAGGGGTTTCTTTGAGCCGACACTGACATTTGGGACAGCTTATGCGCACCGCAATAATCTAACCTGCCTACTAACACCTGTAGAAAAGAGCTTCTTAGATCACACTGATGATAGACAGAAAGCATTAAAGGAAACGCTAGAACAGGGATTAGAAAACGCACGATTGCAAATGATTATGCTTATACTGCAATAAAGACACAGGGCAAATTAGCTATAGATGCATTACACGTAGGGAGGCTTTGTATATATAGGCCAAAATCTGAGCATGACATTTTATTTGTGGGAACGAGTGAGTGCAGGCATGTGTTTTTGTTTCAGAGTAAATGGACGTTCATGTTCAATGGACAGGATCCAGCGATCCCTGGGATCTATTATATATGTGGACTTAATGCTTATTACAGTCTTCCAAAGGGATGGTATGGGACATTGTTAGACTTTTCATCCTTGGCATGGTCTCCCTTAACTTTTTGCCTCTGTTCCCCAGGTTGTTGATGTGTGCTGGACTCTGCTTTTACTGTTTTTGTTGCTCTGGGCACTTTACCACTGTTAACCAGTGCTAAAGTGCAAGTGCTCCTTTACAAAATGTGTATGTGATTGGTTTATCCATGATTGGCATAGTTGATTTATTAGTAAGTCCCTAGTACAGTGCACTAACGGTGCCCAGGGCCTGTAAAACAAATGCTCCTAGTGGGCCTGCAGCACTGGTTGTGCCACTCACATAAGTAGCTCTGTAATCATGTCTCAGACCTGCCACTGCAGTGTCTGTGTGTGCAGTTTTAACTGTAAATTCGACTTGGCAAGGGTACACACTTGCCAGGCCTAAACCTTCCCGTTTCTTACATGTAAGACACCCCTAAGGTAGGCCCTAGGTAGCCCCAAGGGCAGGGTGCAGTGTATGGTTAAGGTAGGACATATAATAATGTGTTTTGTATGTCCTGACAGTGAAATATTGCTAAATTCGTTTTTTACTGTTGCAAGGCCTGTCCCTCTCATAGGTTAACATGGGGGCTACCTTTAAATCTGATTAAAGTGTAGATTCCCTTTGGGAGCAGATGGACATATGGAGTTTGGGGTCTCTGAGCTCACAATTCAAAAATACATCTTTTAGTAAAGTTGATTTTAAGATTGTGTGTTTGAAAATGCCACTTTTAGAAAGTGAGCATTTTCTTGCTTATACCATTTCTGTGACTCCGCCTGTTTGTGGATTCCCTGTTTGGGTCAGTTTGACAGTTGGGCTGGTTGCACCTCACACTAGACAGTGACACAAAGGGAGCTAGGGTGTAGCCTGTGTAGGAGGCTGGACTGGCTTGTAGTGAGTACCAAGGGGTACTTGCACCTTGCACCAGGCCCAGTCATCCCTTATTAGTGTATAGGGTGTCTAGCAGCTTAGGCTGATAGATAATGGTAGCTTAGCAGAGCAGCTTAGGCTGAACTAGGAGACGTGTGAAGCTACTACAGTACCACTTAGTGTCATATGCACAATATCATAAGAAAACACAATACACAGTTATACTAAAAATAAAGGTACTTTATTTTTATGACAATATGCCAAAGTATCTTAGAGTGTACCCTCAGTGAGAGGATAGGAAATATACACAAGATATATATACACAATAGCAAAAATATGCAGTATAGTCTTAGAAAAGTGCAAACAATGTATAGTTACAATAGGATGCAATGGGGAAACATAGGGATAGGGGCAACACAAACCATATACTCCAAAAGTGGAATGCGAACCACGAATGGACCCCAAACCTATGTGACCTTGTAGAGGGTCGCTGGGACTATTAGAAAATAGTGAGAGTTAGAAAAATAACCCTCCCCAAGACCCTGAAAAGTGAGTGCAAAGTGCACCAAAGTTCCCCTAAGGACAAAGAAGTCGTGTTAGAGGAATAATGCAGGAAAGACACAAACCAACAATGCAACAACTGTGGATTTCCAATCTAGGGTACCTGTGGAACAAGGGGACCAAGTCCAAAAGTCACAAGCAAGTCGGAGATGGGCAGATGCCCAGGAAATGCCAGCTGCGGGTGCAAAGAAACTTCTACTGGACAGAAGAAGCTGTGGTTTCTGCAGGAACGCAAAGGGCTAGAGACTTCCCCTTTGGAGGACGGATCCCTCTAGCCTTGTAGAGTTGTGCAGAAGTGATTTCCCGCCGAAAGAACGCCAACAAGCCTTGCTAGCTGCAAATTGTGCGGTTAGTGTTTTTGGACGCTGCTGTGGCCCAGGAGGGACCAGGAGGTCGCAAATTCGACCAGGAGAGAGAGGGGACGTCGAGCAAGACAAAGAGCCCTCTTAGCAGCAGGTAGCACCCAGAAAAGTGCCAGAAACAGGCACTACGAGGATGCATGAAATGGTGCTCACCCGAAGTTACACAAAGGAGTCCCACGTCGCCGGAGACCAACTTAGAAAGTCATGCAATGCAGGTTAGAGTGCCGTGGACCCAGGCTTGGCTGTGCACAAAGGATTTGCGCCGGAAGTGCACAGGGGCCGGAGTAGCTGCAAAAGTCGCGGTTCCCAGCAATGCAGTCTAGCGAGGTGAGGCAAGGACTTACCTCCACCAAACTTGGACTGAAGAGTCACTGGACTGTGGGAGTCACTTGGACAGAGTTGCTGGATTCGAGGGACCTCGCTCGTTGTGCTGAGAGGAGACGCAAGGGACCGGTAATGCAGCTTTTTGGTGCCTGCGGTTGCAGGGGGAATATTCCGTCGACCCACGGGAGATTTCTTCGGAGCTTCTAGTGCAGAGAGGAGGCAGACTACCCCCACAGCATGCCCCACCAGGAAAACTGTCGAGAAGGCGGCAGGATCAGCGTTACAGAGTTGCAGTAGTCGTCTTAGCTACTTTGTTGCAGGTTTGCAGGCTTCCAGCGCGGTCAGCAGTCGATTCCTTGGCAGAAGGTGAAGAGAGAGATGCAGAGGAACTCGGATGAGCTCTTGCATTCGTTATCTAAAGTTTCCCCAGAGACAGAGACCCTAAATAGCCAGAAAAGAGGGTTTGGCTACTTAGGAGAGAGGATAGGCTAGCAACACCTGAAGGAGCCTATCACAAGGAGTCTCTGACGTCACCTGGTGGCACTGGCCACTCAGAGCAGTCCAGTGTGCCAGCAGCACCTCTGTTTCCAAGATGGCAGAGGTCTGGAGCACACTGGAGGAGCTCTGGACACCTCCCAGGGGAGGTGCAGGTCAGGGGAGTGGTCACTCCCCTTTCCTTTGTCCAGTTTCGCGCCAGAGCAGGGCTAAGGGGTCCCCTGAACCGGTGTAGACTGGCTTATGCAGAATTGGGCACATCTGTGCCCAAGAAAGCATTTCCAGAGGCTGGGGGAGGCTACTCCTCCCCTGCCTTCACACCACTTTCCAAAGGGAGAGGGTGTAACACCCTCTCTCAGAGGAAGTCCTTTGTTCTGCCATCCTGGGCCAGGCCTGGCTGGACCCCAGGAGGGCAGATGCCTGTCTGAGGGGTTGGCAGCAGCAGCAGCTGCAGTGAAACCCCAGGAAGGGCACTTTGGCAGTACCAGGGTCTGTGCTACAGACCACTGGGATCATGGGATTGTGCCAACTATGCCAGGATGGTATAGAGGGGGCAATTCCATGATCATAGACATGTTACATGGCCATATTCGGAGTTACCATTGTGAAGCTACATATAGGTAGTGACCTATATGTAGTGCACGAGTGTAATGGTGTCCCCGCACTCACAAAGTCCGGGGAATTGGCCCTGAACAATGTGGGGGCACCTTGGCTAGTGCCAGGGTGCCCTCACACTAAGTAACTTTGCACCTAACCTTTACCAGGTAAAGGTTAGACATATAGGTGTCTTATAAGTTACTTAAGTGCAGTAAAATGGCTGTGAAATAACGTGGACGTTATTTCACTCAGGCTGCAGTGGCAGGCCTGTGTAAGAATTGTCAGGGCTCCCTATGGGTGGCAAAAGAAATGCTGCAGCCCATAGGGATCTCCTGGAACCCCAATACCCTGGGTACCTCAGTACCATATACTAGGGAATTATAAGGGTGTTCCAGTAAGCCAATGTAACTTGGTAAAAATAGTCACTAGCCTGTTAGTGACAATTTGGAAAGAAATGAGAGAGCATAACCACTGAGGTTCTGATTAGCAGAGCCTCAGTGAGACAGTTAGTCACTACACAGGTAACACATTCAGGCACACTTATGAGCACTGGGGCCCTGGTGAACAGGGTCCCAGTGACACATACAACTAAAACAACATATATACAGTGAAAAATGGGGGTAACATGCCAGGCAAGATGGTACTTTCCTACACAACTCCCCCCCAAACGAAGGACAATAAGACTAGCCATGACCTGATGAGTCTTCATTGTCTAAGTGGAAATATCTGGAGAGTCCATCTGCATTGGAGTGGCTACTCCCAGGTCTATGTTCCACTGTATAGTCCATTCCCTGTAGGGATATGGACCACCTCAACAATTTAAGATTTTCACCTTTCATTTGTTTTAGCCAAAGTAGAGGTTTGTGGTCTGTCTGAACAATGAAGTGAGTGCCAAACAGGTATGGCCTCAACTTCTTCAGTGCCCAGACCACAGCAAAGGCCTCCCTCTCAATGGCAGACCAACGCTTTTCTCTAGGGGTCAACCTCCTACTAATAAAAGCAACAGGTTGATCCTGGCCCTCAGAATTAAGTTATGATAGGACTGCCCCTACTCCTAATTCAGATGCATCAGTTTGGACATAGAATTGTTTAGAGTAACAAGGGCTTTTCAGGACAGGTGCAGAGCACATGGCCTGCTTCAGCTCCTCAAAAGCTTTCTGACAGTTTGCTGTCCATAATACCTTTTTAGGCATCTTTTTGGAAGTGAGGTCATTAAGAGGGGCTGCAATGGAGCCATAGTTCTTAATGAACCTCCTGTAATACCCAGTGAGGCCTAGGAAGGCTCTCACCTGAGTCTGAGTGGTAGGGGGAACCCAATCAATAATTGTTTGGGTTTTCCCCTGAAGTGGTGCAATCTGTTCTCCACCAACAATGTGTCCCAGATAAACCACCTTACCCTGCCCTATCTGGCACTTTGAAGCCTTGATAGTGAGGCCTGCCTTTTGCAGGGCCTCCAAAACTTTCCATAGGTGGACCAGGTGATCATCCCAGCTGGAGCTAAAGACAGCTATATCGTCCAAATATGCTGCACTGAAAGCTTCCAGCCCTTGCAGGACTGTGTTCACCAACCTCTGAAAAGTGGCAGGTGCATTTTTCAAACCAAAAGGCATTACAGTAAACTGGTAATGTCCTCCAATGGATGAAAATGCTGTTTTAGGTTTAGCATCTTCTGACAATTTGATCTGCCAATACCCTGCAGTCAAGTCAAAAGTGCTTAGATACTTGGCAGATGCCAGTGTATCTATGAGCTCATCTGCCCTGGGTATAGGGTGAGCATCAGTTTTGGTTACCAAGTTGAGACCTCTATAGTCTACACAAAACCGCATTTCCTTCTTTCCATCTTTGGAATGGGGTTTTGGTACAAGTACCACAGGAGAAGCCCATGGACTGTCAGAGTGCTCAACCACTCTTAGTTCTAACATTTTCTGGACCTCTTGCTTTATGCAGTCCCTGACATGGTCAGGCTGCCTATAGATCTTACTTTTGACAGGCAAGCTGTCTCCAGTATCTATAGTGTGCTCACACCAAGAAGTGGTACCTGGCACAGTAGAGAAGAGTTCAGAGAATTGATCTAGGAGGTTTATGCAATTGTCTTTCTGCTCAGCAGTAAGACAATCAGCCAAAACTACACCTTCCACCAGAGCATCTTGTTCTGTGGAAGAGAAGAGATCAGGTAGAGGATCACTGTCTTCTTCCTGTCCCTCATCTGTTGCCATGAGCAGGGTGAGATCAGCCCTGTCATAGTAGGGTTTCAGGCGGTTTACATGGAGTACCCTAAGGGGACTCCTTGCAGTGCCTAAGTCAACTAAATAGGTGACTTCTCCCTTTTTCTCAACAATTGTGTGGGGTCCACTCCATTTATCTTGGAGTGCTCTTGGGGCCACAGGCTCCAAGACCCACACTTTCTGCCCTGGTTGGTACTGAACCAAAACAGCCTTCTGATCATGCCATTGCTTCTGGAGCTCTTGGCTGGCCTGAAGGTTTTTACTGGCCTTTTTCATGTACTCAGCCATTCTTGATCTGAGGCCAAGTACATAATCCACAATATCCTGCTTAGGAGCTTTTAAAGGTTGTTCCCAACCCTCCTTTACAAGTGTGAGTGGACCCCTAACAGGGTGTCCAAAAAGAAGTTCAAAGGGGCTGAAGCCCACTCCTTTCTGGGGTACCTCCCTGTAGGCAAAAAGGAGGCATGGTAGAAGGATATCCCATCTCCTGCGGAGTTTTTCAGGGAGACCCATAATCATGCCTTTGAGAGTTTTATTAAATCTCTCCACCAGTCCATTTGTTTGTGGATGATAGGGTGTTGTGAACTTGTACGTTACACCACACTCCTTCCACATGGCCTTTAAGTATGCAGACATGAAATTGCTTCCCCTGTCTGATACTACTTCCTTTGGGAAGCCCACCCTGGAAAATATTCCCAGGAGGGCCTTTGCCACTGCAGGTGCTGTAGTGGTCCTTAAAGGAATAGCTTCAGGATATCTTGTGGCATGGTCCACTACCACCAAGATAAATCTATTGTCTGAAGCAGTAGGAGGGTCAAGGGGGCCAACTATGTCAACCCCTACCCTTTCAAAGGGAACCCCAACCACAGGCAGTGGGATACGGGGTGCCTTTGGGGTGCCACCTGTCTTGCCACTGGCTTGACAGGTTTCACAGGACTTACAAAATTCCTTTGTGTCCTCAGACATTCTAGGCCAATGAAACAGGGGAACAAGCCTGTCCCAAGTTTTCACTTGGCCTAGATGCCCAGCTAGGGGAATGTCATGTGCCAGGGTTAGGAGGAACTTTCTGTACTCCTGAGGAATCACTAATCTCCTGGCAGCTTCAGGTTCAGGATCCCTATGCTCAGTATACAAGAGGTTGTCCTCCCAGTAAACTCTGTGAGAGTCACTGACATCCCCATTAGCCTGTTTGACAGCTTGCTGTCTGAGACCCTCTAATGTGGGACAGGTTTGCTGTGCCACACTCAGCTCCTCTCTGGCAGGCCCCCCTTCACCCAAAAGCTCAGCAGTGTCTGCTTTCAGCTCCTCTGGTGTAGGTTCTGCACAGGGAGGGAATTCTTCTTCCTCAGAAGTTGAATCCACTGTAGAGGGAGGGATAGTAGGAAGTGGTTTGCTTCTACTAGCCCTAGCTTTAGGGAGCACTTGGTCCATTGTTCCAGGATCCAAGCTTCCCTGTCCTTTTTGCTTTTTGGCCTGAGCCCTTGTCAAAGCAAAAATATGCCCTGGGATACCCAGCATTGCTGCATGGGCCTCCAACTCCACATCTGACCAAGCTGATGTCTCCAAATCATTTCCTAGTAGACAGTCTACAGGTAAATCTTGGCTACCACAACTTTCTTTGGACCAGTAACCCCCCCCCAGTTGAGATTAACAACAGCCATGGGGTGGCTAAGTGTGTTGTTGTGAGCATCGGTTACTTGGTACTGGTGACCAAGTAGGTGTTGTTCAGGGTGGACCAGTTTCTCTATGACCATAGTCACACTGGCACCAGTGTCCCTGTAGGCCTGAACCTCAACACCATTTATTAGGGGTAGCTGCTTGTACTTATCCATATTAAGGGGACAAGCAACTAAGGTGGCTAAATCAATAGCCCCCTCAGAGACTAACACAGCCTCTGTGGCCTCCCTAACAAGGCCAACCCCAACTAAGTTACCAATAGTGAGCCCAGCTACTCCCTTGGATTGGCTATTAGTAGGTTTGCTCCCACCACCACTGCTATTAGTAGGGACACTAGGGGTAGCAGTAGGGGTTGTAGTGGTAGGGGCATTGGTGCTTTTCTTTGGACAACTGAGATCTGTTGTCCAATGGCCTTTTATTTTACATAAATAGCACCATGGTTTCTTTTCCTTGTTCTGATTAAAAGAGGATTTGGGCCCACCACCCCCACCAGAGTGTTTTTGTGGGCCTGATGAAGACTCATTTTTAGATTTGTCCCAACCCTTGTCAGAAGACTTACCATCCTTCTTTTTGTTGCCATCTTTGTCACCCCCTGTATGAACTTTTCTGTTCACCCTTGTTCTGACCCATTTGTCTGCCTTCTTTCCCAATTCTTGGGGAGAGGTCAGATCAGAGTCCACCAAGTACTGGTGCAACAAACCAGACACACAATTATTAAGAATATGCTCTCTCAGGATCAAGTTATACAGGCTGTCATAATCAGTAACTTTACTGCCATGTAACCACCCCTCCAAGGCCTTCACTGAATGGTCAATGAAATCAACCCAGTCTTGTGAAGACTTCTTTTTGGTCTCTCTGAACTTTATCCTGTATTGTTCAGTGGTTAAGCCATAACCATCCAGGAGTGCATTCTTAAGAACTTGGAAATTATTAGCATCATTTTCTTTCACAGTAAGGAGCCTACCCCTACCTTTTCCACTAAATGATAGCCATAGGATAGCAGCCCACTGCCTTTGAGTGACATCCTGTACAACACAGGCCCTCTCAAGTGCAGCAAACCACTTGTTAATGTCATCCCCCTCCTTATAAGGGGGAACTATCTTGTGCAGATTCCTGGAATCATGCTCTTTTGCAGGATGACTATGGGGAATACTGCTGCTGCCACCATGGGTTTCTAAACCCAACTTCTGTCTTTCCTTCTCTAGTTCAAAAGACTGTCTATCCAAATCCAGCTGTTGCTTTTTAAGCTTCAGTCTGGTTTGTTCCACCCTCAACTTATTGAGTTCCCTCTCTAACATTCTGTCATCAGGGTTGGTGGGAGGGACATTCCTAGATACAGAGGTATGATGGGAATGAACAGAAGGAGACCTGTCCCTTACAGAAGCCACCCTAACAGCTTGGCTAACAGAAACATTACTACCAGTATGGTGAGAATAAATGCTTTTGCTATGATGTGAGACAACACTATTTGTATGGTGTGGCTCATCATCATTACCAACTATGCTAGACTGTCTAGTAATGGGCAGGCCAGGAAGTTTCTTTCCTGAATCTTTTCCTGGGGGAGTCCCTGAATCAGATTGGGAACTATTAGGTACTTTTTCAACAGATGGGGCACCTATAGCCTTATCTTGTTCTCTAAGCATGTTAAGTAACAGTTCCAAGGAAGGATTCTTCCCTACACTCAAACCTCTCTCTACACAGAGACTCCTTGCTCCTTTCCAGCTAAGGTGGTCATATGCAAGTTTGGACAGATCAACATTTTGGCCTGTGCCAGACATTTTTAGAGAGAGTTAAAGTGATAGAAAAAGAGAAAAAAGTTTTCAGAACTTTTTAGAAAGACAGAAAAAAACTTTTTAAACTTTTAAGAACTTTTTGAAAGTTTAGAAGTACTTTTCAGCACTTAGAAAAGAGTGAAAAGAGGAAATGCAAAACTTTTTGGCTATGTGTATATACACTGACCTTGTTTTGTATATTTTTCTCTTATGAAAAGTACAATGACAAGAGTGGTAAGTAGTCTCAAAGCACTTATCCCACCACTGCACAACCAATGTAGGAGGCTGGACTGGCTTGTAGTGAGTACCAAGGGGTACTTGCACCTTGCACCAGGCCCAGTTATCCCTTATTAGTGTATAGGGTGTCTAGCAGCTTAGGCTGATAGATAATGGTAGCTTAGCAGAGCAGCTTAGGCTGAACTAGGAGACGTGTGAAGCTACTACAGTACCACTTAGTG
Source organism: Pleurodeles waltl (assembly GCF_031143425.1). Lineage (NCBI taxonomy): Eukaryota > Metazoa > Chordata > Amphibia > Caudata > Salamandridae > Pleurodeles > Pleurodeles waltl. The sequence continues at coordinate 692,206,348 of NC_090448.1, read as the reverse complement.
TCATATGCACAATATCATAAGAAAACACAATACACAGTTATACTAAAAATAAAGGTACTTTATTTTTATGACAATATGCCAAAGTATCTTAGAGTGTACCCTCAGTGAGAGGATAGGAAATATACACAAGATATATATACACAATAGCAAAAATATGCAGTATAGTCTTAAAAAACAGTGCAAACAATGTATAGTTACAATAGGATGCAATGGGGAAACATAGGGATAGGGGCAACACAAACCATATACTCCAAAAGTGGAATGCGAACCACGAATGGACCCCAAACCTATGTGACCTTGTAGAGGGTCGCTGGGACTATTAGAAAATAGTGAGAGTTAGAAAAATAACCCTCCCCAAGACCCTGAAAAGTGTGTGCAAAGTGCACCAAAGTTCCCCTAAGGACAAAGAAGTTGTGTTAGAGGAATAATGCAGGAAAGACACAAACCAACAATGCAACAACTGTGGATTTCCAATCTAGGGTACCTGTGGAACAAGGGGACCAAGTCCAAAAGTCACAAGCAAGTCGGAGATGGGCAGATGCCCAGGAAATGCCAGCTGCGGGTGCAAAGAAACTTCTACTGGACAGAAGAAGCTGCGGTTTCTGCAGGAACGCAAAGGGCTAGAGACTTCCCCTTAGGAGGACGGATCCCTCTCGCCTTGAAAAGTTGTGCAGAAGTGTTTTCCCGCCGAAAGAATGCCAACAAGCCTTGCTGGCTACAAATCATGCGGTTAGCGTTTTTGGATGCTGCTGCGGCCCAGGAGGGACCAGGAGGTCGCAAATTGGACCAGGAGAGAGAGGGGACGTCGAGCAAGACAACGAGCCCTCTTAGCAGCAGGTAGCACCCAGATAAGTGCCAGAAACAGGCACTACAAGGATGCGTGAAATGGTGCTCACCCGAAGTTACACAAAGGAGTCCCACGTCGCCGGAGACCAACTTAGAAAGTCATGCAATGCAGGTTAGAGTGCCGTGGACCCAGGCTTGGCTGTGCACAAAGGATTTCCGCCGGAAGTGCACAGGGGCCGGAGTAGCTGCAAAAGTCGCGGTTCCCAGCAATGCAGTCTAGCGAGGTGAGGCAAGGACTTACCTCCACCAAACTTGGACTGAAGAGTCACTGGACTGTGGGAGTCACTTGGACAGAGTTGCTGGATTCGAGGGACCTCGCTCGTCATGCTGAGAGGAGACCCAAGGGACCGGTAATGCAGCTTTTTGGTGCCTGCGGTTGCAGGGGGAAGATTCCGTCGACCCACGGGAGATTTCTTCGGAGCTTCTAGTGCAGAGAGGAGGCAGACTACCCCCACAGCATGCACCACCAGGAAAACAGTCGAGAAGGCGGCAGGATCAGCGTTACAGAGTTGCAGTAGTCGTCTTAGCTACTTTGTTGCAGGTTTGCAGGCTTCCAGCGCGGTCAGCAGTCGATTCCTTGGCAGAAGGTGAAGAGAGAGATGCAGAGGAACTCGGATGAGCTCTTGCATTCGTTATCTAAAGTTTCCCCAGAGACAGAGACCCTAAATAGCCAGAAAAGAGGGTTTGGCTACTTAGGAGAGAGGATAGGCTAGCAACACCTGAAGGAGCCTATCACAAGGAGTCTCTGACGTCACCTGGTGGCACTGGCCACTCAGAGCAGTCCAGTGTGCCAGCAGCACCTCTGTTTCCAAGATGGCAGAGGTCTGAAGCACACTGGAGGAGCTCTGGACACCTCCCAGGGGAGGTGCAGGTCAGGGGAGTGGTCACTCCCCTTTCCTTTGTCCAGTTTCGCACCAGAGCAGGGCTAAGGGGTCCCCTGAACCGGTGTAGACTGGCTTATGCAGAATTGGGCACATCTGTGCCCAAGAAAGCATTTCCAGAGGCTGGGGGAGGCTACTCCTCCCCTGCCTTCACACCATTTTCCAAAGGGAGAGGGTGTAACACCCTCTCTCAGAGGAAGTCCTTTGTTCTGCCATCCTGGGCCAGGCCTGGCTGGACCCCATGAGGGCAGATGCCTGTCTGAGGGGTTGGCAGCAGCAGCAGCTGCAGTGAAACCCCAGGAAGGGCAGTTTGGCAGTACCAGGGTCTGTGCTACAGACCACTGGGATCATGGGATTGTGCCAACTATGCCAGGATGGTATAGAGGGGGCAATTCCATGATCATAGACATGTTACATGGCCATATTCGGAGTTACCATTGTGAAGCTACATATAGGTAGTGACCTATATGTAGTGCACGCGTGTAATGGTGTCCCCGCACTCACAAAGACCGGGGAATTGGCCCTGAACAATGTGGGGGCACCTTGGCTAGTGCCAGGGTGCCCTCACACTAAGTAACTTTGCACCTAACCTTTACCAGGTAAAGGTTAGACATATAGGTGACTTATAAGTTACTTAAGTGCAGTGTAAAATGGCTGTGAAATAACGTGGACGTTATTTCACTCAGGCTGCAGTGGCAGGCCTGTGTAAGAATTGTCAGGGCTCCCTATGGGTGGCAAAAGAAATGCTGCAGCCCATAGGGATCTCCTGGAACCCCAATACCCTGGGTACCTCAGTACCATATACTAGGGAATTATAAGGGTGTTCCAGTAAGCCAATGTAAATTGGTAAAAATAGTCACTAGCCTGTTAGTGACAATTTGGAAAGAAATGAGAGAGCATAACCACTGAGGTTCTGATTAGCAGAGCCTCAGTGAGACAGTTAGTCACTACACAGGTAACACATTCAGGCACACTTATGAGCACTGGGGCCCTGGTGAACAGGGTTCCAGTGACACATACAACTAAAACAACATATATACAGTGAAAAATGGGGGTAACATGCCAGGCAAGATGGTACTTTCCTACAGCCTGCATATCCTGATGAGCCATCTGTGCTAGGAGGGTGGGGAGGAGTGGTCATTCACACCTGAAAGGGCTGTGCCTGCCCTCACACAATGCAGTCTCCGGATCCCCTGGTGAGTGTCTGGGGCCTGGACTGGGCATGGCAGGATTTCACATTTCAAAGAGACTTTACTGTGAAGTAGGCCTACTTCAAAGGAGAAATTGGGTATAAGAAGGGCACCCAAAACCACAGACTTTAGAAACACTTCTGGAACCAAGACGGACCTCTGCCTGGAGAAGAGCTGAATAGCTGAGGAAGAAGAGCTGCCCTGCCTGTGACTGTGCTTTGTGGAGCTATCCTGCAGTTGCTCCTTCTGCCAGAGTAAGAGGGCAAAGACTGGACTTTGTGTGCCTTCCATCTTGAGAAGAAATCTCCAAGGACTTGATCTAGAGCTTGCCTCCTGTTGTTTGAAGTCTCAGGGACAACAAAGACTTCTCTCTGCCAGCACCTGGAGGTTCTGGAGAGACTCCTACTCTGCCCTGTGGTGCCCATCCAGTTCCTGGGACCCTGAAAGGAGAAGCTGGCAGCCTAAAGACAATAAAATCCACGCACAGAGTGCCGTGCGGGGAAAAGATTGACGCGAATCCGATCTGCGGCTGAGAAAAACAACACGGCGCCGGCTGAGAAACGTCGCTTCGTAGGAAGCGCGACCGAAGAATCGATGCACGGAGCAGGAGAAACAACGCACAGCATCGCTGACGGAGGCTGGGAGATCACAACGTGCGCTGCGGGATTTTCGGATCATCGTGCGGCTGGATTTTTGACTCGCGTACCACCGTGCAGAGTTATTTTTGACGCACACCTGCCCTTGAAGGGTTATTTTTGACATGCACCTGGTAAATTTTCACTCTAGCAGCGCTAGGGTGTATTTAAAACTACTTAAAGACTCTTTTTGATTTTTAATTGATAACTTGACTTGTGTATGGTGGATTTTTGTTGTTTTGGTCTTGTTTTGTTTAGATAAATATTTCCCATTTTTCTAAACCTGTGTTGTGTCATTTTGTAGTGTTTTCATTAAGTTGCTGTGTGTGTTGGTACAAATACTTTACAGCTAGCACTCTGAAGTTAAGCCTACTGCTCTGCCAAGCTACCAAGGGGGTAAGCAGAGGTTAGCTGAGGGTGATTCTCTTTTACCCTGACTAGAGTGAGGGTCCTTGCTTGAACAGGGGATAACCTGACTGTCAACCAAAGACCACATTTCTAACTTTGGTGATCAGCGGTTGGGATTTGGACTTGTATTTGTACTTGACATACAGCGATTAAGTGTACACTACTGTTGTGATCTCAGACCACTACGTGACCACATACTACTTGTTTGGTGATCTTTTGATTTTTCTCTTTGGGACTGTTTTTATTCTACTCCATTTTTTATCGCTGATTCCTTGATTTTGGGAACTTGTTTTTCTGCCTTTGGAACTTTGCACTTGTTTTTGAATCTTCATCCTGTCCCAAGCTGGAGATGCATCAGTTGGAGCTGACTTTGACCTTGAGAAATTGGAGGGTTATACCAAGGCTCAGTTGAAGCAGTTCTGTAAAAGTTTTGACTGTCCCATTAAGAGCTCATCCAGGAAGGAGGAGCTGCAAAAGGCGCTGAGGGCCTGGGTGACAGACAAAAGCACTGAAGGGCACACAGAGGATGAGGGAGATGAGGAGGAGGAGGAAGAGTGTTCAGTACACAATGGTATTGTGGGTGGGACTGTTTTGTCCAGGGAGAAGGTCTCCAGGGCAGGTAGCAGTGTCTCATCCAAGGGCCTGACACCTGAAGAGTTGCAGGACAGACAGGCAGAAAGAGAGTACCAATTGGAGCAGAGAAGGCTAGCTCTTGAGGAGAGGAAGATACAGATGGCTCATGAACTTAGCTTGAAAGAGATGGATCATAGAAGCCAGTCCAGTAGAGATGGTGGTAGCAACACTACAGGCAGGCTGAGAGGAGGGTGCACATTCCTAAAGACCTTGTGAAAGATTACAAGAGGGAGGATGACATATACTTGTGGTTCAAGGGGTATGAGTCTGCTCTCCACATGAATCTGGTCCCTGAAGCTCATTGGGGGGCGGCTCTGTGGAAGCACTTTGAGGCAGAGGGGAGGGATACACTGACAGCCTTAGGGGATGCTCAGAATCTCACCTACTCTAACATGAAGGATGCCTTGCTTACAAGGTATGGTCTTACCCCTGAGCAGTACAAGGATAAGTTTAGGTCCTACAAGAAGAAGGAATCCCAAACATGGAATGTGTTGATTCTTATTGCAGGTCACTGGATGGTTGGGTGAAGGGCAGTAAGGTAACTACGTATGAGGGGCTTCACAATCTGATTGCTTGGGAGCACTTGTACAGTTTATGTTTTCCAGAGCTGCGCCAACACCTGATTGACAGCAAGCTGACTGACCCCAGGAAGCTTGCGCAGGAAGCAGACCGCTGGGAGAGCACCAGGGTCCAAAAGAGGTATGGGGAGACCACGCCAAGGGTGAGCAGGGTCCCTCTCAGAAGAAAGGGGAGGTAAGGGCAAATAGGGGGAGTTCTCTAAAGGGCCCCAAACTGATTCCCAGGGTAAGGATTCCCAACCCCCAGTGAAAAGAAGCCATGGTCCTCCAAAGGGAAGCCAGTGGCAGGTGGTCCCCCACGTAAGTGCTATGCATGTGACCAGGTGGGTCATGTGAGGGGGGACCCCAAATGCCCCAAAAGTACACCGGCACCCACTGGTGCGCCGTCCCAGGGTTTGGCCAGTGTAGCGCTTGGGGAGGAGTTGGTTTCAGGTGGGTGGGAACCAGCTGTGATGACCCTTGTCTCACTAGGGGACAGTGAGATGGTCCAGAGAACCCTAGTGCCTGAAAACACTAAGAAGTACAGGCAGTGGGTGACCATTAATGGATAGAGGGTGGAGGCTCTGAGAGACACAGGAGCCAGTGTGACTACATTGAGGAGTCAGCTGGTGTCTGAAGAGCAGATTGATCCCCGGGTACTTCACCAAGTAGTTGCAGTGGACAACTCAGAGCGCAGGTTCCCTTTGAATGGGGGGAGGGTCTCAGGTTCCTTGAAGGTAACTGTGAGTCCAGCCATGCCTGTTGATTGTTTGCTAGGCAATGACCTGGAGGATTCCCCTTGAAAGGAGGTGGAACACAGGTCTCACTTGGAGATGTTGGGTCTGCCTGGGTGGGTATGCATATCCACCTGGTCAAAGGCAGCCCGTCTGGGTAATCACTAAGTAGTTGCAGTGGACAACTCAGAGCGCAGGTTCCCTTTGAATGGGGGGAGGGTCTCAGGTTCCTTGAAGGTAACTGTGAGTCCAGCCATGCCTGTTGATTGTTTGCTAGGCAATGACCTGGAGGATTCCCCTTGAAAGGAGGTGGAACACAGGTCTCACTTGGAGATGTTGGGTCTGCCTGGGTGGGTATGCGTATCCACCTGGTCAATGGCAGCCCGTCAGGGTAATCAAGAGCCCCTGGGGCCTGAAACAGTGGCCCAGGGGACCGCCAAGAAGAGGAAGGGCAGGGGGCACGGGAAACTGGCCCCAGAAGTTCCCCCGGTCCGGGAGGAGGCAGAGCCTGAGTGTGACGCCACAGAGCATTCAGGGGAACAGGTGGCTGAACTGGGGGAGGTCCCTGAGCTGTCGCAGTGGCAGCAGGAAGGGGCGGCCACCAGGGAAGCATTCTGTGCAGCACAGAAGTCATGCCCTACTTTGAAGGGTTTGCGGCAGCAGGCGGCAGACCAGGTGGCTGGCAAGGAGCCAGGATCACACCTGATTTATTGGGAGGATGACCTCCTGTATAGCGAGCCTAAGGTTCCTGAGCCTGGGTCAGCCCGTGTGCTGGTGGTACCCAAGTGCTTCAGGGCCTTCCTACTGGGGGTGGCTCATGATGTGCCTTTAGCTGGACATTTGGGGCAGGACAAGACCTTTGAGAGGCTTGTCACCCACTTTTACTGGCCCCTAATGAGCAGGCACTCAGATGCACATTGCAGGTCTTGTCAGACTTGTCAGGCAAGTGGCAAGAGTGGGAGGAAATGTAAGGCTCCCCTCCAACCTTTGCCTGTTGTCAGTACTCCCTTTGAGAGGGTAGGCATTAACATTGTGGGGCCTCTGGATCCCAAGACAGCCATGGGCAACAGGTTTATCCTGGTCTTGGTGGACCATGCCACCCGGTACCCACAAGCCATTCCTTTGAGATCAATCACTTCCCCTGTGGTGGGTCGTGCTTTGGTGGGGGTTTTTACCCTCTAGGGGTTCCCCAAGGAAGTGGTACCAACTTCATATCCACGTACATGAAGTCTTTGTGGAAGGAGTGTGGGGTAACCTACAAGTTCAACACCACTTACCACCCCCAAAGTAATGGTCTGGTTGAGAGATTCAACCGCACCTTAAAAGGCATGATCATGGGCCTGTCAGAGCCCTTGAAGCGAAAGTGGGACGTCCTCTTGCCATGCCTTCTGTTCGCCTACAGGGAGGTGCCTCAAAAGGGACTTGGGTTTAGTCCCTTTGAGCTGATTTATGGCCACCCTGTGAGGGGACCTTTGAGTCTGGTTAAGGAAGCTTTGGAGAAAGCTCCTAGTAAACCCCCCAGGATGTATTCAGTTACATGCTGGCTTTGAGAAACCAGAATGCCCGCTTCAGGAGTCTCGCCCAGGAGAACCTGGAAGCAAGCCAGGAGGATATAAAACGGTGGTATGACCAGAATGCCACTCTGGTCGAGTTTCAACCTGGTCAAAAAGTGTGGGCGATGGCACCAGTGGAGCCTAGGGCGCTCCAGGATAAGTGGACTGGGCCATTTGAGGTGGTGGAGCGCAAGAGTGAAGTCACCTACCTGGTGGACTTGCGGTCTCCAAGGAACCCTTTAAGGGTCCTGCATGTCAACCGCCTCAAACCTCACTTTGAGCGGACTGAACTGTCCATGCTCCTTGCGACAGATGATGGGGTAGAGGAGGAGAGTGAGCCTCTTCCTGACCTCCTGTCTGCAGGAGAAAAAGATGGGTCAGTGGAGGGAGTGATCCTCTCCCCCTCCCTGACTGAGGAGCAGCAAGGTGACTGTCGCCACGTGTTGGGACAGTTTTCCTCACTGTTTTCCCTGATCCCAGGAGTCACACACTTGTGCACACATGATGTGGACACTGGGGACAGTACACCTATTAAACAGAAGGTTTACAGGGTGACTGACAGGGTCAGGGCATGCATTAAGGATGAGGTATCCAAAATGCTTACCCTAGGGGTTATTGAGCACTCCAGCAGTCCTTGGGCCAGCCCAGTGGTATTGGTCCCAAAGGCTGCTGCACCTGGTGCCACCGCAGAACTCAGGTTCTCTGTGGACTCCCGGTGACTCAATGCTGTCAGCAAGAGTGACGCACACCCCATCCCCCGAGCTGATGAGCTCATTGACCGGTTTGGAGCTCCCAAGTGTAGGAGGCTGGACTGGCTTGTAGTGAGTACCAAGGGGTACTTGCACCTTGCACCAGGCCCAGTTATCCCTTATTAGTGTATAGGGTGTCTAGCAGCTTAGGCTGATAGATAATGGTAGCTTAGCAGAGCAGCTTAGGCTGAACTAGGAGACGTGTGAAGCTACTACAGTACCACCTAGTGTCATATGCACAATATCATAAGAAAACACAATACACAGTTATACTAAAAATAAAGGTACTTTATTTTTATGACAATATGCCAAAGTATCTTAGAGTGTACCCTCAGTGAGAGGATAGGAAATATACACAAGATATATATACACAATAGCAATAATATGCAGTATAGTCTTAGAAAACAGTGCAAACAATGTATAGTTACAATAGGATGCAATGGGGAAACATAGGGATAGGGGCAACACAAACCATATACTCCAAAAGTGGAATGCGAACCACGAATGGACCCCAAACCTATGTGACCTTGTAGAGGGTCGCTGGGACTATTAGAAAATAGTGAGAGTTAGCAAAATAACCCTCCCCAAGACCCTGAAAAGTGAGTGCAAAGTGCACCAAAGTTCCCCTAAGGACAAAATAGTTGTGTTAGAGGGAAAATGCAAGGAAAACACAAATCAGCAATGCAACAACGATGGATTCCTGACTGAGGGTACCTGTGGAACAAGGGGACCAAGTCCAAAAGTCACAAGCAGCTCGGAGATGGGCAGATGCCCAAGAAATGCCAGCGGTTGGTGCAAAGAAGCTCTTACTAGGCTGAAGAACTGTGAATACTGCAGGAACGACAAGGGCTAGAGACTTCCCCTTTGGAGGATGGATCCCCCACGCCTTGGAGAGTCGTGCAGAAGTGTTTTCCCGCCGGATGGACGCCAACAAGCCTTGCTACACGCAAATCGTGCGTTTGGCGTTTTTGGACGCTGCTGGGGCCCAGGAGGGACCAGGAGGTCGCAAATTGGACCTGCAGAGAGAGGGGACGTCGAGCAAGACAAAGAGCCCTCACTGAAGCAGGTAGCACCCGGAGAAGTGCCAGAAACAGGCACTACGAGGATGCGTGAAACGGTGCTCGCCGAAGTTGCACAAAGGAGTCCCACGTCGCCGGAGACCAACTTAGAAAGTCGTGCAATGCAGGTTAGAGTGCCGTGGACCCAGGCTTGGCTGTGCACGAAGGATTTCCGCCGGAAGTGCACAGGGGCCGGAGAAGCTTGCAAAGTCGCGGTTCCCAGCAATGCAGCCCAGCGAGGTGAGGCAAGGACTTACCTCCACCAAACTTGGGCTGAAGAGTCACTGGACTGTGGGGGTCACTTGGACGGTGTCGCTGGATTCGAGGGACCTCGCTCGTCGTGCTGAGAGGAGACCCAAGGGACCGGTAATGCAGCTTTTTGGTGCCTGCGGTTGCAGGGGGAAGATTCCGTCGACCCACAGGAGATTTCTTCGGAGCTTCTGGTGCAGAGAGGAGGCAGACTACCCCCACAGCATGCACAAGCAGGAAAACAGTCGAGAAGGCGGCAGGATCAGCGTTACAGAGTTGCAGTAGTCGTCTTTGCTACTATGTTGCAGGTTTGCAGGCTTCCAGCGCGGTCAGCGGTCGATTCCTTATCAGAAGGTGAAGAGGGAGATGCAGAGGAACTCGGCTGAGCTCATGCATTCGTTATCTAAAGTTTCCCCAGAGACAGAGACCCTAAATAGCCAGAAAAGAGGGTTTGGCTACCTAGGAGAGAGGAAAGGCTACTAACACCTGAAGGAGCCTATCACAAGGAGTCTCTGACGTCACCTGGTGGCACTGGCCACTCAGAGCAGTCCAGTGTGCCAGCAGCACCTCTGTTTCCAAGATGGCAGAGGTCTGGAGCACACTGGAGGAGCTCTGGACACCTCCCAGGGGAGGTGCAGGTCAGGGGAGTGGTCACTCCCCTTTCCTTTGTCCAGTTTCGCGCCAGAGCAGGGGCTAAGGGGTCCCTGAACCGGTGTAGACTGGCTTATGCAGAATTGGGCACATCTGTGCCCAACAAAGCATTTCCAGAGGCTGGGGGAGGCTACTCCTCCCCTGCCTTCACACCATTTTCCAAAGGGAGAGGGTGTCACACCCTCTCTCAGAGGAAGTTCTTTGTTCTGTCATCCTGGGCCAGGCCTGGCTGGACCCCAGGAGGGCAGCTGCCTGTCTGAGGGGTTGGCAGCAGCAGCAGCTGCAGAGAAACCCCAGGAAGGGCAGTCTGGCAGTACCAGGGTCTGTGCTACAGACCACTGGGATCATGGAATTGTACCAACAATGCCAGGATGGCATAGAGGGGGCAATTCCATGATCATAGACATGTTACATGGCCATATTCGGAGTTACCATGGTGAAGCTACATATAGGTAGTGACCTATATGTAGTGCACGCGTGTAATGGTGTCCCCGCACTCACAAAGTTCAGTGAATTGGCTCTGAACAATGTGGGGGCACCTTGGCTAGTGCCAGGGTGCCCTCACACTAAGTAACTTTGCACCTAACCGTTACCAGGTAAAGGTTAGACATATAGGTGACTTATAAGTTACTTAAGTGCAGTGTAAAATGGCTGTGAAATAACGTGGACGTTATTTCACTCAGGCTGCAGTGGCAGGCCTGTGTAAGAATTGTCAGAGCTCCCTATGGGTGGCAAAAGAAATGCTGCAGCCCATAGGGATCTCCTGGAACCCCAATACCCTGGGTACCTCAGTACCATATACTAGGGAATTATAAGGGTGTTCCAGTAAGCCAATGTAAATTGGTAAAAATGGTCACTAGCCTGTCAGTGACAATTTGGAAAGAAATGAGAGAGCATAACCACTGAGGTTCTGATTAGCAGAGCCTCAGTGAGACAGTTAGTCACTACACAGGTAACACATTCAGGCACACTTATGAGCACTGGGGCCCTGGGTTACCAGGGTCCCAGTGACACATACAACTAAAACAACATATATACAGTGAAAAATGGGGGTAACATGCCAGGCAAGATGGTACTTTCCTACACAACCCCCCCCCCCAAACGAAGGACAATAAGACTAGCCATTACCTGATGAGTCTTCATTGTCTAAGTGGAAATATCTGGAGAGTCCATCTGCATTGGAGTGGCTACTCCCAGGTCTATGTTCCACTGTATAGTCCATTCCCTGTAGGGATATGGACCACCTCAACAATTTAGGATTTTCACCTTTCATTTGTTTTAGCCAAAGTAGAGGTTTGTGGTCTGTCTGAACAATGAAGTGAGTGCCAAACAAGTATGGCCTCAACTTCTTCAGAGCCCAGACCACAGCAAAGGCCTCCCTCTCAATGGCAGACCAACGCTTTTCTCTAGGGGTCAACCTCCTACTAATAAAAGCAACAGGTTGATCCTGGCCCTCAGAATTAAGTTGTGATAGGACTGCCCCTACTCCTAATTCAGATGCATCAGTTTGGACATAGAATTTTTTAGAGTAACAAGGGCTTTTCAGGACAGGTGCAGAGCACATGGCCTGCTTCAGCTCCTCAAAAGCTTTCTGACAGTTTGCTGTCCATAATACCTTTTTAGGCATTTTCTTGGATGTGAGGTCATTAAGAGGGGCTGCAATGGAGCCATAGTTCTTAATGAACCTCCTGTAATACCCAGTGAGGCCTAGGAAGGCTCTCACCTGAGTCTGAGTGGTAGGGGGAACCCAATCAATAATAGTTTGGATTTTCCCCTGAAGTGGTGCAATCTGTTCCCCACCAACAAGGTGTCCCAGATAAACCACCTTACCCTGCCCTATCTGGCACTTTGAAGCCTTGATAGTGAGGCCTGCCTTTTGCAGGGCCTCCAAAACTTTCCATAGGTGGACCAGGTGATCATCCCAGCTGGAGCTAAAGACAGCTATATCATCCAAATATGCTGCACTGAAAGCTTCCAGCCCTTGCAGGACTGTGTTCACCAACCTCTGAAAAGTGGCAGGTGCATTTTTCAAACCAAAAGGCATTACAGTAAACTGGTAATGTCCTCCAATGGTAGAAAATGCAGTCTTAGGTTTAGCATCTTCTGACAATTTGATCTGCCAATACCCTGCAGTCAAATCAAAAGTGCTTAGATACTTGGCAGATGCCAGTGTATCTATGAGCTCATCTGCCCTGGGTATAGGGTGAGCATCAGTTTTGGTTACCAAGTTGAGACCTCTATAGTCTACACAAAACCGCATTTCTTTCTTTCCATCTTTAGAATTGGGTTTTGGTACCAGTACCACAGGAGAAGCCCATGGACTGTCAGAGTGCTCAACCACTCCTAGTTCCAACATCTTCTGAACTTCTTGCTTTATGCAGTCCCTGACATGGTCAGGCTGCCTATAGATCTTACTTTTGACAGGTAAACTGTCTCCAGTATCTATAGTGTGCTCACACCAAGAAGTGGTGCCTGGCACAATGGAGAAGAGTTCTGAAAATTGTCCTAGGAGATTTATGCAATTATCTTTCTGCTCAGCAGTAAGACAATCAGCCAAAACTACACCTTCCACAAGAGCATCTTCTTCTGTGGAAGAGAAGAGATCAGGTAGAGGATCACTGTCTTCTTCCTGTCCCTCATCTGTTGCCATGAGCAGGGTGAGATCAGCCCTGTCACAGTAGGGTTTTAGGCGGTTGACATGGAGCACCCTAAGGGGACTCCTGGCAGTGCCTAAGTCAACCAAGAAGGTGACTTCACCCTTCTTTTCAACAATCGTGTGGGGTCCACTCCATTTATCTTGGAGTGCTCTTGGGGCCACAGGCTCCAAGACCCACACTTTCTGCCCTGGTTGGTACTGAACCAAAACAGCCTTCTGATCATGCCATTGCTTCTGGAGCTCTTGGCTGGCCTGAAGGTTTTTACTGGCCTTTTTCATGTACTCAGCCATCCTTGATCTGAGGCCAAGTACATAATCCACAATATCCTGCTTAGGAGCTTTTAAAGGTTGTTCCCAACCCTCCTTTACAAGTGTGAGTGGACCCCTAACAGGGTGTCCAAAAAGAAGTTCAAAGGGGCTGAAGCCCACTCCTTTCTGGGGTACCTCCCTGTAGGCAAAAAGGAGGCATGGTAGAAGGATATCCCATCTCCTGCGGAGTTTTTCAGGGAGTCCCATAATCATGCCTTTGAGAGTTTTATTAAATCTCTCCACCAGTCCATTTGTTTGTGGATGATAGGGTGTTGTGAACTTGTAAGTTACACCACACTCCTTCCACATGGCCTTTAAGTATGCAGACATGAAATAGCTTCCTCTGTCTGATACTACTTCCTTTGGGAAGCCCACCCTGGAAAATATTCCCAGGAGGGCCTTTGCCACTGCAGGAGCTGTAGTGGTCCTTAAAGGAATAGCTTCAGGATATCTTGTGGCATGGTCCACTACCACCAAGATAAACCTATTGCCTGAAGCAGTAGGAGGGTCAAGGGGGCCAACTATGTCAACCCCTACCCTTTCAAAGGGAACCCCAACCACAGGCAGTGGGATAAGGGGTGCCTTTGGGGTGCCACCAGTCTTGCCACTGGCTTGACAGGTTTCACAGGACTTACAAAATTCTTTTGTGTCCTCAGACATCCTAGGCCAATGAAACAATGGTACCAATCTGTCCCAAGTTTTCATTTGACCCAGGTGCCCAGCTAAGGGAATGTCATGTGCCAGTGATAGGAGGAACTTTCTGTACTCCTGAGGAATCACTAATCTCCTGGCAGCTCCAGGTTTAGGATCCCTATGCTCAGTGTACAAGAGGTTGTCCTCCCAGTAAACTCTGTGTGAGTCACTGACATCCCCATTAGCCTGTTTGACAGCTTGCTGTCTGAGACCCTCTAATGTGGGACAGGTTTGCTGTGCCACACTCAGCTCCTCTCTGGCAGGCCCCCCTTCACCCAAAAGCTCAGCAGTGTCTGCTTCCAGCTCCTCTGGTGTAGGTTCTGCACAGGGAGGGAATTCTTCTTCCTCAGAAGTAGAATTCACTGTAGAGGGAGGGATAGTAGGATGTGGTTTGCTTCTACTAGCCCTAGCTTTAGGGAGCACTTGGTCCATTGTTCCAGGATCCAAGCTTCCCTGTCCTTTTTGCTTTTTGGCCTGAGCCCTTGTCAAAGCAAAAATATGCCCTGGGATGCCCAGCATTGCTGCATGGGCCTCCAACTCCACATCTGACCAAGCTGATGTCTCCAAATCGTTCCCTAATAGACAGTCTACAGGTAAATCTGAAGCTACCACAACTTTCTTTGGACCAGATACCCCCCCCCAGTTGAGATTTACAACAGCCATGGGGTGGCTTTGTGTTATGTTGTGAGCATCGGTTACTTGGTACTGGTGTCCAAGTATGTGTTGTTCAGGGTGCACCAGTTTCTCAATCACCATTGTGACACTGGCACCTGTGTCCCTGTAGGCCTGGACCTCAACACCATTTATTAGGGTTAGTTGCTTGTACTTCTCCAAGTTATGGGGGCAAGCAACCAAAGTGGCTAAGTCAATAGCCCCTTCAGAGACTAAAGTAGCCTCTGTGGTCTCCCTAATCAGACCAACCCCAACTAAATTACCAAAAGTGAGCCCAGCTACTCCCTTGGATTGGCTATTAGTAGGTTTGCTCCCACCACCACTGCTATTAGTAGGGACACTAGGTGTAGCAGTAGGGGTTGTAGTGGTAGGAGCTGTGGTTCCTTTCTTTGGACAACTGGGATCTGTTGTCCAATGGCCTTTTATTTTACATAAATAGCACCATGGTTTCTTTTCCTTGTTCTGATTAAAGGAGGATTCGGGCCCACCACCCCCACCAGAGTGTTTTTGTGGGCCTGATGAAGACTCATTTTTAGATTTGTCCCCACCCTTGTCAGAAGACTTACCATCCTTCTTTTTGTTGCCATCTTTGTCACCCCCTGTATGAACTTTTCTGTTCACTCTTGTTCTGACCCATTTGTCTGCCTTCTTTCCCAATTCTTGGGGAGAGGTCAGATCAGAGTCTACCAGGTACTGGTGTAACAAATCAGACACACAATTATTAAGAATATGCTCTCTCAGGATTAAGTTATACAGGCTTTCATAGTCAGAAACTTTACTGCCATGTAACCACCCCTCCAAGGCCTTCAATGATTGGTCAACAAAGTCTACCCAGTCTTGTGAAGACTCCTTTTTGGTATCTCTGAACTTTATCCTGTACTGTTCAGTGGTTAAGCCATAACCATCCAGGAGTGCATTCTTAAGAACTTTGAAATTGTTAGCATCATTTTCTTTTACAGTAAGGAGCCTATCCCTACCTTTTCCAGTAAATGATAGCCATAGGATAGCAGCCCACTGCTTTTGAGGGACATCCTGTACAGCACAGGCCCTCTCAAGTGCAGCAAACCACTTGTTAATGTCATCCCCCTCCTTGTAAGGGGGAACTATCTTGTGCAGATTCCTGGAATCATGCTCTTTTGCAGGATGACTATGGGGAATACTGCTGCTGCCACCATGGGTATCTAAACCCATCTTCTGTCTTTCCCTCTCTATTTCTAACGACTGTCTATCCAAATCCAGCTGTTGCTTCTTGAGCTTCAGTCTGGTTTGCTCCACTCTCAATCTATTGAGCTCCCTTTCTAACAATCTGTCATCAGGGTGGGTGGGAGGGACATTTCTAGATACAGAGGTATGATGGGAATGAACAGAAGGAGACCTGTCCCTTACCAAGGGCACCCTAACAGCTTGGCTACCAGCATAATGTGAGAGCACATCATCAGTATGATGTGATTCAACCTCTGTACCAACTATGCTAGACTGTCTTGTAATGGGCAGGCTGAGAAGTTTCTTTCCTGAACCTTTTCCTGGGGGAGTCCCTGGATCAGATTGAGAACCATTAGCTACCTTTTCTACAGATTGGGCACTTATGGCCTTATCCTGTACTCTAAGCATATTAATTAACAGTTCTAAGGAAGGATTCTTCCCTACACTCAAACCTCTCTCTATGCAGAGACTCCTTGCTCCTTTCCAGCTAAGGTGATCATATGCAAGTTTGGACAGTTCAACTTTTTGGCCTGTGCCAGACATTTTTAGAGAGAGTTAAAGTGATAGACAAAGAGAAAAAAGTTTTCAGAACTTTTTGGAAAGACAGAAAAAAACTTTTTAAACTTTTAAGAACTTTTTGAAAGTTTAGAAGTACTTTTCAGCACTTAGAAAAGAGTGAAAAGAGGAAATGCAAAACTTTTTGGCTATGTGTATATACACTGACCTTGTTTTGTATATTTTTCTCTTATGAAAAGTACAATGACAAGAGTGGTAAGTAGTCTCAAAGCACTTATCCCACCGCTGCACAACCAATGTAGGAGGCTGGACTGGCTTGTAGTGAGTACCAAGGGGTACTTGCACCTTGCACCAGGCCCAGTTATCCCTTATTAGTGTATAGGGTGTCTAGCAGCTTAGGCTGATAGATAATGGTAGCTTAGCAGAGCAGCTTAGGCTGAACTAGGAGACGTGTGAAGCTACTACAGTACCACCTAGTGTCATATGCACAATATCATAAGAAAACACAATACACAGTTATACTAAAAATAAAGGTACTTTATTTTTATGACAATATGCCAAAGTATCTTAGAGTGTACCCTCAGTGAGAGGATAGGAAATATACACAAGATATATATACACAATAGCAAAAATATGCAGTATAGTCTTAGAAAACAGTGCAAACAATGTATAGTTACAATAGGATGCAATGGGGAAACATAGGGATAGGGGCAACACAAACCATATACTCCAAAAGTGGAATGCGAACCACGAATGGACCCCAAACCTATGTGACCTTGTAGAGGGTCGCTGGGACTATTAGAAAATAGTGAGAGTTAGCAAAATAACCCTCCCCAAGACCCTGAAAAGTGAGTGCAAAGTGCACCAAAGTTCCCCTAAGGACAAAATAGTCGTGTTAGAGGGAAAATGCAAGGAAAACACAAATCAGCAATGCAACAACGATGGATTCCTGACTGAGGGTACCTGTGGAACAAGGGGACCAAATCCAAAAGTCACAAGCAGCTCGGAGATGGGCAGATGCCCAAGAAATGCCAGCGGTTGGTGCAAAGAAGCTCTTACTAGGCTGAAGAACTGTGAATACTGCAGGAACGACAAGGGCTAGAGACTTCCCCTTTGGAGGATGGATCCCCCACGCCTTGGAGAGTCGTGCAGAAGTGTTTTCCCGCCGGATGGACGCCAACAAGCCTTGCTACACGCAAATTGTGCGTTTGGCGTTTTTGGACGCTGCTGGGGCCCAGGAGGGACCAGGAGGTCGCAAATTGGACCTGCAGAGAGAGGGGACGTCGAGCAAGACAAAGAGCCCTCACTAAAGCAGGTAGCACCCGGAGAAGTGCCAGAAACAGGCACTACGAGGATGCGTGAAACGGTACTCGCCGAAGTTGCACAAAGGAGTCCCACGTCGCCGGAGACCAACTTAGAAAGTCGTGCAATGCAGGTTAGAGTGCCGTGGACCCAGGCTTGGCTGTGCACAAAGGATTTCCGCCGGAAGTGCACAGGGGCCGGAGAAGCTTGCAAAGTCGCGGTTCCCAGCAATGCAGCCCAGCGAGGTGAGGCAAGGACTTACCTCCACCAAACTTGGGCTGAAGAGTCACTGGACTGTGGGGGTCACTTGGACGGTGTCGCTGGATTCGAGGGACCTCGCTCGTCGTGCTGAGAGGAGACCCAAGGGACCGGTAATGCAGCTTTTTGGTGCCTGCGGTTGCAGGGGGAAGATTCCGTCGACCCACGGGAGATTTCTTCGGAGCTTCTGGTGCAGAGAGGAGGCAGACTACCCCCACAGCATGCACAAGCAGGAAAACAGTCGAGAAGGCGGCAGGATCAGCGTTACAGAGTTGCAGTAGTCGTCTTTGCTACTATGTTGCAGGTTTGCAGGCTTCCAGCGCGGTCAGCGGTCGATTCCTTATCAGAAGGTGAAGAGGGAGATGCAGAGGAACTCGGCTGAGCTCATGCATTCGTTATCTAAAGTTTCCCCAGAGACAGAGACCCTAAATAGCCAGAAAAGAGGGTTTGGCTACCTAGGAGAGAGGAAAGGCTACAAACACCTGAAGGAGCCTATCACAAGGAGTCTCTGACGTCACCTGGTGGCACTGGCCACTCAGAGCAGTCCAGTGTGCCAGCAGCACCTCTGTTTCCAAGATGGCAGAGGTCTGGAGCACACTGGAGGAGCTCTGGGCACCTCCCAGGGGAGGTGCAGGTCAGGGGAGTGGTCACTCCCCTTTCCTTTGTCCAGTTTCACGCCAGAGCAGGGGCTAAGGGGTCCCTGAACCGGTGTAGACTGGCTTATGCAGAATTGGGCACATCTGTGCCCAACAAAGCATTTCCAGAGGCTGGGGGAGGCTACTCCTCCCCTGCCTTCACACCATTTTCCAAAGGGAGAGGGTGTCACACCCTCTCTCAGAGGAAGTTCTTTGTTCTGTCATCCTGGGCCAGGCCTGGCTGGACCCCAGGAGGGCAGCTGCCTGTCTGAGGGGTTGGCAGCAGCAGCAGCTGCAGAGAAACCCCAGGAAGGGCAGTCTGGCAGTACCAGGGTCTGTGCTACAGACCACTGGGATCATGGAATTGTACCAACAATGCCAGGATGGCATAGAGGGGACAATTCCATGATCATAGACATGTTACATGGCCATATTCGGAGTTACCATGGTGAAGCTACATATAGGTAGTGACCTATATGTAGTGCACGCGTGTAATGGTGTCCCCGCACTCACAAAGTTCAGTGAATTGGCTCTGAACAATGTGGGGGCACCTTGGCTAGTGCCAGGGTGCCCTCACACTAAGTAACTTTGCACCTAACCTTTACCAGGTAAAGGTTAGACATATAGGTGACTTATAAGTTACTTAAGTGCAGTGTAAAATGGCTGTGAAATAACGTGGACGTTATTTCACTCAGGCTGCAGTGGCAGGCCTGTGTAAGAATTGTCAGAGCTCCCTATGGGTGGCAAAAGAAATGCTGCAGCCCATAGGGATCTCCTGGAACCCCAATACCCTGGGTACCTCAGTACCATATACTAGGGAATTATAAGGGTGTTCCAGTAAGCCAATGTAAATTGGTAAAAATGGTCACTAGCCTGTCAGTGACAATTTGGAAAGAAATGAGAGAGCATAACCACTGAGGTTCTGATTAGCAGAGCCTCAGTGAGACAGTTAGTCACTACACAGGTAACACATTCAGGCACACTTATGAGCACTGGGGCCCTGGGTTACCAGGGTCCCAGTGACACATACAACTAAAACAACATATATACAGTGAAAAATGGGGGTAACATGCCAGGCAAGATGGTACTTTCCTACACCAAGTACCTCAGTACGTTTGATTTTACATCTGGGTACTGGCAGATTGCCTTAACTGAGGGGGCCAAGGAGAGGTCAGCATTCTCTACACCAGATGGCCACTTTCAATTTAAAGTGATGCCATTTGGAATGACGAATGCCCCTGCCACCTTTCAGAGGTTGGTCAACCAGGTGTTGGCAGGGCTGGATGAGTTCAGTGCCGCCTACCTGGATGACATTTCTGTGTTTAGTTCCACATGGGAGGAACACCTGCAACACCTCTGGAGAGTGTTAGAGGCCCTGCAGAAGACAGGCCTCACTATTAAGGTGAGCAAGTGCCAAATAGGGCAGGGTTCTGTGGTGTACTTTGGACAACAGGTGGGGAGTGGCCAGGTGGCACCCCTACAGCCTAAGATTGGCACGATTCTGGCTTGGGAGCCTCCCAAGACCCAGACTGAAGTGAGAGCCTTTTTAGGTCTCACAGGATATTACAGGAGGTTTGTTAAGGGATATAGTACCATTGTTACCCCCTTAACTGAGTTGACTTCTAAGAAGCAACCCAGGAAAGTGATCTGGACAGAGGCTTGCCAGAACGCTTTTGATGCCTTGAAGGCTGCCATGTGCACAGCACCTGTGCTGAAGGCACCTGACTACTCCAAGGAGTTTGTCGTGCAAACAGACGCCTCAGAGCATGGTATTGGAGCAGTACTCTCACAGCTTAATGAAGAGGGCCTAGATCAACCCGTAGCCTTCATTAGCAGGAGGTTGCTACCCAGGGAACGTAGCTGGAGTGCCATAGAGCATGAAGCGTTTGCTGTGGTCTGGGCACTGAAGAAGCTACGACCCTACTTGTGTGGGACTCACTTCTGTGTTCAGACCGACCACAGGCCCCTCAGATGGTTAATACAGATTAGGGGTGAGAATCCAAAACTGTTGAGGTGGTCCATTTCCCTACAGGGTATGGACTTTACAGTGGAACACCGTCCTGGTACAGAACACTCCAATGCTGATGGTCTGTCCAGGTTCTTCCGCCTTAGTGATGAGAACTCCCATGAGTTTGGGTAGTTGCTCCCCACTTCAGCTGGAGGGGACACGTGTTAGACTTTTCATCCTTGGCGTGGTCTCCCTTAACTTTTTGCCTCTGTTCCCCAGGTTGTTGATGTGTGCTGGACTCTTATTTTACTGTTTCTGTTGCTCTGGGCACTGTACCACTGCTAACCAGTGCTAAAGTGCAAGTGTTCCTTTACAAAATGTGTATGTGATTGGTTTATCCATGATTGGCATATTTGATTTATTAGTAAGTCCCTAGTACAGTGCACTAAAGGTGCCCAGGGCCTGTAAAACAAATGCTACTAATGGGCCTGCAACACTGGTTGTGCCACCCACATAAGTAGCTCTGTAATAATGTCTCAGACCTGCCACTGCAGTGTCTGTGTGTGGAGTTTTAAATGTAAATTCGACTTGGCAAGTGTACCCACTTGCCAGGCCTAAACCTTCCCTTTTCTTACATGTAAGACACCCCTAAGGTAGGCCCTAGGTAGCCCCAAGGGCAGGGTGCAGTGTATGGTTGAGGTAGGACATATAGGGGGTCATTCTGACCGTTGGCGGGAGCACCGCCAACAGGCTGGCGGTGCCCCGCAGGGCATTCTGACCGCGGCGGTTTGGCCGCGGTCAGATGCGGAAAACCGGCGGTCTCCCGCCGGTTTTCCGCTGCCCAAATGAATCCTCCATGGCGGCGCAGCGAGCTGCGCCGCCATGGAGGATTCTGACACCCCATACCGCCATCCTGTTCCTGGCGGTTCGCCCGCCAGGAACAGGATGGCGGTATGGGGTGTCGTGGGGCCCCTGGGGGCCCCTGCAGTGCCCATGCCAATGGCATGGGCACTGCAGGGGTCCCCGTAAGAGGGCCCCACTTTGTATTTCAGTGTCTGCTTTGCAGACACTGAAATACGCGACGGGTGCCACTGCACCCGTCGCACCTTCCCACTCCGCCGGCTCAATTCTGAGCTGGCGTCCTCGTGGGAAGGGTGTTTTGCACTGGGCTGGCGGAGGGCCTTTTGGCGGTCGCCCGCCAGCCCAGTGCAAAACCCAAAATACCCTCAGCGGTCTTTCGACCGCGGAGCGGTATTTTGGAGGGGGGAACTCTGGCGGGCGGACTCCGCCGCCCGCCAGGGTGAGAATCACCCCCATAGTAATGTGTTTTATATGTCCTGACAGTGAAATACTGCTAAATTCGTTTTTCACTGTTGCAAGGCCTGTCCCTCTCATAGGTTAACATGGGGGCTACCTTTAAATCTGATTAATGTGTACATTCCCTTTGGGAGCGGATGGACATGTGGAGTTTGGGGTCTCTGAGCTCACAATTTAAAAATATATCTTTTAGTAAAGTTGATTTTAAGATTGTGTGTTTGAAAATGCCACTTTTAGAAAGTGAGCATTTTCTTGCTTATACCATTTCTGTGACTCTGCCTGTTTGTGGATTCCCTGTCTGGGTCAGTTTGACAGTTGGGCTGGTTGCACCTCACACTAGACAGTGACACAAAGGGAGCTGGGGTGTAGCCTGCATATCCTGATTAGCCATCTGTGCTAGGAGGGAGGGGAGGAGTGGTCATTCATACCTGAAAGGGCTGTGCCTGCCCTCACACAATGCAGTCTCCGGACCCCCTAGTGAGTGTCTGGGGCCTGGCCTGGGCAAGGCAGGATTTCACATTCCAAAGAGACTTTACTTTGAAGTAGGCCTAATTCAAAGGAGAAATTGGGTATAAGAAGGGCACCCAAAACCACAGACTTTAGAAACACTTCTGGAACCAAGAGGGACCTCTGCCTGGAGAAGAGCTGCATAGCTGAGGAAGAAGAGCTGCCCTGCCTGTGACTGTGCTTTGTGGAGCTATCCTGCAGTTGCTGCTTCTGCCAGAGTAAGAGGGCAAAGACTGGACTTTGTGTGCCTTCCATCTTGAGAAGAAATCTCCAAGGGCTTGATCTAGAGCTTACCTCCTGTTGTTTGAAGTCTAAGGGACAGCAAAGACTTCTCTCTGTCAGCACCTGGAGTCTCTGGAGAGACTCCTACTCTGCCCTGTGGTGCCCATCCAGTTCCTGGGACCCTGAAAGGAGAAGCTGGCAGCCTAAAGACAAGAAAATCCACGCACAGAGTGCCGTGCGGGGAAAAGATGGACGCAAATCCGATCTGCGGCTGAGAAAAACGACGCAGCACCGGCTCCGCAGCTGAGAAACGATGCTCGCAGGAAACACGACCGAAGAATCGACGCACGGAGCAGGAGAAACGACGCGCAGCAGCGCTGACGGAGGCTGGGAGATCACAACCTACGCTGCGGGATTTTCGGATCATCGTGCGGCTGGATTTTTGACTTGCGTACCGCCGTGTGGAGTTATTTTTGACGCACACCTGCCCGTGCAGGGTTATTTTTGATACGCACCAGGTACATTTTCACTCTAGCAGCGCTAGGGTGTATTTAAAACTACTTAAAGACTCTTTTTGATTATTAATTAAGACTTGTGTATGGTGGATTTTTGTTGTTTTGGTCTTGTTTTGTTTAGATCAATATTTCCCATTTTTCTAAACCTGTGTTGTGTCATTTTTTAGTGTTTTCATTAAGTTGCTGTGTGTGTTGGTACAAATACTTTACACCTAGCACTCTGAAATTAAGCCTACTGCTCTGCCAATCTACCAAGGGGGTAAGCAGGGGTTAGCTGAGGGTGATTCTCTTTTACTCTGACTAGAGTGAGGGTCCTTGCTTTAACAAGGGGTAACCTGACTGTCAACCAAAGACCCCATTTCTAACAGACATGTTATTTGGGAATAGTTTTTCCCAAGATCTACCAGATTGATGATTTAAAGCAAATTCCTATGATGTCTAAATCACAACATACTAGACAAAAGAGAGAGACAGCGGCTGCTGTCGTTGGTGACATATTTGGAGCCATAATTCCTTCAGTAGGGGTTATCTTAAACTCCATAAAGATTAGAAAGTTATCTAATATTTTGTATAACATGCTGACAAACTTCACAGGGGCTATACTCCTGATGGATACTGAACTTGCTTTAGACATTCTTTTAGCGAAGAGTGGAGGAGTCTGTAAAATGCTTAATGAGCACCATTGTTGTGCATTCATTCCTGATAATAGTAAAAAGATTAGAGGTATGCTTACTAACCTAACCAGAGATAGTGCAGATTTGAAGGAGCTGAAGGAACCTGGAGTGTGGGAAAAAGTTGCGAAAGGAATTACTAAAGTAGGGAATTGGTTTAGTAGTATTTGGAATGGGGTTCTTGCAAAAATATTAGGGGGTATATTGATTGTCCTGACTTGTCTATTTGGACTATGGTTATCATGCCAAATTAATAAAAGAATTAAAAGAGATTTGGCAAAATGTAATAAAAGAAAAGAAGAAAAAGAAAAAGAGAGAACGTTCAAAGACATTTGGGAAAGATCACATAGGGAGGAAGAAAATGAGATGCGTAACCTAAAGAAAATGAAAGGTTGTGAAGAGAAGGGTTTTGTGTGATGACAAGGTAACAAAGGAAATTAGAACGAAAGAGCGCCGCCTGGAACTCTTTAGTGGAGGCCATTGTGACTGAGAGAGTGCAGCTTATTCACTTAGAAATTAACAAGTAATGTTTATGAACTAATGTATAATAATGCCGCATAGAAAATGTATTAATGTATTTTGCTAAACGTGCGCTTGAAATGTGCCCACGAGGAGTGGCGGCCATTATATACAATGACTAATGAAACTGATTAATAATGATGAAATGTAATGTTAGAGTATGATTTTGCACTAATATAAGAGAGATTATATGTTAAAGTTCTGCTAATAAATCATTAGGCCTTAGTTAGCATGAGTTGAGGCCTAGCTGTCTGGTTTCATATTAAATGTGTTTTTTCTGACGTGCAGTGTGCTGACTTACTGAAGGACATGAACTTGTATTTTTCCAAAGCTAGAAGATTAATGTAACTGTAGTAGATCCGTTCTCATGAAATTCGACTTGCCTAGTGAAACATTCTTGCTGAATGCAACAGTGTAGACTACTCGCAGGTACAAGGTCGCCTGAACCGGTACAGACAATGGAACCACTGACTGAAGATGCAAAGAGGACCACAAGAGTATGAAATCATACCGGACATTCTACCCGCTGAAGACGTCAATCATAAGGACCAATAAACTACGTGAGAACTGTTATGGGGTGACAATTTTTATGAAGTCATTGAAACCCTAGTGGAGGGAGATAGTTGGGTGCTGACCCCAACCAATTCAAACTTAGGGGATTGTACAACAGAAAAGGGATGAAAACCCTTGACACAAGGAAGTAAATCAGAATAGGTGACTAGGAGATAGAGGAGGGGGAGATGCTATTACGACTTGCTATGACCCAGACCCTTTGTCACTCTGCATGGAGACTTTGCTGTTTGGTTTTTCAAACCAATCCTTGCCCTTATATTGCCCATTTACACTTTACCTCCTTATGAGGGAAGTGCCCCTTTACCCGACTTGTTGAATTCCAGGCTGGTGGCGAATCAACTGATGTCCTGAAAACGAAGACCGAACCTGTATGCTGACCCAATACGGAGGGTAACTATATGACAATGAAGTTGTAATTGTCTGTTTGCTCTTCCTTTCTAGGTGCCAACTGCTTCTTTTGACAGAGACCCTAGTTAGATGTTTTCTAAATTGATGTTGCTAAATTGTTTTGCATGAAGCCCAACATGCCAATGCTAATTCGAGGATAGATGAGGGGTTCACTAAACTGACGCAAATAGACAAATGACTGAATCTATGCTTTGTTGAATAACGTGATAATGATACTCTGCTAAGGATAACTTATGTTGACGTCGTGCTATATTCTAATATTCGTGATTCTTGCTTTGATGAAATCTTATCAGAGTTGCCATATTGTGACTATGCTAATGTGTTTCTTGGTTTTGAGACTAATAAACTTACTAGTAGAATTGTAATCAATAGGGAATAAACTTCATATAATAGTACTAAACTGGTGTGGTTATTCATGACTGCAAGGTCATGGTGGTTTCTGAGTTTTATTGATGTCTTTGACTAATCTGAATTGTCTTATTATGGTAAATATTGATGCCGTTATTGACATATTGATTGACATGCTGATTAGGTATCTCGTCCTAAGGTGTCTTCAATCAGGGTCAAAAGGTTAATTGGCCTAAAACGAGTCTCAGAGTGAGTAAATTAGTCATAAAGGGCGCGTTAACATGACTAAAGATTGCTAAGCCTTTTGGCATCATCATTATTAATGCCCCATTCTTAAGGGATTATAACGCCCCCAGATTAGAGGTCGCCTTCAATGAGTCCGATTGAGTGGCCCATTTCTCCAAGATTTACTCAACCGCAAGTTTGGAATTCTAGGGTTTCGATCCATTGGCTGCTGAGTGTTCTCCATCTAACATCAGCAATCTATCCTTCTCCCTAGGTGAAATTAATAGGACACTTATGGGAAATAGCGTGTCAAAGTTCCTGGCCTGGATGGCATTCCAAAAGATCTTTGTTAAGACCAACATTCCATTTGTGGGTCCCATTTTGACCAGGGTGTGAGGGGCTTGTTTCCGCTCTGCTATTTTGAAAATATGGTTGGAGTCCTTGATAGTGCCCATCTATGAGAAGTAGATCATTCTGATCCAGCTTGTTATCACCCAGTCTCTCTACTCAACTCTCTGGTGAAAGTCACTGGCAGAATATTAATGAGCAGGCTAGAAACATGGGCAGAAAATAAGGAAGGCCCCTTCAACTTACAATACAGCTTTCATAGGGGTTTCTGGACGATATAACAGGGGCTCAATTTAAATGTGCTAATAGGAAAATATAACCTAATACAGAAAGGCTACTTATTCCTGGCATTTTTGACTTGTCAAGCGCTTTTGGCTGTGTTCTGCATGATAAATTGTGGACAATTTTGGCAGAGCTTGGGGTGTACCCCCAATAATATCCTTCCTTAGAGAAATGTATTTGAGGGAGGGGCAGGGCAAGGGTGTGCTATGGACCTAGGAGGACATACACTCTCACTTTCATGATCTTGAGAGTGGGGGTTAGACGCTGATGTGTTCTTGCACCTTTTTTATTCGCCTTGTATATTAACAGGTTGGGCTACGTTTTGAAAAAAACTGTAGGTATCTCCCACACATTGGACATAGACCCACTCCTGTTCTGCTTTATGCTGACAACACCTGCTTTGCCGGTATATGCTAGATTTGGGTTTCAATGCTAAGAAATAGTAAACATACATCATGTAATGTGGGAGAAAGGCCACGAAGTGTTGTGACGTAATTGGCAATGTTGAGTTAAGTTTTACTGCCACCTTCTCCTATTTGGGAATTTTGTTTGAGGCTTGAGGCTCTTGGAAACAGGCTGTTAATAACAGGAAGTTGTATTTTAATAAATCCACTTCAGCGTTTCAAAATGTAGCTACCAATCTCAGCAATAAACCCTTGATAGAAATGCTAACCATATACAAGGCCAAATGTGTTTTGACAGCTTTATACAGGGCGGGAACTTGGGGCTACGATAACTTTAATGTGCTCCAGATGGTAGAGAATGCCCTTATTAGAAACGTCTTCTCTGTTCCTCAGAGTTGTTTTTCTTGCGTATGTCAGTCACACTGATCATGGGACTTTGTTTTCAACTGATGTGATCAGAATTCAACCCATTTTGCTATGGAACAAGGTATCGACCTATAAATATACAGTTTTACATCGCAAGATTATTAACAACTGTTTTAAACTGTCTTCAGTTCACCAAATCCCCTAGTTGAAATCCATAAAATAGAACTGTTTGGAATTAGGTGACTCTGGCAGTCTTGAGAACCCTAACACACTTCATCACAGCAGGTGAAGAGTTTTAAAGGAGCAACGTTTATTCCTGCTGGAATAAAGTAGACTATCTTCGGAACTAGGGAAACCTAGTGTAGTCAACAACCAAATGATGCTTATTTATGGCAGCATGCAGCATTGTCCTATTTTTTTGCAAAATTACTGTGTGGCGAGACCCCCTCCTACCCCATGATCTTCCCTGACGCTCCAGCTTCAGTGGGTTCTCCATGAGGGACAATTAGGGACAATGAGGGAAATACCGATCCTAACACAGGATGTTGCTTTCCAGACAGGAAAACAGCAAGATGATAACCTGGAGGAGGGTGTGGACAACCTGAAAGAAGAGACTAGATATAGAAAGCTGACAGCAGACGCAAGGGATGACGAACAAGAACGAGAAGCAGACGGACGGAGAGAAGGAGAAGAAGATGAGGAGTGAGGACGAGAAGCAGACTGACGGAGAGGAGGAGAAGAAGGAGAGGAATAAGGACGAGAAGCAGACGGACAGAGAGGAGGGGAAGAATACGAGGAGTGGGACAAGTTGTTTGAAACAGAGTCCTGGGACTCCCCCGAAGACACCATAACATCTGCCCCGACTCCGGAGAGTCATGGCATCTGCGGTGAGTGGAAAGGAACATAATAGAAAGGGGGGGACAGAAGAAAAAGAAATACTGTGTGTGGGCACTCCATGAAGGTTTTCACTGATTTAGATTAGTGAGGGGCCACTACACTAAATCAGCGGGGGCACTTCGAAGTGTGTGCCAATAACGCTCGGCAGCAGTATAACCACGAGAAGCTGCACCTTAAGGGCGGAAAACAAGAGTAAGGCGGGTCTAACTGTGGATATTTTTTTCTCTCTGGATGCTATTTAGTTTTCAGCTGCGTGAGGTATGCTAGGCGCACTACCCACATGGTGCTGCACAGCTGGTGTTTGGCAGATGTGAAACTCCTGTTTTGACCATTATTCTTACAGTGGATATTCTCTCGTTTTCCTGAGAGCCTACGGTGACAGTCATCACTCCAAAAACTCCACACCTCTGAGAAACAGAAGAAAGAAGAGAAGATTGCAACGTCTTTCAATGAAAACCTTCCCCAACTTCAGACCCTATTCAAAGCAAGCCTCCCGTGGAGACAATCCATCAGTACAACCTTGGCCGTATTTTTTTTTGAAGCAGAGGTAAACAAAAAAAAAATAGCCACGATTTCTCAACACATTAAGCCTCCGAAATTTTATTTTCTGACCCGGTCTCCACCGTGCCGCTATAAGTTTATTTTGACGCACTTCAGACTGGATATTTTTTACCGTTTAGTTATTTTCCCAAATATTAATGATTGGTCGGATGCCTTGATTTAATGTCCCTGTAACGACACGTCAAGCCAATGTAACTTGCATGTAATTTTCTTCTGTACATTTTGTAAGGTTCCTCTGAAACAATTCCTATTGCCTATCTTACGTGATTACAATCTTAAAAACAATGTTGCCTGCTTTATTGTTCTTGCACAACTAACTTCTTTATCAATTTACTGTGGGTACCTAGTTTTGTGTGGTCTTTGACCCACCTCAGGAAAAAGATTACCAAAATGAAGCACTAGTTGTGTAGCAGCAATTTTATTACCTTTGCACATTCTTCTGAGTTCTATTGTTGACACTAATAACTTTATTAATCATCAATTCTTGTAATATTAATGATTATGAATGTGTAAGTTACACTGCACTGGTTTCATAAATTATTGTATGCTTTTATGTTTTTTTTTTATGAAAATCAAATAAAGAATATATTGAATGAAAGATTGAGAGCAATTCTTTGGTACACAAACGCAGTGCTCTGGGATTTTTGGAGCTCTTACAAACAAATTCCTTTGGGAATCCTTTGCAGCAACATCAAACTGTACCACATGCCACCGTACTAGCTTTGTACTATCAAAGAATAGCTCTACCTCTGTCCACCGGTTCTAAACTATACAAAGGAGTGATTGGACAAGCTCCCATATAATGTTTCCCATGATTCCTAGTCCTGAAGGGCTACCTGCAGGATTTAGAGGGAAGTCCTTCAATACATACACTCTCAGGCTGTATACATAACCAGTAGAGCTCTCACAAAGCATGTACATTATGATACCTTTACCAGCTCTCCTGTCCTGTCCACAGGTTCTAAACTATAGGAAAGAGTGATTGGATAATCTCCCATATAATCTTTGTCCTTACTCCTGGTACTGGAGGGAAGCCTGCAGGATTTAGAGTAAAGTCCTTCCATGCATACACTCTCAGGCTGTATACAGGGAGTGCAGAATTATTAGGCAAATGAGTATTTTGACCACATCATCCTCTTTATGCATGTTGTCTTACTCCAAGCTGTATAGGCTCGAAAGCCTACTACCAATTAAGCATATTAGGTGATGTGCATCTCTGTAATGAGAAGGGGTGTGGTCTAATGACATCAACACCCTATATCAGGTGTGCATAATTATTAGGCAACTTCCTTTCCTTTGGCAAAATGGGTCAAAAGAAGGACTTGACAGGCTCCGAAAAGTCAAAAATAGTGAGATATCTTGCAGAGGGATGCAGCACTCTTAAAATTGCAAAGCTTCTGAAGCGTGATCATCGAACAATCAAGCGTTTCATTCAAAATAGTCCACAGGGTCGCAAGAAGCGTGTGGAAAAACCAAGGCGCAAAATAACTGCCCATGAACTGAGAAAAGTCAAGCGTGCAGCTGCCACAATGCCACTTGCCACCAGTTTGGCCATATTTCAGAGCTGCAACATCACTGGAGTGCCCAAAAGCACAAGGTGTGCAATACTCAGAGACATGGCCAAGGTAAGAAAGGCTGAAAGACGACCACCACTGAACAAGACACACAAGCTGAAACGTCAAGACTGGGCCAAGAAATATCTCAAGACTGATTTTTCTAAGGTTTTATGGACTGATGAAATGAGAGTGAGTCTTGATGGGCCAGATGGATGGGCCCGTGGCTGGATTGGTAAAGGGCAGAGAGCTCCAGTCCGACTCAGACGCCAGCAAGGTGGAGGTGGAGTACTGGTTTGGGCTGGTATCATCAAAGATGAGCTTGTGGGGCCTTTTCGGGTTGAGGATGGAGTCAAGCTCAACTCCCAGTCCTACTGCCAGTTCCTGGAAGACACCTTCTTCAAGCAGTCGTACAGGAAGAAGTCTGCATCCTTCAAGAAAAACATGATTTTCATGCAGGACAATGCTCCATCACACGCGTCCAAGTACTCCACAGCGTGGCTGGCAAGAAAGGGTATAAAAGAAGGAAATCTAATGACATGGCCTCCTTGTTCACCTGATCTGAACCCCATTGAGAACCTGTGGTCCATCATCAAATGTGAGATTTACAAGGAGGGAAAACAGTACACCTCTCTGAACAGTGTCTGGGAGGCTGTGGTTGCTGCTGCACGCAATGTTGATGGTGAACAGATCAAAACACTGACAGAATCCATGGATGGCAGGCTTTTGAGTGTCCTTGCAAAGAAAGGTGGCTATATTGGTCACTGATTTGTTTTTGTTTTGTTTTTGAATGTCAGAAATGTATATTTGTGAATGTTGAGATGTTATATTGGTTTCACTGGTAATAATAAATAATTGAAATGGGTATATATATTTTTTTTGTTAAGTTGCCTAATAATTATGCACAGTAATAGTCACCTGCACACACAGATATCCCCCTAACATAGCTAAAACTAAAAACAAACTAAAAACTACTTCCAAAAATATTCAGCTTTGATATTAATGAGTTTTTTGGGTTCATTGAGAACATGGTTGTTGTTCGATAATAAAATTAATCCTCAAAAATACAACTTGCCTAATAATTCTGCACTCCCTGTACATAACCAGTAGAGCTCTCACACAGCATGTACATTTTGATTGCATTTCCAGCTCTTTTACTCAATAAGAACTGCTTGAACAGCAGCCACTCTTTCTACCGGATCAACGGTCATGAACAACTATATTATTATGAGGAATATAAATCTCTGGAAATCTGGCACACAAATGTTTCATGACAGGTGGGATTTTGAACAATCCTGTCATGGTCTGGATGGTCCTGGGGCAATGCAGAAGTGTCACTGAATTACAGCATATGTTTGTAGGAAAGTACCATCTTGCCTGGCATGTTACCCCCATAATTCACTGCATGTATGTTGTTTTATCCCTTGTGTCACTGGGATCCTGCCAGGCAGGACCTCAGTGCTCATAGTATGTGCCCTGTATGTGTTCCCTGTGTGGTGCCTAACTGTATCACTGAGGCTCTGCTAACCAGAACCTCCGTGTTTATGCTCTCTCTGCTTTCTAAATTTGTCACTGCAGCCTAGTGACTACATTTACCAATTCTCATTGGCACACTGGTACACCCATATAATTCCCTTGTATATGGTACTGAGGTACCTGGGGTATTGGGGTTCCAGGAGATCCCTATGGGCTGCAGCATTTCTTTTGCCACCCATAACGAGCTCAGACAATTCTTACACTAGTCTGCCACTGCAGCCTGAGTGAAATAATGTCCATGTTATTTCACAGCCATTTTTCACTGCACATAAGTAGCTTATAAGTCACTTATATGTCTAACCTTCACTTAGTGAAGGTTGGGTGCCAATTTACTGAGTGTGTGGGCACCCTGGCACTAGCCAAGGTGCCCCCACATCGTTCAGGGCAAATTCCCCAGACTTTGTGAGTGCGGGGACACCATTACACGCGTGCACTATACATAGGTCACTACCTATGTATAGCGTCACAATGGAAACTCCGAACATGGCCATGTAACATGTCTAAGATCATGGAATTGTCACCCTAATACCATTCTGGTATTGGGGGTACAATTCCATGATCCCCCGGGTCTCTAGCACAGAACCCGGGTACTGCCAAACTGCCTTTCAGGGGTTTACACTGCAGCTGCTGCTGCTGCCAACCCCTCAGACAGGATTCTGCCCTCCCGGGGTCCAGGCAGCCCTGGCCCAGGAAGGCAGAACAAAGGATTTCCTCTGAGAGAGGGTGTTACACCCTCTCCCTTTGGAAATAGGTGTGAGGGCTGGGGAGGAGTAGCCTCCCCCAGCCTCTGGAAATGCTTTGATGGGCACAGATGGTGCCCATCTCTGCATAAGTCAGTCTACACTTTTTTCAGGGATCCCCCAGCCCTGCTCTGGCGCGAAACTGGACAAAGGAAAGGGGAGTGACCACTCCCCTGACCAGTACCTCCCAAGGGAGGTGCCCAGAGCTCCTCCAGTGTGTCCCAAACATCTGCCATCTTGGAAACAGAGGTGTTGGGGGCACACTGGACTGCTCTGAGTGGCCAGTGCCAGCAGGTGTCGCCAGAGACCCCCTCTGATAGGCTCTTACCTCTCTTGGTAGCCAATCCTCCTTTCTTGGTAGCCAAACCTCCTGTTCTGGCTATTTAGGGTCTATCTTCTGGGGAATTCTTCAGATAACAAATGCAAGAGCTCAAAAGAGTTCCTCTGCATCTCCCTCTTTGACTTCTACCAAGGCTTAACCGCTGACTGCTCCAGGATGCCTGCAAAACCGCAACAAAGTAGCAAGACGACTACCAGCAACATTGTAGCGCCTCATCCTGCCTGCTTTCTCAACTATTTCCTGGTGGTGCATGCTCTTGGGGTCACCTGCCTTCACCCTGCACCGGAAGCCAAGAAGAAATCTTCCGTGGGTCGACGGAATCTTCCCCCTGCTAACGCAGGCACCAAAAGACTGCATCACCGGTCCTCTGGGTCCCCTTTCATCCTGACGAGCGTGGTTCCTGGAACACAGGAACTCTATCCAGGTTACTTCCACAGTCCAGTGATCCTTCAGTCCATGTTTGGTGGAGGTAAGTCCTTACCTGCCCACTCTAGACTGCATACCTGTGTACTGCGTGATTTGCAGCTGCTCCGGCTCCTGTGCACTCTTCCAAGATTTCCTTTGTGCACAGCCTAGCCTGGGTCCCCAGCACACCTCCGTCCTGCAGTGCTCAACCCTCTGAGTTGGCCTCCGGCGTCGTGGGACCCTCCTTTTTGACTCTGAGCCAGCTCCGGTTCACAAATCTTCAAAGTGTCTGTCCAGGTACTTCTGCGGGTGCTGCCTGCTTCTGTGGGGGCTCTCTAAGTTGCTGACCCCCCCCTCTGTCTCCTCCTCCAAGGGGAGATATCCTGGTCTTTCCTGGTCCCCAGCAGCACCCAAAAACCTCTACTGCAACCCTTGCAGCTAGCAAGGCTTGTGTGTGGTATTTCTGCGTGGGAACACTTCTGCATCTTTTATCGCAAGGTGGGACATCTTCCATCCAAAGGAGAAGTTCCTAGTCCTCTTCGTTGTTGCAGAACTCCAATCTTCTTCCATTCAGAGGCAGCTTCCTTGCACCTTCATCCGGGGTTTCCCGGGCTCCTGCCCCCCCGGACACTATCGCGACTCTTGGACTTGGTCCCCTTGCTTTGCAGGTCCTCAGGTCCAGGAATCCACCTACAGTGCTTTGCCGGTGTTTGTTGTTCTTGCAGAATCCCCCTATCACGACCGACTATTGTGTCCTTTTGGGGTAGTAGGTGGACTTTACTCCTACTTTTCAGGGTCTTGGGTGGGGTATCTTGGACACCCTGACTGTTTTCTTACAGTCCCAGCGACCCTCTACAAGCTCCCATAGTCTGGGGTCCATTCGTGATTCACATTCCACTTTTGGAGTATATGGTTTGTGTTGCCCCTAGACCTATGTTCACCTATTGCAACCTATTGTAATTCTACACTGTTTGCATTACTTTTCTGATTCTTACTTACCTGTTTTGGGTTTGTGTACGTATAACTTGTGTATATTACTTACCTTCTAACTGAGGGTACTCACTGAGAAACTTGTGGCATATTGTCATAAAAATAAAGTACCTTTATTTTTAGTAACTCTGTGTATTGTGTTTACTTATGATATTGTGCATATGATATAAGTGGTATAGTAGGAGCTTTGCATGTCTCCTAGTTCAGCCTAAGCTGCTTTGACATAGCTACCTTCTATCAGCCTAAGCTGCTAGAAACACCTCTATTCTACTAATAAGGGATAACTGGACCTGGCACAGGGTATAAGTACCACAGGGTACCAACTATAAGCCAGGCCAGCCTCCTACATTGGTGGTACAGAGGTGGGATAGGTACTTGCAACTTTGTCATTTTGTACTTTTCATAAGAGAATCATATACTAAACAGTTCAGTGTATGTACACTTAACCCCAAAAGTTTACTTTTCTATCCTGAAACTTTTTACATAGTTCTGAAAAGTTTCTTAAAACTTCTAAAAGTTTTCTAAAAGTTAGAAAAAGTTTTTTCTCTGTGCTTTCTAAGTTCTAAAACTTTTTCTTTCTTACTATCCTTAAACCTATACTATCATGTCTGTTGTAGATTCCACTCTCAAAACTGTTAATGCAACATAAACAAGTTTGAACTATAAAAGTTTTAGGGGTCTCTGCCTGGATAGAGGTTTGAGTATAGGAAAGAACCCTACAAAAGAGTTTCTCTTTAATATGCTTGTTGTAGATGACCAGAACCATCAAATGAGAGATTAGAAAAGGGAGAAGCTTCCCAGTCTGATTCAGAGGAGTTCCCTGGAGAAGCTGGGGAGGGTTCTGACAAGGGTCTGCCCCCTAGCAGGGCACCTAGTGATGCTGGTGGTGAGAAAGGTTCCCATCACAGTAGGGCATCCTTTTTCCTTAGAGGCCAGGTTACCAGGGTCCAGACAGTTAGGGACAGGTCCCCTTCTGAAATTTCCCATATGTCCTCTGTGTCAAAGCATTCCCAACCCACCCACCCTGAGGATAACTTGTTAGAAAGGGAACTCAAAAATTTGAGGGTTGAAGAGACCAGACTGAAGCTTAAACAGCAGCAGCTGGCCTTAGATAGGGAATCCCTAGACATTGAGAGGGAAAGACAGAGGTTGGGGTTAGTTCCCCATGGTGGCAGAAGCAGTATTCCTGATAGCAATCCTGTTAGAGAGCATGATTCCAGGAATCTGCACAAGATAGTCCCCCCTTACAAGGAGGGGGATGACATTAATAAGTGGTATGCTGCACTTGAGAGGGCCTGTATGGTACAGTTGGTCCCTCAAAGGCAGTGGGCTGCTATTTTGTGGCTATCTTTCACTGGAAAGGGTAGGGATAGGCTCCTTACTGTTAGAGAAAGTGAAGCCGACAACTACAAAGTTTTGAAAGATGCACTCTTGGGTGGATTTGGCATAACCATTGAACAATACAGGATTAAGTTCAGAGACACCAGAAAAGAGTCTTCTCAAGACTGGACAGATTTTGTGGACTGTTCAGTGAAGGCCTTGGAAGGGTGGTTACATAGCAGTAAGGTATCTGACTATGAAAGCCTGTACAATCTTATTCTGAGAGAGCATATTCTGAACAACTGTGTGTCTGACTTGTTGCACCAATACCTAGTGGACTCGGATCTGACCTCTCCCAAAGAATTGGGAAAGAAGGCAGACAAGTGGGTCAGAACAAGGGTGAACAGAAAAGTTCATACGGGGGTGACAAGGATGGCAAGAAGAAGGATGGTAAGTCTTCTGAGAAGGGTGGGGACAAAAGTAAGCATTCTGAGTCTTCATCAGGCCCACAAAAATCCTCTGGGGGTGGTAGGTCCAAATCCTCTTCTAATAATCAACCTAAAAAGCCTTGGTGTTATTTGTGTAAAGTCAAAGGCCATTGGGCAACTGATTCCAGGTGCCCAAAGAAAAATTCCAGACCTCCCACCACCACAACCCCTGCTGCAAATTCTAGTGCCCCTAGTAATAGCTGTGGTAGTGGAAAAACTACTACTAATAGCCAATCCAAGGGTGTAGCTGGGCTCACTATTGGCAATGTAGTTGGGGTTGGTCTTGTTAGGGAGACCACAGAGGCTGTTTTAGTCTCTGATGGTGGCACTGATTTTGCCACCTTAGTTGCTTGTCCCCTTAATATGGATAAATACAAGCAACTTCCCCTAATAAATGGTGTTGAGGTTCAGGCCTACAGGGACACAGGAGCCAGTGTAACTATGGTAATAGAAAAACTGGTCCACCCTGAGTGGTCAGCAGTACCAAGTGACAGACGCTCATAACAACACTCTTAGCCACCCCATGTCTGTTGTGAATCTCAACTGTGGGGGGGGGGGTTACTGGTCCAACGAAAGTTGTGGTTGCCTCAGATTTACCTGTAGACTGTCTACTAGGAAATGATTTAGCGACATCAGCTTGGGCAGAAGTGGAGTTGGAGGCCAATATAGCAATGCTGGGCATTCCTGGGCATATTTTTGCTTTAACCAGGGCTCAGGCCAAAAAGCAAAAAGGACAGGGTAACTTGGATCCTGGAACAATGGACCAAGTGCTCCCTAAAGCTAGGGGTAGCAGGGGTACATCCCTACCCACTACCCCTCCCACTACAGATGATTCCCCTTCTGAGGAAGAGGAATTTCCTCCTTGTGCAGAACCTACACCAGAGGAGCTGGCGGCAGACACTGCTGAGCTTTTGGGTGGAGGGGGGCCTGCCAGGGAAGAGCTGAGTGGGGCACAGCAAACCTGTGCCACATTAGAGGGTCTCAGACAGCAAGCTGTCAAACAGCAAAATGGGGATGTCAGTGACAGTCATAGAGTATACTGGGAAGATAGCCTCTTGTACACAGAGTCAAGGGACCCAAAACCTGGAGCAGCCAGGAGATTGGTCATGCCCCTGCAGTACAGAGAGTTTCTTCTCACTCTAGCACATGACATTCCTTTGGCTGGGCATTTGGGCCAGACGAAAACTTGGGAAAGATTTGTCCCCTTGTTTCACTGGCCTCATATGTCAGAGGACACCAAAGACTTTTGTAAGTCCTGTGTGACCTGCCAAGCTAGTGGCAAGACTGGTGGTACTCCACAGGCCCCTCTAATTCCACTTCCAGTGGTTGGGGTGCCCTTTGAAAGGGTAGGGGTTGACCTAGTTGGCCCCCTTGACCTTCCTACTGCTTCAGGCAATAGATTTATCTTGGTGGTAGTGGACCATGCCACAAGATATCCTGAAGCAATACCGTTAAGGACCACTACAGCCCCTGCAGTGGCAAAGGCCCTCCTGGGAATCTTTTCCAGGGTGGGTTTTCCTAAAGGGGTGGTATCAGACAGAGGTAGCAACTTCATGTCTGCATATCTAAAAGCAATGTGGAAAGAGTGTCGTGTTACCTACAAGTTCACCACCCCTTACCATCCACAAACAAATGGTCTAGTTGAGAGGTTTAATAAAACCCTCAAAGGTAGGATAATGGGACTCCCTGAAAAACTCAGGAGGAGGTGGGATGTCCTGTTACCTTGCCTCTTTTTGCTTACAGGGAGGTACCCCAGAAAGGAGTGGGCTTTGAATTCCTCTTTGGGCACCCTGTAAGAGGTCCTCTCACTCTTGTGAAGGAGGGTTGGGAACAACCTTTAAAGGCTCCTGAACAGGACATAGTGGATTATGTACTTGGCCTAAGATCCAGAATGGCTGAGTACATGACAAAGGCCAGTAAAAACCTTCAGGCAAGCCAGGAGCTGCAAAAGCAATGGCATGACCAGAAGGCTGTTCTGATCCAGTACCAACCAGGACAGAAGGTGTGGGTATTGGAGCCTGTGGCCCCAAGAGCACTCCAAGACAAATGGAGTGGACCTCATCTAATTGTTGAGAAAAAGGGTGAGGTTACCTATTTGGTAGACCTGGTCACTGCCAGGAGTCCCTTTAGGGTGATTCATGTCAACCGCCTAAAATCTTACTATGACAGGACTGATCTCATCCTGCTCATGGCAACAGATGAGGGACAGGAAGAAGAGAGTGACCCTCTCCCTGACCTCTTCTCCACCACTGAAGCAGATGCCTTAGTGGAGGAAGTAGTTTTAGCAGATTGTCTGACTGCAGAACAGAACGACAACTGCATCAATCTCCTAAGCCAATTTTCAGACCTCTTTTCACTTGTGCCAGGTACAACATCCTGGTGTGAACACAAAATTGACACTGGAGACAGCCTGCCTGTCAAAAGTAAAATTTATAGGCAACCTGACCATGTCAGGGGCTGCATTAAACAAGAGGTGCTGAAAATGTTGGATTTGGGGGTGATTGAACCTTCTGAAAGCCCATGGGCTAGGGCAGTGGTGCTTGTACCAAAACCTCACACCAAAGATGGAAAGAGAGAGATGAGGTTTTGTGTAGATTACAGAGCGCTCAATCAGGTAACAAAAACTGATGCTTACCCTATACCCAAGGCAGATGAGTTCATTGATACACTGGCTTCTGCCAAGTATCTTAGCACTTTTGATCTGACTGCAGGGTATTGGCAGATCAGATTGGCAGAAGATGCTAAACCCAAGGCTGCATTTTCTACCATAGGAGGGCACTACCAATTCACAGTAATGCCCTTTGGTTTAAAAAATGCACCTGCCACTTTTCAGAGGTTGGTGAACACAGTCCTTCAAGGGTTGGAAGTTTTCAGTGCAGCATATCTAGATGATATTGCTGTCTTTAGCTCAAACCGGGGATGATCACCTTGTCCACCTTTGGAAAGTTTTGGAGGCCCTGCAAAAGGCAGGCCTTACTATCAAGGCCTCAAAGTGCCAGATAGGGCAGGGTAAGGTGGTTTATCTGGGACACCTGGTAGGTGGAGAACAGATTGCACCACTTCAGGGGAAAATCCAGACAATCATGGATTGGGTTCCCCCTACAACTCAGACCCAGGTGAGAGCCTTTTTAGGCCTCACAGGGTATTACAGGAGATTCATCAATAATGATGGCTCCATAACAGCCTCTCTTAATGATCTCACAAGCAAGAAAATGCCTAAGAAGGTGTTATGGACAGCTAGCTGTCAAAAAGCTTTTGAGGAGCTCAAACAGGCCATGTGCTCTGCACCTGTCCTAAAAAGCCCATGCTACTCCAAGAAATTCATTGTTCAACCTGATGCATCTGAATTAGGGGTAGGGGCAGTACTATCACAACTGAATTCTGAGGGCCAGGATCGACCAGTTGCTATTATCAGCAGAAGGTTGACCCCTAGAGAAAAGCGCTGGTCTGCCATAGAGAGGGAGGCCTTTTCTGTGGTCTGGGCACTGAAAAAGTTGAGGCCGTACCTGTTTGGCACTTACTTTATTGTTCAGACAGACCACAAACCTCTACTTTGGCTAAAACAAATGAAAGGTGAAAACCCCAAATTGTTGAGGTGGTCCATATCTCTACAGGGAATGGACTATACAGTGGAACATAGACCTGGGAGTACCCACTCCAATGCAGATGGACTCTTCAAATATTTCACTTAGACAAGGAAGACTCATCAGGACATAGCTAGTCTTGTTGTCCTTCGTTTTGGGGGGGGGGTTGTGTAGGAAAGTACCATCTTGCGTGGCATGTTACCCCCATAATTCACTGTATGTATGTTGTTTTAGCCCTTGTGTCACTGGGATCCTGCCAGGCAGGACCCCAGTGCTCATAGTATGTGCTCTGTATGTGTTCCCTGTATGGTGCCTAACTGTATCACTGAGGCTCTGCTAACCAGAACCTCAGTGTTTATGCTCTCTCTGCTTTCTAAATTTGTCACTGCAGGCTAGTGACTACATTTACCAATTCTCATTGGCACACTGGTACACCCATGTAATTCCCTTGTATATGGTACTGTGGTATCCAAGGTATTGGGGTTCCAAGAGATCCCTATGGGCTGCAGCATTTCTTTTGGCACCCATATGGAGCTCAGACAATTCTTACACAGGCCTGCCACTGCAGCCTGAGTGAAATAACATCCACGTTATTTCACAGCCATGTTTCACTGCACATAAGTAACTTATAAGTCACCTATATGTCTAACCTTCACCTAGTGAAGGTTGGGTGCCAAGGTACTGAGTGTGTGGGCACCCTGGCACTAGCCAAGGTGCCCCCACATTGTTCAGAGCAAATTCCCTGGACTTTGTGAGTGCGGGGACACCATAACACGCGTGCACTATACATAGGTCACTACCTATGTATAGCGTCACAATGGTTACTCCGAACATGGCCATGTAACATGTCTAAGATCAAGGAATTGTCACCCCAATACCATTCTGGTATTGGGGGGATAATTCCATGAACCCCTGGGTCTCTAGCACAGAACCCGGGTACTGCCAAACTGCCTTTCCGGGGTTTCCACTGCAGCTGCTGCTGCTGCCAACCCCTCAGACAGAATTCTTCCCTCCTGGGGTCCAGGCAGCCCCGGCCCAGGAAGGCAGTACAAAGGATTTCCTCTGAGAGAGGGTGTTACACCCTCTCCCTTTGGAAATAGGTGTGAAGGGCTGGGGAGGAGTAGCCTCCCCCAGCCTCTGGAAATGCTTTGATGGGAACAGATGGTGCCCATCTCTGCATAAGCCAGTCTACACCGGTTCAGGGATCCCCCAGCCCTGCTCTGGCGCGAAACTGGACAAAGGAAAGGGGAGTGACCACTCCCCTGACAAGTACCTCCCAGGGGAGGTGCCCAGAGCTCCTCCAGTGTGTCCCAGACCTCTGCCATCTTGGAAACAGAGGTGTTGGGGGCACACTGGACTGGTCTGAGTGGCCAGTGCCAGCAGGTGACGTCAGAGACCCCCTCTGATAGGCTCTTACCTCTCTTGGTAGCCAATCCTCCTTTCTTGGTAGCCAAACCTCCTTTTCTGGCTATTTAGGGTCTCTCCTCTGGGGAATTCTTCAGATAACGAATGTAAGAGCTCACCAGAGTTCCTCTGCATCTCCCTCTTCGACTTCTACCAAGGATCGACCGCTGACTGCTCCAGGACACCTGCAAAACCGCAACAAAGTAGCAAAATGACTACCAGCAACATTGTAGCGCCTCATCCTGCCTGCTTTCTCGACTGTTTCCTGGTGGTGCATGCTCTGGGGGTCACCTGCCTTCACCCTGCACTGGAAGTCAAGAAGAAATCTCCCGTGGGTCGACGGAATCTTCCCCCTGCTAATGCTGGCACCAAAAGACTGGATCACCGGTCCTCTGGGTCCCCTCTCATCCTGATGAGCGTGGTCCCTGGAACACAGGAACTCTATCCAGGTGACTCCCACAGTCCAGTGATCCTTCAGTCCAAGTTTGGTGGAGGTAAGTCCTTGCCTCCCCACGCTATACTGCAAACTTGTGTACTGCGTGATTTGCAGCTGCTCCGGCTTGAAGTACTGGGTTTTTCAGAACCCAGCGGTGCCAGGGAACACACCCTAAGACTTCGAGTCCTTCCTGTTTTAGACTACAGAAACACAGAGTCTTCTTGGTGAAGTCAAAGATCGTGTTTATTGGCTGCAGCCAGTAACAGGTATCCTAGAAGTACAACACGGTGTATATTCTCAGGAGACTGCTCTCTTTGCAAAGCTAACCTTCTCTTTTATACAAAATATTATGCTTTAGGCAAACATTCCTTATTTTATAGTTGACCATTCACATATTTTCACTACAAAGAAATAGCAGGTTTATGATGACAAGCCCATATTTCAGTTTGTCAAGCCCTCAATCAATTACCCGGAAAGGCTTAGTACTTTCATCAGATATCGACGGACCCCCAATATAAACGGGCACCTCCTCCTTGTAAAGCAAGTCATAAAGAAAGAAACAGGGACAGGTGTGTGTAAGATTAGGCATGGTTTGTGTGTGATGAAAGGTTTTATGATGTGTTGTGCCTTGATACTAATCTCATTCGGCCACTGGGAAAGAAACTGGCCGAACAGGTTTGGCTTCAGGCAGTGGAGTCAGCTTGCCCAGGTCACAGAGGAGTCAGCAAAGGTGTACGTGTCTTTCAGACTCGTTTTCAGCATTAGACATTGGCCTATGTGAGGGCAATCACAAAATGGCTGTCGTTTAAATGGAACACGAGGGTTCAAGACGGAAACTCTGATATTCGGGTGATTTTGTTACCCGAATATGAATACAATGCTTGTGCATACTATTCTGATCATTCTCGGTCTGCTGATACCAAAATCGTTGTGATACGACGATGTTTATAACACGGGTCCAGAATTTTCAGTACCACAGGCTTCTGTGTACTCTTCAAGAATTTCCTATGTGCACAGCCTAGCCTGGGTCCCCAGCACTCCGTTCTGTAGTGCTCAATCCTCTGAGTTGGCCTCCGGCATCGTGGAACCCTCCTTTGTGACTCTGAGCCAGCTCCAGTTCACAAATCTTCGAAGTGCCTGTCCGGGTACTTCAGCAGGTGCTGCCTGCCTCTGTGGGGGCTCACTGAGTTGCTGAACGCCCCCTCTGTCTCCTCCTCCAAGGGACCACATCCTGGTCCTTCCTGGTCTCCAGCAGCACCCAAAAACCTCTACTGCGACCCTTGCAGCTAGCAAGCCCTGTTTGCGGTATTTCTGCGTGGGAACACTTCTGCAACCTTCATCGCGACGTGGGACATCTTTCACCCAAAGGAGGAGTTCCTAGTCCTCTTTATTGTTGCAGAACTCCAAGCTTCTTCCATCCGGAGGCAGCTTCCTTGCACCTTCATCTGGGGTTTCCTGGGCTCCTGCCCCCCCCGGACACTATCACGACTCTTGGACTTGGTCCCCTTGCTTTGCAGGTCCTCAGGTCCAGGAATCCACCTTCAGTGCTTTGCTGGTGTTTGTTGTTCTTGCAGAATCCCCCTATCACGACTATTGTGTC
The DNA here is from genome assembly GCF_031143425.1 of Pleurodeles waltl. NCBI lineage: Eukaryota > Metazoa > Chordata > Amphibia > Caudata > Salamandridae > Pleurodeles > Pleurodeles waltl. Next base: position 692,163,453 of record NC_090448.1, on the reverse strand, counting down.
CTTTTGGGGTAGTAGGTGTACTTTACTCCTATTTTTCAGGGTCTTGGGTGGGGTATCTTGGACATCCTCACTGTTTTCTGACAGTCCCAGCGACCATCCACAAGCTGCCATAGGTCTGGGGTCCATTCGTGATTCGCATTCCACTTTTGGAGTATATGGTTTGTATTGCCCCTAGACCTATGTTCACCTATTGCAACCTATTGTAATTCTACACTGTTTGCATTACTGTTCTGACTCTTACTTACCTGTTTTGGGTTTGTGTACATATAACTTGTGTATATTACTTACCTTCTAACTGAGGGTACTCACTGAGATACTTGTGGCATATTGTCATAAAAATAAAGTACCTTTATTTTTAGTAACTCTGAGTATTGTGTTCCATTATGATATTGTGCATATGATATAAGTGGTATAGTAGGAGCTTTGCATGTCTCCTAGTTCAGCCTAAGCTGCTTTGCCATAGCTACCTTCTATCAGCCTAAGCTGCTAGAAACACCTCTATTCTACTAATAAGGGATAACTGGACCTGGCACAGGGTGTAAGTACCACAGGGTACCCACTATAAGCCAGGCCAGCCTCCTACAATGTTGCAATATCAAAACCCAATCTTTGTTCATGACCAGTGCAAAGTAGGGTGTTGCTGCCACTGTTTCAAGTAGACTAGTAGGATTGTACACTTGGCTTGTGCACTATCCCCAATGTATGGGTAAGGCCCTGATTTTTGTTTTCGACTCTTCAAGTGAATTGAGAGTCCACTACTATGTTCTAGAATGAGGCCCCCATGCACCATCAGAAATTGTTCAGCACACATATTTGTCTGGTGGAGAATGTCCTCAAGGAAGTCAACATCCTGAAAGAGATGGACACATTCAATATGCAAGAAATTTGCTGTACTGACCTTACATCCAGTGTCGTCAGTGAATGGGAGAATTTGAGGATAAACTAAATTGGTGTGCTGCCAACAGAGTGCTTTGTGTCTGCGTTCCACCACATGTGCCTGCTCCTTGGCATGGGCTACCCCGCTACTGTCTCTCTGCTGCACTGATTGTGCTTGTGAAGGGACAACATGACTGCACTGAGCATCTTCCTCAGAATTAGGAAGATCAGTCATGAGACAGAACTCAGCCAAATAAAAACTCTCAGTTTTCCTCTTCCTTTGAAACTGTCTCAGTAACTGATCCTGCCTCAGAACTGTCCTTAATCACTTGGATTAGGGCCTGGGCAGGAGTCATCCACTCAGATGCCATACCTGTTGACTGTCTAAAACCTATCTTCTCATACACTATGTCATACATAGAAGGCAGACGATTGTTTATAAAACAGTGAGTGGGTGGGTGTGACCATGAAGGAAAACCGTGGCTTTTTGCAGGTTATCCCCCCCACACACTTTTTACCCCCATTTGGACTACTAGTTGCTGGTCTACTCTGAAAATGCACTGGGCCCTGCCAACCAGTGTCAGTTCTCTCTCCCAAAATTGGTATATGTGAATTGGTATCCCCAACTGGCAAGGACTTTAACCGCTCCTTGTAAGTCGCTATTATATATGACCAGTGGTACCCAGGGCGTGAGTGTTAACGGGGTCACCAGGGCCTACAGCACTGATTGTGCCACCCTGAGGGACCCAAGTAAACTACTGACAGAAGGCCTGCCATTGCAGACTGCAGGAGCAGTGAAATCTCTTCAAATTGACTTTGCCCACGATGTGTGGCAAAGCCAATGCACCATTTTTAGTATATGTCAGCCACCCATAAAGAAGGCCTCCTGAGCCCAGAAAGCAGGGTGCATTATATTAAAGGTGTCGATATATAACTGCAAGCTTATATGTCCCTATGGTGGCCTTTACCATTAAGGCTACTATAAGTGATGGGCGGTCCATAGGATTACATGGGTTGGCTCTCGGGCAAACCCAACATCACCAACTTCATTATGGTACCACCAAAGTATGTTGTGTTTAATATCAAACAATGTACCTTCTCACCCTTTGACATGAATCTCATGTTGAGAGCAATGTGGCTTGCACCCAGGTAGCACTCTTAGATGTTGACCACCTGGCTGGCCCAGCTTTCCTGTGCTTTGGCTGCCAGCCCCCAGCTGCTGCTGCCAAGACAGGATTCACCCCCTGGATGGAAGTGTGTACACTTCCAAAAGTCAGAACAAAGGCCTAGACAGGAAGGAGGTCACACCTCCCTCCTTTCCAGGAAGGCTAGTGAAGTGGCACATCAAGGCGGTCATACCAACCTCCATGCCTCCAGGCACATTAGCACTCTGGGAGATGAGAAAATTAGACAGTCAGGAGGCATATACCCTCAGCTAACCACATCTCTGGGGTGGGCTACCTGGTCTGTACAGCTGAGTAAGACTTCTGCCAACTTGAAACATGGCAAAATAGAGAGTTCTGGGTAGAAAAAGTGCCACAAACCACCACTTGTGGTCACCTCAGGGGCAGATTAGCCACTGGAGCTAGTAGCCCATTGGTTACTTGCACGCACACCCTTAACTCCTGTAAATCTAGGATTTAAGAGGTACCCCTAGCACCAGAACCTCAGATCTGAAACAATCTGCGAAGAAAGGAGAGAAGGAGACCGGCTTCGACAACAACAGAAACCTGCACAAACCAAAGGAGTGATACTGTGAACCTCTAGTAACCTTTCTGGGACTGCTCGACTGCGGCTTGTCCTGGACTAAGGTTCAGTTCCCCCAGCAAAAGGGAACTCTTTGTGAGCCAAAGGCAAGGCCAGACTCCCTGGGCTAGTGCTAGTAGTCCCCTGCACACTGCAGGTAAAAAGGCACCTACCGAAACCGAAGGAGCGTTGGCCATTGGGCTCTCTGAGGATCGCCCAAAAGCAGGTGGTCCAGTGTCCTGTGGGAAGTGTAGCCCAGCTCTCCACCAAGTTATAGCCTGCTACCATTTTCTACACAAAGTCGGGAAGGGGAGATAGCTTCTCTTCCACTTTACCACTGCCAACACTTGGTGCAAAAGGAACAGATGATGGACAGAATGCTGAACAAATCAAACATTCACCCTCAGTCACACATCTGGGTTAAATCAATTAATTATTTGCTTGCCATGCCATTCAAGTTTAGACCCAGCCATAAGTAAATCAATCTTGACCCTGCTCCCCATGGGAACAGTCCAGCCTGAACTGCCACTCCGGGTCCTCCCTGGACAAGCATCCTGGGACCGGTTTTAGGGTATCACCCCTCATCAGCCAGGCTAGCTTGAATCCAGTGCCACGGTGAGCAAGGGGCTCATGTGATGTAATTTCAGATGTCATCAGTGTTGTCATCATTGATGTCACTGACCATGTCATGAGTGCTGTAATATATGAGGTAATAAGCAGTGGATTTATGGGGCGTAAGTTATAGTTAGGTGATGTAATTATAACTACTAATTTGTATGGTTTTGTACATTTTAAAAGTCAGGCTAACTCTGTGCGCGAGGCGACGACCAAGATGGCCGCCTGATAACGGAGCTCTGCGCATCATCGGACAAATTTCTACTGCCGGAGCTGTTTTTTTTCTTCTTTCTAATGTCGTTCCCCTAAAAACAACCAAAAATATATATATTTTATTTTTATATGGGCAAACTAAAGAAAATAAAAGATCTGTCGCATCAGTCCTCCTCAGCTGACAAACTTTCGCACTTTTTTCAATTGGATACTTCTGCTGCAGCGTTGTCTTCTTCCATCTCAAAGATGTCTTCCTCATCTTCTTCTTCGCCTAAAATTCCTCAGCATATTTATGCATCCACTCATAAGAAGGTCAAAAAGGACCCACCTTCACCAGTAAAATCTCCCATGCCGATCTCTCTTGAACTTGTGCTTGACGAAATACGTGCTTTGCGCCCTTTTATTGAAGAAACTATTTTTTGGATACAAAATCTTGATTCTAAGTGGTCTCAAATGGAAGTGAGAGTCTCTGCTTTGGAACAAAGAGTCAGCGACGTGCAGGATGAAACACATAAAATTATTAGTTTGGAGAAGGAAGTGGCAACCTTGAAAACTCTTACGGAGGATTTGGAAAACAGAAATAGACGCAATAATCTTCACCTTTATGGATTACCGGAGGGTCTTGAAGGGAGTGACCCAATTTCATTTTTCACCTCATTCTTTCCACAGTTGGTGGGTCTACCATCTTCTACAGCATTGAACATCCAAAGAGCGCACCACATTGGTCATCGTTCTCCGCATTCCTCCACATCTAAACCAAGAGGCGTGATTATTTTCTTTCTTGAATTTACTGACTTATTGAGAATTCTTAACGCTGCGAAAACCAAAAAACAGATTTCTTGGCAGGGAAGTAAAATCTTCATTTCACAGGATGTGTCCAAAGCTACAGCAGACAGGAGGAAAGAGTTTTTGGATCTTCGTCCACAACTTCATGACTTGGGAGCTCGTTTTGGATTATTCCATCCATGTTTGTTCAAAGTGACATATCAAAAACAAGACCACTTCATTTACCTCTCCTGCAGTTCTTCGTGATTTTCTACGACTACACTCTACAAATTCTATGGGAACAGATGGTCCTTCTACACATTGACTATATACGTTTCTTAATTTATTATGCCCTTTCACTATTATTGCGATAGAATTGATGGTCCTTTATATGCAGTTTATACAGTATACTATATTGACGTGACTACAGTCCCTTTTTTGTTAATGTATTGTTTTCTTTTCACAGGTTAATGGTGTTCTATAATCATTATTTTTGCTCGTAACCTTTGTCCGTTGATGCGTTCCGTTCCCTTGCTGTGCCGTCTTCAGTCTGTGCTGTTACCACCCCTCCCCTATTGTTCATTCATCTCAGGTATGTTTTTGCAGTCGTCTTTATTTGACATGTACTGTCTCTTCTTTTTTTCTTTACTACTTTCCATCCTTTTTCCCGCTGTTTTCCCTTTACTCTTCACTCCTTTTGTTTTTTCTGTTTTCTTTTCCCTTATATGTATTTTCAGTTATTTATGGTACAAGGCCTTTCATGTATATATATGGTTATGTGGCATAAATTCAGGGTTGTTTCTTGGAATGTCAAAGGTTTTATTAATCAAATCAAAAGGTAGAGAATTTTATCCCACTCATCTAAATATAACCCAGACTTGGTTCTTCTAGAGGAGACCCATTTGACGGACTCTGAAGCTCTGAAACTTAAAAAAGGCTGGGTGGGCAATGTTTTTACTTCACCTTCGTCTACAAAGAAAAATGGTGTAATTGTGCTTTGTCATAAAAAAATATCAGTTAATGTTATTTCACAAGACTCGGATTCTGATGGTAGGTGGCTCTTTGTGAGGCTCAGTATTAATGGGATTACAATGACTATTGGTAATATTTATGGTCCAAATAATTCAGATTATCTTTTCTGGCCCACTATTACTAAACAATGTTTGCATTATAATGATGATTTTCTTCTTATTGGAGGGGATTGCAATCACATTCTTGATCCCTTTATAGATAGGCAATCTGTAATTAAATTTTCTCCCCATAAAATGCATAAACAATTTAAGGCATTTTTCTCACAATGTAATTTAATTGACTCATGGAGAACTTGCAATCCTGATAATAGGGATTTTTCGTTTTATTCTCCACCACATGGCTCCTTATCTAGACGACCATATTTTTGTTTCTAAATCGTTATCCCAAAATCTTATTAACTCCTCCATTTAACCTATGGTAATATCTGATCATGCCCCACTCATTACAGATTTTGACTTGCTCCCAGTGCATCCCAAGTCCAATAGGTGGCGATTTAATAACTCTTTATTACTTGACTCTACATTTTCCACTTCCTTTGTTTCCTTTGCGGACAATTTTTTTCGATTTAATGAAGATTCTCACGTTTCTCCAGAATTGTTATGGGATTCGTTTAAGGCTGCGGCTCGTGGTCATATAATACATTTTGTCTCTAATAAAAAAAAATCTTTCAATGCCCAGCATCAAGCACTTAAGTATATATGTGCCTCTGTTTTTATTAATTATATCAGGATGAACATATCTGGAAGCATATAATTGGCATCCTATATTTGATTTGTTTAACAACGTCCTCAGTCAGTCATAAATACTTTATTCGACTCAGCAAGCCATAAAAGTCAACATCAAATATAATATCATACTTTCCATTAAAATCAAGAGGACATTAAAAAAACATTAAAAAGATAAACAGTTTAAAAAAAAAAAAAAGAAGAAAGCCTCTAAACTCAATATCTACTACGGGCCCGCAAAGCAGTTAAAATATAGTTCACCATTGCATAGACAACCTTCTCAATATCCAGATTGTGGAAATACGCAAGGGCCGAGTCATTAGACCTAATCCCCGGCAATATTATAATTGGCCGCAGAAACTGCCTTCTTTGTGCTGTATATAAGGTGCAACACAATAAAAAGTGCTTTGTGCTCTGGTGCAAAAGGCCATTGCATGGGCACGGGAATACCTTTAAGTGGGAAGGCCACCAGAAAGTGTATAGTTTTGAGGCAGAATTTCATCAACAAAAATGAATGTCTGTCACTTACAATTGTTTGCAGGAACAGTGCAGGATGTGGGGTAATGTCTAGCTGTTGCTGATCGTCTCCTGATGCCCTGCCACCATATTGGCCAACTTTATTATGACAGATAAATTAGGGGGTCGACTATCGAACTGCCAGCAACCTTCGTATACGTTTATTCTATACAATATGAAGGGGCTTACTGTTAGCATGGCCACAGACCCAGCAAAAAAGAGAAGCAACAGATACACACTTACTTATAAAAACGCAAATTAACTCTTTCACAGGCTTATGCCCCAACGTCTTAGAAAACCAAAAAACAGCATCAACAGACCTTTGAAATTTTAAAACACTGAGACTCTTTAAGGATTTTCAATTAAAATCAACGTCCATTGGTATCCCTCAGTAAGTGAGGTGGGGGATTTTAACAATCTCAGAGCCTCCAAGTACAAACTTCCTAGTTTTAGGTAATTTGGGGCCACATTTCATTCTAAATGACATGATTTTGTTCTGTTAATCATCAGGCCCAGGTTAGTCATGAAACTATTGAAGTCATTTATCAGAGTTCGGAGGCCATTAGTTCTCTTGAGCAGAGTAGGACAGAAACTTGGCGTGAATCAATTAATGGTAGATCTTTCTCAACAATGCAGAGATGGTCCTGATAGCTTTAATATGTGAGAAAAAGAAAAGGGGCTAAAATACAACTTTGTCTTACCCCCCATTGTTGATGTAAATTCTTCTTTCAAATCACCTTCCTTACTGAACCACACTTTGTTGTTGTATGTGCATGAAGCCTACGAAGCAGTGTGATAATTGTGGTATTGACTCTTCGCTGTGCCATGATATTCCACAGTTTTAACCGCTTTGCTTTGTCAAAAGCACAGGATAGATCCATGAAGGCTAGATGGATACATCCTATTGTTGACTTTATATACTTTTGGACATCAAGGGCAAGGTTCAATGTCTGTTAGACATTGCTTAGGACAGGGCAAAACCCACACTGGATATCAGAGAGACCCTGAATTTCAACTGGCAGATTTTCTAATTTTGCTAGAATCACTCTCCCTAAATTCATTACTGTGCTCTCTAGCATACAGATTGGTTGATAACAACAGAGATTAATTCTATCCCCTTTATTAAAGATGGGAACGCTGATTGCTTCCTGCCATGTATTCCCAGCGGTTCATGTACTTGACATTTTTATTGTTGCCTGAAAACTGCTGTACACACAGCTGTAGGAAAGTACCATCTTTCCTCAATCAATCAATCAATCAATCACTCCATTTATAGAGTGCACTACATACCCGTAAGGGTTTCAAGGCGCTGGGGGGGGCGGGGTAAACTGCTACTGGTCGAAGAGCCAGGTCTTGAGGAGTCTTCTGAAGGCGAGTAGGTCGTGGGTCCGTCGTAGGTTGATTGGGAGAGTGTTCCATGTCTTGGCGGCGAGGTATGAGAAGGATCTGCCGCCGGATGTCTTTCGCTGGATGCGGGGGGCGGTGGTGAGTGCGAGGTCTGCGGAGCGGAGCTGGCGGGTGGGGGTGTAGAAGCTGAGTCTGTTGTTGAGGTAGGCAGGTCCGGTGTTGTGGAGTGCTTTGTGTGTGTGGGTGAGGAGCTTGAAGGTGATCCTCTTTTCAACGGGTAGCCAGTGGAGGTCTCTCAGGTGGGGTGTGATGTGGTTGCAGCGGGGTACATTGAGGATCAGTCGGGCGGAGGCGTTTTGGATGCGTTGGAGGCGCCGTAGTTGTTTTGTCGGGATGCCTGTGTAGAGTGCGTTGCCGTAGTCTAGCCTGCTGCTGACGAGGGCCTGCGTCACTGTTTTCCTAGTGTCTGTTGGGATCCACTTGTAGATCCTGCGGAGCATGCGGAGAGTGTTGTAGCAGGAGGAGGTGACTGCGCTGACCTGTTTTGACATGGAGAGGGAGGAGTCGAGGATGAAGCCCAGATTGCGTGCGTGGTCGGTAGGTGTTGGTGGGGTTCCTAGGGATGTTGGCCACCAGGAGTCGTCCCAGGTGGAGGGGTTGGGTCGGAGGATGAGGACTTCCGTCTTGTCCGAGTTCAGTTTCAGGCAGCTGTTTCTCATGCATTCGGCAACGGCCTGCATTCCCTCGTGGACGTTGGACTTGGCGGTGTGTGGGTCTTTGGTGAGGGAGAGGATGAGCTGGGTGTCGTCGGCGTGGGAGATGATGTTGAGGTTGTGCTGGCGGGCTACTTGGGCGAGGGGTGCCATGTAGATGTTGAATAGTGTTGGGCTGAGGGATGAGCCCTGGGGTATGCCGCAGATGATTTTGGTGGCTTTGGAGCAGAAGGGAGGGAGGCGGACTCTCTGGGTTCTGTCGGAGAGGAAGGATGTGGTCCACTCGAGGGCTTTCTCTTGTATTCCGGCTTCGGAGAGGCGGGTTATCAGAGTGTGATGGCATACTGTGTCGAAGGTGGCTGATAGGTCAAGGAGGAGGAGGGCTGAAGTTTCGCCGTTGTCCATTTGGCGTCTGATGTCGTCTGTGGCGGCGAGGAGCGCGGTCTCGGTGCTGTGGTTTTGTCGGAAGCCGGACTGGGAGGAGTCCAGGATGTCGTCGTTTTCGAGGTGGCAAGTCAATTGTGCGTTGACGACTTTCTCGATGACCTTTGCAGGGAACGGGAAGTAGGGAGATGGGTCGGAAGTTCTTAAGGTCCTGGGGGTCTGCTTTGGGCTTCTTGAGCAGGGCGTTGATTTCGGCGTGTTTCCAGCTTTCCGGGAATGTTGCTGTTTCGAAGGAGATGTTGATGACCTTCCGTAGTTGGGGAGCAATGGCTGCGTCCGCTTTGTTGTACACGTGGTGGGGGCATGGGTCTGACCGAGATCCGGAGTGGATGGAGTTCATGAATTTGCGCGTCTCGGTGTCGTTGACATTGGCCCAGGAGGTTAGGCGATCAGAGCGGGTGGTATTAGCGGGGGTGGTGTCTGGCGTGGTGGGGCCAGCTGTGATGTTGAAGCTGTCGTGGATATCGGTGATCTTTTGGTGGAAGAATGTGGCCAGAGAGTCGCAGAGCTCTTGTGAGGGTGGAATGTCGTTGATGTTGGTGCTGGGGTTGGAGAGTTCTTTCATGATGCTGAAGAGCTCTTTGCTGTCATGTGCGTTGTTATCTAGGCGGCCTTTGAAGGATGATCTTTGGGCTAGTCTGATTAGTTGGTGCTGTCTGCGGGTGGCGTCTTTGTGGGTCGTGAGGCTGTCGGGTGTGTGTTCGGTGAGCCATTTATTCTTAAGTTTCCGGCAGATGCGCTTGGAGGTCTGGAGCTCTTCGGTGAACCAGGTGGCTTTCTTGGTGGCTTGGTTGTTGGAGGTCTTTTTGAGTGGGGCGAGTGAGTTGGCGCAGTCGTTGATCCACTGTCTGTGGTTGTGGGCGGCGGTGTCTGGGTCGGTGGGGTCGTTGGGCGGGTTCTGGGCAAGGGCGCTGGTCAGCTGTTCTTGGGTGACTTTGCTCCAGTGGCGGCGGGGTGGTTGTAGGGTACGGTGGTGCTTGACCTGTTTCCGGAAGGTGAAGTGGATGCAGTGGTGGTCGGTCCAGTGGAGTTCGGTGGTGTGGTTGAAGGTGATGTGGGCGCTTGTGGAGAAGATGGGGTCAAGTGTGTGGCCGGCTGCGTGGGTGGGTGTGGTGACGAGTTGTCTGAGGCCGAGGTTGGCGAGGTTGGCGATCAGGGTGGTGGAGTTGAAGTTGTTCTCGAGGTGGAAGTTGAGGAGAAGGATGTAGTCGGTAGAGGTGAGTGCGTGGGCGCTGGCTAGGTCAGAGATGGAGTCGCTGAAGGGTGCCCGTGGTCCTGGGGGTCTGTAGACGAGCGTTCCTCTGAGGGTGGTGTTGGGGTCGGTGTGTATTTGAAAGTGCAGGTGTTCGGCGGTCTTGAGGGTGTCGTCTGTGTGGGTGTGGACCTTGAGGGTGGTCTTGTGGGCGATGGCTATTCCTCCTCCGATTCCGTTTGTGTGATCCCTGTGGGTAATCTTGTAGCTCTCCGGGATGGCTATGGCGATGTCGGGCGCCGAGGATTCGTTTCACCAGGTCTCGGTAAGGAATGCCACGTCCGGGTCTGAGGTGTCGAGCAGGTCCCAAAGCTCGATGGCGTGTTTGCGTGCGGAGCTGGTGTTAAGGAGTATGCAGCGGAGGTGGTTGTTCTGGTCTTTGGAGGTTTGGTGATTCTGTCGCAGGTGAAACTGCAGTTGTGGCAGGAGGAAGGTCCGTGGTTGTTCTTTGGTGAGGACTGGGAGCATGCTGTGGGGCGGCCAGGGTTGAGTGCGTTGAGGTTGCTGGCAGTGTAGTGGTGTCTGGAGGTGCGGGGATTCCGTGGGCCGGGGGGTGGCGCTGGGTCCGGCATGTTACCCCCATATTTCACTGTATGTATGTTGTTTTAGCCCTTGTATCACTGGGATCCTGCCAGGCAGGACCCCAGTGCTCATAGTATGTGCCCTGTATGTGTTCCCTGTGTGGTGCCTAACTGTATCACTGAGGCTCTGCTAACCAGAACTTCAGTGTTTATGCTCTCTCTGCTTTCTAAATTTGTCACTACAGGCTAGTGACTAAATTTACCAATTCTCATTGGCACACTGGTACACCCATATAATTCCCTTGTATATGGTACTTAGGTACCCAGGGTATTGGGGTTCCAGGAGATCCCTATGGGCTGCAGCATTTCTTTTGCCACCCATAGGGAGCTCTGACAATTCTTACACAGGCCTGCCACTGCAGCCGCAGTGAAATAACGTCCACGTTATTTCACAGCCATTTTTCACTGCACATAAGTAACTTATAAGTCACCTATATGTCTAACCTTCACCTAGTGAAGGTTGGGTGCAAAGTTACTTAGTGTGTGGGCACCCTGGCACTAGCCAGTGTAGAATTACAATAGATTGCAATAGGCAGACATAGGACTAGGGGCAACACAAACCATATACTCCAAAAGTGGAATGCGAATCACGAATGGACCCCAGACCTATGGGAGCTTGTAGAGGGTCACTGGGACTGTAAGAAAACAGTCAGGGTGTCCAAGATACCCCACCCCAAGACCCTGAAAAGTAGGAGTAAAGTACACCTACCACTCCAAAAGAGCACAATAGTCGTGATAGGGGGATTCTGCAAGAACAACAAACACCAGCAGTGCACTGACAACGGATTCCTGGACCTGAGGACCTGCAAAGCAAGGGGACTAAGTCCAATAGTCGCGACAGTGTCCAGGGGGGGCAGGAGCCCAGGAAACCCAGGATGAAGGTGCAAGGAAGCTGCCTCTGGATGGAAGAAGCTTGGAATTCTGCAAGAACGAAGAGGACTAGGAATTTCTCCTCTGGAAGGAAGATGTCCCACGTTGCGATGAAGGTTGCAGAAGTGTTCCCTCGCAGAAATACCACAAACAAGCCTTGCTAGCTGCAAGGGTTGCAGTAGAGGTTTTTGGGTGCTGCTGAGAACCAGGAAGGACCAGGATGTCGTCCCTTGGAGGAGGAGACAGAGGGGCGTTCAGCAACTCAGAGAGCCCTCACAAAAGCAGGCAGCACCCACAGAAGTACCTGAACAGGCACTTAGAAGATTTGTGAACCGGAGTCCATGCAGAGTTACAAAAGAGGGTCCCACGACGTCGGAGGCCAACTCAGCGGGTTTAGCACTGCAGGACGGAATGCTGGGGACGCAGACTAGGCTGTGCATGAAGGAAATCCTGGAAGAGTGCACAGAAGCCGTACACAGCAAATCACGCAGTACACAGCTTTGCAGTCTAGCGTGGGGAAGCAAGGACTTACCTCCACCAAACGTGGACTGAAGGGCCACTGGACTATGGGAGTCACTTGGGTAGAGTTCCTGTGTTCCAGGGACCACGCTCGTCAGGATGAGAGGGGACCCAGAGGACAGGTGATGCAGTCTTTTGGTGCCTGCGTTAGCAGGGGGAAGATTCCGTCGACCCACAGGAAATTTCTTCAAAGCTTCTGGGGCAGGGTGAAGGCAGGCGACCCCCAGAGGATGCAGCACCAGGAAACAGTTGAGAAAGCCGGCAGGATGAGGCGCTACAATGTTGCTGGTAGTCGTCTTGCTACTTTGTTGCAGTTTTGCAGGCGTCCTGGAGAAGTCAGAGGTCGATCCTTGGTAGAAGTCAAAGGGAGAGATGCATAGGAACTCTGGTGAGCTCTTGCATTCGTTATCTGAAGAATTCCCCAAAGCATAGACATTAAATAGCCAGAAACTGAGGTTTGGCTACCAAGAAAGGAGGATTGGCTACCAAGAAAGGTAAGAGCCTATCAGAGGGGGTCTCTGACGTCACCTGCTGGAACTGGCCACTCAGAGCAGTCCAGTGTGCCCCCAACACCTCTGTTTCCAAGATGGCAGAGGTCTGGGACACACTGGAGGAGCTCTGGGCACCTCCCCTGGGAGGTGTAGGTCAGGGGAGTGGTCACTCCCCTTTCCTTTGTCCAGTTTCGTTCCAGACCAGGGCTGGGGGATCCCTGAAATGGTGTAGATTGGCTTATGCAGAGATGGTCAGCATCTGTGCCCATCAAAGTATTTCCAGAGGCTGGGGGAGGCTACCCCTCCCCAGCCCTTCACACCTATTTCCAAAGGGAGAGGGTGTAACACCCTCTCTCAGAGGAAATCCTTTGTTCTGCCTTTCTGGGCCAGGGCTGCCTGGACCCCAGGAGGGCAGAAACCTGTCTGAGGGGTTGGCAGCAGCAGCAGCTGCAGTGGAAACCCCGGAAAGGCAGTTTAGCAGTACCCGGGTTCTGTGCTAGAGACTCGGGGGATCATGGAATTGTCCCCCCAATACCAGAATGGTATTGGGGTGACAATTCCATGATCTTAGACATGTTACATGGCCATGTTCGGAGTTACCATTGTGACGCTATACATAGGTAGTGACCTATGTATAGTGCACGTGTGTATTGGTGTCCCCACACTCACAAAGTCCGGGGAATTTGCCCTGAACGATGTGGGGGCACCTTGGCTAGTGCCAGGGTGCCCACACACTAAGTAACTTTGCACCCAACCTTCACTAGGTGGAGGTTAGACATATAGGTGACTTATAAGTTACTTATTTGCAGTGAAAAATGGCTGTGAAATAACGTGGACGTTATTGCACTGCGGCTGCAGTGGCAGGCCTGTGTAAGAATTGTCAGATCTCCCTATGGGTGGCAAAAGAAATGCTGCAGCCCATAGGGATCACCTGGAACCCCAATACCCTGGGTACCTAAGTGCCATATACAAGGGAATTATATGGGTGTACCAGTGTGCCAATGAGAATTGGTAAATTTAGTCACTAGCCTATAGTGACAAATTTAGAAAGCAAAGAGAGCATAAACACTGAGGTTCTGGTTAGCAGAGCCTCAGTGATACAGTTAGGCACCACACAGGGAACACATACAGGGCACATACTATGAACACTGGGGTCCTGCCTGGCAGGATCCCAGTGATACAAGGGCTAAAACAACATACATACAGTGAAATATGGGGGTAACATGCCAGGCAAGATGGTACTTTCCTACACCAAGCAAGACTGCAAGCAACAATTGGTGGATTTCTGGACTTGTAAAGAGAGGAGACCAAATCCAGAAATCACAGAAGATTCCAGAAAGGACAGGAGCCCCTGCCAACCCAGAAGATGGTGCAAAAGAGGATTCTCTGGTTAGAAGAAGTCTGAAGGAGAGCACCAAGGAAGATGGCTGCGGGTTCCTGCGTGATGCAAAGAATGTCCCATATGGAGATGCTGGATTCAGGTGAGTTGCAGCTCTGGATTCATCCAACAAGCCTTGGTTCAAGCAATGTCGCAGATTGCGTCAAAATGGCGCTGCCTGGACCCAGGAGGGACCTGGGGGCCTCAACTCAGACTGAGAAGGCAGAAGGGGCTCCTAACACTGGAAGGAAACCACAGATGACCAGGCATTACCCACGGAGGTCCCAGGACATGGGGACAAAGAAGGTGCAAATTGAGGTTGTTGCAGCACTACAAAAGAAGGTCCCATGCCACCGGAGAACAACTCAGCGAGTTGAGCATCGCAGGATAGAATGCTGAGGACCTGGGCCACGCTGTGCACAAAGGATTCTTCCAAATAGTGCACAGAGGCCTCAGGAGGTGAAGATGGCGCAGTGCACAGGGGTACTGTCGCAAATGGGCCAGCCAAGCTCTTACTGCCTCCAAATTTGGACAGCAGGACCTTAGGACAGTCTGCGTCGAAGGGGTCCACCACCTGTGTTCCAATGAGCACCCTCGTCACCAGGAGAGGAGTCCAAGAGAACCAGTCGTTGTCTTAGGAGGTGCCTGCTGGGGCAGGAGAGTGTCTCCATCACTCCACTGGAGATTTCGTCAGTCCTTCTGGTGCAGGGTAAATATCGGGAATCCCCAGAGCATGCACACTGTAGAAATTGTTGCATTTGCTGGCTGGAGCTGAAGTTGCAGAGTCGAAGTAGCCCTTCTGGATACTTTGTTGCAGTTACAGCGGTTCCTGGAGCAGTCTGCGGTCGATCCAAGGTCAAAGGATGAAATAGTAGTTGCAGAGGATTCCTGATGGAATCTTGCAAGTAGAATCTGAAGAAAAAGCCACAGAAGAGACCCTAAGTAGCCCTGGGAGGGGGATTGGCTACCTAACCAGGTATGTACCTATCAGGAGGGGTCTCTGACGTCACCTGCTGGCACTGGCCACTCAGAGGCATCCAGAGTGTCCCCACACCTTGGAAAACAAGATGGCTCAAGTCTGGGACACACTGGAGGCGCTCTGGGCACCACCCCTAGGGTGGTGATGGACAGGGGAGTAGTCACTCCCCTTTCCTTTGTCCAGGTTCAGGCCAGAGCAGGGACTGGGAGTACCTGAACCGGTGTAGACTGGCTTATGCAAGGAGGGCACCATCTGTGCCCTTCAAAGCATTTCCAGAGGCTCAGGGAGGTTACCCCTCCAAAGCCTGTAACGCTATTTCCAAAGGGAGAGGGTGTAACACCCTCCTCCCAAAGGAAATGCTTTGTTCTGCCTTCCTTGGACTGAGCTGCTCAGGCCCCAGGAGGGCAGAACCCTGTCTGTGAGGTGGCAGCAGCTGTAGCTGCAGTGCAAGCCTCATAGAGCTGGTTTGGCAGTACTGGGGGTCGATGGTGGAGCACCCAGGTTGCATGGAATTGGCTCCCCAATACCAGATTTGGAATGGGGAACAATTCGATGACCTTAGACACCTTACATCAATATACGGAGTTACCATTATGAAGCTACATATAGGTATTGATCTATATGTAGTGCACACGTGTAATGGCGTCCCCATACTCACAAAGTCCGGAGAATTGTCCCTGGACTGCGTGGGGGCACCTTTGCTAGTGCAAGGGTGCCCTCACACTTAGTAACTTTGCACCTAGCCTTCAGTAAATGAAGGTTAGACATATAGGTGACTTATAGTTACTTAACTGCAGTGAAAATGGCTGTGAAATAGTGTGTGCACTATTTCACGCAGGCTGCAGTGGCAGTACTGTGAAAGAGCTTGTCTGAACTCCTTATTGGTGGCAAAAGAAATGCTGCAGCCATAAGGATCTGCTGGAACCCCAATGTCCTGGGAACCTAGGTACCATATACTAGGGACTTATAAGGGGGGTCCAATGTGTCAACTGGAATTGGTAAATTAAGTCACTAGCCTATAGTGACAAATTTAGAAGCAGCGAGAGCATAAGCACTGAGGCTCCAGTTAGTAGAGCCTCAGTGACACAGTTAAGCACTATTGACAACACACACATTAGGCCACAAACTATGAGCACTGTGGTCCTGGCTAGCAGGATCCCAGTGAGACAGGCAAAACACAGTGACATATAGGGTTTTCACTATGAGCACTGAGGTCCTGGCTAACAGGATCCCAGTGACACAGTAAAAGCACACTCACACACACTCACAAACAGGCCAAAAGTGGGGATAACCATGCTAGAAAGTGACTACTTTCTCACATAGCCCCCCCCCCCCAAAAACGAAGGACAATAAGGCTAACCTTGGCCAGCTGAGACTTTGGCCCTCATTCTGACCCTGGCGGTCGGTGATAAAGCGGCGGCCAACCCGCCAACAGGCCGGCGGTCCAAAATATGCAATTCTGACCCTGGCGGGAACCGCCAACACAACCCGCCGCATTAACACTCCGACCGCCACGGCGGAACAAACAAACAGCGCGGCGGTCACCGCCAACAGCCAGGCGGCAGACAATGTACCGCCCACCCTATCACGACCCACCAATCCGCCACCTTTTCCGGGGCGGGAGCACCGCCGATAAAAACACGGCAGAAACAGACTACGAACGGGAAAACGCTCACCTCCACATACTCCACGCGAGATTCCGGCAGTATGGAACCCGAGTTACAGGTCATCCCCGCACTCCTATAACTGCTCCTGTACCAGGAGCACGCCCGGCGGCGCGGAAGACATCGGTGAGTACTGCACCTACGACACAGGGGAGGGAAAAGATTACCGGCACACACCCACCCACCCACACCCACTACAACACACACATCAATGCATTCCCACAGATCACTGTCACAACCCACAAACCCCCCCCTCCGAAATAATGCAAAGACCAAAAGAAGAGATCTTAAACGGGCAGATATATTGAAAAATGGACAGCAGTAATCCAAAAAAATAAATAAACTATGTACAAAATATATACATCTACTATATGTAGTCCAACCTCTGTCCGTGGACCACAGGGGTCCTGAGCAAAGGGGCAAGGCCCAGTCCCACGACAAGAACTCCACGGAGAGAACACTGCAGGGGCATCAGAAAGAAAAAAGGACAGGCACCTCAGGGGGAAGGGAAGGGGGGGCACCTCAGCCACTTGAGTACCCGACGCCAGATCCACGAGGGGACTCCATGACCACTGGCCCATCCTGGGGAGTGCAAAGCCACAGTCCATACAGTCCATACAGTGGGTGGCCTGCCCACTGGGCCATCCTGGGGAGTGCAAAGCCACAGTCCATACAGTCCATACCGTGGGTGGCCTGCCCACTGGGCCATCCTGGGGAGTGCAAAGCCACAGTCCATACAGTCCATACAGTGGGTGGCCTGCCCACTGGGCCATCCTGGGGAGTGCAAAGCCACAGTCCAAACAGTCCATAACAGACTCCACTGCCACTGGACATCCTGCAGCCCTGCCCAAGACAGATCCTGCCCTGCCACGTCTGCCAAAGGGCCAGCGGTTCTTGCCTGGAAGGGCCCAGTTCAGCGGTTCTTGAGACGGCGGTCCCCAAGCGGAGCGGTGCTGGAGATGGCGGGGCCCAGTTCAGCGGTTCTTGCCTGAAGGGCCCAGTTCAGCGGTTCTTGCCTTGAAGGGCCCAGTTCAGCGGTTCTTGCCTTGAAGGGCCCAGTTCAGCGGTTCTTGAGACGGCGGTCCCCAGCGGAGCGGTGCTGGAGACGGCGGGGCCCAGTTCAGCGGTTCTTGCCTGAAGGGCCCAGTTCAGCGGTTCTTGCCTTGAAGGGCCCAGTTCAGCGGTTCTTGCCTTGAAGGGCCCAGTTCAGCGGTTCTTGCCTTGAAGGGACCAGTTCAGCGGTTCTTGCCTTGAAGGGCCCAGTTCAGCGGTTCTTGCCTTGAAGGGCCCAGTTCAGCGGTTCTTGCCTTGAAGGGCCCAGTTCAGCGGTTCTTGAGACGGCGGTCCCCAGCAGAGCGGTGCTGGAGACGGCGGGGCCCAGTTCAGCGGTTCTTGCCTTGAAGGGCCCAGTTCAGCGGTTCTTGCCTTGAAGGGCCCAGTTCAGCGGTTCTTGCCTTGAAGGGCCCAGTTCAGCGGTTCTTGCCTTGAAGGGACCAGTTCAGCGGTTCTTGCCTTGAAGGGCCCAGTTCAGCGGTTCTTGAGACGGCGGTCCCCAGCGGAGCGGTGCTGGAGACGGCGGGGCCCAGTTCAGCGGTTCTTGCCTTGAAGGGCCCAGTTCAGCGGTTCTTGCCTGAAGGGCCCAGTTCAGCGGTTCTTGCCTTGAAGGGCCCAGTTCAGCGGTTCTTGCCTTGAAGGGCCCAGTTCAGCGGTTCTTGAGACGGCGGTCCCCAGCGGAGCGGTGCTGGAGACGGCGGCCATTCTATGGCCAACTGCTCATTGCCTGGTGGTGCCCTCCTGGGCAGCGGGGATGGTGCTCCTTCAATGCCCACCTGGGCTGTGGGTGGTGGGGCCCTCCTGGCCAGCTGGGCTGGGTCCTCCCTGGGCAGCGGCTATGGGGGTGGTGGGCTCTCCCTGGGCAGCTGTGACGGTTCCTCCCTGGGCAGCGGCTATGGGGGTTGCGGGCTCCTCCTGGGCAGCTGTGACGGGTCCTCCATGGGCAGCAGGCCTGCTGCCTGACTTCTCCGCCTTGTCCCTTGCCCTCCTTAGTCGGGAGTCTGTGGCCCTTTCCTCCCTTTGGAGCTGTGGCTGTTGACGGTGGCTGGCTAGTGTCCTGGGGGGATATAGAACCCGGGCTCCTGCGGCGGCCCTTCCGCCTTCTGCTCCTCTTCCCAGGGGGTGGGCTGGCTGTCCCCTTGCTGCTGGGCGAAGATCCAGACCTGCGGGCTGGTGGGCTCCAATACCCCTGCACCCTTGTCAAGGGGGCTGCAGGGCTGGTGGTGGCTGAGGTGCTCTTCTTACCTCGACGAGAAGGAGGGGGGGGCTCAGGGTCAGGAAAGAAGGTAGCAGTAGAGAGATAGATTTTCCTGGGACAATGGATAGTGGTAGGTACAGTGGGTATGGGAGTGGAGGGAGAGGATGTGGTTGTAGGCGAGACAAGTTTGCTGTCTTTGGGTGCAGGTGCAGGAGCGGGAGGCTGTCGTGAGGTGGATGGCTGTTGGGTGGGTGGGTGGCTGCGTTTGTGTGGTGTGGAAGAGGGGGTAACAGACACAGTGGGAGAGGACACAGGGGACGTGTAAATGGCAGTGGGGGTGGTGACTGCACGTGTGCGGACTGTACTGGAGGGTGTGCTGGTGATGGAAACACTGGCTGATGGTGAGGTGAATGAAGGTGTGAGTGTAGACGTCACAGGGAGGGAGGAGGGAGACGAGGAGGTGGGGGTCACAGAGGTGGTAGTGACTGTTGGCATGTCTGCATCGGAATGTTGCTTGTGTGAATGTCTGCGTGATCTGTGGTGCTTATGTTTGGATGAGCTGCTCTTGGGTGTTGAGGTGTGTGCAGGCTGGTCTGATGGTGTGGGTGGGACAGGCAGAGGAACAGGAGACTGGGAGGAGGGAGTTAGTAGAGGGAGGCAGGAGACAGGGACAATGGCTGCCGTCAGTGCTGAGGCCAGAGCCTGGAACGATCGCTGATGGGCAGCCTGACCCGAATGAATGCCCTCCAGGTACGCATTGCTGCGATGAACCTCCCTCTCCACCCCCTGGATGGCATTCAAAAGGGTAGTCTGCCCAACAATGAGCGTTCGGAGGAGGTCAATGACCTCCTCACTGAGGGCAGCGGGGGTAACAGGGGCAGGGCCTGAGGTGCCTGGGGCGAAGGAGATGCCCGGCTTCCTGGCAGAGCGGGCACGGGGCGAACGCTGAGGGGCTGCTGGGAGGGCGGAGATGGTGCGCTGGGTGGCGGCTGTACCTGTAATGGCGGGGGGCACGGATGGTGCCACCCCCGCAAGGGAGCTCCCTTCCGAGGACGTGTCCGTGTCGCTGCAGGGTCCAGTCGTCCCCGTTGTGGAGCTCCCCTCGCCCTCCGTCTCACTGGTCCAGTCAGACTCTGTGGCATGGCCCTCCTGGGCCATGTGAGATGCAGCTCCCTCCTGCCCCGATGCCACTTCTCCTCCGCCTGATGATGCTGATGCACACAAGCACAGAAAGACAAAAAAAAGGGGGGGGGGAGAGAGAAATAAAGAGATTTTGAGTACATGGATCACCGGTACAGTTAGCGGACATGACAGACACAGATGCCCCCTGCACTAAGTTGCGCACTTGGGGTCCGCTACGCATTCCGTGGAACATGCCCTACACGCCTAGAGTTGACAACTGCACCCATGGATGACACTGCCCAGGGATGGCTGTACTGGCACACTACTGAGGGTGGTGGCTGGGGACACAGGGGCTTACGGGGGTGCCCAGCCTACAGATATCGCCCTGGCCTAGGGGGACCCACAGCCCTCCTCCCCCACCCAGACACCTCCACTGCGCGACAACAGAGTAGATTATGCTTGTACTCACCCCCTTGTGTCTGCTGTGCTGCCCTCACGCGCCCATCCAAATCAGGGTAGGCCACCGCCAGGATCCGGAACATCAGGGGGGTCAGTTGACGGCAGGCACCCCGCCTACGTTGGGAGGCCATCCCCAGCAGAGACTCGGCGGTCTTCTTGGTCCCGCAGCGGATGTCCTCCCACCTCTTGCGGCAGTGGGTGCCCCGTCGATGGTGGACCCCCAGGGTCCGGACTTCCTTGGCGATGGCACGCCAAATCCCGATCTTCTCATGGGCGCGGACCTATGTGACACGTACAGGGACGGAGAAATACCACGTTCAAGTTTGTCTGCATTTTCGTTGCCAGTGGCCCAATGCCCCCCATCCCCGCCAGGCCCCCCGTCAGGCCCCCCTGCCAGGCCCAACATGCCCCCCATCCCCGCCAGGCCCCCCGCCTGGCCCAACGCCCCCCATCCCCGCCAGGCCCCCCGCCATGCCCCCCGCCAGGCCCAACATGCCCCCCATCCCCGCCAGGCCCCCCGCCAGGCCCCCCGCCAGGCCCCCTGCCAGGCCCAACATGCCCCCCATCCCCGCCAGGCCCCCCGCCAGGCCCCCCTGCCAGGCCCAACATGCCCCCCATCCCCGCCAGGCCCCCCGCCAGGCCCAACATGCCCCCCATCCCCGCCAGGCCCCCCCGCCAGGCCCAACATGCCCCCCATCCCCGCCAGGCCCCCCGCCAGGCCCCCAAGCCAGCCAGTGGCCCCAAATCCATATTGAATTAAACTCACTTGTTGGTCTGGAGGACCGTAGAGTAGCGCATACTGAGAGAGGACCCCATCCACAAGTTTCTCCAACTCCTCTCCAGTGAAGGCAGGGGCCCTTTCCCCAGGCGCAGCAGCCATTGTCCCTTCCAGACCGAGGTCACAGCAACACTTGCAGTATAGGTCCTCTCCTGTGAAAGTTCAAGTCGCGAGTGAATAAGTAGATAGAAAATGGCGGTCACGCCCGCGGCGGTGCGTACCGCGGCGGTGCGTATCGCCACCGCCGGCGCCCTTCGCCATTGGCTCCTGAAACCCATAGGCTTCAATGTTAACCAATGCGGCTTCGCGCCGCGGTCTTCGACCGCCGACCGCCGCGGTGTGCCACGCCAGCGCATTGACCTCACATCCCATTGTCACACTTCACAGGTCAGGCAGCCGCCATTTCGAGGGTCCACATGGCTCAATTTCAACTGCGTCACACAGGCCTAGGCCTTGCATAGCCACTCAGACACGCCATTCACTGCATAGAGAATCGTTTACTGTGCAAGCTGTGAGTATGTACCTGTGGGTTGCTTGACTGTGTGCTCCATGTTGTCCTTCCTAGGCACCGTCCGCTGGGTTTGGCGAGGAGACGGATGAATCCTCCCGTGTACAGGCCGCTGGTGGACCTGTCGACAATGGAAGCACGCCACATTATCCTGACCTACCGGCTTGACCGTGCCACTATACATGAACTGTGTGCCCAGCTGGAGCCCGACCTGATGTCCCCCATCCGCCAACCCACAGGGATTCCCCCTCTGGTGCAGGTCCTGTCAGTACTCCATTTCTTGGCAAGTGGGTCATTTCAGACAACAGTGGGAATTGCTTCTGGGATGTCTCAGCCCATGTTTTCGAAGGTGTTATCCAGAGTGTTGTCTGCCCTGATGAAATACATGAGGAGCTACATCCTTTTCCCTGAGGTGGGCGAATTGGCTACAGTGAAGGGTGATTTCTATGCCCTTGGACATATTCCCAACGTCATTGGTGCCATTGATGGGACCCATGTGGCTTTGGTTCCCCCAAGAGACAGGGAGCAGGTGTACAGGAACAGAAAAAGTTACCATTCCATGAACATCCAGGTGGTGTGTTTGGCTGACCAGTACATCTCGCATGTAAATGCCAAATTCCCTGGGTCAGTGCATGACGCCTACATCCTAAGGAATAGCAGCATCCCTTACGTGATGGAACAGCTAGAGAGACACCGTGTATGGCTATTGGGGGACTCTGGGTACCCCAACCTGTCGTGGCTACTGACCCCAGTAAGGAATCCCCGGACCAGGGCAGAGGAACGGTACAATGAGGCCCATGGGCGTACTAGGAGGGTGATCGAACGCACCTTCGGCCTCCTAAAGGCCAGGTTTCGGTGCCTGCATATGACAGGTGGATCCCTAATGTACTCACCTAAGAAGGTGTGTCACATCATCGTGGCCTGCTGCATGCTTCACAACCTGGCTTTGCGCCGCCAGGTGCCTTTCCTGCAGGAGGATGGTCCAGATGGTGGTGTTGTGGCAGCTGTGGAACCTGTGGAGAGTGAAGAGGAGGAAGACGACGGGGATGAAACAGACAACAGGGACAGAATCATTGCACAGTACTTCCAATAGGACACAGGTAACAATTCAAACATAATTTAGTAAATGTAAAATACTCTCCTGCATCTCTGCTGCCTGTCTATTTGCCCCAGTGTATGATGACGGAGTTGTGGCTTTTCCCTCCCTATTTCAGATCTGGGGTCCCCACTACGAGTCCTGTGCTTCGTTTCCCCATGGACTACAGCTTTGTGGCAGCTGTTTGTTGACTTCACTATGTACAAGGACTTATTTGCACTGTCATGTCAATTACAATATTTTGAACTCACAGCCAGACTCCAGATAGTTTTGTGCAAAATAGGTGTTTATTTCAGTGCTCAAAATGGGATGGGTGGTTTCAAGTGGGTGGGGGCTATGGTGAAGGAATGTCCATGGCAGAGTCCAGAGTAACAGTCACACAGGTGCATTGTCCATAGGCCTGTGGAGAGATGGAGCATGGGCAGTTCAAGGATGGACAGGGTGACAATGTGGGACAGTGGGATGACATCAGGTGGTATCCTTTGCTGGCGGGGGTCTTGACATCCTACTCTGTCTTCTTGCGAGATCTCAGGGCCCTCTTGCGGGGTGGTTCTTCTCCTGCAGGAGGTGGGGGTCTGGTGGGCTGCTGTTGTGCGGGGGCCTCCTGTCCACTAGCGCCGGCGGAGGTGGTTGGCTGTTCTTGGTCCAGGCTAGTGGCAGGGGCCCTTTGATGTTGTTGAGTGTCCGTCCTGGTGTTGATGAGTTCCTGCAGCAGCCCTACCATGGTAACCAGGGTGGAGGTGAGGGCTCTGATGTCCTCCCTGTACCCCCGATGGTGTTCCTTCTGCAGTACCTGGATCTCCTGGAACCTGGCCAGTACCGTCGCCATCGTCTCCTGGGAGCGGTTGTATGCTCCCATGATGGTGGTGAGGGCCTCGTGGAGAGTGGGTTCCCTGGGCCCGTCCCCCCCCTGTCGCACAGCTGCCCTCCGAGTTGCCCTGTTTCCCTGGGCCTCTGCCCCCTGGCCGGTGTGCCCACTACCACTGCCCCCAGGTCCCTGTTGTTGTTGGGGTGGTGGGTTATCCTGGGTGCCCTGTAGTGGTAGACACACCGCAGATTGACGCGCCCTGGAGACAGAGGCATGGGCCCGCTGGGTGGGAGCTGTGCTGGTGTTCCCAGAGGGGTTTGGGTCTGTAGTGGCCTGTGCCTGTGTGAGGGGAACCGACTGTCCAGAGGTCCCCGATGGTCCGGGCTGGTCATCAGTGTCCAGGTCGACAGAGCTGCTGTCATCGCTGACGGCCTCTTGGGTGGGGGGTGTGGAGAATTCTGGGCCCTCCGTGGCGGTGTGTTGGCGGTCGGGTCCTGCAGGGGTATAGAGGTATGGTTATAGTTTCAATGTGTGCCATATGGGTGTATCTGTGGGTTCCCGTGTCCCCAAGTGCTGGCATTCGTGTGTGGGGGCTTTGGTGAGGGTGGCTTGTGGGGGGGATGTGCATATGCATTGGGCATGCTTTGGTGATGGGTGTCCATGCTTAGTGGACGCATGCAGTCCTAGGTTTTGGGATGTGTGGGTTGTGATGGTGAGACATTGGCAGGGAATAGGTGTGCTGGGGGTGGGGGTGGGGGTGAGGATGGTGGTGGGGGTGAGGATGGTGGTGGGGGTGAGGGTGGGGGTGAGGATGGTGGTGGGGGTGAGGGTGAGGATGGGGGTGGGGGTGAGGGTGGGGTTCGAGGATGGGGGTGAGGGTTGGGGTATGATTTGGCATGCAGGTGGGGGGGAAGCAGTATTGAAGCTTCAACTTACCAGAATCCATTCCTCCGCCGACTCCTGCGAGGCCGTCAGGATGCAGGATGTTCAAGACTTCCTCCTCCCATGTTGTAAATTGTGGGGGTTGAGGTGGGGGTCCTCCGCCAGTCTTCTGCACGGCGATGTTGTGCCTGGATACCATGGAACGCACCTTCCCCCGTAGGTCGTTCCATCGCTTCCTGATGTCTTCCCGATTTCTGGGGTGCTGTCCCACAGCGTTGACCCTGTCGACAATCCTCTGCCATAGCTCCGTCCTCCGGGCAATGCTGGTGTATTGGACCTGTGTGCCGAAGAGCTGGGGCTCTACCCGAACGATTTCCTCCACCATGGCCCTGAGTTCTTCGTCTGAGAAGCGGGGGTGTCTTTGGGGTGCCATGGAGTGGTGTGTATGATGTGTGGGGTGGAGTATGTGTAGTTAAGTGTGTTGAGTGTGGTGGTGTGTGTTGTTTTGTGTGTGGATATTGTGTGGGTGATGGTGTAGTGTGCCTCTGTGTGATGGTGTTCTGTGATCGCTGCTGTGTCTCTCAGTGCTTCTTTTTGGATTTTGGTCGAAGGGGTTTGTGGGTGATGTGGGTGTGTGTTTTATATTGTATTGTGTGTGTGGGAGTGGTGTGTGTATGTGTATCAGGTGTGTGGAATTCAAATCGTCCAATGTGGCTGAGTTTTGTTTGTTTGTGTGTATTCTGACCGCGGCGGTGTGTACCGCCAATGGAAAACCGCGTTTGAAAGACCGCCGCGTGGATTCGTGGGTCGTAATGGCATGGGCGTATTTCTGTTGGCGTGACGGTGGAGGTTTGGTCACCTCCACTTTTCCGCCGACCGCTGGTCTGGCGGTCTGTTGTGGCTGTCGGATTTTCGGAGGTTTGGCTGCTGCGGGTCAGAATGACCGTGGCGGATTACCGCGACCGCGGCGGAATTATGGAGGATTTCTGACCGGCGGTAGGCGCCTTTTACCGCCGAGGTCAGAATGACCACCTTTTTATTGTCTAAGTGGTGATAAGTGGAGAATAGATCTGCAATAGAGTGGTTACGCCCTTTATCATACACTTTATGGTTATTTCCCTATGGGGATGTAAACCACCCTGTTTGGAAATTTTTACCTAACCAACAGTGTGAGTGTAAATTCTCAGAGTTCCTATTAGTATGTTTTAAAGTTGTGCAGTGGAATTGGTCCACTGGGCCTATGTCAAATGAAGAGAATGCTAGACACGGATGCTGTCTCATCAAAGCCATAGCTGGGCAAAACGTTTGTCTGTGTGGCTCTAAGAGAGAACAGGGTTGCTGTTTGTCTTGAGTTGGAGCAGGGCAGGGCTGCTGTCCTATAAGCTCCACACTAGGACAGGGCTTCTGTCCTAAGTGTTTAGAGGCAGGGCAGGGCTGCTGCACTGAAGTTTCTCTGGGAGGGCTGGAGGGATGCTCCATATTTACTAGAATGGTGCAGTTTTGCACATCTGTTTTAGTAGTTCCACAGAGAGGTACTTTTACCTCTGGGAGTCCAGGTGTGGTAGCTGATGGTTCGCTTGGTACAGTTTCCATCCCAGGAGAGGTTTCTCCCACCACAGAAATGGTATCCTCAGTGGCAGGGTGGGGAAGGGGTATTTTTATACCCTTCTTACATGTTGATGGAGAGGGATCCTGAGATTTCAGGCATTTTTCTCTCCTTTGCTTTTTCATTTCACCTGAAATTAGAGGAAGCAATTCCTCAGGGATACCTAGCATGATGCATGGGTCCTAACCTCTGCCTCAGCCCAACCTGAGGCCTCTAGGTCATTCCCTAAGAGACAATCTACAGGTAAACTAGGTGATACCACCACCTGCTTAGGGCCAGTAACTCCACCCCAACTATGTTGAACTACAGGTAAGGGGAGAGACTGAGTGGAGTTATTGATCTCAGTACCTTGGTACTTCTGTCCAAGGAGGTGCTTTGCAGGTGACACCAAGTGTTCAGTCAGAAAAGTGATACTGGCACCTTTGTCCCATTTATTAAGATTGACTACCTGTACTTATCCATGTTAAGGGGACAAGCAGCCGGGGAGGCAAGGCCAATGTGTAGGAGGCTGGCCTGGTTTGTAGTGGGTACCAAGGGGTACTTACACTCTGCACCAGGTCCAGTTATCCCTTATTAGTGTAGAAGAGGTGTTTCTAGCAGCTTAGGCTGATAGAAGGTAGCTACAGCTGAGCAGCTAAGGCTGAACTAGGAGACATGCAAAGCTCCTACTATACCACTGGTGTCATATGCACAATATCATAAGAAAACACAATACACAGACATACTAAAAATAAAGGTACTTTATTTTTATGACAATATGCCAAAAGTATCTCAGTGAGTCCCCTCAGTATGAGGATAGCAAATATACACAAGATATATGTACACAACACCAAAAATATGCAGTAATAGCAAAAGGAAGTAATGCAAGCAATGTATAGTCACTATAGATTACAATGAGAGCACATAGGTATAGGGGCAACACGAACCATATACTCCAAAAGTGGAATGCGAACCACGAATTGACCCCAAACCTATGTGAGCTTGTAGAGGGTCGCTGGGACTGTAAGAAAACAGTGAGGATTAGAAAAATAGCCCACCCCAAGACCCTGAAATGTAGGTGTAAAGCGCAACTATATTCCCCAGAGAGCACAGAAGTCGTAATAGGGGAATTCTGCAAGGAAGACTAACACCAGCAATGCAACAAAGGTGGATTTCCAGACGAGAGTACCTGTGGAACAAGGGGACCAAGTCCAAGAGTCGCGACAAAGTCGAGATTGGGCAGATGCCCAGGAAATGCCAGCTGAGGATGCAAAGAAGCTGCCACTGGATGGTAGAAGCTGTGGATTTTGCAAGAACGAAGAGGACTAGGAACTTCCCCTTTGGAGGATGGATGTCCCACGTCGTGAAGAAGCTTGCAGAGGTGTTCCCACGCAGAAAGACCGCAAACAAGCCTTGCTAGCTGCAAGGGTCGCGGTTAGGGTTTTTGGATGCTGCTGTGGCCCAGGAGGGACCAGGATGTCGCCATTTGCGTGAGGAGACAGAGGGGGCGCCCAGCAAGATAGGGAGCCCTCACAGAAGCAGGCAGCACCCGCAGAAGTGCTGGAACAGGCACTATGAAGAGGAGTGAACCGGAGCTCACCCGAAGTCACAAAAGGAGATCCCACGACGCCGTAGGACAGGAGGTTGTGCACTGCAGGTTAGAGTGTCGGGGACCCAGGCTTGGCTGTGCACAAAGGAAATTCTGGAAGAGTGCACAGAAGCCGGAGTAGTTGCAAATCACGCGGTACCCAGCAATGCAGTCTAGCGTGGGGAGGCAAGGACACACCTCCACCAAACCTGGACTGAAGAGTCACTGGACTGTGGGAGTCACTTGGACAGAGTTGCTGAGTTCCAGGGACCACGCTCGTCGTGCTGAGAGGGGACCCAGAGGACCGGTGATGCAGTTCTTTTGGTGCCTGCGGTTGCAGGGGAAGGATTCCGTCGTCCCACGGGAGATTTCTTCGGAGCTTCTAGTGCAGAGAGGAGGCAGACTACCCCCACAGCATGCACCACCAGGAAAACAGTTGAGAAGGCGGCAGGATCAGCGATACAAGGTTGCAGTAGTCATCTTTGCTACTTTGTTGCAGTTTTTCAGGCTTCCTGAGCAGTCAGTGGTCGATTCCGTGGCAGAAGGTGAAGAGGGAGATGCAGAGGAACTCTGATGAGCTCTTGCATTAGTTATCTAAAGAATTCCCCAAAGCAGAGACCCTAAATAGCCAGAAAAGGAGGTTTGGCTACCTAGGAAGGAGGATAGGCTAGCAACACAGGTAAGAGCCTATCAGGAGGAGTCTCTGACGTCACCTGCTGGCACTGGCCACTCAGAGCAGTCCAGTGTGCCAGCAGCACCTCTGTTTCCAAGATGGCAGAGGTCTGGAGCACACCGGAGGAGCTCTGGGCACCTCCCCTGTGAGGTGCAGGTCAGGGGAGTGGTCACTCCCCTTTCCTTTGTCCAGTTTCACACCAGAACAGGGCTGGGGGATCCCTGAACCGGTGTAGACTGGCTTATGCAGAGATGGGCACCATCTGTGCCCATCAAAGCATTTCCAGAGGCTGGGGGAGGCTACTCCTCCCCAGCCCAGACACCTTTTTCCAAAGGGAGAGGGTGTAACACCCTCTCTCTGAGGAAGTCCTTTGTTCTGCCTGCCTGGGCCAAGCCTGGCTGGACCCCAGGAGGGCAGAAACCTGTCTGAGGGGTTGGCAGCAGCAGCAGCTGCAGTGAAACCCCGGGAAAGGTAGTTTGGCAGTACCCGGGTCTGTGCTAGAGACTCGGGGGATCATGGAATTGTCTCCCCAATGCCAGAATGGCATTGGGCTGACAATTCCATCATCTTAGACATGTTACATGGCCATGTTCGGAGTTACCAATGTGACGCTATACATAGGTAGTGACCTATGTATAGTGCACGTGTGGAATGGTGTCCCCGCACTCACAAAGCCTGGGGAATTTGCCCTGAACGATGTGGGGGAACCTTGGCTAGTGCCAGGGTGCCCACACACTAAGTAACTTAGCACCCAACCTTTACCAGGTAAAGGTTAGACATATAGGTGACTTATAAGTTACTTAAGTGCAGTGGTAAATGGCTGTGAAATAACGTGGACATTATTTCACTCAGGCTGCAGTGGCAGGCTTCTGTAAGAATTGTCAGAGCTCCCTATGGGTGGCAAAAGAAATGCTGCAGCCCATATGGATCTCCTGGAACCCCAATACCCTGGGTACCTCAGTACCATATACTAGGGAATTATAAGGGTGTTCCAGTATGCCAATGTGAATTGGTGAAATTGGTCACTGTATGAAAGTACCATCTTGCCTGGCATGTTACCCCCATTTTTCACTGTATATATGTTGTTTTAGTTGTATGTGTCACTGGGACCCTGCCAGCCAGGGCCCCAGTGCTCATAAGTGTGCCTGAATGTGTTACCTGTGTTATGACTAACTGTCTCACTGAGGCTCTGCTAACCAGAACCTCAGTGGTTATGCTCTCTCATTTCTTTCAAATTGTCACTAACAGGCTAGTGACCAATTTTACCAATTTACATTGGCTTACTGGAACACCCTTATAATTCCCTAGTATATGGTACTGAGGTACCCAGGGTATTGGGGTTCCAGGAGATCCCTATGGGCTGCAGCATTTCTTTTGCCACCCATAGGGAGCTCTGACAATTCTTACACAGGCCTGCCACTGCAGCCTGAGTGAAATAACGTCCACGTTATTTCACAGCCATTTTACACTGCACTTAAGTAACTTATAAGTCACCTATATGTCTAACCTTTACCTGGTAAAGGTTAGGTGCAAAGTTACTTAGTGTGAGGGCACCCTGGCACTAGCCAAGGTGCCCCCACATTGTTCAGGGCCAATTATCCGGACTTTGTGAGTGCGGGGACACCATTACACGCGTGCACTACATATAGGTCACTACCTATATGTAGCTTCACAATGGTAACTCCGAATATGGCCATGTAACATGTCTATGATCATGGAATTGCCCCCTCTATACCATCCTGGCATAGTTGGCACAATCCCATGATCCCAGTGGTCTGTAGCACAGGCCCTGGTACTGCCAAACTGCTTTTCCCGGGGTTTCACTGCAGCTGCTGCTGCTGCCAACCCCTCAGACAGGCTTCTGCCCTCCTGGGGTCCAGCCAGGCCTGGCCCAGGATGGCAGAACAAAGGACTTCCTCTGAGAGAGGGTATTACACCCTCTCCCTTTGGAAAATGGTGTGAAGGCAGGGGAGGAGTAGCCTCCCCCAGCCTCTGGAAATGCTTTCATGGGCACACATGGTGCCCATTTCTGCATAAGCCAGTCTACACCGGTTCAGGGACCCCTTAGCCCTGCTCTGGCGCAAAACTGGACAAAGGAAAGGGGAGTGACCACTCCCCTGACCTGCACCTCCCCTGGGAGGTGCCCAGAGCTCCTCCAGTGTGCTCCAGACCTCTGCCATCTTGGAAACAGAGGTGCTGCTGGCACACTGGACTGCTCTGAGTGGCCAGTGCCACCAGAGACTCCTTCTGATAGGCTCCTTCAGGTGTTGCTAGCCTATCCTCTCTCCTAGGTAGCCAAACCCTCTTTTCTGGCTATTTAGGGTCCCTGTCTCTGGCAATTCCTTAGATAACGAATGCAAGCGCTCATCCGAGTTCCTCTGCATCTCTCTCTTCACCTTCTGCCAAGGAATCGACTGCTGACCGCACTGGAAGCCTGCAAAACTGCAACAAAGTAGCAAAGACGACTACTGCAACTCTGTAACGCTGATCCTGCCGCCTTCTCGACTGTTTTCCTGGTGGTGCATGCTGTGGGGGTAGTCTGCCTCCTCTCTGCACTAGAAGCTCCGAAGAAATCTCCCGTGGGTCGACAGAATCGTCCCCCTGCAACCGCAGGCACCAAAGAACTGCATCACCGGTCCCCTGGGTCTCCTCTCAGCACGACGAGCGAGGTCCCTTGAATCCAGCAACTCTGTCCAAGTGACTCCCACAGTCCAGTGACTCTTCAGTCCAAGTTTGGTGGAGGTAAGTCATTGCCTCCCCACGCCAGACTGCATTGCTGGGAACCGCGACTTTTGCAGCTACTCCGGCCTCCGTGCACTTCCGGCGGAAATCCTTTGTGCACAGTCCAGCCTGGGTCCACGGCACTCTAACCTGCATTGCACGACCTCCTAAGTTGTCCTCCGGCGACGTGGGACTCCTTTGTGCGACTTCGGGTGAGCACCGTTTCACGCATCCTTGTAGTGCCTGTTTCTGGCACTTCTGCGGGTGCTGCCTGCTGCTGAGAGGGCTCATTGTCTTGCTCGACGCCCCCTCTGTCCCCAGACGCAATTGGCAACATCCTGGTCCCTCATGGGCTACAGCAGCATCCAAAAACACTAACCGCACGATTTGCAGCTAGCAAGGATTGTTGGCGGTCTTTCGGCGGGAAAACACTTCTGCACGACTCTCCACGGCGTGTGGGATCCATCTTCCAAAGGGGAAGTCTCTAGCCCTTGTCGTTCCTGCGGAAACCTCAGCTTCTACTGTCCAGTAGCAGCTTCTTTGCACCCACAGCTGGCATTTCCTGGGCATCTGCCCATCTCCGACTTGCTTGTGACTTTTGGACTTGGTCCCCTTGTTCCACAGGTACCCTCGACTGGAAATCCATCATTGTTGCATTGTTGGTTTGTGTCTTTCCTGCAGAATTCCCCTATCACGACTTCTATGTCCTTTGGGGAACTTTAGTGCACTTTGCACTCACTTTTCAGGGTCTTGGGGTGGGCTATTTTTCTAACCCTTACTATTTTCTAATAGTCCCAGCGACCCTCTACAAGGTCACATAGGTTTGGGGTCCATTCGTGGTTCTCATTCCACTTTTGGAGTATATGGTTTGTGTTGCCCCTATCCCTATGTGTCCCCATTGCATCCTATTGTAACTATACATTGTTTGCACTGTTTTCTAATACTATTACTGCATATTTTGGTATTGTGTACATATATCTTGTGTATATTTGCTATCCTCATACTGAGGATATACTCTGAGATACTTTGGCATATTGTCATAAAAATAAAGTACCTTTATTTTTAGTATATCTGTATATTGTGTTGTCTTATGATATTGTGCATATGACACTAGTGGTACTGTAGGAGCTTCACTCGTCTCCTAGTTCAGCCTAAGCTGCTCTGCTAAGCTACCATCATCTATCAGCCTATGCTGCTAGACACCCTATACACTAATAAGGGATAACTGGGCCTGGTGCAAGGTGCAAGTACCCCTTGGTACTCACTACAAGCCAGTCCAGCCTCCTACAGTCACTAGCCTGTTAGTGACAATTTGTAAAGAGAGAGCATAACCACTGAGGTTCTGGTTAGCAGAGCCTCAGTGAGACAGTTAGGCATCACACAGGGAACACATACATATAGGCCACAAACTTATGAGCACTGGGGTCCTGGCTAGCAGGGTCCCAGTGACACATAACAAACATACTGAAGACATAGGGTCTTCACTATGAGCACTGGGCCCTGGCTAGCAGGATCCCAGTGAGACAGATATGTCAGAAAACACCCTGACATATACTCACAAACAGGCCAAAAGTTGGGGTAACAAGGCTAGAAAGAGGCTACTTTCTCACACAATGCCACCAGGTGTAACAGAAATTGTCTTGGGACTGTCTACCCATGTTTCTATTATGGTCTCAAAGTGAACCCAACTACACCTTTAGTTTGACTATTGCCAGTACTCCCACGACTATTACCACTACTGCTACGTGCACTAGAGTTTGATGTATTAGTGGTGGTAGGCTGAGGGGCTTTACTTGGGCAGGACTTCTCCCCTGGCCAATGGCATTTACCTCTGCTCACATAGCACCAAGGCTTTTTCTGATTGTGTGAAAAGTTAGAAGAAGATGAAGAAGTTTTATCCCCACCCTTAGAGAAGTGTTTTGGACCTGAAGAAGGATCTTTGTGTTTACTTTTATCCCCATGCGTGTCCTGAGATTTCTCACCATCATTCTTTTTGCTGACTTTGTCATCCCCTGTATGAGCTTTT
Source organism: Pleurodeles waltl (assembly GCF_031143425.1). Taxonomy (NCBI): domain Eukaryota; kingdom Metazoa; phylum Chordata; class Amphibia; order Caudata; family Salamandridae; genus Pleurodeles; species Pleurodeles waltl. The sequence continues at coordinate 692,130,230 of NC_090448.1, read as the reverse complement.
CTGCTCACCCTTGTTCTGACCCATTTGTCTGCCTTCTTTCCCAATTCTTGGGGAGAGGTCAGATCTGAGCCCACAAGATACTGATGCAACAAATCAGACACACAATTGTTCAATATGTGCTCTCTCAGAATTAAGATATATAGGCTTTCATAGTCAGTCACCTTATTGCCATTTAACCAAACTTTCTAGGGCCTTCACTGAACAGTCCATACAATCTGTCCAATCCAGTGAGGACTCCTTTCTGGTCTGTCTGAACTTTATCCTGTATTGTTCAGTGGTTAAGCCCAGACCATCTAAGAGTGCTCTTTTGAGTATATGGTAGTTACCTGCTTCATCCTCCCTGACAATACGGAGTCTGTCTCTCCCTTTGCCAGTGAAAGATAGCCACAGGATAGCAGCTCACTGAACTTGATGGATCCTCTGAACTTTACAGGCCATCTGAAGTGCAGCAAACCACTTATAGATGTCATCCCCATTGTAAGGGAGAACAACTTTGTGCAGATTGCTGGAATCAATTGTAGGTTCCCCAACACTGGAGTTCCTGAAACCGCTGCTGCCACCATGGGGAACTAACCCCAACCCCTGCCTTTCCCCTTCCACAGCCAGGGATTCCCCGTCTAAGGCTACCTGTTGCTGCTTTAACCTCAGTGTGGCCTCCTCTAACCTCAGCTTTCTATCTAGGGAATGGTCCTCAGGGTTTGGAAGTATGGGATGCTTCTGAAACAGCAGTAACATTGGAATTGGCAGAGGCTGATCATTCACTAACTTTAGCCACCCTAGTGACCTGGCCTCTAGGTGTGAAGGGAGCCCTATTAGTGTGTGCACCCTTCTCACTCCCAGCTACACCAGGGGGTTTGTTGACAGAAAGATCATGACCCTCCCAAGGATTATCAGAATGCTCCTCTGAGTCTACCTGGTTGGAAGTTTCCTCTACTTCCCTCTCTGGCTGTTCCTGACCACTGCTAAGTCCCAGGTCATCCTTCAGGAGAAGATTTAAAAGGAATTCTTTATTGGGGTTCCTCCCAATCCCTAAATTCCATTCAATGCAGAGACCGCTCAAACTTTTAAAGTTTAGATTCTCATATGTTGTCTTTAGAACTCTAGGGGTAGCTTCTAAAATAGACATGTTGAAAGAAAGAGTTTAGGAAGGAGAGTAAAAAGTTAGTAGAGTAGTAGGCCTAACTTTTTAGAGAAAAGAAAAAACTGTTCAGAAACTTTAAAAAACATTTGTAAAGTTTAAAGATATTTTTAGAAAGTTAGAAATTACTTCTAGGTACAATTATGTATAGCTCTAAGTATTGGAGCAAGCTTTTCTTGTGAAAAGCCCTAGTAACAAGGTGGTAAAACAATTGCAAGTACTTATTCCACAGCAGCACCACCAATGTAGGAGGCTGGCCTGGTTTGTAGTGGGTACCTTGGGTACTTTGGGTACTTACACCTTATACCAGGTGCAGTTATCCCTTATTAGTGAAATGTAGTAGTGTTCAAGCAGCTTAGGCTGACAGAGGTAGCTGTAGCAGAGCAGCTTAGGCTAAACTAGGAGACATGCAAAGCTCTTGCAATACCACTGTAGTTACACAGTACTTATACACAATAAAAGACAATATCTCAGATGCAATACTCCTTCTGGAGGTATTCCCAAGTCCTTGCATCACATGCACCAATCACCTAATGTGACTTTAGCCTTTATAAGTCTTAACCTCAAACGTCATATCCTCTTTCTTTGCTGCTTCGCAGCAGATAAGTAACATTTTCTCTCTCTATGACTTATATTGTATGCATTTAATCAATCTATATTTGTATTTACTAAATTTACAAGCGACGCGATTCCGCTCGCTTTCCGTTTTAATTTTAACGTTCTATCGGCTTTCCACCAAGTTTTGGCATTGATTTATGTCCCCTTTTGTTGTGGAGCGAAGCGGGAGTACTCTACGCAGCTAGCGCGTAGTCTGTTTACTATGGCAACGAGGGTTTGCGTGCGCGCGCGTTTCTGATGAGCCGATCTCCTTTCCCTGTGTTCTTCATGGAGATCGGCTCGTTCGGAGCAGCGCCCTGGGCATCGACGGTTGTATTTTTGGGTGGACAGAGAGTTAAGGCACCTCCCTGACACCCAGCTTAAATCCTTGCTGGGTTGTAAAATTAATATAAGGCTTTGCCTAGAGTGTTACTTACAGGCAGCTTCCTCCACATTTATTTTTGTATATATATATTTGTACTTATATTTATATATTTATATATATATTTATATATATTTTAAAGTGCCTGTAAGGGGTTTCCACTCCCCCTTTATTTTTTTGACTGTGTTGTGAGTTTATTAATAATACCTATGGCTCAGTGGAGTGACCAGGACGCACGGTACTACCCTGACGATACTGACAACCAATTGGAGGTGAATTTGGTTGAGGCACTAGATTCCAGAGTGCAACAGTCAGTTAATGATGCCTTGGTGAGAGCGCTTGGCCCATTCTCACGGCAATTGTTACAATACGCCCAATCTCAGGGCTCGATGGCTGACAATGCATCCCCCCTCTCAGAAGAAACTATTCCTAAGGTACCCTCAAAGTCCAAGGCTAAATCTAAGAACCTGGTAAGGGATGATCCTTCTGGAGATTTACATGCAGATATGTTTGAAAAACTGTGTAAGAAAAGGAGTGCGGAACATAACTATAGCAGTCAACAGGATTCCTCCTCATCTGGGGATTCTGACGATCCTGATTCGGATGACTTAAACGAACCAGCTCCCAGTAAAAAAGCGAAAAAACAACCTCTGACCCTTCATTTGTTAGACTTTGACCCTTCAGATATTATGCACCCTAGGTCCTCTAATTGGGTTCCAACTTCGGAAGTTGCTCAATATGTACATGCAAACATAAGAAAAAGCTTTGATAAGGAGGTTCGCTCTCGACTTAAGGCGGAATGCCCTAGACCAGATCTGGACAATAATGTGATGGACACTCCAGAAATTGACCCAAATATGGTAACCTTTTTGAAAAAATACGTGAAGGATCCCAAAAAAGGTTTAGACAGATCTTGGCGCCTCTGTCAAGATAAATTGCTTGATATGTCAGGCCTGTTAGCAAAAATCTTAGATTTGGCTGTCGCTTCCAAAGAGTCGGACACCCCTGTTAACACAGACGTCCTCTTAGGCTGGGCTCAGAGAGCGGTGTGCCTTTTAGGTAATACTAATTGTGCTATTCCCACCGAGCGCAGAAAGTCTATACTCATGCGGATGGATCCTAAATTAGTAGATCTAGCATCTTCAGAAGCGGGACCGGCGGCCGAAGGCCTCCTTTTTGGCTCGTCCTTCATTAAAGAACTGGCAAAATTTTGCTCTACTTTCTCCACCCTTGATAAGGCTCAGTTGTCCCACAAAAAAGTTTTTAGGAGATGCCTTTTTATCAGGCCTGGGCGTTATGGTGGACGAATGCCCGGCCGAGGTAGTTTTGTCAGTCCCCAAAACTATTACGCAAGAGGTAGAGGTAACTGGTTTGGAGACCAAGCAGATGCCACTTTCTACCCTTCCCGCTTCCGAGGAGGGAGGTCCAGATTCCGCAGGGGGCACCGCAGAGGTCAACAAGGAGCTATACAAGACTCCTCCTTTACCGGTAAGCATTGTTCACCATTCACAAGTTATGCTTGGAGGAAGAGTGAGACTGTTTGTGGGCAAATGGAAAGAGATCTCTGGGGATCCTTGGGTTATTCAGACTGTGACAGGTTTTCATCTGGAGTTTATCAGCACTCCGATCCAATTATCCCTTCCTGTAAATATGAGTTTTTCCCCAAAAAATCAGAATTTTATAGATTTAGAGGTGCAAGCTTTATTAAACAAAGGAGCGGTAATTTTTTCAACCCCTCTCCCTTCCGGGTTCTGCAATCCCATCTTTGTAGTAGACAAGAAGGGAGGAGGTCATCGTCTGGTGTTGAATTTAAAAGACTTCAATTCTTGGTGAGTGTACAGACACTTCAAGATGGAAGAGATTTACATGTTGAGAGATATCCTTTTAGAAGGGGACTGGATGGTTCGGTTAGATCTAAAGGATGTGTACCTCTCAATTCCAATTTTTGCCCCTCACATGAGATTCCTTCAATTTCAGTGGAAGGGTCATTGGATGGAGTTCACGGCTCTCCCGTTCGGCCTGTCTTCGGCCCCATGGTGTTTCACAAAACTGTTGAGACCAGTGGTGGAATGGCTAAGAACCAAGGGTGTTCGCCTTATAATATACCTTGTCGACATCTTATTGATGGCTCAAGACTCCCTGACTTTGTTGACGCATTTGAATTGAACAATCAGTCTGTTACAGGATTTAGGTTTCCTTATCAATGCGCAGAAGTCATTGTTGAAACCATCCCAAGTGATAGAGTTTTTGGGTTTCAAGATCGATTCGATTCACTCGCAATTGATTCTTCCTGCGTTAAAAATTCGCAACATCGAGAGGCAGTTGAGATCGGCTTTAATCAGTCCGACAATTTCTCTAAGGAGCATTCCTCATCTGGTGGGCCTGTTAGCCTCCTCCATTCAGGCAATTTTTCCTGCCCCCTTGCATTATCGAGCTCTACAGAGACTGAAGATCCAATACTTGAGACAGGGTTTGAGTTACTCAGCTTTGATTCCTTTGACCCCAGAGGTCAAGAAAGAGATTCAGTGGTGGCTTCACCACGTAGAAGCATGGAATGCCAGGGTCAAATTCGGATCTCATCCAGACATTGTCATAGAATCAGACGCCAGCCAGTGGGGTTGGGGTGCCCGCTGCGGCTCGGTAGTGACAGGGGGCCGTTGGTCAATGAAGGAACAAGATCGTCACATCAATTGCTTAGAACTTCTAGCGGGCTCCTTTGCGATAAAGAGCTTATCCCCGCACAAGACAGACTGCTGCATTCTTCTGAGAATGGACAATATTTTGGCAGTACGTTATGTCAACAAGTTGGGGGGAACGAAATCCAGGGTTCTTGCGGAAATAGCCAAGGAGTTTTGGCAATACTGTTTGAGTCACAGGTTAGTGGTACTGGCAGAATATCTTCCGGGAGATCAGAACACAATAGCAGATTGGAACTCCAGATACCTCACGGATCCCAGCGATTGGAGACTGGATCCAATGATTTACCAACAGATAGTCCAGGAATGGGGTTGTTGCGAGATAGATCTCTTTGCGTCTCACCTCAACACTCAGACCCCGAAGTTTTACAGTTGGACACCAGATCCACTGGCTATAGTGACAGATGCCTTTTTACAGAATTGGTGCCCTGTTCTGGGTTATGCGTTCCCTCCATTTCTCTTGATTCCCAGGGTCCTGTCTCAAGTTCGGAGGCAGAAGGCAGATCTGATCCTGGTGACTCCATTGTGGAGGTCTCAGCCTTGGTTCCCTATTGCACTTCAATTAGCATGTGCTCTGCCATTGCTCATTCCTCCTCGTCAGAACCTGTTGTTGAGTCCAGAGGGCCTTCAACATCCCTTGATTGTATCAGGGACTCTAATGTTGATGGCATGGAGGGTTTCAGAACAAGATGGAAAACCCCAGGACTTTCGCAACAAGCTGAAAACTATATCAAGCAGGCCTGGGCATCAAGCACCCGCAAGAGGTATGCTTCTGCATGGCGTAGATGGGATAGTTGGTGCAATGGAAGGGGTATTAATCCCTTGGAGTCAAGTATTGATTTAATTCTCAATTCTTTGGCTGAACTAGCTTCTTCAGGTCTGGCCTATAGGACGATTAATAATTTCAGATTGGCGATTTCCTCGGGTCATATACACATTGATGGTAAACCGGTAGGTGAACATCCCCTTGTGTGTAAGCTGTTGAGAGGTATTCGTTTTTCGAACCCCCCCCAGGCCAAATATTCTGTTCTTTGGGATGTGAACATTGTGTTAAAATTTATAGATTCTTGGCCCAGTAACAAATATTTATCTCTCAAACAGCTTTCAGCCAAGTTGACTATGTTGCTATGTTTAGTCTCATGTAAGAGGGTTTCAGATGTTAGAGCATTAGACTTATCTGGTAGAATTTACTCTCCGGAAGGTGTTACCTTCAATATTTCCAGGAGAACTAAGACTAATTGCAGGTCAGTATCCTATCCTTGGTATCCAGACAGTTCAAAGTTATGTGTGGTACAATGCCTTAAAGATTATGAAGTGGTTACAGAGGGGTTTAGACAAAACATGAATGGGCAAGTGTTAATTGCTTTACAGAAGCCATTTAAACCAGTTTCCTCTGCCACTCTTGCAAGATGGATAAAGTGGCTAATGAATGAAGCAGGTATTGATACCAGTCATTTCGGAGCTCATTCAGTTAGAGGAGCCATGGCGTCAAAATCATTTGCTCTAGGTTCTAGTCTGGAGGACATTATGAAAACAGCAGACTGGTCGTCTGAAGGTACTTTTCGTAAGTTTTATTTTAAGCCTGTGCTGGATGTGGCCTCTGTTGTTATGGGTCAGCTTTGAACTAGCATAATCCGAGCCTCCGGTCCTGATATAGACTAAAAGAAATTCTAGCTTATGCACCAAGAATTTTCAATTCTATTAAGGACACGGAGGCGAGGATTATCCCACCCTCTAATGAATAAAGGTTTTTGTATTTATACGTTTATGAACCCTATTCATTTATACCCTCCCAGTGTGATATTTTGGGGATTGAAGTGAGAAAGTTTTGTGGTTGATGTTTTTCTACCACTGTGAGATATTACCTTCCTTTATTTATCACTTATTTCAGGTTCGGATCAGAAGAATTCTTGATGGTTTCATCCTGGTATCTGCGCTTTAAAAGTTCATTCCTTCCATGAGTAAGAAGCCGACTTGAGGATCAGTCTGGTTTATCTTTCGTTGTACGTTCCATTCAAGGATGAAGTTTTGAATCATCCATTGCAGAAGAAGGTCGTTGGAAAAGAGTTTAAAGTTATTGGTTTGATCAAAGAAAGAGGATATGACGTTTGAGGTTAAGACTTATAAAGGCTAAGGTCACATTAGGTGATTGGTGCATGTGATGCAAGGACTTGGGCATCTTGGGAAACATAGTTTTTTTGTTTATTGTGATTTCATTGGCTGCTGTGAATATTTCAGTAAAGAAACAGATAGCATAATCCTCGCCTCAGTGTCCTTAATAGAATTGAAAATTATTGACGCGTAAGCTAGAACATTTTTTATTCCCCCCTAGAAAAGTGTAGTGTGTGGAGAATCACTGAGAGAGTAAGAAAACCACAAAGGTGTGTAAAATACCCCACCCCAGATCCCAGGAAAGTAGGAGTAAAGTACTGCAAGTTTCCTTAGGACGCACTACAAGTCATGATTGCAAGAACCAATTGGTGGATTCCTGGACCTGAAGACATGTAAAGAGAGGAGACCAAGTCCAGAAGTCGCAGAAGATTCAAGGAAGGAGAAAAGCCCCTGCCAACCCAGAAGATGGTGCAAAAGAGGATTCTCTGGTTAGAAGAAGTCTGCAGAAGAGCACCAAGGAAGATGGCTGTGGGTTCCTGTGTGATGCAAAGAATGTCCCACATGGAGATATTGGATGCAGGTGAGTTGCAGTGCTGGATTCATCCAACAAGCCTTGGTTCAAGCAATGTCGCAGATTGCATCAAAATGGCACTGCCTGGACCCAGGAGGGACCTGGGGGCCTCAACTCAGACTGAGGTGGCTCCTGACAATGGAGGGAAACCACAGATGACCAGGAAGCACCCATGGAGGTCCCATGACACAGGGACAAAGAAGGTGCAAATTGTGGTTGTTGCAGCACTACAAAAGAAGGTCCCATGCTACCGGAGAACAACTCAGCGAGTTGAGCGTCACAGGATTGATCTGTTCACAAAGGATTCTTGCAAATAGTGCACAGAGGCCACAGGAGGTGAAGATGACATGGTGCACATGGGTACTGTCGCAAATGGGGCAGGCAAGCTCTTACCTCCTCCAAATTTGGACAGCAGGACCTTAGGACAGTCTGTGTCAAAGGGGTCCACCACCTGTGTTCCAATGAGCACACCCGTCGCCAGGATAGGAGTCCAAGAGAACCGGTTGTTGTCTTAGACGGTGCCTGCTGGGGCAGGGAAGTGTCTCTGTCACTCCGCAGGAGATTTCTTCAGTCCTTCTGTTGCAGAGTAAAGACAGGGAGTCCCCAGAGCGTGCACACTGGGGAAACTGTTTCAGTTGCTGGCTGGAGCTGAAGTTGCAGAGTCGAAGTAGCCCTTCTGGATACTTTGTTGCAGTTACAGCGGTTCCTGGAGCAGTCTGCGGTCGATCTGAGGTCAGAGGATGAAATAGTAGTTGCAGAGGATTCATGATGGAATCTTGCAAGCAGAATCTGAAGAGAAACCCACAGGAGAGACCCTAAATAGGCTAACTACAAAAAGAGAGGGGCTAGCGTAAAAGTGGGAGGCTCGGAAACAAAGTCCTGGTCCTGTGTATAGTACTCCCATCCAATACATAAATCTACAGATATACACAGTTCCACTAAAGGGATAAGTTCCACAGGTTCCTGGAAATCCAAATATTCTAGAGCAAGAGCCATCACTCACCATTTGGTGACATGCTTCATCATTGGGCTATGCTCCTCGTCAGGCCGGCACTACAATGCCTGACGGGCCCCACGGAGGGGCTCTTTGCCGGAGATCTTTTAGTGTTGGTGATTAGCCGGTCAATGTGTAAAGGATTGGTATAGAGGAAAATGTAGTGAAAATGACTATAAGTAGGACGTAATTTATTAAGATATCGAACCTCTGTCATGATTAAAAACAGAAATCTGGGGAGGGATTAGATAAGGTCTAAACTCCCCATACAAGAGAAACGAAAATTATTGGTAGTTCACTAAATCTCTTGAATTCGGAGTATAGTGAAAGTAGATACAGGGTTCCCTGTACTACTGCTAAATCATGGTCAACATGTTTCTCACTTGTTAGTCTATATGATTGTAGCGATATTGCTGGTTACTAATCACGCAGGAATCGGTCGGTAGTTTTAAAAGTGATATTTATTATATACAAAGTGGAATAGTGGCTCTTGTGGTTAGGGTGGTCTTCTCTTTATTTCTTCAGGCTTTGAGGGTCATTCTGACCCTGGCGGGCGGCGGGAGCCGCCCGCCTGGCGGGAACCGCCTAATGACCGCACCGCGGTCAAAAGACCGCAGCGGCCATTCTGGCTTTCCCGCTGGGCCGGCAGGCGACCGCCAAAAGGCCGCCCGCCGGCCCAGTGGGAAACCCCCTGCAACAATGAAGCCGGCTCCGAATGGAGCCGGCGGAGTTGTAGGGGTGCGACGGGTGCAGTGCAGACAGTGAAAATCTTTGTGGGGCCCTGTTAGGGGGCCCCTGCACTGCCCATGCCAGTGGCATGGGCAGTGCAGGGGCCCCCAGGGGCCCCACGACACCTGTTCCCACCATCCTGTTCCTGGCGGTAAAAACCGCCAGGAACAGGGTGGCGGGAAGGGGGTCGGAATCCCTTGCAGCGCCGCCATGGAGGATTCCTTGGGCCAGGGGAAAACCGGCGGGAAACCGCCGGTTCCCCTTTTCTGACCGCGGCTTTACCGCCGCGGTCAGAATGGCCCAGGAAGCACCGCCAGCCTGTTGGCGGTGCTTCCGTGGTCGTTGACCCTGGCGGTCGATGACCGCCAGGGTCATAATGACCCCCTTTATGTTTGATTGTGTTCTATGGGGTCTTGCTTCTCACTCTTCTTCTTGTTTCTCTTCGTCTCATAGGTTTCCCGGAATGCGCATGCGAAGAGAAACAGAGAGATAACGGTAAGTGACTTTTGCTGCACTCGTTTTATATCTACCCCTTTTCTACCTCTTCCTGATTTTTCCTCTTTTGTTTCGTTCTTTTCCTTTCCTAATGTCTTCCTTTCCTTTTTCACTTTTCTTGGTTTGTGGTGATGTCCTCTTCTTCTCCCCTTTCTGTCACTGAATCTATTTCAGTTTCTCCTGTCTTTCCTTTCTCTACTCTCTTTTCGCCCTCCTTGCTCTGTCTTCTTAGTGTGTTTTTTTTTTCTATTTTCCCTCTCGTGTCTGGGTCGCTTTGCTCTCTTCCCATCGGTTGGGAAGGAACCACGCTCCTGTCCTCCAAGACCTCTCATCACACCGGGACTCCTCGTCCTCCGTCCCCTCGCCGTCTCCTCCTCTTGCGCCGTCTTCCTCCTCCGCGCTGTCTTCTTTCTCCTCACCGCCGTTCGTCACCTCCTCGCCGCCTTCCTTCACCTCCTCTCTGTCTGATCCTGTCACTGCTCCTTTTGACCTTCTCACGTCCCGCCTTGGACCCAAAGCCCGCCACTCATTAGTAGGAACGCCGGGTTGTGTTGGAGCAACCTTGGCAGCATCAGCACAAGTCCGCTTCATGTGCGGGTGGGCTGCGGCCAGCCCGTCACAATGATCTAGTGCGATTCTTGAGGACCATACACCTACCTAATCCTCAAATTTTCTAAAGCCATACTTGGCAAATCATGTAAGAACAGGAACCTGAAATATAGAACAGACAGCACAAATCATAAAAAGATAGATAACAATGAATTGTGTGCACAGTGTCAATGTATTAGAACAAAGCACTCGTGAGATTTCCCTTCTGTGATGTGCGGAAAAATTAAGTGAAAAATATATACAAAAGGGCAGGTTTACCCTGTGCTTACCCTCCTCATGTTAGTGGATGGGCCCCATCGGGAAAAGCACCAAGTTTGCGTGGTCCCATACAGTCTAAGTACAGAATAGAGCACTGTTAAATCACAAAGCATCAATTATGCCAATTATAGGTCTTGCCAATGTCACCCTCCTAGTAATCATATATCCATGTCGCCCTCCTATTAATCATATATTCATGTTATTTAGGATTGACAGTCCGTGTCTTCCCTTATTGGATATCAGGACATATCAAAAAGTAGATTGCAACAAACTAAATGTGGTAGTAATGGACAGGAACTATTTACTAAATGTTCTAATGTCTAGAGTATACATATTAGTTCTCAACCTGGTAACAGACTCCATTTCCTTTTTTTCAACCCCAGCCACAATTTACCTATAATCCTTTTTTAGGAAGAGGCCGGGGCAGGGGCAGGGGCAGAAACGGAAGAAGAGGCAAAAGTGTTCATTGGGCGCAGGAAGAACCACAAATGAAAACCAGGAGCTGCAGCGCAATACCGCAAAAGAAGCCCTAGTTGTCAGTCTATCAGGTACTATCCTCTCGCCATCAAAGTAGTCAGTTCTTGAGAAAGGATTGGGTTTCGTACCAACCCCCAAGGAAGATCAGTTTCGATTGAACTGTGAAATTACAGTCTTGTTCCGGGAAGTCCGTTTACATTTTTTCTTCAAAGACCGCCCTTCTTGGAACTTGAGGGGCAACATAAATTTAAGGAATCCATCTACCTTTATGCCCACTTCTGCGTCAGTCCCGATAGAAGTACCCACTTTTGAGAAGGTAGTGCGCCATGAAGTACAACATCTAGTGCCTACTCATTCCTTTCAGAACATATCAAGATTAGAAAGGACGGCAATTCACTCTTTATCCCATAACCCGGATATCATTATAAAGCCTGCAGACAAAGGGGGCGCGATCGTAGTGCTCAACACCACGTTCTACAGACAAGAATGCCTCAGACTACTTAGTGACAGTACCTACTGTGAACATATATCTACCAACCCTACTCCACGCTTGCAAAACATTATTCGTGGTATGTTAAATGAAGCAGAATTAGCAGGTTGGATTACTCATCAGGAAGCAGAGTTTCTGGACACCAAAAACCCTAAGGTACCCTATTTCTATTGTCTTCCTAATATCCACCCGGTCACCCTATTGTATCAGGGATAGGATCTCTCTTGGAACCCCTCACTAAGTTTTGTGACTTCTTTTTTCAACCTATTGTCCAAAAGACTTCAACTTTTTTGAAAGACACAAAAGATACTTTGATCCTATTAGAAGACATCAATAACACTGGCACTACTGATATGTTTATATGCCTTGATGTTGAAGCATTGTACACCAACATACCACAAGAGGCTACCCTAGCTGCAGTGGAGGACATCCTCCAGTCTATGACTTGGACTTATACCACCCCCATCAGCTTCATTATGCAATGTGCCAGTCTTGCTCTCATAGAATTTTTTTTCTAATTTGAAGATCATCTCTATCACAAAATACAAGGTACTTCCATGGGAAGTGCTTTTGCGCCCAGTCCTGCCTGTCTATACATGTGCACCTTTGAACAACAACTTATACTTACCTTGACACAACCCTTCTTTTCTAATATCAGATTGTGGCGTCGCTATATAGACTATATTTTGGTGGTGTGGAAAGGCGATGTGGAACAGTCCAAAGCTTTTATCCACTGGGTTAACACTTTGGATACCCACCTTTACTTTAGCATCAACTTTTCCAATAAAGAGGTATCTTTTCTAGACTTACGCATCATAATGATAGATGGGGTATTACACTCTTCCGTGTTCCAAAAACTGACCGATAGGAATAGCCTTTTACTTTATGATAGCCATCATCCCAAAGCTTTGAGAAGCAATCTCCCTTTTGGACAATTCCTAAGAATCAGACGAAATTGCTCAGAGACAGCTGACTTTAACACACAAGCGGATGTTTTATGTTGTAAATTGAAGGAACGCAACTATCCGAACTCTATCATTAGACAGGCTAAGAAACGAGCTAGCAACATCCCTGGAGACTCTCTGTTAATAAACACGCCACGTGATCAACAGTTTAGGTTGACTTGTGTGACTACCTTTACTCCCTTAAGTAACCGTATTAAAAAGATCATTCGGAGACTGTGGCCTATTCTTAATAGCGCTGGAGAATCACTAGAACGCCCTTTATTTGCCTTCAAGAGAACACAGAATATCAAAGATCTAGTGGTACACACCAGACCGGCACCACATGGGTACTCTAACTCTACCAATGTGACCCATTGGCTGGGAATGTTTGCCCCCTTACACCCAGTACCCAAGAATTGGACTTGGGTGAACCAAGGAAATGGCAGTTAACGACACATACTAACTGCTGCACAAAAAATTGTATATGCATGATCACTTGTCCCTATAGTTTACGGTATATAGGCATGACCACTAGACTGGCCAAAACACGAATTAACGAACATCGGAGCACTGTAAGATGTCATTGGTCCTCCACAAAATTGACTAAACATTACATTGATGAGCAACACACCCCTAATGACCTTAGATGGGTTATCTTGGAAACCACTAAGGATAATAGAGACTGGGTCACCCGGTTATTTGAAAAAGAGCAGCGTTGGGTCTACAGACTAAAGACACATCAAATTGGGCTCAACAATGATATCCCATGGACTGACTTCCTCCATAGATAGGTGTCCCCCTGGTTGCTTGCTTATATACATGTTTGTTCAAAATATTCCATTTTTTCTGACCCTGACAACTTTGGGATTCTTTTGAATGTGGCTACTTTTTACTGATACAAGATAATTTTTATGACTTGTCTATATCATAGTCATTACAACATTAGTCTTTGAACTAAGAGGTTATTTAGTTTTGACTTGTGCCAGTGAATCTTTTTATATATCCAATTTGTATTTAGACCTTCTAACGACAAGAGTCTCGTACTATCTAGTACTTCCTTCTTTTGAATATGGCTGCCACTGGCATTTTGTCCTTTTTTAGTGTCTAGGACTCTCTATGTGTGGAAGGTTGATTTTGGAGTCCTTCCTCTCTTGCTACGTCCTCTTCGCCTCCTTAAAGCTTCACCTACCAACCGAGACCCACTGTTCCAGGAGCATCGAGCTGGTGTAGGTAAACCGCTATTACGTGGGTACTCCGCATGTAAGTACTTGGCTTCTTTTTTCTGATTTTGGTCTGTTTGCCGGTATATCAATTAGCAAATTTCACCCTTATTTTAGGGTTCCGATATTGTATACGCGTGTAAACGCGGCATTTATCTTGACGCCTGTAAACGCAGTATTTGTTTGCGTTTACAATGCGTACATCTTGGCTATCAAGCCCGCGTCATGAATTCTACGCTCCGCTTGAGGCTAATTTTTCACCCTAAAGCAGTAAAAGTTATTGAGCTTCCCAATAGCGTTGTGTATTCCATCTACTCCTAAATTCATGTTGCTATTTGCAATTCTTGTCGACCCGCTTTATGAAAAAGGCACTTATCATTAGGTTGTTTGTACAGGATGTTTTCACACCTCGTTTGGATAGGTTGAGAACTAATATGTATACTCTAGACATTAGACCATTTAGTTAATAGTTCCTGTCCATTACTACCACATTTAGTTTGTTGCAATCAACTTTTTGATATGTCCTGATATCCAATAAGGGAAGACACGGACTGTCAATCCTATATAACATGAATATATGATCAATAGGAAGGCGACATGGATATTTATCTCCTGGAACCCCAATGCCCTGGGTACTTTGGTACCATATACTAGGGACTTATAAGGGGGGTCCAGTGTGTCAACTGGAATTGGTAAATGAAGTCACTAGCCTATAGTGACAAATTTAGAAGCAGCGAGGGTGTAAGCACCGAGGCTCCGGTTAGCAGAGCCTCAGTGACACAGTTAAACACTACTGACAACACACACATTAGGCCGCAAAACTATGGGCACTGGGGTCCTGGCTAGCAGGATCCCAGTGACACAGTAAAAACACACTGACACATGCTCACAAACAGGTCAAAAGTGGGGTTAACCATGCTGGAAAGAGGCTACTTTCTTACAATGTTAAGTAATCATTTTAATACTGTGTGCTGCTAATCCAGTTGGTGTTGTTACTACACACAACAAGTTCAAGTCTATAGTACTCTGTAAGTAAGCGGTGAGAACTTTAATTAAAAACCTTTTCCCAGTGCCAGCTTGACCGCTGATGTATAATAGAATTGGCGTAAATGTTGATGATTTAAATTCATTCTTCTCATGAGGAATCTATGTTCTATCTTATCTTTTACATCCACATATATTTCTTTCTGCTTGTTCATTTGTTCAGCTAACTGCTCCAAACCAACACCTTCTTGTCTTGCTTCTTGTATTGCAGTCTCCACCACGTTTAGGCTAAATCAGCTTCATTTTCAATAATTTATTGTCCAAGAGGATCTTGACTTAAAAGTCCTGAACTTTGGCTGGTTTGTGAACTGTCCTTAGTTATCAAAGGAGCAATTGTTCCATCCTGTTCATTCTCATCATTTAGCATTGTCAAGTAGTTGAGAAACACTGAATGCTGTCTTTCACAGAGTTGAAAGAATCTTCGAAGCCGTCAAATTGTCAGAGTAACTCTGATTCAGAGAGCCAAGATTTGAACAGTAGCAGAAATGCCAAATAGAAAAACTCTCTTTCATCAGGAGTTTGGCAACTAAGTTTTCTGTGGTTTATTAAACTTCCTTTTGTGCATCACACCAAACAACCGTTGTAACCAGCTACTGCATATTTCCCTTCATCTATGATTTCTGTTGCATTGTTTCTATATCTATAGGGTTGAAGTATTACATAAAGATGCACATTTTCAAGATGTGGACTCCTTCTTGGACAGTAAGTATCGAGCATATTTGTTATCACAATATCTGTACTTTCCAGGTCGAATGCTGCTAGGTACTGAATGTCCGGGAAATACCTCAAGCCTCTGTTTCACATGCTTGCAAGGCCAGACTTACGGCCGGAGAGCTGGGTGGATAAATAAACGCGGAAGCAAGGATGGGCTTCAGAATTATTGTATTTATTAGTGTTATTGCTATGAGGAAACAACAATTATAAGAATGTTGATGATGGATACACTGTTAATAGGCTTCCTTTTAGGGTTTTCATGATCTTCCGTCCAGGTGGCCCCAGATTCTCTAAAAAAAGAAAAATAGCGGTAAGTACGAGAACAGGAGAAATGTCTCCATCTGTTTCATCCTCCAGCATTCTCCAGGGGTGTGTACCACTCTTCGCTCCATGCGTTGGGTGCTTTGTCCAGGCTGGCGGTTTTATCCTGCACATAGGCTTCAGATTGGCTCCCTCCAACTCACGTCTCACTTCCTTGATTCTCTCCTTTCCTGATCTCCTCTTGCTTCCTTCCTGTGCAGCTGTGGCGTTCTTTTCTCCTCCTTCACTCTCATGGGATTGGTCCTGGTCGTCGGAAGCTGCGTCCTGATGTTCGAAAATATAATAGTCCATTGTTAGTGTTGTTTGTCTCTGTGTTCTTTCTGCTTTAATCCTTTCTCTCTTTGTACTCCAAGGAGTTCTTGAGGTAGTGGGAGCCAGTGGTGCGGGCTCGGGGATTCATGTAAGGTAAGTACAGGGGTTTGGGGCCCGTTTTCTCACATCCCTCTTCCCTTACTTTCTTACTAGTAAGAAATCCTTCCTACGGCTATCTAGACAAAAAGTCTGCATTAGCCTGCTCAGTTCCTTTCCTATGCAGGGGTTTGGAAACGGAATAGCTGTAAGGGTAAGAACCAACGAAGCACACGTTTGTTATTGCCTTTGTTGAGGGGCATCCACTCCAGGGGGGCATGATCTGTAAAGAGGATGAATTCCCAATCTTCTAGGAAGTATTGCAGGTTTCAATGACCATTTTATGGCTAATGCTTCTTTTTCCACAACTGGGTAGTTCTTCTCTCTGAGGAACAGTTTCCAACTAATATACACCACAGGACGTTCCACTTTTTCTTTGGTAACCAGGGATAAGACAGCCCCCAGACCCTTCACTGATGCATCTGTTTGTAAAATTAAGGGCCTATTATAATCAGTGCTGATTAAAATTGTTTCAGAGAGGAGGACCTGTTTTAGAGTAAGGAAGGCCTTCAGGACTTCAGGAGAGGGCTGTTGTAGCTCAAGCTCTGTTTTCATAGATTTCTTCAATAGATTGGTCAAAAGGGCCGCAAGCTGAGAGAAGCAGGGAACAAATCATCTATGGTAGCCAAGAAGCCCTAAAAAGACAAGGAAGTCCTTCTTGTTTCTTGGAAAGGGGTTCTTGGAGACAGCTTCTATCTTCTCAGCTTATGATCGTATGTGGCCTTTGTCGAGAAGGAACCCCAGGTATATCACTTTTCTTGCTACCAAGTGGCTTTTCACAAGGTTGATCTTCAACCCACTTGCCCAGAGGGTTTGTATGACAGCGTGTAAATGCTATAGGTGTTATTCCCATGATGAACTATATATTATGATGTTGTTTATACAGGTGTCAGAATACCTCTCATGGGGCTTCTATATCAAGTTCATCAGGTGTTGGAAGGTTGCGGGTGTTCCATTGAGCCAAAAAGGTAATACTGTAAAATGATACAAATCCCTTCGGGTGGAGAATTACATTTTCTCCCTGGCCTGTTTCTGAAGGGGTGAATGCCAATACCTTTTAGAGAGATTCAAGGTACTGATATACTTGACCTCTCTCAGTCTTTCTACCATCTCATCCTTTCTAGGGAGTGGATATGTGTCGGACTGTGATATTAATTTACTTCTCTGAAGTCTATGCACAATCTCACCGACCTATCAGGTTTTGGTACCAGTATGATTGGGGGATTCCATTTGGTGATGGATGGTTCAATTATACCCATTTGTAACATTTGCCTAACTTCTTGTTCAACGTTGTCCCTCCAAGCTTCCCGTATGCAATATCCCCTTAACTGCACTTTGTTTCCTGGAGGGGTACTAATGGAATGAGGTTTTACCCAGCAACGGGGAAAAAACTCCTGAAGAGAATGGAGACACTGGGTTAATCCCTACTTCAGTGTATCAGGGAGGTGGGGGGGGGTCTATACTTTGTTGGAATAAAGGGGTGTCTGTAGGAAAGTACCATCTTGCCTGGCATGTTACCCCCATTTTTCACTGTATATATGTTGTTTTAGTTGTATGTGTCACTGGGACCCTGTCATCCAGGGCCCCAGTGCTCATAAGTGTGCCTGAATGTGTTACCTGTGTAGTGACTAACTGTCTCACTGAGGCTCTGCTAATCAGAACCTCAGTGGTTATGCTCTCATTTCTTTCCAAATTGTCACTAACAGGCTAGTGACCAATTTTACCAATTTACATTGGCTTACTGGAACACCCTTATAATTCCCTAGTATATGGTACTGAGGTACCCAGGGTCTTGGGGTTCCAGGAGATCCCTAGGGGCTGCAGCATTTCTTTTGCCACCCATAGGGAGCTCTGACAATTCTTACACAGGCCTGCCACTGCAGCCTGAGTGAAATAACGCACACGTTATTTCACAGCCATTTTACACTGCACTTAAGTAACTTATAAGTCACCTATATGTCTAACCTTTACCTGGTAAAGGTTAGGTGCAAAGTTACTTAGTGTGAGGGCACCCTGGCACTAGCCAAGGTGCCCCCACATTGTTCAGGGCCAATTCCCCGGACTTTGTGAGTGCGGGGACACCATCACACGCGTGCACTACATATAGGTCACTACCTATATGTAGCTTCACAATGGTAACTCCGAATATGGCCATGTAACATGTCTATGATCATGGAATTGCCCCCTCTATGCCATCCTGGCATAGTTGGCACAATCCCATGATCCCAGTGGTTTGTAGCACAGACCCTGGTACTGCCAAACTACCTTTCCCGGGGTTTCACTGCAGCTGCTGCCAACCCCTCAGACAGGCTTCTGCCCTCCTGGGGTCCAGCCAGGCCTGGCCCAGGATGGCAGAACAAAGGACTTCCTCTGAGAGAGGGTGTTACACCCTCTCCCTTTGGAAAATGGTGTGAAGGCAGGGGAGGAGTAGCCTCCCCCAGCCTCTGGAAATGCTTTCATGGGCACATTTGGTGCCCATTTCTGCATAAGCCAGTCTACACCGGTTCAGGGACCCCTTAGCCCTGCTCTGGCGCGAAACTGGACAAAGGAAAGGGGAGTGACCACTCCCCTGACCTGTACCTCCCCTGAAGGGTGCCCAGAGCTCCTCCAGTGTGCTCCAGACCTCTGCCATCTTGGAAACAGAGGTGCTGCTGGCACACTGGACTGCTCTGAGTGGCCAGTGCCTCCAGGTGACGTCAGAGACTCCTTCTGATAGGCTCCTTCAGGTGTTGCTAGCCTATCCTCTCTCCTAGGTAGCCAACCCCTCTTTGCTGGCTATTTAGGGTCTCTGTCTCTGGGGAAACTTTAGATAACGAATGCAAGAGCTCATCCGAGTTCCTCTGCATCTCTCTCTTCACCTTCTGCCAAGGAATCGACTGCTGACCGCGCTGGAAGCCTGCAAAACTGCAACATAGTAGCAAAGACGACTACTGCAACTCTGTAACGCTGATGCTGCCGCCTTCTCGACTGTTTTCCTGGTGGTGCATGCTGTGGGGGTAGTCTGCCTCCTCTCTGCACTAGAAGCTCCGAAGAAATCTCCAGTGGGTCGACGGAATCGTCCCCCTGCAACCGCAGGCACCAAAGAACTGCATCACCGGTACCCTGGGTCTCCTCTCAGCACGACGAGCGAGGTCCCTTGAATCCAGCAACTCTGTCCAAGTGACTCCCACAGTCCAGTGACTCTTCAGTCCAAGTTTGGTGGAGGTAAGTCCTTGCCTCCCCACGCCAGACTGCATTGCTGGGAACTGCGACTTTTGCAGCTACTCCGGCCTCCGTGCACTTCCGGCGGAAATCCTTTGTGCACAGTCCAGCCTGGGTCCACGGCACTCTAACCTGCATTGCACGACCTCCTAAGTTGTTCTCCGGCGACGTGGGACTCCTTTGTGCGACTTCGGGTGAGCACCGTTTCACGCATCCTCGTAGTGCCTGTTTCTGGCACTTCTCCGGGTGCTACCTGCTGCTGAGAGGGCTCCTTGTCTTGCTCGACGTCCCCTCTGTCTCCTGACGCAATTTGCAACATCCTGGTCCCTCCTGGGCCACAGCAGCGTCCAAAAACCCTTACCGCACGATTTGCAGCTAGCAAGGCTTGTTGGCGGTCTTTCGGCGGGAAAACACTTCTGCACGACTCTCCACGGCGTGAGGGATCCGTCCTCCAAAGGGGAAGTCTCTAGCCCTTGTCGTTCCTGCAGAAACCTAAGCTTCTACTATCCAGTAGCAGCTTCTTTGCACCCGCAGCTGGCATTTCCTGGGCATCTGCCCATCTCCGACTTGCTTGTGACTTTTGGACTTGGTCCCCTTGTTCCACAGGTACCCTCGACTGGAAATCCATCGTTGTTGCATTGCTGGTTTGTGTCTTTCCTGCAGAATTCCCCTATCACGACTTCTATGTCCTTTGGGGAACTTTAGTGCACTTTGCACTCACTTTTCAGGGTCTTGGGGTGGGCTATTTTTCTAACCCTCACTATTTTCTAATAGTCCCAGCGACCCTCTACAAGGTCACATAGGTTTGGGGTCCATTCGTGGTTCGCATTCCACTTTTGGAGTATATGGTTTGTGTTGCCCCTATCCCTATGTGTCCCCATTGCATCCTATTGTAACTATACATTGTTTGCACTGTTTTCTAAGACTATTACTGCATATTTTGGTATTGTGTATATATATCTTGTGTATATTTCCTATCCTCTCACTGAGGGTACACTCTGAGATACTTTGGCATATTGTCATAAAAATAAAGTACCTTTATTTTTAGTATAACTGTGTATTGTGTTTTCTTATGATATTGTGCATATGACACTAAGTGGTACTGTAGGAGCTTCACTCGTCTCCTAGTTCAGCCTAAGCTGCTCTGCTAAGCTACCATTATCTATCAGCCTATGCTGCTAGCCACCCTATACACTAATAAGGGATAACTGGGCCTGGTGCAAGTACCCCTAGGTACTCACTACAAGCCAGTCCAGCCTCCTACAGTGTCATCTCTGGACAATCCTACCATAACAGGAATAGGGTCTTCCCATTTCTTCAGGAGATTTGCATGGTAGATTTGTTTTGTCTTTTTATTCAAATATATTTCAACACAGTAGGTAACTGGTGTTACTTTTTCTGTTACCCCCTAGGGTCCTGCCATTGTGATAACAATTCATGGTCAGATGAAGCCATCATTAGTAGGCAGGATCTACAATGCTGAAGGACCTTTCCTTTGTTTTTTTGGGATAGTTGGGCCTGTTCCATATAGGCTTTCACTATACTTCTTTTTTGCCCCATGTGGACTTAAAGGTTGGTAACACACTCAAGCAGGGATTTAGCCTCATCTTTCTCTTTTTCGCACTCTTCCATGACTATGTCCAGTGAACTCTGCAGCTGCCGAACCATAGTGAAACTCAAACAGAGAAAACCCCATACTTTTTTGGACTTTTGCATCTGATGGCAAACAGGGCAAGGGGCAACATATCCTCTCATCTCCTTGTTTCAAGATATAGCAGTTTTTTAGGGTACTTTTCAACATTACGTTGTAATGTTCAACAAGTTAATCCGTGTGCAGGTGATACATCGCAGTACAGATTTGTTTGATCCCCAGTTGTTGACGTATCTGCCCGATGAGCCTAGACACAAATGGGGTTCCTTGGTCTGTTAGGATCTCCTTCAGGGAACCCACCATTGAAAACACACTAATCATGGCCTTGGCTATGTGGGTCTGCTAAGTTGTAACGCCATTGCCTCTGGAAAATGAGTGGCATAATCCACGAGAACCAAGACATACTGACAACCACTATGGGAGAGAAGAAGGGGTCCTATGATGTCCACGCCTACTCTTGAAAAGGATTCTTCTATGATGGGTATGGGCATGAGGGCGTCTTTACTGGGATGATAATGACTGTTATTTTGACATATGGGGCACTATATACAATACTTTTTCACCTGTTGGTAGATCCCTGGCCAATAAAGCTTATCTAGAATGGCTTTTTAGGTTTTCTCTGTAGTTGAAAGACCCCCAGGAGATGCCTGTGTGCTAGAAACAAGACTTTACTCTGAAAACAAGCAGGTACCAACATTTGCTGGGGCTGCATTTTCTCTCCCTTTCTGTACAACAGCCCTTCCTGAAGGAAAAACTGGGGACCTACGTTGTTGGGATTTTCCTTTTCAGTAGTGACATTCCAGGCATCTTGAAACGTGGGATCTTCTCGTTGGGTGGCCTGGAAATTCCGATCCATCCCCCAGATGGCCTCATCCCTGCATATCGGTAGTTCTGTTCGAGGTGCTTTCTTTTCCTTCCGTCTTTGCCTTCTGCTTTTTCAAGTTGTGGATGAGGGACAATCATTGGCTACAGCCTGGGAAATGGGTGTGGTTTACCACCATGCGTCTTTCCTTCGATGACTCCTGAACCAGGGTTTCTAGACACAGGTAGTCGTTCCCCACTATCAATGGTTCTGGCAGTTTTGGTATGAGACCAACTTTGAGGGGCACTAGAGTGTTAGTGCAATATGGGATTTGAACTTCTGTCACAGGATATCTCTTGCTATCCAATTCATAAATCGAGATGCACTGTTCGGTTCTCTAAGACTGCACACTAACTACCAGGCCACATGGAACACTACATTCCTGGACACAATTGTTTCACTGGAAGAACGGCTAGCGCCCATGTTCTCCCCAAGGGGCCTTTTTAAAAAAAAAGTTTTATTTATTGGCATTTTGTATATGCTGCATACAGGTAAATAATAAAGAGACAAAGGCCCTCATTACAACACTGGCGGTAAATGCCACCTACCGCCGTGCTGACGGGCGTCAACATACTGTGACCATGGCGGTATACTGCTACGGGTATTATGACCCACACAGAGAAATCCGCCACTATACAGACACCCACACAAGTCTGCCAGACCAAAGGTCAGTGATAAAATGGCGGTACCAAAACCCACACTGTTACGCCAACAGGAATATGCCCACAATATCAGGACCCACAAATCACTGTGGCGGTCTTTCAACCACGGTAAACCATTGGCGGTACACACCGCCGCGCTCAAAATACACACACACTTACAAAACACCACCACATTGGACAATTCAAAATACATACACCTGACACACATACACACACCACACACCCAATCCAATGTAAAACACTCAAGCACATTACCCACAACCCTTTCGACGAAAAAAAAAGATTGCCAACAGAGAGAGACACAAGCCAGGAGCACCCACTCAATCTGAGCCACAGAACACCATCTACGCACCTCACAGCACACACCCCCACACATCACCCCACACATCCTCACACATATCAGTCACACCACATCCATGGCACCCCAAAGACACCACAGGTTTTCAGAGGAGGAGCTAAAGGTCATGGTGGAGGAAATCATCCGGGTAGAGCCACAGCTATTCGGATCACAGGTTCAGCAGACGTCCATTGCTAGGAAGATAGAGCTGTGGCGGAGAGTCGTGGACGGGGTCAACGCTGTGGGACAGCACCCCAGAACAAGGGATGACATCAGAAAGAGGTGGAATGACCTACGGGGGAAGGTGCGTTCCGTGGTTGCAAGACACAGGTAGCTGTACAGAGGACTGGTGGTGGACCCCCACCTCTTTCCCCACAACTAACAACATGGGAGGAGCAAGTCTTGGCGATTATGCATCCTGAGGACCTGGCAGGAGTAGCAGGAGGACTGGACTCTGGTAAGTGAAATCTTTACTACTATATCCCCACCCTACCTGCATGCCATCAGAAACTCCTACCCCTACTCTCACCCCATCACTCCACCACATCACATATACCCCACTATCACAACCCACCCATCCTAATACCAAGCCCTGCATGCCACAACAATCCATAGACCCCCATCACAGATCTGCATGGACACTCATCACCACAGCATGCCCATTAGAGAGAATCACCACGCACACAAGGCAAAGCTGACAGGGCAATCACAACCATACAGGAAAATACACCAATGCACAAGATGGCACACACAGATACAATAACACTGCATTTGCATCCCCACAGGTCCCCTACTCAACGTCACCGGAGAGGAGTTGCCAACAACATCCAGTTCCCCCCCCAGAGGAGGCCCACAGTGATGACAGCAGCTCTGCATACCTGGATCACGATGAACAACCTAGCCCATCAGGGACCTTTGGACAGTCGGTTACCCTGCCACAGTCCCAACCCACCACAGAGCCTCTCCCCTCAGGAAACACCACCACAGCACCCACCCAGCGGGCCCATGCCACTGTCCCCAGGACACGTCAATCAGCAGTGTGTCCACCAATACAGGGACCCCAGGCAACCGCACAAACACAGGACGATCAGGGACCTGGGGTCAGTGGCAGTGGGCACACGGTTCGGGACAGAGGCACAGGGCAACAGGGAAGCTGGGAGGACTGCTGTGCAACAGGGGGAGGACAGGCCCAGGGAACCCACTTTCCAGGAGGCACTCACCAACATCCTGGGAGCATACCACCATTCCCAGGAGACGATGGGCCAGATACTGGCCAAGTTGCACGAGACTTAGCGGCTGCAGCAAGGACAGTACCTGCGGATCAGGGAGTGTGGGAGGCTGGCTTGTAGTGGGTACCAAGGGGTACTTACACTCTGTACCAGGTCCAGTTATCCCACGCGTGTAATGGTGTCCCCGCACTCACAAAGTCCGGGGAATTTGCCCTGAACGATGTGGGGGCACCTTGGCTAGTGCCAGGGTGCCCACACACTAAGTAACTTAGCACCCAACCTTTACCAGGTAAAGGTTAGACATATAGGTGACTTATAAGTTACTTAAGTGCAGTGGTAAATGGCTGTGAAATAACGTGGATGTTATTTCACTCAGGCTGCAGTGGCAGGCCTGTGTAAGAATTGTCAGAGCTCCCTATGGGTGGCAAAAGAAATGCTGCAGCCCATAGGGATCTTCTGGAACCCCAATACCCTGGGTACCTCAGTACCATATACTAGGGAATTATAAGGGTGTTCCAGTAAGCCAATGTGAATTGGTGAAATTGGTCACTAGCCTGTTAGTGACAATTTGGAAAGCAAAGAGAGAGCATAACTACTGAGGTTCTGGTTAGCAGAGCCTCAGTGAGACAGTTAGTCATCACACAGGGAGCACATACAGGGCACACTTATGAACACTGGGGCCCTGGCTGGCAAGGTCCCAGTGACACATACACTAAAACAACATATATACAGTGAAATATGCAGGTAACATGCCAGGCAAGATGGTACTTTCCTACAGGGAGGACCTCAAAAACATCTACACCATCCTGGTCACCACTGCAGTGGTGCTATCTGACATGGCCAATACCATGAGGGAGGCTGTGGCACACCAACGGGCACCTGACACTAGCCACACCGAAGAACAGCCCTCCACCTCCGCCGGCGCTGCTGGGCCTGAGGCCCCACCACAGGAACCACAGGCCACCAGCACCCCACCCCCTGCAGAAGGAGAACCACCCTGCAAACGGTCCCTGCGATCCAGGCAGAAGCCATAGAACACTGCCAAGACCCCTGCCAGGAAATAAGACTCTCCTGATTGTCACCCTTCTGTCCACCTCTGTCACCCTGTCCACCTTGAACTTCCATTACTCCCCTTCCTATGCCCCACTGGACAATGCACCTGTGATAGCAAGAGACTGGACTCTAACTGGACATTCCTCCACCATCACCCCAGCCCATTGCACATCCTCCTTTACTTATGAGCACTTAAATAAACACCCTTGGAACAAATACAAATCTGGAGTCTGTCAAATGATTGAAATATGTATTAGTACAACATTCTGAAAACATTGCAAGTCATATGTACAGTTATATGTACATTGGTATGACCTTTAGTGGGCAGCACTAAACATACCAGGAGCCAGAGTGGGCCACAGAGATCTGAAAATAGAGCTGCCAAACGGTAGCGTAAGTGGCCATAGACATAGGAAAATCAGGCTGCCATGTACAATGTCCAACAGAAAACTGAAAAGTAAAGTGAAGTTACAGTGTGTAACTGTGTGACACTGGAAGTACTGCTATATGATATTACTTCTGTTGTCCACATCTTCTTCCTCTGCCTCCTCTTGCTCGCTGTCCGCAGGCTCAACCGCTGCCACAAGACCATCTCCAGGCTCATCCTCCTGCAGAAAAGGCACCTGGCGTCTCAAGGCCAGGTTATGCAACATGCAACATGCAATGATGATCTGGCACACCTTCTTGGGTGAGTTGTTACGGGAATCCCCATGTCAGATGGAGGCACCGGAACCTGGCCTTCAGGATGCCGAAGGTCCGCTCAATAATCCTCCTTGTTCGCCCATGTGCCTCATTGTAATGTTCCTCTGCCCTTGTCCTGGCATTCCTCACTGAGGTCAGTAGCTGTGAGAGGTTTGGGTAACCAGAGTCACCTGAAAACATCGAGGGACAACTGTTAGACACACTCTAACCCTTAGGGACAACCCCATACCCAGACACCAACATATACTGGGTGGGTACCTTGGGGTCACTGTTAGACCTGACAGCCTTAGGGTGGTCACCCCTAACTTTTTGCCTGCCTCCCTCCACTTTTTGGACACTGTTTTTGCTGGCTTTTAGACTCTGCGCACTTTATCACTGCTAACCAGTGCTAAAGTGCATATGCTTTCTCCCTTTAAACATGGTAACCTTGGATCATACCTGACTGGACTATTTAATTTACTTATAAGTCCCTAGTAATGTGCACTATATGTGCCTAGGGCCTGTAGATTAAATGCTACTAGTGGGCCTGCAGCACTGGTTGTGCCACCCACTTAAGTAGCCCCTTTACCTTGTCTTAGGCCTGCCATAGCAAGGCCTGTGTGTGCAGTTTCACTGTCATCTCGACTTGGCATTTAAAAGTACTTGTCAAGCCTAAGCCTCCCCTTTCTCCACATATAAGTCACCTCTAATGTGTGCCCTAGGTAACCCCTAGAGCAGGGTGCTGTGTGGGGGAAAGGCTGGACATGTACCTGTGTAGTTTACATGTCCTGGTAGTGTAAGACTCCTAAATTCGTTTTTACACTACTGTGAGGCCTGCTCCCTTCATAGGCTAACATTGGTGCTGCCCTCATACAGTAGTGAAGTGGTAGCTGCTGATCTGATAGGAGTATGAAGGTCATATTTAGTATGGCCAGAATGGTAATACCAAATCCTGCTGACTGGTGATGTTGGATTTAATATTACTATTCTAGAAATGCCACTTTTAGAAAGTGAGCATTTCTTTGCACTTAAATATTTCTGTGCCTTACAATCCACGTCTGGCTGGGCTTAGTTGACAGCTCCTTGTGCATTCACTCAGACACACCCCAAACACAGGGTACTCAGCCTCACTTGCATACATCTGCATTTTGAATGGGTCTTCCTGGGCTGGGAGGGTGGAGGCCCTGCTCTCACACAAAGGACTGCCACACCCCCTACTGGGACCCTGGCAAACAGGATTGAACTGAAAGGGGACCTGGTGCACTTCTTAGCCACTCTTTGAAGTCTCACCCACTTCAAAGGCACATTTGGGTATAAAACAGGGCCTCTGCCCTACCTCATCAGACACTTGCTGGAGAAGAAACCTGAACCAGAACCTGCATCCTGCCAAGAAGAACTGCCTGGTTGCCTAAAGGACTCACCTGTCTGCTTTCTACAAAGGACTGCTGTCTTGCTGCTGCTGAAGTGCTCTCCAAGGGCTTGGATAGAGCTTCCCTCCTGTTCTCTGAAGTCTCAGGACCAAAAAGACTTCTCTTTTTCATTTGGACGCCTTGTGCGCCAAACAATTTGACGCACAGCTTGCTCTGCTGTGAAAAATTCACTGCACGCCGATCCGGAAAGACGCCACTCGACGCGACGCCTGCGGTGCAACCGGAACTTCGACGCACGGCCTCGCCTGGACAACGCCGCCCGACTTCAGAAAGGAAATCGACGCAACGCCTGCCGTGAGGGAGAAGATTCCACACACAGCCCACCGGGACATCTGGTAATCCCGTGAACCACAGAAGGAGTCTGTCTGCGCGCCGGAAAACGACGCACGACTTCCCCACGTGAAAAATAACGACGCAAGTCCGTGTGTGCAGGGGAGAAATCGACGCACACACCATTTTTCCACGTATCTCTTCCTCTGCGGCCCTTTGCGGAGATTTTCCACTTTAAACCAGGTACTTTGTGCTTGAAAGAGACTTTGTTTGCTTTTTAAAGACTTAAGACACTTTATATCACTTTTCAGTGATATCTCTACAATTTCATATTGCATCTTTATTCGTTTTGACCTGCAAATATCCAGATAAATATTATATATTTTTCAAAACACTGTGTGGTGTATTTTTGTGGTGCTATATGGTGGTATTGTATGATTTATTGCACAAATACTTTACACATTGCCTTCTAAGTTAAGCCTGACTGCTCGTGCCAAGCTACCAGAGGGTGGGCACAGGATAATTTGGATTGTGTGTGACTTACCCTGACTAGAGTGAGGGTTCTTGCTTGGACAGAGGGTAACCTGACTGCCAACCAAAAATCCCATTTCTAACAGTCACCGGTTCCTCTGGAGTTGGCCCATCACATATGGGATACTGCTATTCCTCAAGATAAAGGCGTCATGCACAAAGCCAGGATACTTGGTATTCAGATGGGAGATGTACTGGTCCGCCAAACATACATACCATCTGCACATTCATAGAGTGATAGCTTTTTTGATTCCTGAACACTTGTTCATTTCTCCGGGGAGGGACAAATGCTACATGTGTACTAGCAATGGCACCAATAATGTTGGGAATATGTCCCGGGGCATAAAAGTCAGCTTTCACTGTGGCCAAATCCTCCACCTGTGGGAATACAATGTAGCTGTGCATGTGTTTCAGCAGGGCTGACAACACTCTGGTCAACACGTTGGAGAACATTGGCTGAGACATCCCTGATGCCATGGCCACTGTAGTTTGGAAGGAACCACTTGCCAGGAAATAGAGCACTGACAGGACCTGCACTAGAGAGGGGCTACCTGTTGGTTGGCGGATAGCTGCATCAGGTATGGCTCCAATTGGACACACAGTTCTTGGATTGTGGCCCGATCAAGTCTGTATGTTAGTATAATGTGTCTGTCCTCCATTGTCGCCAGGTCCACCAGGGGTCTGTACACTGGAGGATGTCTCCATCTCATATTCATCCTCAGCAGTTGAAGCCTATTGAGGAAAACGGTGAGCAGAGGGTCATAATCACTTATCTATTGCAATAATGATGCATTTCTACATTTACAGAACCAGTATGTGAATCCGAGAGTCAGTTGCTGTGGCAATGTCTGCTGTGACTCAGTTAGGTGCCAAGGCCTGTGCCCCCCTGAATTGGCGGCTACCTGACCTGTGAGGAGGGACAAGTAGAAATTAGGTAATTCCGCTGGCATTGTGCGCAGTTGTGGTAGGCAGTCGATGACCGCCGCGCAACTTTGCATTGGTTATCATTGGGTCCTACGGGTTCCAGGAGCCAATAGCGATGTACACCAGTGGTGACAGTACGCGCCGTTGCGGACGTGACAGACATTTTCTATCTAGTCACTCACTTGATACCTGACCTTCAACAGGAGAGGACCTACACTGCAAGTGCTGCTGTGACCTGTGTCTAGAAGTGACAATCGCTCATGTGCCTGGGGAAAGGGCCCCTGCCTTCACTGCGGAGGAGTTGGAGAGACTGGTGGATGGGGTCCTACAGCAGTACAGGTTACTCTACTGTCCTCCAGACAAACAGGTGAGTACACTGTGAGCATGATGCGTGGGCCATGAATGTATGGAATACTGTGTGTGTAAGCCACATGCAGCGGGGGGCTGAGGCGTCCTGGCCAGAGTGCTGCATGTATGGTGGTCAATGTATGCGCGTCAGGGGATGGGAGGGACATGGTGGGCCATGAGTGTGACGGTCCGGATGGTTAACAAATTCCCTATTCTGCTGTCTTTTTCCTGCAGGTCAGCACCCATCAGAAAAAGGATATTTGGCGTGCCATCGCCAAGGAGGTGCGGACCCTGGGGTTCTTTGAAAGGCGGAGCACCCACTGTTGCAAATGGTGGGAGGACCTGCGCAGCTGGGTAAGGAAGATGGCGGAGGCCCAGCTGGGTCTAGTCTCCCAACGAGGAAGGGGTGCCCGTCGTACCCTGACCCCACTGATGTTCCGCATCCTGGCAGTGGCCTATCCGGAGTTGGATGGGCGCTTGAGGGCATCACAGCAGCCACAAGGGGGTGAGTACAACTCCAGATTCATTACTTTGTGTTCGTTAAGGTTTTACCTGGGTGGGGGTGTGGACTGTGGGTGCCCCTTGGCCAGGGCGAACATGGCAGGGTAGGTCCCTTGTTGGGCAGGCTCTGAAGAACTCCAACCCAAATAGTGTTAGTGGGCATCTACTACCTGTCAGGGCCCTGTTTGTTTCAGGTGTGCAGCTGATGGCGTTAGGCATTGTATCCCATGGGCTGGTGACTAGCATTGTAACTGGTAGTGCATGGAATAGTGCATAGGGCTGTTCCCTGTGATTTGTGTACACCAACGGTAGTGTTGTTGTTTGGCATTGACCAAGTGTATCCTCTGTCTCTCCCCCCCCCTTTTTGTTTTTTTACCCTGTCCTTGTGTGCATTAGCATCACC
The DNA here is from genome assembly GCF_031143425.1 of Pleurodeles waltl. Lineage (NCBI taxonomy): Eukaryota > Metazoa > Chordata > Amphibia > Caudata > Salamandridae > Pleurodeles > Pleurodeles waltl. The sequence continues at coordinate 692,099,948 of NC_090448.1, read as the reverse complement.
TGGCGGAGGAGCAGAGGCACCGGCAATGGAGGGAGCAGCATCCCACATGGGCCTAGAGGCCGAATCCACCGATGGTGAGGGCACCAGTGGGACGGAGGGCGATGGGAGCACCACGACGGGGACAGGAGGGGACGCCACAGACAGCGACTCCTCCTCCGATGGATGCTCCCTGGTGGTGGCGGACACCTCCGTGCCCACCCCAACAACAGGTACAGCCGCCACCTTTACCAGCACCGCTCTTCCAGCAGCCACTGAGTGTGTTTCCTGTGCCCGCTCACCCAGGAGGGTGGGCATCTCCTTCGCCCCAGGCACCTCAGGCCCTGCCCCAGTCAGCCCTGCAGCCCTCATTGAAGAGGCTATTGACCTCCTGAGATCCCTCACTGTTGGGCAGTCAACCATTCTGAATGCCATCCAGGGTGTTGAGAGGCATTAGCAACAAACAAATGCATACCTGGAGGGCATTCACTCTGGCGTGGCGGCCCAACAGAGAGCATTTCAGGCTCTAGCCTCAGCATTGATGGCAGCCATTGTCCCTGTCTCTAGCTTCCCCCTCCAACTTCCTGTACCCAGTCCCAATCCCCTCAACCCCAGCCTATCCCAAGCACACCTTCAGACCAGCATTCACCCAAATCAATACACAGAAGTGGATCAGGCAAACACAAGCACCACACTTCATCTCACAGGCACTCACACAAGCACCATCCCCATGCAGACACACCAACATCCACTGCCTCCACTGTGTTCCCCTCCTCGTCGTCGTCCACCTCCCTCCCAATAGCGTCTCCACTCACACCTGCATGCACTACATCCTCATCCACTACCTCCATCACCAGCACGCCCATCACTACACACCCCTCACTGGCAGTCACCACCCCCACATCCATGCAAACGTCCCCTGTGTCCTCTCCCACTGTGTCTGTGACCCCTCCTCCCAAAGTACACAAACGCAAGCACCCACCCAACAGCCATCCACCTCACAACAGCACCCAGCCCATTCACCTGCACCCAAACTCAGCAGACAGACACCTCCTACAACCAGACCTTCTCCCTCTTCCCACCCCAGTGTCCCTAAGAAGCTTTTCCTGGCAAACATTGACCTCTTCCCTACCCCTCCCACCCGTCCTTCCCCCCCCCCCAGGCCAGGGTGGCCAAAACCCAGCCCAACACCTCAGCCACCAAGTTGACGTCCACTGTGGTTCCTGCAGCTGTCAGAGCCTCAAAGGGGCACCCGTCAGCTCAGCCAGTGTGCCACCAACCCCTGCCAAGGCAAAAACAATTCCGCCACCTGGCAAGGTGAAGAAGGGGATGGCATCCAGCAATGGGAAGGAGCCACAACCACCCGGTAAGGCCACCTCAAAGACTTCAGCTGCAAGACCCAAGGTGACACCACCATCTGCCAAGGTGAGGAAGGGGCACAAAACACCAGGCAAGGCAATTCAGCCGTCCGAGGCTGCAGGTGAAGGCCTGGTAGGTACCTGCACAATAGCCAGCACCGCCACCTGCACCGCAGCCAGCACCTCCAGCAGCCCCGCCGCTAGCACCGCCGCCTGCACCGCCGCAAGCACCACTACTGTCAGCAGCAGCAGCCCCAGTGGGCAGCCGTCCGAGGCTGCAGGAGAAGGGCTGGAGCCCCACCACCATTGCCAGCACCGCCACCTGCAATGCCGCAAGCACTTCTGCAAGCACCGCAACCTACACTGTTGACAGTAGCACCACTGGCAGCAGCAGAAGCCCCAGTGGGCAGCTGTCTGAGGCTGCAGGAGAGGGGCTAGAGCCTCTCTCCACCACTGGCAGCACCCCTACCAGCACCGGCACTACCACCACTGTGCAGCCATAGCCGCCAAATGGACTCTAGCCCTGCCTCCATGGACTATCATGAATCCTGGTCACTGCAAATCTCGTGGCTCAGACACCCAGGTGAGGGACTGTGAACTGCCACACCCCAAGTGTTGCAACACTGGGCACAGAGTCCCCTCCAGAACCAGTGGAGAAAGGCATCCACTCACCCTATCCTTGGCAGGGTGCAGCACACTGGGCACAAAGCTCCCTCCACAACCAGTGAAGAAATACATCCACTCACCCTATCCTTGGCAGGATGAAGCACACACAGGGCACAAGGCCCCCTCCAGAACCAGTGGAGAAATGCATCCACTCACCCTGTCCTTGGCAGGATGAAGAACACTGGCCACAAAGCCCCCTCCTGAACCAGTGGAGAAATGCATCCACTCACCCTATCCTTGGCAGGATGAAGCACACTGGCCACAAAGCCCCCTCCTGAACCAGTGGAGAAATGTATCCACTCACCCTATCCTTGGCAGGATGAAGCTCACTGGGCACAAAGCCCCCTCCAGAACCAGTGGAGAAAGGCATCCACTTGAGGGACTGTGGCTTTATACTCCCCAGGAGCAAGCAGTGGGCAAACCACTCACTTGAGAGACTTGAGAGACTGTGGCTTTGCACTCCCCAGGAGCAAGCAGTGAGCAAACCACCCACTTGAGAGACTGTGGCTTTGTACTCCCCAGGAGCAAGCAGTGGGCAAACCACCAACTTGAGAGTCTGTGGCCTTGCACTCCCCAGGACATCGCTGTGGACATGGAGCCCCCTCCAGGAGCAGTGGCGTTGTCCCATCTTCCGGCTAAGGTGCCCCCCCCTTCCCTGTCCCCCTGAGGTGCCTGTGTGTTTTTCGACCTGATGCCCCTGCAGTGTTCTCTCCGTATTGAGGCAGGAGTCAAGTGTGGGCTTGGCCTATGAGTTTTGGCCCAGTGGCCCACGGTCATTTTGAGTGGACAACGTACCGCCTTATGTACATATTGTAAATACTGTTTTTGAATTTGTAAAGTATATCTGACTATTTCTAATATGACACTCATTTGACTTAATTCCTTTTGTCCTTGCTTTCTTCCAGAGGGTTACGGTTGTATATGTAATGTTGATGCATGTGTTTGTGTGTATGGTGTTGTGGATGAGGGTGGGGGTGTGGGTGTTGCGTGTGTGTGTCACTTTCTTTTTCCTCCCACCCTCCCCTGTGTGCTAGGTGCAGTACTCATCGTGGCCGTCGCCGCCACCGTTCGTACTCCTGGTAGATGAGAAGATACACCAACATGGGTAACACCTGTAGTTCGGGCTCCATGGCGTCCTGGAATTTGTAAAGCGCACTACTCACCCGTGAGGGTCTCAAGGTGCTGAAGTGGGAGGGGAAGGGGGGAGGTGCTGCTACTGCTCAAACAGCCTAGTCTTGAGAAGTTACTGTAGGTAAGGAGGTCTTTGGTCTGATGCAGGTGGGTGGGAAGGGTGTTCCACGTCTTGGCGGCGAGGTGCGAGAAGGATCTCCAGTCGGTTGTAGTTCTGTGGGATGGTTGCGAGGAGGGGGGGGTCGGTGGGTCGGAGATGCCAGGTCGGGGTGTAGAAGGAGAGCCGTCTGTTGAGGAATTCTGGTCCAGTGTTGTGCAGTGCTTTCTGAACGTGGGTGAGGAGTTTGAAGGTGATTCTCTTGTTGACATAGACTTTGAGGTCTCTTTATAGGTCCAAGATGCTCAGGACGGCCCACGCTTGGCTGTAATACCTCAGTTTAGCTTAGAGGAGGTAGTGGAAGCCATAAAAATAAGCAAAGCGGGGAAAGCGCCGGGTCGCGACGGCGTCCCAACAGATTTATATAAAGCAAACACGCACCTTTGGGGCCCTCTAATGACTCAGGTATTGAGGGCCTTCTGTACACAAGGCCCCCCCATCAATGTGGCAAGATTTCATGATCATCCCTTTATACAAAAAAAGGCGATCGCCTCAACCCAGCTTGTTACAGGCCAATCTCCCTGCTTGACACAACAGCTAAAATAGTGGGGAGAATAATTTAAATAGACTTCAAACATGGGTAGAAGGAAATGATATCTTATCTCCAGTGCAGTATGGCTTCCGCGCAGGAATAGGCACAGTGGAACAGGGCCTGAATCTAAGCCTCCTACTGGTGAAGTATACAAAGATCAGAGTGGGTAATTTGCACCTGGCCTTCATTGATCTATCTTCAGCATTTGACTGCGTGCTACATGAGAAGTTATGGGACATTTTAAGTAGTATGGGGTTGAATTAACAATAATTCAGTTCATACGGGACATGTATACAGGATGCAAAGCAAGAGTAAGGTACCGGACGAGAGGGGAATGCACTAGGCCTTTTGGCATATATAGAGGGGTGCGCCAAGGCTGCGTTCTTGCTCCACTCCTATTCTCATTATTCATAAACAACTTAGAATGTGATCTGATAAGCAAATGTAAAGACCTTCCCCAAATAGGCAACCGTTCTGTCCCCGTACTGCTCTACGCAGATGATGCAGTACTTATGGCTAGGACACCATTAGCCCTCAATAAACTCTTAACCACCTGCATAACCTTTATGACAGATCTGGGTCTTACAGTTAGCTGGTCCAAGACTTTTGTAATGAATTGCGGTAGGCAATTGGGTAAGATCTATAATACTACCATCCACGAGGACAAAGTGGAGATAGCTCGTACCTTTTCATATCTGGGCTTAATGGTCGATAAACAGGGTTCCTGGGCACATTGTGTGAAAACTAAAAAAGACCAGATTATTAAAACAACGGCGGCTCTGAAGATTTTTTCTAAAAGGCTAGGGGGGATTACCCTGCTGAATATGGTAAAAATCTACAAAGCTAAGTGCAACCCGGCTGCCATGTATGGTTCTGGTATTTGGGGGTATACTAATTGTAATCCGATTCAGATGGTGGAGAATGATTTTCTCAGATACTTGTTAATGGTACCAAACGTTACATCGTCATACATTAGCCATGTGGAACTAGGGGTTCCTTTTGTAGCTGACCTGATAAAGATACAGCCAGTATTACTATGGCACAAAGTGTGGACCATTTTTCTACACTGGACTAAACAAGGCCATATTATCCGATTGTATGAGGCTAACTCACTCGTTAAGAGTACCCTGGTTGAAATATATTATGCTCTTTTTTTGGAAATATGGGTTGTCAAGACTATTATACAAACCCGGAATCATTGAGTAAAATATCCAGGAAAGAACTGAGGGCCTTGACATTAAGGCACCTGGAAGATCAACGATGGGAAGCTGAATCGAGAAAGCCCAGTGTCATGTCCAACCAACTAATTTTGTCCACGGAAGGCATGCAGCCTTACTTAGCAAATGTGACAATTGCTCAACATCGTTTTGTCCTTACAAGACTACGATTTAGACTCTTTCCACCGTCTTGTAAATTTCCCGACTATGAATGACCGGAGCACAGCCTTAAGAGTATGCCCCTGTGACGCAAAAGCATTGCAAACTACTATGCACGTGGTCGTCTTTTGTAAATTTTACACCAAGCAGAGAAAACGTTTTTTATTGCCATTTATAAGATCGATTAATTTGCGTAAGTGTCGTGATGCGTAACTTAGCTTGCAGGTTTTATCTTCCATTGAAATTTGTAGAATCCTGGTGAACTTCTTATGCTTAGTATTAACCGCAAGGAAGTCCATGGGCGTATAGGTCTAAATTTCACTAAGGTTATCTAAATATTTGTATACGGACATACTAATGATGTGTATGTTAATTTGTATTATTTATTTTTCATTATCTTATCTATTTATTGTGTTCACATATATAGATGTGTTTTATTTGATACTTGTTGAAAGTCGAATAAAGTCTGTTTGATGACTGGAAGCCAGTGCAGGTCTCTCAGATGGCCTGTGATGTGGCAGTGGCAGGGGATGTCCAGGATGAGGCATGCGGAGGTGTTCTGGATGCGTTGCAGCATCTTCTGGAGTTTGGGCGTGGTTCCTGCGTAGAGGGCATTGCTGTAGTCCAGTTTGCTGCTTACGAGGGCTTGGGTGACTCTTCTTCTGGTTTCGGTGGGGATCCATTTGTAGATGTTTCGGAGCATGCGGAGGGTGTTGAAGCAGGAGGAGGAGATCGCATTGACTTGCTGGGTCATGGATAATGAGGAATCCAAGATGAATCCTAAGTTGCGTGCATGGTCTGTGGGAGTCGGAGCAGCTCCAAGAGTGGCAAGCCACCAGGAGTCATCCCATGCGGAGGGGGTGGAGCCGAAGATGAGGACTTCCGTCTTGTCGGAATTGAGTTTGAGGCAGTTGTTTTTCATCCATTCAGCGATGGCCTTCATTCCTTCGTGGAGTTTGGTCTTGGCGGAGTCCTTGGTGAGGGAGAGGATCTGCTGGGTGTCATCGGCGTATGAGATGATGTTAAGGTTGTGGGATCGGGCGGTGTTAACGAGCGGGGCTATGTAGATGTTGAAGAGGGTCGGGCTGAGGGATGAACCCTGGGGTACGCCACAGATGATTTTGGTGGCTTCCGAGTGGGGTGGGGGGAGGCGGACTCTCTGCCAGTGAGAAAGGAGGTGACCCAGTCCAGAGCTCTGTGGTGGATTTCTGCATTGCTGAGGCGTGATGTTCTTTAGGTCCTTTGGGTCTGCTGTGGGTTTTTTGAGGAGGGCGTTGATCTTGGAGTGTTTCCAACTCTCCGAGAAGGTGGCAGACTCAAAGGAGCTGTTAGTGATCTTCCATAGTAGGGATGCAATGACGGAGCTTGCTTTGTTGAGGATGTGGTGAGGGCAGGGGTCAGATGGTAAGCCAGAGTGGATGGTGTTCATGATTTTGATGGTATCGTTGTCGTTGACGGGGGTCCAGGAGAGCAGGAGGTTGGTCGGAGGTGAATCTCTGGTGTTTGTGGTGCCAGGGGGGGCTGGATGCTGAAGCTGATGTGGATGTCTGCAATCTTGCAGTGGAAGTAGGAGACTAGGGAGTCTCAGAGGTCTTGAGATGTCGAGATGTTGTTGGCTTGGAGCTGGGGTTGGAGAGTTCCTTCATGATGTTGAAGAGCTCCTTGTGGCTGTGTGTGTGTTGTTGTTGATTCGGTCTTTGAAGGCTGACCTCTTGGCGGTTCGGATGAGTTGGTGGTATATGCAGATGGTGTTTTTGAAGGCTGTGTGGTTGTCCAGAGTCTGATCTTGGCGCCACTTTCTTTCAAGTCTTCGGCAGGTTTGCTTAGATGCGAGGAGCTAGGCGGTAAACCAGAAGGCCCTTTGGTCGGTGCATCAGTTGGAGGGATTCTTGATAGGGGCGAGAGTATTGACACAGGTGTCGATCCATTGCCTGAAGTTGCGGGCAGCTGCGTCAGTGTCGGTGGTGTCGATGGATGGGTTCCGGGAGAGGGTTGCGATGAGTTGGTCTTCGGTGCCCTTGTTCCAATTGCGGTAGGGGATCCGTTGTGGGTGGTGGTGTGTTGTGGGTTTTGTAGGAGGCTGGCCTTGCTTGTAGTGGGTACCAGAGGTACTTACACCTTGTGCCAGGTCCAGTTATCCCTTATTAGTGTAGAAGAGGTGTTTCTAGCAGCATAGACTGATAGAAGGTAGCTATGGCAAAGCAGCTTAGGCTGAACTAGGAGACATGTACTATACCACTGGTGTCATATGCACAATATCATAAGAAAATACAATACACAGATATACTAAAAATAAACATACTTTATTTTTATGCCAATATGCCAAAAGTATCTCAGTGAGTACCCTCAGTATGAGGATGAGAAATATACACAAGATATATGTACACAAACCAAAATTATGCAGTAAATAGCAAAAGGAAGTAATGCAAGCAATGTCAAGTTACAGTAGATTGAAATAGGAGCACATAGGTATAGGGGCAACACAAACCATATACTCCAAAAGTGGAATGCGAACCACGAATGGACCCCAAACCTATGTGAGCTTGTAGAGGGTCGCTGGGACTGTAAGAAAACAGTGAGGGTAGAAAAATGGCCCACCCCAAGACCCTGAAAGTAGGTGTAAAGTGCACCTACTACCCCCAGAGAGCACAGAAGTCGTGATAGGGGGATTCTGCAAGGAAAACCAACACCAGCAATGCAACAACAGTGGATTTCTGGACCTGAGTACCTGTAAGACAAGGGGACCAAGTCCAAGAGTCGCAACAGTGTCGACAGTGGGCAGGAGCCCAGGAAATGCCAACTGAGGGTGCAAGGAAGCTGCTACTGGATGGAAGAAGCTTGGTGTTTTGCAAGAAAGAAGAGGACTAGGAGCTTCCCCTTTGGAGGATGGATGTCCCACGTCATGAAGAAGCTTGCAGAGGTGTTCCCATGCAGAAAGACCGCAAACAAGCCTTGCTAGCTGCAAGGGTTGTGGTAGAGGTTTTTGGATGCTGCTGTGGCCCAGGAGGGACCAGGATGTCGCCACTTGGATGAGGAGACAGAGGGGGCACCCAGCAAGTCAGGGAGCCCTCACAGAAGCAGGCAGCACCCGCAGAAGTACCTGAACAGGCACTTAGAAGAAAAGTGAACCGGAGTCCACCCGAAGTCACAAAAGGGAGTCTCACGACGCCGGAGGACAACTCAGAAGGTTGTGCACTGCAGGTTAGAGTGTCCGGGACCCAGGCCTGGCTGTGCATCAAGGAAATCCTGGAAGAGTGCACAGGAGCAGGAGCAGCTGCAAATCACGCGGTTCCCAGCAATGCAGTCTAGCATGGGGAGGCAAGGACTTACCTCCACCAAACTTGGACTGAAGAGTCACTGGACTGTGGGAATCACTTGGACAGAGTTTCTGAGTTTCAGGGACCACGCTCGTCGTGCTGAGAGGGGACCCAGAGGACCGGTGATGCAGTCTTTTGTTGCCTGCGGTTGCAGGGGGAAGATTCCGTCGACCCACGGGAGATTTCTTCAGAGCTCCTGGTGCAAGAAGGAGGCAGGCTACCCCCAGAGCATGCACCACCTGGAAACAGTTGAGAAAGCCGGCAGGATGAAGCGATGCAAGGTTGCTAGTAGTCGTCTGGCTACTTTGTTGTGGTTTTGCAGGCGTCCTGAGCAGTCAGCGGTCGATCCTTTGGCAGAAGGTGAAGAGGGAGATGCAGAGGAACTCTGGTGAACTCTTGCATTCGTTATCTGAAGAATTCCCCAAGCCGAGACCCTAAATAGCCAGAAAAGGAGGTTTGGCTACCTAGGAAGGAGGATTGGCTACTAAGAGAGGTAAGAGCCTATCAGAAGGATTCTCTGACGTCACCTGCTGGCACTGGCCACTCAGAGCAGTCCAGTGTGCTAGCAACACCTCTGTATTCAAAATGGCAGAGGTCTGGGGCACACTGGAGGAGCTCTGGGCACCTCCCCTGGGAGGTTCAGGTCAGGGGAGTGGTCACTCCCCTTTCCTTTGTCCAGTTTCGCGCCAGACCAGGGCTGGGGGATCCCTAAACCGGTGTAGACTAGCTTATACAGAGATGGGCACCATCTGTGCCCATCAAAGCATTTCCAGAGGCTGGGGAAGGCTACTCCTCCCCAGCCTTCACACCTATTTCCAAAGGGAGAGGGTGTGACACCCTCTCTCAGAGGAAATCCTTTGTTCTGCCTTCCTGGGCTAGGGCTGCCTGGACCCCAGGGGGGCAGAAACCTGTCTGAGGGGTTGGCAGCAGCAGCAGCTGCAGTGCAAACCCTGAAAAGGCAGTTTGGCAGTACCCGGGTTCTGTGCTAGAGACCCGGGGGATCATGGAATTGTCTCCACAATGCCAGACTGGCATTGGGGTGACAATTCCATGATCTTAGACAAGTTACATGGCCATGTTCGGAGTTACCATTGTGACGCTGTACATAGGTAGTGACCTATGTACAGTGCATGCATGTAATGGTGTCCCCGCACTCACAAAGTCCAGGGAATTTGCCCTGAACGATGTGGGGGCACCTTGGCTAGTGCCAGGGTGCCCACACACTAAGTAACTTTGCACCCAACCTTCACCAGGTGAAGGTTAGACATATAGGTGACTTATAAGTTACTTAAATGCAGTGGTAAATGGCTGTGAAATAATGTGGACGTTATTTCACTCAGGCTGCACTGGCAGGCCTGTGTAAGAATTGTCAGAGCTCCCTATGGGTGGCAAAAGAAATGCTGCAGCCCATAGGGATCTCCTGGAACCCCAATACCCTGGCTACCTCAGTACCATATACTAGGGAATTATATGGGTGTACCAGTATGCCAATGTGAATTGGTAAAATTAGTCACTAGCCTGTTAGTGAAAATTTGGAAAGCAGAGAGAGCATAACCACTGAGGTTCTGGTTAGCAGAACCTCCGTGAGACAGTTAAGCATCACACAGGGAACACATACATATAGGCCACAAACTTATGAGCACTGGGGTCCTGACTAGCAGGGTCCCAGTGACACATAACAAACATACTGACAACATAGGGTTTTCACTATGAGCACTGGGCCCTGGCTAGCAGGATCCCAGTGAGACAGTGAAAACACCCTGACATATACTCACAAACAGGCCAAAAGTGGGGGTAACAAGGCTAGAAAGAGGCTACTTTTCCTCACAGGTTTCTTGAAGAATAAGTGGATACAGTGATGATCTGTTCAGTGGAGTTCGGTGGTGTGGCTGAAGGAGACATGATTGCTGGTGGAGAAAATAGGGTTGAGTGTGTGTCCTGCGGAGCGGGTTGGTGTTGTGACGAGTTGTTTGAGGCCGAGGTTAGAGAGATTGTCGAGCAGGGTGGTGGTGGTGGTGGTGTTGTCGTCGTCGATGGTGTTGTCGATGGTGTTGTCGTCGATGGTGTTCTCGAGGTGGAAATTAAAGTCCCCGAGGAGTATGTAGACAGTGGATGAGAGAGGGTGCGTGCTGATGACGTCGGTGATGGAGTTTCTGAACTGCTGTCGGGGGCCGGAGGGTCTGTAGACGAAGGTCCCTCGGAGGGTGGTGTTTGGGTTGGTGTGCATCTGGAAGTGCAGGTGTTCAGCGGTGCTGAGGGTGTCTTCGGTGGAGGGGTTCATCCAGGTCTCAGTCAGGAAGGCGACGTCTGGGGAGGCTGAGTCGAGTAGATTCCATAGTTCTACTGCATGTGTGTGGACGGAGCGGATGTTGATGAGGATGTGTGAGAAGGTAGCCTCTTTCTAGCCTTGTTACCCCCACTTTTGGCCTGTTTGTGAGTGTATGTCAGGGTGTTTGTCACTGTTTTCACTGTCTCACTGGGATCCTGATAGCCAGGCCTCAGTGCTCATAGTGAAAACACCATGTTTTCAGTATGGTTGTTATGTGTCACTGGGATCCTGCTGGTCAGGACCCCAGTGCTCATAGGTTTGTGGCCTATATGTATGTGTCACTGGGACCCTGTCACACAGGGCCCCAGTGCTCATAGGCGTGCATGTATATGTTCCCTGTGTGGTGCCTAACTGTCTCACTGAGGCTCTGCTAACCAGAACCTCAGTGGTTATGCTCTCTCATTACTTTTAAATTGTCACTAACAGGCTAGTGACCAATTTTACCAATTCACATTGGCTTACTGGAACACCCTTATAATTCCCTAGTATATGGTACTAAGGTACCCAGGGTATTGGGGTTCCAGGAGATCCCTATGGGCTGCAGCATTTCTTTTGCCACCCATAGGGAGCTCTGACAATTCTTACACAGGCCTGCCACCGCAGCCTGAGTGAAATAACGTCCACGTTATTTCACAGCCATTTTACACTGCACTTAAGTAACTTATAAGTCACCTATATGTCTAACCTTTACCTGGTAAAGGTTAGGTGCAAAGTTACTTAGTGTGAGGGCACCCTGGCACTAGCCAAGGTGCCCCCACATTGTTCAGAGCCAATTCACTGAACTTTGTGAGTGCGGGGACACCATTACACGCGTGCACTACATATAGGTCACTACCTATATGTAGCTTCACCATGGTAACTCCGAATATGGCCATGTAACATGTCTATGATCATGGAATTGCCCCCTCTATGCCATCCTGGCATTGTTGGTACAATTCCATGATCCCAGTGGTCTGTAGCACAGACCCTGGTACTGCCAGACTGCCCTTCCTGGGGTTTCTCTGCAGCTGCTGCTGCTGCCAACCCCTCAGACAGGCAGCTGCCCTCCTGGGGTCCAGCCAGGCCTGGCCCAGGATGGCAGAACAAAGAACTTCCTCTGAGAGAGGGTGTGACACCCTCTCCCTTTGGAAAATGGTGTGAAGGCAGGGGAGGAGTAGCCTCCCCCAGCCTCTGGAAATGCTTTGTTGGGCACAGATGTGCCCAATTCTGCATAAGCCAGTCTACACCGGTTCAGGGACCCCTTAGCCCCTGCTCTGGCGCGAAACTGGACAAAGGAAAGGGGAGTGACCACTCCCCTGACCTGCACCTCCCCTGGGAGGTGTCCAGAGCTCCTCCAGTGTGCTCCAGACCTCTGCCATCTTGGAAACAGAGGTGCTGCTGGCACACTGGACTGCTCTGAGTGGCCAGTGCCACCAGGTGACGTCAGAGACTCCTGCTGATAGGCTCCTTCAGGTGTTAGTAGCCTTTCCTCTCTCCTAGGTAGCCAAACCCTCTTTTCTGGCTATTTAGGGTCTCTGTCTCTGGGGAAACTTTAGATAACGAATGCATGAGCTCAGCCGAGTTCCTCTGCATCTCCCTCTTCACCTTCTGATAAGGAATCGACCGCTGACCGCGCTGGAAGCCTGCAAACCTGCAACATAGTAGCAAAGACGACTACTGCAACTCTGTAACGCTGATCCTGCCGCCTTCTCGACTGTTTTCCTGCTTGTGCATGCTGTGGGGGTAGTCTGCCTCCTCTCTGCACCAGAAGCTCCGAAGAAATCTCCCGTGGGTCGACGGAATCTTCCCCCTGCAACCGCAGGCACCAAAAAGCTGCATTACCGGTCCCTTGGGTCTCCTCTCAGCACGACGAGCGAGGTCCCTCGAATCCAGCGCCACAGTCCAGTGACTCTTCAGCCCAAGTTTGGTGGAGGTAAGTCCTTGCCTCACCTCGCTGGGCTGCATTGCTGGGAACCGCGACTTTGCAAGCTACTCCGGCCCCTGTGCACTTCCGGCGGAAATCCTTTGTGCACAGCCAAGCCTGGGTCCACGGCACTCTAACCTGCATTGCACGACTTTCTAAGTTGTTCTCCGGCGACGTGGGACTCCTTTGTGCAACTTCGGCGAGCACCGTTTCACGCATCCTCGTAGTGCCTGTTTCTGGCACTTCTCCGGGTGCTACCTGCTTCGGTGAGGGCTCTTTGTCTGGCTCGACGTCCCCTCTCTCTGCAGGTCCAATTTGCGACCTCCTGGTCCCTCCTGGGCCCCAGCAGCGTCCAAAAACGCCAAACGCACGATTTGCGTGTAGCAAGGCTTGTTGGCGTCCATCCGGCGGGAAAACACTTCTGCACGACTCTCCAAGGCGTGGGGGATCCATCCTCCAAAGGGGAAGTCTCTAGCCCTTGTCGTTCCTGCAGTATTCACAGTTCTTCAGCCTAGTAAGAGCTTCTTTGCACCAACCGCTGGCATTTCTTGGGCATCTGCCCATCTCCGAGCTGCTTGTGACTTTTGGACTTGGTCCCCTTGTTCCACAGGTACCCTCAGTCAGGAATCCATCGTTGTTGCATTGCTGATTGGTGTTTTCCTTGCATTTTCCCTCTAACACGACTATTTTGTCCTTAGGGGAACTTTAGTGCACTTTGCACTCACTTTTCAGGGTCTTGGGGAGGGTTATTTTTCTAACTCTCACTATTTTCTAATAGTCCCAGCGACCCTCTACAAGGTCATATAGGTTTGGGGTCCATTCGTGGTTCGCATTCCACTTCTGGAGTATATGGTTTGTGTTGCCCCTATCCCTATGTTTCCCCATTGCATCCTATTGTAACTATACATTGTTTGCACTGTTTTCTAAGACTATACTGCATATTTTTGCTATTGTGTATATATATCTTGTGTATATTTCCTATCCTCTCACTGAGGGTACACTCTAAGATACTTTGGCATATTGTCATAAAAATAAAGTACCTTTATTTTTAGTATAACTGTGTATTGTGTTTTCTTATGATATTGTGCATATGACACTAAGTGGTACTGTAGTAGCTTCACACGTCTCCTAGTTCAGCCTAAGCTGCTCTGCTAAGCTACCATTATCTATCAGCCTAAGCTGCTAGACACCCTATACACTAATAAGGGATAACTGGGCCTGGTGCAAGGTGCAAGTACCCCTTGGTACTCACTACAAGCCAGTCCAGCCTCCTACAGGATGCATCTGAGATGGTTGCGTCCTGCCTTGGTGGGTGGGTCGTTGACATGGAGGCTGGTGAAGGTGCAGTTCTGGCAGGAGAAGGGTCCGCGGGTGGTCTGCGGGAAAGCTTGAAGCCAGGCGGGAGAGCGGCCGGTGTTGAGGGCACGGAGGGTGATGGCATTGTAGTGAAGACGTGCGTGGCGGTGGTGGGGGGGACGAGAGCCAGGGGTTCTGGCGCTGGGTACGGTCCAGGCATGGATGGGTGCAGCGCCCACCATTAAGTAGGGAGGTGGGGAGAGGAGAGGACAGCAAGTTGTTTGAAGTGGATTGTGCAGGCACAAAGCCTGACTGGTCTGGGAGCACAACATTCGGCATGAGAGGTTGTAGTTTATCGGCCAGTAGTTTTGCTAATATTTTAACATCTGTATTTATTAATGACAAAGGCCGATATGAATCCTCCTTGCACATTTGCCCAGTTTGAGCAGTGTTATTATTAGTGCCTCATGAAGAGTTGAAGGGAGAATACATTAATTATATGCTTCGAAATACATGGCATGCAAATGAGGCAGGATGAAATCTGTATCTTCTTTATAAAATTTGTTGGTCAGCCCGTCTGGACCAGATGCCTTCCCATTAGGCAATGCCCTAATAGCCACCTTGCCTCCCGTACCTCCTCCTGTTCTATCGGTTGGGATAAGTACTCACGTTGTACAATGTATTTGAAAGTTCTTGTATAAGAATCAAATGTGTGATTAATATTTGTAACAACATGTTATACAATTGCAACATTAGTATATTAATGGTAGGTCTGGGTTGCTGGGTTTGTATAATTTTTGTATATGAGGATTGGGGGCTTTTCAATTGAACAGTCAGTTTTAGTCTGTTGAGTGATGTATTTAGATATGGTCAATATGACAAGATATGTTGTTGGAGTGAATGTGTTGATGTGAATGTTGTTTTTTTAATATTAGGGGGAATGGCTATAATATGGTATAATATTAATTAGACAATTTTTGCAACAAATTACTTTGGTTAATAAAATTATGTCAATAGTGCTGTTAATGATTCATGATTTTATTTTGAATTCTTTATGTAGAAACTTGCTTGGAGGTTTTTGTTGTTTTGTGAATTGCCCTGTTCCACTCCTATAGCTTCTTATGCGGCAAACCCTTTTTTCTCTTTTATTAGTTAGGTGCATCTCCTGGAGGAAAGCAATATGAATGTTGTGGAGGTCTAAATACGCCAACACTTGACAAACCTTTCTCGGGTTATTTAAGCCATGCATATTCTGCGTTATCATTGTTATAGGTTTAGAGTGCCTCGAGTTAGCTATTTGTCCGGATCCTACAGTGTCATGGATGCTGTGCATGTATGTATTAGCATATGAGTGTGATATATACAACAATGTTGATCTGCAACGACAAACCAACAGTACAAACATTTCCCCCCTCCCACTTCAGCATCCCAATTATGCTAAAGAATATCCTATTTAACACAACAAAGTAAACCTGTATCTTAGTAGAACAATGGTGCTTCAATATCAGCGCCCTGTGTGGGATTCTGTTTATGTGGGGTGCACGCATATGGGGAGTCACCAGCCATCACTATCACCCCCACTTGCGGGGTGGGCCATGATCCTCAGATTGGTCCGGATGTCATTAGAGGCTCCATAGCTGCAGTGATGCATAAAATATGGCAGACCAGTGAAGGTGGTACCCTCCTTTTGTTCCATAATGTACTTTATAGTCAAATGGATGATCATCACTACGCATCATCAGTCCCAGTCTGTCACAGAATCAGCCTGTGGATTGTGACAACACACCCAAGCTATTCAGATGCTGGGAAGCATAACTATTCTCCACTTTACAGTCATTCCAGTGGCATGGGTTGTAGTATGTTATTTACTCAGATATGGTCAACTAGTATAATCTCTCTCCCAGTCAGTATTTAATCCTCTGAACTGACATCTGTGTCTGAAGTCTGAAGTTTCACCCTGTGTGAGGATAACTGGTTGACATAGTTCTTCGCCATTTTGGGAGATTGAAATTTTTTTGTTTGCCCTAGGTGTTCAATTCTAAGTCTCGCTGGGTAGAGCATTGCGTACAGGATTTTCAGGTTTATGCAGCTTTTTCTTGACTGGTAAATATTCCTTTCACGCCACTTTGGAAGTAGCTATGAAGTCTGGGAATAAGGACACTGAGTTACCCTTGTAGTTAGGATCTCTCTTTTCCCTGGGTAGCCTCAGCACCATGTTGCGATCTCTATAACTAAGGAGTTTAGCAATTGTCGGGCGTGGTGGTGCTCCTGGAGGTGGATGCGATGCCAGGGACCTGTGCGCGTGCTCTACCACCAAGCGAGACATGTTGTCTGCTCCTAACAGAGTGATCAGCATACGCTCAACAAACTCCTTGAGTCTTTCTGTGTTTTTTTAAATTCAGGGATCTTCATAATCCTAATGTTGTTCCTTCTGGAGCGTGCTTCCAAATCTTCATTTTTCCATTGCGCCGTTGTTGTCAGTTAAAAATTTGTGTGGTATCCTCAACATTTGGTCAACGTTGCTATGCTTCCGTTAATCTGGGTGCATGTTGATCAAGTTTCGTTGTCAAATGATCTATGTGAAAGTTCAAACCGTCAATCTTGGCATCAATTGTCTGCAAACTCTACTGTTTTACTACAAGAGTGCTTTCCAGAGGGGAGGATTCTTGGGCTGTCCCCACAGCGTTATGTTCCATTTCAGTGTCCATTATGTTTTTTGCCTCTCCTCTGGGTTCAAACATAAGCGCTGCTTGTGTTTTATCCTTCTTCCCCATTTTTCCAGCATTTGGGTGTGGGGGGGGGTCCCGCTGATAATTAACAATTGGCAGTTGGGCACCAATCCAAAACAATGTGCAATGTGCTAGAGCTGTGGTATGTGCACTCGGTCCGCAGTAAAGGCTAGTTCATTAGTACAACTTAGGGCCTCATTCCACCGCCTGGCGGGAACCGCCATATGGCCGCTCCGCAGTCGAAAGACCGCTGGGGCCATTCTGACTTTCCCGCTGGGCTGGCGGGCGCTAGCCAATATAGCGCCCGCCGGCCCAGCGGGAAAGCGGCCTGCAACACTGAAGCCGGCTCCGAATGGAGCCGGCAGTGTTGCAGGTGTGCGACGGGTGCAGTTGCACCCGTCGCGCTTTTCACTGTCTGCTAGGCAGACAGTGAAAAGCTTAATGGGGCCCTGTTAGGGGGCCCCTGCACTGCCCATGGCAGTGACACCCGTTCCCGCCCGTAAAAACTGCCAGAAACAGGCTGGCGGGAAGGGGGTCAGAATCCCCATGGCGGCGCTGCTTGCAGCGCCGCCATGGCGGATTGGGCCAACCGGGGTTAATCCGGCGGGAAACCGCCGGACCCGGTTTTCTGACCATGGCTTTACCGCCGCGGTCAGAATGGCCCAGGAAGCACCGCCAGCCTGTTGGCGGTGCTTTCCGTCATTCGCGGCCCTGGCGGTTTTTACCGCCAGGGTCGGAATGACCCCCTTAATCTTGACCGTTTGAGTTTATTCAATTAGGTATTTGTCCCCCCCACACTCCCCCTGGGCCGGGCGTGCTGATATGTCAGTTATAGTATCCTGGTTCAAGCGTTTCTAAGGCTGGTTTCCCTGGTAAACGCCTGCCTCGCTAATAGCTGCACCAAGGGGCCTCTGCGTGGTCCCAGGCCCACCACTATCAGCTCTCAGATATTCATTCACCCAGCCATCCAGCCTTCCAGAAGCAAATCAGTCCTTGCCACAGCACCTCCAAGTACGATCATTCTGCTCACCCCAGTGTCTCGGCCTTCCCCCCATGTTTACTCTTCTTGCCTCAGTCCTGGAACTGTTTCTAATTCAGCGGCAGCCTTTCTGTTTTCTATGGGCCCATCCATAGTGGTCATTCCCCGAGAGGCCCGGCTGACCAGGCGCCCATCCCTGCATCCCTGCAATGGGGCCACCTCAGCCAGTCTCCTCCCAGGCCGGCCGCTGGGCTCGACAGTTGTGGACCCAGGGTATTGTGTCTTCTCTCTCCCCTTCTCAGTTTGCTCCATACCCTTGTGTGCCACACTGCACCCTGGGGGCAGGGCTGCCCGCCTGCTTCCTCCTCCTCGGGTACACCAGGCCAAGTACCTGTTATCTTGGTGCTGGGTCCACTCCCGGGGCGTAGCAACGGTCAGAGTCTCACAGCAGCACCTGATTACACCTCGCGGGGCCCAAGTTGCCACCAGTTGTTCACAATCATCTCTGCCGCACCCCTCGTTCTGCTACGCTATTGTTGGAGTGTAGCTTTTCTAATCAAAATTAACATGAACTGTCTGCAAAATTAATGTATAATGATGTTACATAGAAAATGTATTGCTGTGCTTTTAATATACGTGTATGAAATGTGCCCACAGGGAGTGGCCATCAATGTATACGATGATAAATGAAATAGACTAATAATGGATAGTTGATGTACTAATATGTGGTTCTGTATTAGTATTAAGAGTTATATGTTAAGGTTTTGCTCAATTAATCACTAGGCCTTAGTTAGCATGAGTCAGGGCCTAGCTGCCGGTATCATATTAAATGTGTTTTTCTAACGTGCAACGTGCTGACTTGCTGAAGGACATGAAGCCGTACTTTTCCACAACCTACAAGATGTGTGTGTAACTGTAGTAGATTCTTTCTCATGAGGCTCGACTTGCTCAAGGAGACATTCTTGATGAACACAACAGTGTAAACTTGAAACAGGTACATGGTCGCCTGAACTGGTAAAGACAATGGGACTACTGACTGAGCCCGCAGGAATAACAATTTGTACCTGACATTCTACCCGTTGGAGATTTCAATTACAGGAGCCAATAAACTACGTGAGAACTGTTTTAAGTAGAAATTCTAGTGAGGTGACAAGCTGATTATTGGATGGAGATAATGATGCACCAAATTTTACCCAATTGGGAATTAAGAGACTGTACAACAAGATTAATGTAACCCCGTGTCACAAGGAGAAATCGGCCATTGTTTGGTATTTTGCAAGCTATTCTTTGCCATATTCTTTGCTGTTACCTAGCCACGCTGTTACTCTGTCTTAAAGACTTTGCTGTTTGACTCTCCAAACCATCCTCATCCTTGCCTTGCCCGATTCATACTTTTCCTCCTTATGAGGGAAGTGTTCTTTATTGCCCTGTCTTGCTGAACTTTGCTGTTTATCCTGGCTGATGGCGAACCAACTGGTGTCCTGAGGACGAAGACTGACTGTATGCTGACCCAATTATGGAGGGTAACTATATAATAATGAAATTGTAAATGTGTGTTTTCCTTTTCTTTCTAGGTACCAACTGCTCTTTTGATAGAGACCATAGTTAGATGTTTTCTAAATTTGTGTTGCTAAATTGTTTTGCATGAAGCCCAACATGCTAATGCTAATTCAAGGTTAGTTGAGGGAATCACTAAACGGACGCAAATAGACAAATGACTGAATCTATGCTTTGTTGAATAATGCGCTAATGTTACTCTGCTGAAGTTGATTCATGTTGACGTCGTGCTTTGTTCTAATGTTCATGATCTTTACTTTGATGAAGTCTTGTTCAAGCTGCCATATTGTGACTTTGTTGATGTGTTTTCTGGTACTGAGACTAATAAACTTACTAGTAGAGTGTAACAAATAGGAAATAAATATCATAAACCTTACTACATTTTGTGTGGTTATTCATGGGTGAAGGGTCATGGTGTGTTTCGATTCTTATTAATGTTATTAACTAAAGTGATTGATTTGCTATTGTGATTATTGATGGGGTTATCAATCTGTTGATTGACATGCTGATTAGTTATCTCGTATTAAGATGTCTCCAATCAGGGTCAAAAGGTTTACTGGCCTAAAACGGGTCCCAGACTTTGGGGCTCTAGGACGAGGGACCATTGTTTTAGAATTGTTTTTGAAATAATGCAAATTGGAGGTATGATGTGTCCCTAAGCCCCAAATGACTTTCCCGGAATCTCGGAGCCTGCCGAAGTGAGTTGGGTATGTTCTCGGCGTTCTAGTGATAGTATGCGTGACGTAGAATTTGCCCTTGCACAGCTTATGCGTATCGCAGGTGAATTGTCGGGTTTGTGAGAATTTAGGCCAGGTGATGTTTTAGTAGGAGTGGGCGTACTCCGCAGTATGAGAGTAGGGAAGTCTGCGAACTTCATGTGAATGTGGTGCTTTGTGCCTGAAAATTGTCCACATGGTTGTTGGTGGTGTACGGACCCTGCGTGGTCTAAGACTCCAGAGTATATTGATAAGTGTATGAGACACTTGGTTTATGTTGTAATTTGCGCAGTTTAATAGGTCAATCGGGCATGGTTGACAAGTCGAGTTTGAGTCAAAGTGTGTGAGTGAAAAACTTTGATGGAGATTTGGTGAGTTCTAAAGTGTACTAGGACGAACCATTGACAAGTCAAGAGTAGAATTTGCAGGTCGAATTTTGCTTGTGAGTGCGGGATCTGAGAAGGAGAGAGTACTGGCCAAGGCTTCAAGTGAAATCTCTGTAAAGTTCTGAAGCGATTGTGTTACCCTTCCTGTAGTAAACCGGTAAATTTTAGTTTTGTTGTTAACGTGTTCACAATATATTGCATTAGTTTTGTGTGGATCCAGAGTGAGGAAGACAAGCCGCAAGACTTTGTCAGCCGCAGTGTGTGTGAGTGTGACGTCATTGGAGCCGCGCTGGGATAGGTCGGTTAGTGAGAAGGGTCGTGCATGGATTGACAGCCGTCCGTGAGAGGCAATTGGTTGAGAAGGTAGGCAAAGGGTGTTCTGGGAAATAAAGTCACTTCCTGATTTGATTCTAAACAAAATAAAGGATGCAAAGATGAAGTTTTTCAAGGCCTTAAAGAGTGCTTTGTGGGGAGATATGTACATTGCAGCGAGTGTGGGGGAGCCTACACCGCCAGAGGATACTCCGGCTTATGCCGTAATGGAGGAGAAGGGAGTGGCGCCATGTCTTTGGCTAAAGCAATGGTGCAAATCAACAGAGAAAGATGGGTGTTTGGCATTTCCAGAGAATGGAACATTCAACATAGGGGTTCTAGAAAATTTGTGGAAAGCACTAAATGAGCAAAAGCCGCCTCTGAGACCAGCTCAGTTTGAGGCGTTAGCGATTTGGGAATTAATGGCCATACGACAGAGGCAACAGAAATTCGAGAGGAGAATGAGGAAAGCCGAAAAGACACTAACGGAGGCTAGATGGGATAGTGAGACCAGGATGTAGAGAAGGGAAATAATAGTCGGAGTCAGAATGTTTCCAGCAATAACTCAGGAAGCTGATACACAGGGAAGAAAGGCCACTTGTAAAACAGACAAGGGCTCTAGAAAGCAAAAAGAGACTCAGAAGTCTTGGGTAGATGCAGATGATGATGAGTTTCTCAATCAGTTGTTACATGATCGACCACCACCATATGCCATAAATGACAATAGACCGAGTACTAGTGCAGGTCCTGTAAATTCGACACAGAACCAGGGTACCACAATTGCGACACAGGCAATTAATGTTACCACATCAGCTCCGATACAGAATGGTGCTAGTGTATCCACTGCACCAGAGATGCAGACACAGTTGCAGCTACCACCAGTTCAGAAGCTCTACCCTGATGTCCCAGTATTAGAGACGACTACAAATTTGATGGTGCCGCCTGATCCAATATACATGAGATCAAAGTTAGTACAGATTGAGCCAACTCCACTTCTGCTGCCCCAGCCGCAGCAACAGGTGGTTCCGAATTACAATTCGCTCACAGGACCACAGTCAGTAATGAATTAAGCTATGGGAGTTAATTGGGAAACAGACAGGCACCAGCTGCTATATCTTTGCCAATTACTGTTGGTCCACCAGTGCCACTGTATGCACAGGCAAAGCCCAATGTATGTGACCAAGGAGTTATGACTCAAGAGGTGATAAGAGGAGGGTTCACAGGAAGCTCTCAAGGGATAACACCGGGAGAACAGACAGCAGAGAGGTCTAGATCCTTGTTGGACTTCAGTCCGATTGGGGTTCCTTTAGAGATAATGAGACAAGCAGGTTTGGGTCTACTGACTCCACAGGTACAGAGTGCAAATACATCACAAACACCGATGATGCAAGCTGGAAATATTTAATTGCAAGGTTTGTCAGCGCAACAATTGAATGAATGGTTAGACAAGCTTAATTCACCACAGACTACTCCTGCGTCAGCAGAGCGGTCAGAGAGAGAGGAATACTTAAATTTTGTGAGGTTGGGTGTGGAAGCAGCTGAGTTAGTTGAAGGGAGTATGGGAGTGAACAGATTAGAATCATACACTGAGGCAGAGTTGAGGTATCTGTGCCCCAAAATAACCAAAGAAGTGAGTAAGGTGCACCAATGGTTAGCGAACTTGGCAGACAAATATGGCATAGACTTGGACAATACTAAGCATCTGAAGAGGAGTTCGAGCCTAAAAGATTTTGATCACATGAGATCTGCTGGAATGAAGGCACACCTTAAAGAAATACCACAGAGTGCGCAAGTTTGGGGAGCATTAGAGATGTGGGATGGCAGATGGGCAAAGAAGAGAGATAAGAGGAAAAGTGACTGCTTGGAACAACCGCAGGCAAAAGCCGTGCCAGATACGGGTACAATAAAAATGCTACCAATGAGAGAAACAGCTAGAGGGGTTCTAGTTCATGTACCGTGGTCTAGAGGCGACATTTTGTCATTCACAAATGACAATCCCAGGTTGAGGGAAAAGCAGATAGAATGGTATCAGCAGACAGATAGGTTTGTGAAGCTTGCGAAATGCTTTTGGGAAGACTTGAACACCCTGTTTGAGATTATAGTTCCAGCTGATTTGTGGCTTGAGTGCAAGAGGAGCGTGGATTGGCCAACAGTGGAACCGGCAAGGGACAGGGCTACAGGAGCACTGTCTCCTGAGGTGATGAAGTACTACCATAAGGTGATTGAGTTTTTAAAGCAAAAGGTGTCGCCAAAAGTTACTGATTGGCAGAAAATTGATCGAATGGCACAAGAAGGCAAAGAGTCGATACATGCTTACTATGAGAGGTTGTTAAAGGCGTTCAAGCATTATAGTGGCACAGGGGTCATAGAGCCGAAAGACATGAATCACCTTGTGTTCAGGTTTGTTGAGGGATTGAGGCCAAAGATTAGCCAGATGATTAAGAATCATTTAATTTGTTGGCACGCAAAGCCGATTGATGAGGTGTTGCAATATGCGAAATACTGTAGTGATGAGATTGAATTGAAGCAGAGAAAGCTGAAAGAGAAGGTGATGGTGATGCAAATTAAGGCAGTTCAAGCGGGGATGCAGGGAAATGAAGTACAGCAGGTGGTCCAGCAACTGCAAGGAAACTGAATGTTTCAGACGCAAGTGAGAGGCAGAGGTCGAGGAGGTTTCGTGAACCAAGGTCCAGATTTGAATACTGTTGTGGTTCAAAACGACGTGCAAGGGATGTAGAAGATGTTACCATGCCATGCGTGCGGGGGCGTGGGACATTGGAAGCGGGAATGTCCGATGATGGTGCAGGATGGAGTTGTTCAACAAAGCAATGATGTTGGTGCATTTCAGAATGTGAAGGGTCCAAGAATGAGGGGTCCAAATCCGAACTTCCAGAATAACATGGTTCAGATGCAGGGTCTCCAACCCATGCAACAAGTGCAAATGCCACGTGTACAACCAGTGCAGGTGCAGCAAGTGCAACAGCAGATTCCCGTGGTACCTAGACAACAAATGCAGTTGCCTTTAGCTCTGATGGGACAGCAACAGGTGATGCTTCCTCAACAGTTCACAGGCCAAACTATGAATCAAAATAATGCAGTACAACAGTTCCCATTGCGTGGGGAGAATGGAATAAATGATGAATGGTCGGATGACTGCTCAGACAGTGAGGAGTGCAGGCTTGCAGCATCCCTAGAGGTAGATCAGAGGGGACCTTATGTGCAGGGGAAGGTGATGGGTCACAAGGTTTAATTCCTGGTTGATACAGGAGCTACACGCTCTACAGTCAGAAGTGCAGAGGTTCCGAAATTGCCTCTTTCATGGTGCACGATAAAGGTAGTAGGAGTAGCAAATCAGCTACTGACTAATCCGATTACAGATCCGGTCCAAGTTGAGATTGGTACCTTTCAGGGATTGCACAAGTTTGTGGTCTGTGATTCAAATCCTGTGTCCTTCTTAGGGAGAGACTTGCTGTGTAAGACGAGGTGTTCAATCACCTGTTCCAATGAAGGAATTGAGGTGCAGACAAACAGTGATGACGAAGGGGATGATGGTCAGATCTCAGAGCCAGAGACGGAGACCACAGATGAGGAGCACCCTTTGATAAGCTTTTTCCCGATGTTCACAGTAACCGATTTGCCAACCGAATTACAGGGAACAGTCACAGAGAAGGTGTGGGACTTGATAGGAAAGGAAGTAGGATTGATAAAAGGATTAGAACCAGTCAAAGTAGAGGTGAAGCCAAATGCCATGTTTCCTCAGGTACCGCAGTACCATATGGCACAAGACATCCTTATACAGGTGACACAGATAATTGCAGACTTTGTGAAGCAAGGGGTCCTAAAAGAAGTAATGAGCAGCCCGTGTAATTCACCAATAATGGGACTGAGAAAGCCCTGTGGGAAAGTTTGAATTGTCCAAGATCTGAGGAAAATTAATGACATAGTGGTAAAATGCTGCCCCATAGTGCCAAATCCAGCAGTGATCATGTTCCAGGTCCCATGTGACGCTGAATGGTTCACAGTTGTGGACTTGTCTCAAGCATTCTTTTCTGTGCCTCTTCATGAGGACAGACAATTTCAGTTTCAAATTCTTGGACAAAGTTTACAGTTGGTGTCGAATTCCACAGGGGTTTTCGGAATCTCCTTCCATCTTCAATCACATATTGAAGAAGGATTTGGAATCCTTGGAATTGCCTTTTAATTGGACTCTAGTGCAGTACATTGATAATTTGTTGATTGCATACAAAATGAAAGATGACTGCAAGTATGATACTATTGCCCTACTGAATCATTTGGGAAAGAATGGACATAAAGTGTCCCAAAAGAAGCTGCAATACTGTCAAAAAGAGGTGAAGTATTTAGGCAATCTGATTGAGAAAGGGTTGAGGAGAATATCTAAAGAAAGAGTGACAGCCATATTGCAGATGAATCCACCAACATCCAAGAGAGACGTTAGGATGTTTTTGGGAATGGTGGGCCACTGTCGCCAGTGGATTCCAAACTTCTCAATTATCTCTAAGCCATTGGTGAGGTTGACCGTTAAGGAGGTTAAGGATGGCCCGGATACCCTAACTATGTCCGAGAAAGAGATGAGGGCATTCATTGAGCTGAGAGAGTTTATGTGCAGGGCTCCAGCTTTAGGTATGCCTGACTACACAAAGCCTTTTGTCCTGCTTTGTCATGAACGTGATGCTTGTTCTATGTCTGTCCTGATACAGGTCGATGGAGGTGCAAACTGCCCAGTAGCATATTTTTCAGCTACTTTGGACCCTGTTGCAGCAGCCTTACCAGGTTGTCTGCGTGCAGTTGCAGCAGCTGGTCAAAGCCTCACTCAGTGTGAAGGCATAGTGATGGGACATCCTTTAACAGTGATGGTCCCACACTCAATCAAAATACTACTCACCCGAACTAAGACGCAGCATATGACAAATGCCAGACTGACAAAATATGAAACGATTATATTGGGGTCACTGAATGTGTCATTGAAACGCTGTACTGTGTTAAACTGGCAACTTTGCTTCCTAATGAGAATACAGATGTTGATGATGCTGAAGAGGTAGAACATGATTGTCTTGAGGTAACAGAACTGTGCACCAAACCGGGTCATGCCTGAGAGACTCAGTAGCAGTACTGAGAGCCGGATACTTTGTGTGTACAATCACTGATATCCTAGAAGCATCTTGGCTTGAAAGAGTATATTCTGCTCAAGTGGCTGAGTTGGTTGCTCTTACTAGGGCATGCCATGCTGCTGACAAACTAAAAATCACTATCTATACTGACAGCAGGTACGGGTTTAGAATTGTCCATGATTTTTGGGCAGCTATGGTCACAGAGGGGTTTCATGACCTCTTCTGGTTCTCCAGTGAAAAATGGTGAAAGAATCAAGGAGTTGTTTCACGCGATTCAGTTACCTCTTGAAATTGCTGTGGTGAAATGCAGCACTCATGTGAAATCACAAGACTTTGTGTCAATGGAAAACGGATATGCAGATCAAGTCGCAAGGTTTTGTGCATTGAACTGTATATCGTTCAAGGATCAGTGGGAATTGTTACCTGAAACAGAAAACGAGACATGCACAGGTTAAGCATTGAGGGTGGTTGACACAATGGAAGAATTAAAATTGTTGCAGGGACGTTCCAGCAGAGAAGAGAAACGCTCTTGGCTTAAAATGCAATGTGTGCAAAGACCTGATGATTTGTGGGTATCAGACGAGGGGAAAATGGTTTTGCCAAACAGTCTTTTGTCACAGTTTGCAAGGTTTTATCATGGTCAAGCACATATTGGGAGAGATGCCATGATCAGGTTGTTCAACATTGATTAGTTTAACCCAAAATTCAGACAAGCTGCAGAAGTGAGTTGTCACAGGTGCGTCATCTGTCAGCAGATGAATGCGGGAAAAGGGACTGTGGTGAATTTGAGCCACACTGGGAGAGCAGGAGGTCCATTTAGCAGAATGCAATTAGATTTTATTGAGATGCCTGTGTGTGGAGGTCTGAGATACGTGCTGATGATTGTGTGTATCTTCAGTCACTGGATTGAAGCATACACTACTTGTAGGAATGACAGTCTTACAGTAGCAAAGTTGCTGCTTAGGGAATTGATACCACTTTTCGGGTTCCCGATCTCTTTAGAATCAGATAGAGGAAGTCACTTCAACAATGAGGTGGTTAAGCTCTTCTGTGCAGCCTTGAACATTGAACAGAAGTTGCATTGTAGCTATCGTCCTGAAGCCTCAGGACTAGTGGAGCAGATGAATGGTACGTTAAAGTCAAGAATGGCGAAAATGTGCGCAACTACAAATTTGAAATGGCCAGATACATTGCCCTTAGAGCTAATGTCAATGAGAAATACGCCCAAGAAAGCAGGACTGTCTTCTCATGAAATTCTCATGGGCCGAGCTATGCGATTGCCCGCAGTGCCTGCAAATGCTCTTGTGAATATCATGGATGATATGGTGCTGGACTACTGCAAGGGTCTGGCTGACGTGGTCCGCTCTTTCTCTCACCAGGTGGAAGCAACCACACTGCCACGATCAATGATCCAGGTCACAACCTGGAAGCTGGTGACAGGGTTGTTGTCAAGAAACACATGAGGAAGTTGTGTTTGGAGCCACGTTGGAAGGGGCCGTATCAAGTGATACTGACAACTACTACTGCTGTGAAATGTGCTGGAATTCCAAACTGGATTCATGCCAGTCACACAAAGAAGGTGACATGTCCAACTGATGAGGAAATTGAATTACCGAAAATAACAGCTACAGAAAAGGAAGTCTCAGGGCCAAAGAGTAATCAAAGGGGAACTGAGACTGAAGCAGAGCCTGTTGAGGACGTCTTGGTCACTCAAACAGCAAACGAGAGCCAGAAGGGTGACAGTGAGCCTATCTCAACTGAGACACCAGGAGGACCGACTCAAAGAGAGGTTCTCCTAGAAGCAGACGGATACATGTTTGAAGTTGAACAGACAGACCCAGAAGGTGAGAGAGTTGAGGCAGAAGGAGGTCAGAGTGTTCAGACTCCTCCTGAGCCGCTCGCAGGTCCAGCAAGAGAAAACACCATAGCACAAGAGAAGGGCATTGAACAGCAACCTGAAAAGCCGAACAGTAAAAGGACACTGAGAGGCAATAAATGGCCAAAATCACAAGCTGCAAAAGGGAAAGTGGTCATTAATGAAACAATAGAGGAAGAGGTCGATACCACAGGGAAAGAAGATCTGAGTGAAGGAGAATTGCAGGGTGACCGCAAGTTAAAAAGAAAGAGAATAGCAGACAGAAGATACGCAGGTCCTGAATGGGCTTATGCAACTTCAGCCGAGTGGCAACAAGAGTTCTTGGCATTCTGTTTTGATCGAGAAGTTCCAGGTCAATATTATGGTACTTGAGTTTGGCCACAAGGAAAGAGACTGTGTTAAGTTGAAATTGAGTTAAAGAAAACCTGAGAGAAGAGACTGATACATTTCCGGATGTGACACTATTACCTTGAATTGACTTTTGAAACCCAATTGTGACAAGCTGCTAACCTGATTTGACAAAGATCCAGGGAGTGAATGAGAAAGCTGTAATACCTGATGAAGAAAGACTTTTGCTTAGCTTTGCTGGAAAAGACAAAAAAATAGAGTTTCTAACCATCCTCAAATTAGTTGTTTATACTTATAGCACTTTACTTTCTGATTCTTTACAGATCATGCCTAGCACGAGAGATGATAGTGAGGGGAGTAAGCGTTGTAAATATTTGGGTGTTGCATTGGGTGTTGTGTGTGTGATATTCATTATAGCTTTGTTTGTGGAGATGCGTTTGGTGGATGAGAATGAAGCTAACAATGCTACAGTTTCTGAGACTGCTACACTAACCCCGTGGGAGAGGTTTGAGCAGGATACTAAGTATCTGCATGAGGAAACTAACTCGAAAGGGGAACTGTCTACTAATGTTTCCTATCGCTTGCTGAGTGAGTATGTTGATACTATGAATGCTAAAGCCTGTTATGTGTGTACACAAGTTCCTGTTTCAGTACGCGAGGGGGTTACATATCACAGCTTGCCACTAACCTATAGGATAAGTTGTAGTCTGCTACTAACACGTTTCTATAATCAAGAAGAAGTGCAATATTTGTACTCTAACTATGATCTTGTATTCTCTTATGTGCCTATTATAGAAGACTTGAATAGTGTAGCTAAATATTATGCCATATCGCTGATTAAGGGGTTCTTTGAGCCTAGAATGACAATTAGTACATCTTATGCACAATAAGACATGCTTGCTTACTCATGTAGAGAAAAGCTTTTCAGATCACACTAAAGATAGGAGGGTTTTAAAGGGGAAATTAGAACAAGGCTTGCAGCAACCTTCCTTTCTTAATAGTGGTAATTACAATGAGGTTAGGGAACAAGGGAAATTAGCCTTAGATACACAACATGTAGGTAGGCTTTGCATTACGCGACCAAAGTCATACTATGACAATGTGTTTGTGGGAACGAGTGAATGTAAGCATGTGTTTTTGTTTCAGAGTAAATGGACATTCATGTTAAATGGAATGGATCAAGCAATCCCAGGGGTCTATTATATTTGTGGACTTAATGCTTATTACCTTCTTCCAAAGGGATGGTATGGGACATGTTATTTGGGAATAGTTTTCCCAAAGATTTATCAGTTAGAAGATCTAAAAAAAATCCCGAAAGTGACAGAATTACTTTGTACTAGACAAAAGAGAGAAACTGCTGCTGCTGTAGTTGGGGACATATTTGGAGCAATAATTCCTTCAGTATGGGTTATTTTTAACTCCATAAAGATTCGGAAGTTGTCTACTATTGTGGATAACATGCTGACAAACTTCACAGGAACTATACTCCTAATGGATATTGAACTTGCTGCGGAGAGGGCTATGACTCTTCAAAACAGGCTTGCTTTAGACATTCTTTTAGCGAAAAATGGCGGAGTCTGTAAGATGCTTAATGAGCGTCACTGCTGTGCCTATATACTCGACAATAGTAATGAGATTAGAAGTATGCTTACTAACCTAACAAGAGATAGTGCAGATTTGAAGGAACTGAAAGAACCAGGTGTCTGGGAGAAGGTTGGTAAAGGACTTGCAAAGGTGGGAAGCTGATTTAGTAATCTTTAGCATGGCTTAATGGGAAAATTGATGCAGGGGATAATAATTGTTTTGATTTGTTTATTTGGGCTATGGTTGTCATGGAAAATTAATAAAAGAATCAGGGCGAATTTGACAAAACGCAATGCGAAAAGAAAAGGGAAAAATTGTTCACGGCAAAATATGAAAAGACAAAATCAGGGGAAGAAATAGAATTGAAGGAGATAAGTAAATGAATGAATTGTAAAGAAGGGATTTGTGTGATGACAAGTGTCCTCAGAGGAGGGATTGTTGGAGTGTAGCTTTTATAATCAAAATTAACATGAACTGTCTGCAAAATCTATGTATAATGATGTCGCATAGAAAATGTATTGCTGTGCTTTTAATATACGTGTATGAAATGTGCCCACGGGGAGTGGCCACCAATTTATACGATGATAAATGAAATTGACTAATAACAGATTGTTGATGTAATAATATGTGGTTCTGTATTAGTATTAAGAGTTATATGTTAAGGTTTTGCTCAATTAATCACTAGGCCTTAGTTAGCATGAGTCGGGGCCTAGCTGCTGGTTTTCATATTAAATGTGTTTTTCTAACGTGCAATGTGCTGACTTGCTGAAGGACATGAAGCCGTACTTTTCCAGAAGCTAGAGATGTGTGTGTAACTGTAGTAGATTCTTTCTCATGAGACTCAACTTGCTCTAGGAGACATTCTTGCGGAACGCAACAGTGTAAACTTGCAACAGGTACAAGGTCACCTGAACTGGTAAAGACAATGGGACTACTGACTGAGCCCGCGGGAATACAAATTTGTACCTGACATTCTACCCGTTGGAGATGTCAATTTCAGGAGCCAATAAACTACGTGAGAACTGTTTTAAGTAAAAATTCTAGCGAGGTGACAAGCTGATCACTGGATGGAGATAATGATGCACCAAATTTTACCCAATTGGGAATTAAGAGACTGTACAACAAGATTAATATAACCCTGTGTCACAAGGAGAAATCAGCCATTATTAGCTATTTTGCAAGCTATTCTTTGCCATATTCTTTTCTGTTACCTAGCCACGCTGTTACTCTGTCTTAAAGACTTTGCTGTTTGACTCTCCAAACCATCCTCATCCTTGCCCGATTCATACTTTTCCTCCTTATGAGGGAAGTGTTCTTTATTGCCCTGTGTTGCTGAAATTTGCTGTTTATCCTGGCTGATGGCAAACCAACTGATGTCCTGAGGACGAAAACTGACTCTGTATGCTGACCCAATTACGGAGGGTAACTATATAATAATGAAATTGTAATTGTCTGTTTGCCTTTTCTTTCTAGGTACCAACTGCACTTTTGATAGAGACCATAGTTAGATGTTTTTTAAATTTGTGTTGCTAAATTGTTTTGCATGAAGCCCATCATGCTAATGCTAATTCAAGGTTAGTTGAGGGGATCACTAAACGGACGCAAATAGACAAATGACTGAATCTATGCTTTGTTGAATAATGCGCTAATGTTACTCTGCTGAAGTTGATTCATGTTGACGTCGTGCTTTGTTCTAAAGTTCATGATCTTTGCTTTGATGAAGTCTTATTCAAGCTGCCATATTGTGACTTTGTTGATGTGTTTTCTGGTACTGAGACTAATAAACTTACTAGTAGAGTGTAACAAATAGGAAATAAATATCATAAACCTTACAAAATCTTGTGTGGTTATTCATGGCTGAAGGGTCATGGTGTGTTTCGATTCTTATTAATGTTATTAACTAAAGTGATTGATTTGCTATTGTGATTATTGATGGGGTTATCGATGTGTTGATTGACATGCTGATTAGTTATCTCGTCTTAAGGTGTCTCCAATCAGGGTAAAAAGGTTAATTGGCCTAAAACGCGTCCCAGACTAAGTAAATTACCTAGGGCGGGACGCGTTATCACTAGTCCATGGTGGCCGCCATTTTGTTGTTTGCGGGCCTGGTTTGTTGGATTGCAACACTGCCACCACTCCCCAAATCCAGGCTTGCTTACTCAATATTGGTTCAGGAGCACTTCACAATCTTTAAGAGCGTCAAGTGTGTAACATTTTTAGCCGGACTGCAGGATATTTACAGGATTATATGATCATGGCTGGCAGAGCAGCACTAGTGTGCAGCCATCTTGCCATGGGTCGCTGGCCCTCCCCAGGGACCTTAACACCTGAATCTTGGAGGCTTTTGGAGCATGATATCCAGTTGTAAGATATTTGATATCAGAAACCTAGTTGCCAAGACGTACTTTTAATCTCTTATTGAGGATTAAGAGCTTTTAGGTTCTAATGAATCACCATTAGATCTTTGAGACTATTTAGGCAAGAAACATGTTGACCACGACCACTGACTTTGTAGTGTAGGAACTGCCCACACACAGCCTGTCCATGCATACACCAACAGTTGAGGTATTAGGCACAAATTTGGTAATATACTTAAGGGAAACAGATCATTGCATTCTGCTTTCTCTTTCTTTGTTTTTAATCTTGACATTGGTGTCAGGTCATAGTAAAGATCATAGGTCATAGTAAAGATTGTCTTTTTCAGCACCCATAGTCAATTTTAACACATTCCTTTTTCCGTCCCTCACACTTGCACTCAACTCAGGCAATTTCTTCAAAAAGATCTCCACAAAGAGCCCTCTAGAGGGGTCCGTCAGGCATTTACAACGCCAGCCTGATGAGGAGCATGGCCCGATGATGAAGCATGTCACCTAATAGTGAGTGTGGGCTATTGTTCCAAGAAAACTAATGCAAGTGGGACCACAAGACCCCTACCCAATAGTTAGTGTGTAGTCTTAGACCTCAGAACAGTGCATCTCGATTCATGGATTAGGTTTATAGGGAGAGACTGATGCACTGGACCGTATAAATCTCCCAGTTTTTTGCACGCTCTTTTCTCCTTTAATCTCTTGCTCTCCCCAAGTACACACTGGATGTTCACAGACTGGTAGTATGAGTTATACCCCCTGGAAGTACCTGGGATTGCATCACTCTCTGAAGTCACCATGTATCCACAAGGGCGGTGACGGGTTCACCATTGACAGAAAGGCGACAATGATGGGGTGGTTTCTCTCTGAGAGGAGTGCAATACAAAGTACAAACCATTCCTATTTCCATAGGTTCTTCCTTCTCTCGGCAGAACCGGGAAATGTGTTCACAGCCGCCACAGTGGAAGAACTGTGGTCCTGAAGTGGGGGGTCTTGGTACTGGCACAGGCGTCATTATCACAGTCTCAGGTTTCTTGATCAGAGGGGTTCTGTGAAGTCTTACAGCCCCCTCCTGGATGTCTCCAGTGGGGTTACTCCAACTCTCTCTGTAACTCCTGAGCCATAAAAGCACTTGCCATCTATACTGTTTTCCAGGGTCAAATGGGCATGTAATTGGACCCGCTTCTGTATCAGGGTGTGGAGAGAGGTAAGATATTGTTCCAGGTATATCTTCTTCATGATATCGTCCTTTGAAGCAGTGAGAGTTTTGAGCCACCATTCTGCCATGTCTCTGGCGCAGTAGTACAAGGTTCGGGGTGCTTCTCTGATTTGGCGTAGTCTGACACAATAGTTTTCTTTGTCCAAACCCAACCGTTCTAGGATAGTTCTCTTAATGTCTTCATAGGAAGTGGTACCCATGGGGTTAGTAGCCTGATAGGTGGCTTGGACGTGCCTGATAGCAAAGGGACTAGATATTGTCCCCACATGTTTGCCAGCCGTGCCGCAAACTGAACCAGGCACTCAAAGTTGTTGAAAAAGAAGTCTGGATCCTTTCCTCTGACATATTTCTGCAATAGCACAAAGGTCAAAGCCGTATGGCCCATTTGCTGTCCCAGAACGTCGGCGAGTTTCCTAATGGCAGTATCCTGTGCCTGGGTTTGGCCTGTTACGGCCTTATGGAGGGTCTCTGTCCTCTGTCGCTATGGATAGGAACGTCTCCATGGCCTTCTCTAATTTTTCTTAGCTCTCAGACATACTGTGGACCACAGCCTCCATATTGCCAGATTCCACTTTTGATACTACCTATGTGAGGGCTGGGTGGATATGTAAACACGGAGGCCAGATGGGATTCAGAATGGTGTTATTTATTGGTGTTATTGTTATGAAGAAACAACAATTGTAAGGATGTTGACGATTAATCCACTGATTTTGGGTTTTCAGGGTCTTCCATCAAGATGGCACCATCCTGGATTCTCAATGAAAGGGAAATAGCGATAAGTATGAGAACAGGAGAAATGTCTCCATACGTTTTATACGCCACCACACCTGTTGAGCAATACTTACATATACTTATATATAATTTGTGAGGTTGACAAATCAAACTGTTCCCCCACAAATAAATATACTCCAGATTTGTGTCACTTATCTCTGTTCTCCTGTTCAGTTTTAAAGATTTTAAGAAATTTGCAAATTTGGCTTTTGTAGTGTCTGTGTTGACAACAAATACTAACAGTTTGTTTTCTCTGAGGAAACTGTGTTAAACTTTCAAATCTCTTGTGTAAAGTTTTCAATACTAATACCGGAGTCCTGTTTCTCTACACCTGCAGTAATATTCAGTAAATGAGCCAGTGACTGTCCATCTAAATTAGTATACTTCCTCACTCTGCATGGCTCTAACCCCTCCAAAACTGCAATTTTCTGCTTCACACTTTTATCTGGAAATTGATGTAGAAAGTCTTAACATGTCCTCAATTCCTTTCGAGCACTGCAAATACTACTACAGTTCCATTTGTATACAGGGGCCTGTCTACATCTTCCTTCAGCTATCACTTCCTCTACATTTCTAGGAACTGTCTTCTCTTTTGCAATAGGATCATCGCACTGGCCGGTTGTACCAACTTCATGCACTAATGTGTTCTCTTGTAAGGAGTTTTCTTCATCAAAGAAAGGCTCTATACTAGATGTGTGTTTCCATTCACATTTAAAAATCTTTCAAAAACGAGTTAAATGAAAAACTCTTTCTAGAGTTTTTTTCTTCATAGACAGTACTGTTTTATTTAGTGTCTTAATTCTGGTTAATATTAAGATAAGTAGTTTCAACTTCACAGCAAATGCTTTGTCATCCAAACTCTCAATATGCTGCTTTTCCCTAACTGCACAACTTCCTCTCTTGTGCTGCTTCATGTTTTGTAGCAAATTCTTTAAATTGTTTCTGTCTCCTGTTTTCTTATAAAATGTCCTACTTTCTTTTCCCCATGGGACCAGTCCAGCCCGAACTGCCAGGCCAGGTCCTCCCTGGACCGGAAACAAGCATTCTGCAACCGGTTTCAGGGTATCCCCTCTGTCAGCCAGGCTAGCTTGAATCCGATGGCATAGTGAGCACGGGACACACATCTAGGCATACTTACGGTGGCAAATGCAAAAAGAACACATGATGGATGAAATTATGTCATCAGTGATGTCATGACCGATGCAATATATAAGGTAAGTTAAGGTTAGTTCACTATTGCATAGGCATATAACTGCTGAATTTCTATGGTTTTGTACATTTCAGTTGTCAGCCTAACTCGAACTCCCTGTAATCTTTGTTTTTTTTAGTGAATTTCTATGTTTTTTTTAAATTCTAATTCTTTACTATAATGCCCCTGTAACATTTGTTTTTTAGTGTATTTCTAAAGTTTTTTTAGATTTTATTTCCAAACTATAACGTCCTTGTAGCCTTTGATTTTTTCAGTGAATTTCTTAAGTTTTTCAAAATCTGTCCTGAAGTATTGTGTATATATGTAATGTTTATTTGTTTTTAATGATTTATTGAGTTTATTTTTATTATTAAGTATTTTTAAAATAATATGGATTTTCTTTTATTTTGCTTTTTCAAGCAGAGGCTTTTTTGTAAACAAATGTACTCTATTTTCATGTTCAAATATACAAATTACATATCAAGTCAATTTACAATATAAATTATTGTTTTAGATATAATCTATTACTTTAGTTTAAAAAGAAATATTTTTGGGATCTCTGGTTCCTCCGCAAAACCATAAACTTAGGCGTACTGTATGGTTTTTGTTCCGATCACTTGATTGGAATATATCTGCAAGTTTGAAACCACGGTTTCAACAAAACTTAAAAATAATATTTTAAGTATATATGTGCCTCTATTTTGATTAATGATATCAGGGTGAACATAAGTGGATGTGTATGAGTGGCACCATATATTAGATTTTTTAACAACATTCTCAGTTGGTCATAAATATTTTATTCGAATCAGCAAGCCATAAAAATCAACATCAAATACAATATCATACTTTCCATTTAACTCAAGAAGACATAAAATAAAATAAAAAGAAAAACAGTTTTTTCAAAAAAGAAGAATGCCTCAATATTCAGGGGGTTATTACAACTTTGGAGGAGGTGTAAATCCGTCCCAAAAGTGAGGGTAAAGTGACAGATATACCACCAGCCGTATTACAAGTCCATTATATCCTATGGAACTCGTAATACGGCTGGTGGTATATCCGTCACATTTGGTACTTACTATTGGTCCACAAAGCAGTTAAAATCTAGTTCACTATTGCATAGACAACCTCCTCACTACTTATATTGTGCAAATATGCAAAGGCTGAGTCATTAGGCCGAATCCTTGATGATAGTAATATTGGCTGCAGAAACTGTCTTTGAGCTGTATATAAGGTATATAATACATATATATATATATATATATATATATGTATATATATATATATATATATATATGTATGTATATATATATATATATATATATATGTATGTATATATATATATATATATATATTTATACAGGGCTGATTTTTGAGTGGTGCGACCGCACCGGGCGCTGACCTCCGGGGGTCGCTGAGTTTAAGAATTCCTTGGGAAACTTATGATTTAAAATCACCTGCTGAAAAGTTCCTTGTGGGTTTATCCTTCAAGAAACAATTAAAATGTCAAGATACCTCTTGTGATTAATGTTCCTGCTAAAGAGAGAGATTGGAATTTTGCCTTGTGACAGCTTTGACGCAACATAAATTAGCATAGAGGGTTAATATGCCTGCTGCAAAAACAGAACTATGGGGCATATTTAAGAAAAGTGGCGCTGCATACAGTGCAGCGCCACTTTTCTTGCACCCCTTACCGCCCCCTAACGCCACCATGTGTGTGCCATGTTTAAAATACTGCGCACCATGGTGGTAGTTAGGGGACTAGCGTCAGAATTTTTCACGCTAGTCCGGCGCTTTGCAGGATTAGCGTAAAAAATTGTCATGATAATCTTGCAAAGCATCCAGCGGCGCATTGCAATAAATGGAAGCCTCCTTTAATGCCTGCTGTGAGCAGGCGTTAAAAGTGCCGGAAAAAAAATACGCGAAGAAATCTGACAAATCTAATATAACATAATGCATGCAAAGGGGATGCCACCTTTGCATGCATTATGCCTGGTGCAGGCATAGTATAGCGTGAAGGGATACAAAGTGGCGCAATGCATGCATTGTGCCTCTTTGTAAATATGGCACAGCGTTTTTGGCTCTAGGGGCTCTTAAATATGCCCCTATGGCAGGGCTTAATTTGTGCTTGTTGTTTCCGGTGCGGAGCACCAGCACTTATTTTTGAGGGCCTGCGCTTATTTTTCTGCCTCAAACATTTACTGCGAGAAAAAGACACATATAGGAAAGATGGAGGAAGAGAAAAATGAAAAAGCGTCACAATGGGGAAAAAGCAGAATTCCGCAAGAGTGAACTGAAGGGGCAGGGAGTGCCTGTAAATGGATTGAATAGGCCCAAGATGGTTTCAGGATTACGCTGCCTCTGTATTACATGTTCACACATTTAATTGCAGCAGCCGCATGTTTAAGAGGAGGGCTTTGGGCACGGGCACCTTTTTATTTACAAATAAAGCACTGCCCAATGAGGCATATTTGAAAAAAGTGGTGCTGCACACAGTGCTCTGCCACTTTCCTTGTGCCCCTTGGCACCCCCCTAACACCACCATCTGTGCATCATATTTAAAATGCGGCTCACCATGGCGGTAGTTAGAGGACTAGCTTCAGAATGTTATATACTAGTCCTGCGCTTTGCATAAAACATTTTGATGCTAATCCTGCAAAGCACCCAGAGGCCCATTGTAACCAATGGAAGCTTCCTTTTAATACCTGCTCTGAGCAGGTGTTAAAAGTGGCGGAAAAAAATGATGCAAAGAAATCTGTCAGATTTCTTTGCACCATTTTTCTGGCCTCCCTAATGCCCCCTTTGCACACATTATGCCTGGCGCTGGCATAATGTGGCTCAAAGGGTCACAAAGGGGCGCAACGCATGCATTGCACCCCTTTGTAAATATGGCACACCGTTTTTGGCCTCCTAACGCCACATTAGCTTAAAAAAAAATGACACTAATGTGGTGTTAGAATGGCACTAGGGGCTCTTAAATATGCCTCTATAGGGCATATTTGAAAAAAGTGGCGCTACACACAGTGCTGCACCACTTTTCTTGCGCCCCTTAGCGCTTCCCTATCGCCACCATGTGTGTGCTGTATTTAAAATATGGCACAACATGTCGGCAGTTAGGGGACTGCTGGCAGAATTGTTTACGCTAGTCCAGCACTTTGCAGGATTAGCATAAAAAATGTTGATGCTAATCCTGCAAAGCACCCAGAGGACTATTGTAACCAACAGACGCCTCCTTTTAACGCCTGCTCTGAGCAGGCGTTAAAAGTGCCAGGAAAAAATGAACCAACAGGGGAATGCCACCTTTGCATACATTATGGTGGTCAATACAGCCCTGGCGGTCGGTGTTAAAGCGGCGGTAAAACCGACAACAGGCCGGCGAAAAAAAAAAAATGGAATTACGACCGTGGTGGAAACCGCCAACATAGACAGCCACTTTAACACTCCGACCGCCACGGCGGTACAAACAAACACCGCAGAGGGAACCGCCAACAGACAGGTGGAGGACAATGTACCGCCCACATTATTACAAGCCACCAATCTGCCACCTTTTCCGGGGCGGATTCACCGCGTACAAAAACACAGCGGAACCAGGACTTGGAAGGGAAAACGCTCACCTCTACACATCCCACGAGGAACCAGGACGCCATGGAACCGGAACTTCTGATTCTTCCAGCCCTTATCTTCCTGCTCCTCTACCAGGAGCACGAACACCGGCAGAGAAGACCATGGTGAGTACTGCACCTACGACACAGGGGAGTGGGGAGGGAAAAAACAGTGGCACACACACGCAACACGCAAAACCCCCACCCTCACCCACGACAACACACACACCAATACATTATGATACATTACAGTTACACTCCCCAACCCCCCCTGGAAGAATGCAAGGACAAAAGGAAATGAGTCGAATGATTGTAATATATACGAAGACAGTAATCAAAAATATATACATATATTAAGATATTCACACTATAAACAAATATATACACCAAGAATCCAAGTCCAAGGTATTCCACTATCATAGTCCGTGGACCACTGGGCTCAAAAGGCATGGGCGAGACCCACACTCAATACCCTAACAAGACGGAGAGAACACTGCTGTGGCATCAGATAGAAATAAAACAGGCACTTTAGGGGGAAGGGAAGTGTGGGGCACCTCAGCTGGATGAGTGCACGACACCAGATCCACGAGGGGGCTCCATGC
This sequence comes from Pleurodeles waltl, assembly GCF_031143425.1. Classification (NCBI taxonomy): domain Eukaryota; kingdom Metazoa; phylum Chordata; class Amphibia; order Caudata; family Salamandridae; genus Pleurodeles; species Pleurodeles waltl. The sequence goes on along the minus strand of NC_090448.1, from coordinate 692,060,545 downwards.
CCACTGTTCAATCCTGGGGAGTGCAAAGCCACAGTCTCTCAAGTCTCTCCAGTGGGTGGGTTGCCCACTGCTATATCCTGGGGAGTGCAAAGCCACAGTCTCTCAAGTCTCTGCAGTGGGTGGACTGCCCACTGCTATATCCTGGGGAGTTTAAAGCCACAGTCTCTCAAGTCTCTCCAGTGGGTGGGTTGCCCACTGCATTATCCTGGGGAGTGCAAAGCCACAGTCTCTCAAGTCTCTCCAGTGGGTGGGTTGCCCACTGCTATATCCTGGGGAGTGCAAAGCCACAGTCTCTCAAGTCTCTACAGTGGGTGGGTTGCCCACTGCTATATCCTGGGGAGTGCAAAGCCACAGTCTCAAGTGTATAACATTCTCCACTGGTTTCTGGAGGGGGCTTTGTGCCCAGAGTGCTTCATCTTGCCAAGGACAGAGGTAGTGGATGCCTTTCTCCACTGGTTCTGGAGTGGGCTTTGTGCCCAGAGTGCTTTATCCTGCCAAGAACAGAGGTAGTGGATGTGATACTCCACTGGTTCTGGAGGGGGCTTTGTGCCCAGAGTGCTTCATCCTGCCCGTGGCGGCCTCAGTAGCGTCGGAATCATTGACACTCACTGGCCTGCGGTGCTGCTGGGGGCGGTGTCTTGGGCAGCGGGGCTGCAGGCAGCGGTGTCTTGGGCAGCGGTGCTGCTGGCGGTGATGTCCTGGGCAGCGGAGCTGGTGGCGCGGTGTCCTGGGCAGCGGGGATGGTGGCGGCGGTATCTTGGGCAGCGCTGCTGCTGGCGGCAGTGTCTTGGGCAGCGGGGCTGGTGGCAGCGGTTCTGCTGGCGGCGGTGTCCTGGGCAGCGGGGATGGTGGTGGTCTTCTCCGCCGTGTAGATCTTCCCAGACTTGCCTGTTTTACTGTGCCCCTTCCCCACCTTGGATGGTGGCGCAGCTGTCTCCACACCCCAAACTGTACCCCTGGGAGCGGCTTTGGTGGCTGATTTCTTTCCCCTCTTCCGCCGGGCACTGGCCAACTTTTTATGCTTTACAGGTGGGGGACTGTTCGTGCTCTGGCTCCTTGCCACACTGGCTGCCCTGCTGCCTGGTGCACTCCAGAAGCCGGTTACTACTGGCACCACTCGTCCCGCAGATGTTGTGGCTGAGGTGCTGGGTTGGGACCAGGAGAGTCAGGCCCTAGGAGACTGAAGGGGTGGGGGAGGTGAAGGAAAGAGGTCAAGGTTGGACAGGAAAAGTTTCTTAGGAACAGTTGGACGGGTAGATGGAGGGGTTTGGGAGTGGAGGAAGAGGTAGTTGTTGTAGGAGGTGTATGTTTGGTGACTTTGGGTGAAGGTGCATTGGCTGGAGGCTGTTGTGAGGTGGATGGCTGTTGGGTGGGTGTGTGGCGCCGTTTGTGTACCTTGGGAGGTGGCCTCACAGACACACTGGGAGAGGACACAGGGAACGTGTGAATGGTAGTGGGGGTGGTGACTGCACGTGAGCAGGGTGTGGTGGTGGGTGTGCTGGTGATGGACGTAGTCGCTGAGGATGTAGTGCATGCAGGTGTGAGTGGAGATGAGACAGGGAGGGTGGAGGGAGACGAGGAGGAGGGGGACACAGTGGAGGCAGTGGATGTTGGTATGTTTGCATGTGTGTGATACTTACGTGAGTTCCATTGGGATGTGTGGTGGTTATGTTTGCAAGTGCTTCCCTTGTGTGTTGAGGTGTGTGCATGCTGGTCTGTTGGTGTGCTTGGGATAGGCTGAGGTACATGGGTTTAGGTCTGGGTGGAGGAAGTTGGAGGGGGGAGGCTAGAGACAGGGACAATGGCTGCCATCATTGCTGAGGCCAGAGTCTGAAAAGCTCGCTGATGGACTGCCTGACCAGAGTGAATGCCCTCCAGGTATGCATTGGTTTGTTGCAACTGCCTCTCTACACCCTGGATGGCATTAAAAATGGTAGACTGCCCAACAGTGAGGGACCTGAGGAGGTCAATGGCCTCCTCACTGAGGGCAGCAGGGCTGACAGGGGCAGGGGCTGAGGTGCCTGGGGCGAAGGAGATGCCCACCCTCCTGGATGAGCGGGCATGGGGCAAACGCTGAGGGGCTGGTGGGAGGGCGGTGCTGGTAGGGGGAGTGGCAGCTGTACCTGTAGATGCGGGGGGCACAGATGGGCCCGCCACCGCAAGGGAGCTCCCATCAGAGGAGTAGTCCGTATCGCTGGTGTCAGCTCCTGTCCCCTCAGTGGATCTCCCCTCACCCTCCGTCCCACTGGTAAATTCAGACTCCGTAGTGTCGCCCTCCAGGGCCATGTGGGATGCAGCTCCCTCCTGCTCCGGTGCCACTGCTCCTCCGCCTGATGATGCTAATGCACACAAGAACAGGGAGAGCACAAAAAGGGGGGGGAGACAGAAGAAAGACATGTTGAGTGCATGCAATACCGCTACCGTTGGCAGACACTACAGACACAGAAGTCCCCTGCACTACGCCCTGCTCTTGGATCTCCCTATTCAATCCCAGGGAAATGGGTTACAAGGCTATGCCACATTGCTGCACACATGGATGTCACAGGAGCCTGACTTGGTGTAGTTGGCACTGTACACAGGTGAGGTGGGGTGCCACAGGGCCTGCCTTAAGAAGGGTCCTTGCCTACTAAACTCGCCCTGGCTTAGGGGAACCCACAGCCCACCTCCCCCACCCAGACACCTACAATTCACGCTGAATCAGCAGAATGAGAGTGTACTCACCCCCTTGTGGCTGCTGTGATGCCCTCAAGCGCCCATCCAACTCCGGATATGCCACCGCCAGGATCCTGAACATCAGGGGGGTCATGGTGCGATGGCCAATCCTCCCACGTTGGGATGCCATCCCCAGCTGGGCCTCCACCATCTTTTTGATCCAGCGGCGAATGCCCTCCCATCTTTTCTGGCAGTGGGTGCTCTGTCTGTGGTAGACCCCCAGGGTCCGGACTTCCCTGGCGATGGCACACCAAATGTCCTTCTTCTGGTGGGTGCTGACCTACAGGAATAGTACAGGGGAAATCGATAAGTTATTAACGTCTGCACCGCCACAGTCATTGGCCCGCATCCCTACCCTTGGCATGACGCACATGCACTCACCGTTGTTTCATGCACGCCTCATTCCCCCCCTATCTTTCATCCAAACCACTCCACACAGGCATTGCCCATACAGCATGCTCACAGTGTACTTACCTGTTTGTCTGGAGGACCGTAGAGCAGCGTGTACTGTGGGAGGACCCCATCCACGAGTTTCTCCAACTCCTCTGTGCTGAAGGCAGGGGCCCTTTCCCCAGACACACTAGCCATTGTCTCTTCCAGGTCACAGCAGCACTTGCAGTGTAGGTCCTCTCCTGACAAAGATCAGGTATCAAGTGATTGAACAGTGAGAAAATGGCGGTCACGTCCGCGGAGGTGCGTACAGTCACCGCCGGCGTACATCGTCATTGGCTCCTGGGACCCATAGGGTCCAATGTTAACCAATGCAGGATTGCGCCACGGTCTCCGACCACCTACTGCAACAGTGTACAACGCCAGCGCAGTTACCTCATATCCCATTGTCCCACTTTACAGGACAGGCAGCCGCCATTTCATGGGCCCACATGCCATTATTTTGGACTGCGTCACACATATCTAGGCCTTGCCTAAACATTCAGACAGGCATATGTCGATTTGCTAATATTTCAGAGTATGCTGTGTTTACGTACCTCACAGTTGGTTGACTCTCTGCTCGCTGTTCTCCTCCATAGGCACCGTCCGCTGGGGCATGTGAGGAGATGGCGGCATCCTCCGGTGTACAGACCAGTGGTGGGCCTGTCGACAATGGAGGAGCGACATGTGATCATCACCTACAGACTTGATCGTACCACAATCCAGGAACTGTGTGCCCAGTTGGAGCCAGACCTGATGTCAGCTATCCGCCATCCCATAGGAATCCCCCCTCAAGTGCAGGTGCTGTCAGTACTCCCTTTCCTAGCAAGTGGGTCATTTCAAACAACAGTGGCCATAGCATCAGGGATGTCCCAGCCTATGTTTTTCAACGTGTTGTCCAGAGTGTTGTCTGCCCTGCTGAAACACATGCAGAGCTACATCGTTTTCCCTCAGGTGGAGGATTTGCCTACAGTGAAAGGTGATTTATATGCCCTGGGACATATCCCCAACATCATAGGTGCCATTGATGGGACACATGTGGTGTAGGTCCCCCCCGCAGGAGTGAACAGGTTTACAGAAACCGGAAGAGTTACCATTCAATGAATGTACAGATGGTGTGTTTGGCCGACCAGTACATCTCCCATGTGAATGCCAAGTTTCCTGGCTCAGTGCATGACGCCTACATTCTGCGGAATAGCAGCATCCCTTATGTGATGGGGCAACTCCAGAGGCACCGTGTGTGGCTATTAGGTGAGGACAATGGACCCTATACAGTGTGGATAGTTGTCTGGGTCTGGGGTTGTCCCTAAGGGTTAGTGTGTGTCTAACTCTTGTCCCTCGACATTTGCAGGTGACTCTGGCTACCCCAACCTGTCATGGCTACTGACCCCAGTGAGGAATCCCAGGACAAGGGCAGAGTAACGCTACAATGAGGCCCATGGGCGAACTAGGAGGGTTATAGTGACGACCTTCGGCCTCCTGAAGGCCAGGTTCCGGTGCCTCCATATGACAGGTGGTTCCCTATTCTACTTACCAAAAAAGGTATGCCAGATCATCGTGGCCTGCTGTATGCTTCACAACTTGGCTTTGCAACGACAGTTGCCTTTTCTGCCGAAGGATGGTCCAGATGGAGGTATTGTGGCAGCTGTGGAGCCTGTGGACAGTGAAGACGAGGAAGCTGAAGAAGAGGACATAGACAACAGGAATACAGTGATCCTGCAATACTTCCAGTGAGACACAGGTAAGAAGACAACACAGCCTGCTACATCTGATTTAATTCTACTACCTCTCATCTGTCTGTCATTTTCACCCAGTGTATGGTCACTGAGTTGTCACTTTCCCTTATGATTTCACAGATGTGGGTCCCACTGTGTGACATCTGCTTTGTTTACGCATGGACTAGTGCTGTGTGACATAGGTATGTTGATATTACATTTGATATAGCATTTTGCCACTGTAATTGTAAATACACATTTTTGAAAGCACAGACTGACTCCAGATTGTGTTTTGATTTAAGGGTGTTTATTTAAGTGCTCAATAGTTGAGGGGGTTGTAAAATGGTCAGGGATGAGGGTAGAGGAATGTCCATGGCAGAGTCCAGTCTATTAGTCTCACAGGTGCATTGTCCAAAGGGGCATAGGAAGTGGAGCTGGGGCAGTTTAAGTATGGACAGGGTGACAAAGTGGGACAGAAGGATGACAATCAGGGTGGTCTCATTTCTTGGTGGGGGTCTTGGCATTGTTCTTTGTCTTTGTCCTGGATCTCAGGGACAGTTTGCGGGATGGTTCTCCATCTATAGGTGGTGGGGTGCTGGTGTGGTGGTCCTGTGGCGGTGCCTCCTGTCCACTAGCGCCGGCGGAGGTGGTGGGCAGTTCATCATCCAGGCTAGTGTCAGGGGCCCCTTGTTGTGCCACAGTGTCCCTCCTGGTGTTGACGAGTTCCTTCAGCACCCCTACACTAGTGCCCAGGGTGGAATTGATGGATTTGACTTCCTCCCTGAAGCCCAAATACTGTTCCTCCTGAAGCCGCTGGGTCTCCTGAAACTTGGCCAGTACCGTTGCCATCGTCTCCTGGGAATGGTGGTAGGCTCCCATGATGTTGGAGAGGGCCTCATGGAGAATGGGTTCCCTGGGCCTGTCCTCCCCCTGTCGCACAGCAGCCCTCCCAGTTCCCCTGTTATCCTGTGCCTCTGTCCCCTGAACCGTGTGCCCACTACCACTGCCCCAGGTCCCTGTTGTTGGGGTGGTGGGTTAGCCTGGGTTCCCTGTAGTGGTGGACACACTGCTGATTGACGTGTCCTGGGGACAGAGGTATGGGTCCGCTGGGTGGGTGCTGCGCTGGTGTTTCCAGAGGGGGCAAGCTCTGTAGTGGCCTGTGCCAGTGTGAGGGGAACCGACTGTCCAGAGGTCCCAGATGGGCCGGGCTGGTCATCTTGATCCAGTTGGACAGAGATGCTGTCATCACTGTGGGCCTCTTCTGTGGGTGGAGTGGACATATCTGGACCCTCCTGTCCGGTGACGTTGGGTAGGGGTCCTGCAGGGGTGTAAAGGCATGATTATTGCATCTGTGTGTGCCATGGTGTGCAATGGGTGCGTGACCGTGTACCCCAGTGCTTGCATTCCTGTGTAGGACCTTGTGTGATAATGGTTTAGGGGGGTGTATGGGTATGTGTAGTGGCCATGCATTGGTGATGGGTGTCCATGCTTTGGTGTTACATGCAGGGCTTGAGTTTGGGATGTGTGGTTTGTGATATTGGGACATATGTGAGTAGTTGGAGTGATGGGGGTGCGGGCGAGGGCGGGGTATGTGATAGCATGCAGGTGGGATGTAATAGTTAAGATTTGACTTACCAGAGTCCATTCCTCCAGCTACTCCTGCGAGGCCCTCAGGATGCAGTATAGCCAGGACCTGCTCTTCCCATGTTGTTAGTTGTGGGGGAGGAGGTGGGGGTCCGCCGCCAGTCCTCTGAACCACGATGTGGTGTCTTGAGACCATGGAACGCACCTTCCCCCGTAGGTCGTTCCACCTCTTCCTGATGTCCTCCCTAGTTCTTGGGTGCTGTCCCACTGCGTTGAACCTGTCCACGATTCTTCACCATAGCTCCATCTTCCTAGCTATGGTGGCGTGCTGCACCTGTGATCCGAATAGCTGTGGCTCTACCCGGATGATTTCCTCCACCATGACCCTGAGCTCCTCCTCAGAGAACCTGAGGTGTCTTTGCAGTACCATGGGGTGGTATGGGTGATGTGTGGGGCGGTGTGTGTTGTGATGTGTGGGGTGATATTTAGAGGTGTGTTGTGTGAGGTGCGTGGATGTTGTGTGAGTGATGGTGTTGAGTGCCTGTGGATGCTAGTTTGTAGATGGTGGTGTCTCTTTCTGGCCCTCAGTCGCAGTTGTGGTCTTCAGGGTTTGTGGGTGATGTGGGTGTGTGTTTTATATTATATTGGATGTGTGGGAGTGGTGTGTGTATGTGTATCAGGTGTGTGTATTTGGAATTGTCCAATGTGGTTGTGTTTTGTAACTGTGTGTGTATTTTGTGTGCGGCGGTATGTACCGCCAATGGAATACCGCGGTTGAAAGACCGCCGCGTGGATTCGCGTGTCGTGATAGTGTGGGCGTATTCCTGTTGCCGTGATGGTGAAGGTTTTGTTATCGCCAGTCTATCACTGACCTTTGGTGTGGCGGACTTGTGTGGGTGTCTGGATTTTGGCGGATTCCAAGCTGTGGGTCATAATGACCGTGGCGGATTTCCGCGGCCGCGACGGTGTGTTGGTGGTCTTCTGCACGGCGGTAAGCTGCTTTTACCACCAATGTTGTAATGGCCCCCAATGTCTTTTGACAGATCAGTCAACCACCCGGTTTGCTTTTTCAGCCAGAATGACACATTGTTGAGTAGCAATGCGTTGGATTGAAAGGTGGTGGTCTCCAACTTGCGGACATTTTCCAGCACAATTATACATGGTGTACATTCCGGGGGAATATGCGGGCATGCTGCCTGTTCCTCGATCATGCCCTTCTGGGGATATGTTGGACACTCATCTTGTGCTTCTCTTTTGACTCCAGCAGTACCGTTCCCTTTTTAGATTGTATATTTGAGAGCAAAGGCCATTGTATGAGTCTGTGGGCCTTCACATGTATTTCTAATTTGCTTTGGAGAAGCTGCGTTTGTGGGCACAGTGTCCTGTTCATCTGGCAGTGTCCCTGATCTAGCCTGTGAGCTTGCTCTGCTTTTTGGTTTCTCAGGTGCCGCACATGAGTTACCTGGCCTTTTTCCCAGAATTTCTGTTTGTGATAGGGCTGTGGAGCAGAGCTGTATAAGATCTTTAAAAAAGTCTTCAATGCGTTGAAGTCTTTCCATGCACCTTGTGGCATAATTGTTTAAATCACTTTCATCTACGGTGATCTTTTACCTGAATTTGTTTTCCTGTGCCTTTATTAATTTGCGTTCCTTTATTTGTTGAATTGCCACATTTACTTTTTAGGTAGGACTAGGGACACTTGAGGCATTTAGAGCAACTGTATCCTGTCTAATTTTCTTCAGTGGAAGACTGGTACTATGGCTAGATGACTCAAGCAATGTCAATGTCTGGGGGTCTTGTGCCATGCATGGATTATATCGGTGGGTTGCGACAGCTATCAATCAATTATATGTATACAGCGTGCTACTCACCCGTGAGGGTCTCAAGGCGCTAGGGGGTGGGGGTCACTGCTGCTCGAAGAGCCAGGTCTTGAGCTGCCTCCGGAAGGCGAGGTGGTCCTGGGTGGTCCTGAGGTGGGCGGGGAGGGAGTTCCACGTCTTGGCTGCCAGGTAGGAGAAGGATTTCCCACCTGCAGTGGTTCGGCGGATGCGAGGGACGGCGGCGAGTGCGAGGTTGGTGGAATGAAGTTGACGGGTGGGTGTGTAGAAGGTGAGGCGACGGTTGAGGTATTAGGGGACCTTGTTGTGGAGGGCTTTGTGTGCGTGGGTGAGGAGCCTGAAGGTGATCCTTTTGTTGACGGGTAGCCAGTGCAGGTGTCTCAGGATGAGGCATGCAGAGGCGTTTTGTATTTGCTGAAGACGTTTCTGAAGTTTTGCGGTGATTCCTGCGTATAGGGTGTTTCCGTAGTCTAGGAGGCTCGTCACAAGGGCGTGGGTCACAGTTTTTCTGGTGTCGGCGGGGATCCAGCGGAAGATCTTTCGGAGCATGCGGAGTGTGAGGAAGCAAGAAGACGAGACGGCGTTGACTTGTTTGGTCATGGTGAGAAGGGGGTCCAGGATGAATCCGAGGTTGCGTGCGTGGTCTGAGGGGGTCAGTGCGGTGCCCAGGGCCGTGGGCCACCAGTAATCGTCGCAGGCGGACGGGGTGTTTCCGAGGTTGAGGATTTCCGTTTTGTCCATCCTGCAGGTTGGTTTTGGCGGTGGCTGGGACTTTGGTGAGGGAAAGTATCAGCTGGGTGTTGTCGGCGTAGGAGATGATGTTGATGTTGTGTTTGCGTGCGATGTCGGCGAGGGGGCTCATGTGGACATTGAAGAGAGTCGGGCTGAGCGAGGAGCCCTGTGGGACGCCGCAGATGATCTCGGTGGAATCCGAGCGGAACGGCGGGAGGTAGACTCTTTGGGAGCAGTCAGAGAGAAAAGAGGCGATCCAGTCCAGGGCCTGTCCTTGGATACCGGTGGAGCGGAGGCGGGATATTAGGGTGCGGTGGCAGACGGTGTCGAAGGCAGCCGAGAGGTCGAGGAGGATGAGGGTGGCTGTTTCTCCGTTGTCCATCAGAGTTCGGATGTCATCGGTGACTGCGATGAGGGCGGTTTCCGTGCTGTGGTTGGCCCGGAATCCGGATTGGGAGGGGTCGAGCAGGTTGTTGTCTTCGAGGAAGTTTGTCAGTTGTTTGTTGATGGCCTTCTCGATGACTTTGGCCAGGAAGGGGAGGAGCGAGATGGGGCGGAAGTTCTTCAGGTCGCTGGGTTCCGCCTTGGGTTTCTTCAGGAGAGCGTTGACTTCCGCGTGTTTCCAGCTCCCGTGGAAGGTGGCAGATGCAAACAAGCTGTTGATGATGGTCTGGAGATGGGGGGCGATGATGTCGTCAGCTTTGTTGAAGATGTAATGTGGGCAAGGGTCCGAGGGGGCACCGGAGTGGATGGTGTTCATGGTAGTTTTGGTCTCTTTGGCGCTGATGGGTGTCCAGGCGTTGAGGGTGACGGCTGGGGCTGTGGGTTCCGTGGTGGTCGGCAGGGTCTGTGGACCGAAGCTGTCGTCTAGGTCGGTGATCTTTTGATGGAATAAGGTAGCGAGGGAGTTGCAGAGTTCTTGTGAGGGCGTGATGGAGTTGGAGCTGGCGTTGGGATTGGAGAGCTGTTTGACGATGTTGAAGAGTTCTTTGCTGTTGTGGGTGTTCTTGTCCAGTCTTTCTTTGAAGGATGCTCTTTTGGTGGCGCGGATCAGCTGGTGGTGTTCGCGGGAGGCGATTTTGAGGGCTGACATGTTTTCTGCGGTGTGATCTTTGCGCCAGGTTTTCTCAAGGGTACGGCATGTTTTTTTGGATTCTTTGAGGGCGTCTGTGAACCATTGAGGTTTCCTGGTGTTGGTCTGTCTTTGGAGACGTCTGAGGGGGGCGAGGTTGTCAGCGCAGTTGGTGATCCACTGTGTGAGGCTGAGGGCTGCGTTGTTGGCGTCGGAGGTGATGGTAGGTTGGTTGCGGTTGAGAGTGGAGAGTAGCTGTTCTGTGGAGATTTTGTTCCAAGGTCTGCATGAGATGGGTTGTGTGCAAAGGTGGAGAGTCTTGCGTCTGAAGGTGAAGTGGACACATCTGTGGTCGGTCCAGTGTATTTCGGAGGAGTGGCTGAAGGATACATGGTTGCTGGTGGAGAAGATGGGGTCAAGTGTGTGTCCGGCGATGTGGGTGGGGGTGTTCACCAGTTGCTTGAGACCGAGGTTGGTGAGGTTGGCGAGCAGGGTGGTGGTGTTGTTGTTCTGCTCCAGGTGGAAGTTCAGGTCTCCGAGGAGGATGTAGTCTGGCGAGGCTAGGGTGTGCGGGGAGATGAAGTCTGTGTTGGATTCGCTGAAAAGGGCGTGTGGTCCAGGGGGCCTGTAGATGAGGGTTCCTCTGAGGGTGGTCCTGGGGTCGGTGTGGATCTGGAAGTGCATGTGTTCGGCGGCGAGGTGGGTGTCTTCGGTTGAGGTAGTGACGTCAATGGAGCTCTTGAATATGATGGCGATTCCTCCTCCGACTTGGTTGATGCGGTCTTTCCTGGCGATCTTGTAGCCGTCGGGGATGGCTATGGCGATGTCGGGGGCCGAAGAAGCGTTCATCCAGGTCTCAGTGATGAAGGCGACGTCCGGTGTGGTAGAGTCCAGGAGGTCCCATAGTTCAATGGCGTGCTTGTGGACGGAGCGTGCGTTGATGAGGATGCACTTGAGGTGGTTATTGGCGCGTGGGCTGGTGGGCGGGGTGCAGTCACGGTGGAAGGTATGCTTGCAGGTTTGACATGCGAAGGGTCCATGAGTGTGTTTCTGGCTGGCTTGGTAGCAGTTTGTAGTACATCCTGGGTTGAGTGCGTGGAGGGAGGTGGCGTCGTAGCAGTGCTGCGGGGTTTGGGAGAGCTGGGGGCCAGGGGTACTGGTGCTGGGTGCGGTCCAGGCGCAGACGGGCTTGCCTTTGGCGCGCCAGCGGCATGGCCGCGCAGCAGCCGCCATAAGAGGGAGGTGGGGGGGAGGAGGGGTCAGCTGGGGGCGGGAGGGAGGGTGACGAATGGGAGCAGGGGGGGCGGGGCCGCACGGGGGCGACGGCGGGGAAGCAGAGGGCAGGGGCGGGGGCCAGAAAGAAGGGAAAGTGTGAAAAAAGGGAAACATTCACAGGAGATGGAGGCGAAAAGAGGAGCAAGGACAGGGAGAGAACAGCAGAAAATGAAGGAGAATGGACAAGACAAAGAACAGCAGAAAATGAAGGAAAATGGACAAGACAAAGAACAGCAGAAAACGAAGGAAAATGGACAAGGGAGAGAACAGCAGAAAACGAAGGAAAAAGGACAAGGGAGAGAACAGCAGAAAACAAAGGAAAATGGACAAGACAAAGAACAGAAGAAAACGAAGGAAAAGGGACAAGGGAGAGAACAGCAGAAAATGAAGGAGAATGGACAAGACAAAGAACAGCAGAAAACGAAGGAAAAAGGACAAGACAAAGAACAGCAGAAAATGAAGGAAAAAGGACAAGGGAGAGAACAGCAGAAAACAAAGGAGAATGGACAAGACAAAGAACAGCAGAAACCGAAGGAAAATGGACAAGGGAGAGAGCACAGAAGACAGAAGTTAAAACGAGGGGCTGGACAAGGGGGGAGCGCAAAGGAGTACTTACGGTCTGCTGGAGGTGGCATGAGCCTGGGCCGGTGAAGCTGCAGCGGGGGCGGAAGCGACCTACCCTAGGGTCAAGGGTCACTGTCTCTGCCGCGCAGCGGCCGCCATAAGAGGGAGGTGGGGGGAGGAGGGGTCAGCTTGGGGCGGGAGGTGGGAGGGAGGGCGACGAATGGGAGCAGGGGGGGCGGGGCCGCACGGGGGCGGCGGCGGGAAAGCAGAGGGCGGGGGGGCCAGAAAGAAGGGAAAGTGTGAAAAAAGGGAAAAATTCACAGGAGATGGAGGCGAAAAGTGGAGCAAGGACAGGGAGAGAACAGCAGAAAACGAAGGAAAAAGGACAAGGGAGAGAACAGCAGAAAACGAAGGAGAATGAACAAGACAAAGAACAGCAGAAAACGAAGGAAAATGGACAAGACAAAGAACAGCAGAAAACGAAGGAAAATGGACAAGGGAGAGAACAGCAGAAAACGAAGGAAAAGGGACAAGGGAGAGAACAGCAGAAAACGAAGGAGAATATACAAGACAAAGAACAGAAAATGAAGGAAAACGGACAAGGGAGAGAACAGCAGAAAACGAAGGAAAAAGGACAAGGGAGAGAACAGCAGAAAACAAAGGAAAATGGACAAGACAAAGAACAGCAGAAAACGAAGGAAAAAGGACAAGGGAGAGAACAGCAGAAAACGAAGGAGAATGGACAAGACAAAGAACAGCAGAAAATGAAGGAAAATGGACAAGGCAAAGAACAGCAGAAAACGAAGGAGAATGGACAAGACAAAGAACAGCAGAAAACGAAGGAGAATGGACAAGAAAAAGAACAGCAGAAAACGAAGGAAAATGGACAAGACAAAGAACAGCAGAAAACGAAGGAAAAAGGACAAGGGAGAGAACAGAAAACGAAGGAGAATGGACAAGACAAAGAACAGCAGAAAACGAAGGAAAATGGACAAGGGAGAGAGCATGGAAGACAGAAGAGAAAACGAGGGGCTGGACAGGGGAGAGCGCAAAGGAGTACTTACGGTCTGCTGGAGGTGGCAGGAGCCTGGGCCGGTGGAGCTGCAGCGGCGGGGGAAGCGACCTACCCTAGGGTCAAGGGTCGCTGTCTCTGCCGTGCAGCGGCCGCCATAAGAGGGAGGTGGGGGGAGGAGGGGTCAGCTGGGGGCGGGAGGTGGGAGGGAGGGCGACGAATGGGAGTGGGGGCGGGGCCGCACGGGGGCGGCGGCGGGAAACCAGGGGGCCAGAAAGAAGGGAAAATGTGAAAAAAGGGAAAAATTCACAGGAGATGGAGGCGAAAAGAGGAGCAAGGACAGGGAGAGAACAGCAGAAAACGAAGGAAAAAGGACAAGGGAGAGAACAGCAGACAACGAAGGAAAAAGGACAAGGGAGAGAACAGCAGAAAACGAAGGAGAATGGACAAGACAAAGAACAGCAAAAAACGCAGGAAAATGGACAAGACAAAATACAGCAAAAAACGAAGGAAAAAGGACAAGGGAGAGAACAGCAGAAAATGAAGGAGAATGGACAAGGGAGAGAGCACAGAAGACAGAAGAGAAAACGAGGGGCTGGACAGTGGGGGAGCGCAAAGGAGTACTTACGGTCTGCTGAAGGTGGCAGGAGCCTGGGCCGGTGGAGCTGCAGCGGCGGGGGAAGGACCTACACTAGCTAGCCTCTCTGGGGTTAATAGTTGGGTTGCAGTTGGTAGAATGGCCTGCTGGGTGAACGGCTCCCTCTGTGCTAGATTAGTCAGATCTATAGGGGATTCCCCCATATTACCTACCATCAGGCCTGACCTCTTTACAGGGGAGTCCATGCTTGCTTCCACTTGACCAATCTCCATTTCAGTGGTCCCCATAGCAAACGATAGATAGCTAGTAATTAGATTTGAGACAACTCTGCCTTTGTGCATATTAGTTGTGGGGTGAATCCCCTTGCACTTGCACATTTTCCAAATCAAAAAAGAAAGGATAGTCATGATCTGTGAGCCTACCATTTCATCTGAGAAAGAAGTATCTGGAATCCAAAAAAGTTGGAGCCAAGAGACATGGCTCAACCCAACCTCTTCCGTAATCCTGCACTGCGTGTCCGGATGGAACAAAGTTCAGGCAATGACCCAGAGACACAGGTGAGCCTCAATAGCACACTTCAGGGTCCCGTGCTGCAGGAGGCCTTCCAGACGCTGAGAATTAGGGGCGATGTAGTCCTACCCAACATGTCCCAGATGGAACAAAGTTTAGGCAATGACCCAGAAACTTGCGTGAGCCTCAACGGCACACTTCAGGGTTCTCAATGTACTCATTTTACGAGTTCGGCAAATTCACAAATATACAGACCAGATAAGCAAATTCACTCGATGACACAAGCAAAACTTGCCTTTTGCTTGGTTACTTATATACCTCACCCATATAGATGGAAGACACAGCCAAAAGCAGTTATTTCTCTGCTGAACTGTCTTGAAGGAGCATCTATAAGGAGTGCTTCCCTGTTTTCTTAAAAAATGGCTGAAGGTTCTGCAGCACATCAAGGGGAAGATCCCCAGGTTATTGGAGAGAGGGAGGAGGAAAACCCAGCTGCACAGAAGAGGCAGTATTTCAGCAGTATTTCACTATCCCCTCAGAAAAGAAAAAAATAATTACCAAATTTGTAAAATGCAGTATTTATGCAAAGTACTTGTCATTTGGCGCTGTCAAAAAATATAGCCATGGAACTAGCAGTATGTGGAAGCACCTGAAGACTCTCCGCAAGTGTGTTTACAAAGGGATGATGGGGGAGAAAGTTGCTAAGTTGGGGAACTCAAGCTCTCCTACAACTTCTAGAGTTTGGCTACCTACTCCAGAAGTAACAATACTAGCTCTAGCTGTCCAGAGTTCCAAGGCATGGTTACACATTGTGCAAAGTGCCACAGGCTTGTGGGTGTGTCAATGTATGCATCAGTGTGTATCTGGGTGTATCAGAATATACATCAGTGTGTGCCTGGGTGTCTCAGTGTATGCATGAGTATGTTTCTGGGTGTCTCAGTTTATACATGAATTTGTGCCTGGGTGTCTCATTGGATGAATTAGTGTTTGACTGCTTTTGTGTATGTCTGGGTGTCTCAGTGTCTGCATGAGTGTGTGCCTGGGTGTCGTAGTGTCTGCATGAATGTGTGTCTGGGTGTGTCAATGTTTGTATTGGTGTGTACCTGGGTGTGTCAGCATATGCATCAGTATGTGCCTGGGTATGTCTATGTATGCATGAGTGTGTGCCTGGGCGTGCCAGTGTAAACATCAGTGTGTGCTTGCATGGGTCAGTGTATGCATCAGTGTGTGTCTGGTTATGTCAGAGTATGCATAAATGTGTGCCTGGGTATGTCAGTGTCTGCATGAGTGTGTGTATGGGAGTTTCGTTATACGCATGAATGTGTGCCTGGGTGTGTCAGTGGATGTATCATTGTGTACCTGGGTGTATTAGTGTATGTCTCAGTGTGTATTGGTATGTAAGTGTATGCATGAGTATCTGCCTGGGTATGTCAGTGTGTGTATCAGTGTGTGTCTTGTCTGTTGACGGATCAGTGTATGCCTGGGTATATTATTATATGTATGAGTGAATGCCTGGGTGAATCAGTGTATGCATGAGTGTGTGCCTGGGTGTGTCAGTGTATGCAACAGTATGTACCTGGGTGTTTCAATGTATGTGTCAGTGTTTGCATGGGAGTAATAGTGTATGCATCGGTATGTACCTGGGTGTGTCAGTGTATGCACAATGTCTGCCTGGGTGTCTTATTGGATGCATTAGAAATGGTGCAAGATGTAATTAATCACCTGCATTACTGCAGTAAATGGTTCCATTGATCTGTTTAAAAAGAGAGATAACATAAATGTAAGTTACAAACTTAACCCCTTCCCCGCCACGGACGTAGTGGTTACGTCCGGTGGCACGGCGCTGAGGAGGCAAGGGTCGCTCCCCAGGGGAGCAGTTGTTTCATTAGGCCTTTTCTGCACCCCCTGGGGGCAGATCGGTCTATATTAATTATGCCGATCTGCCCCGGGGGGGGGGGGGAGGAGGCAGGAGCCACTAGTCACCAGGGATTTTTAACAAAAATTATTTATATTGATAAGGGGGGTGAACCCTTAGGCTCGGGTCGCTCCTGGGGGGGGCAGTTTTTTACTAGGCCTTTTTTGCCCCCATGGGGGCAGATCGGCCTATATTAATTATGCCAATCTGCCCCCGGGGGCCAGAAGCTACTTGACACCATGGATTTTTTTATTTTCATTTATATTGATAAGGGGAGCGACTCCTTAAACAAGGGTCGCTCCCCGGGGAGGGGGGTCAATTGTTTTTAGGCCATTTCTGCCCACCTTGGGGGCAGATTGGCCTATTTCTATTAAGCTGATCTGCCCCCGGGGGGGGGGGCAGAAACCACTTAGTCACCAGGAATTTGTGTGTTTTTTGTTTGGGGGGCAGCCCCTTGGGAAAGGGTCGCTCCCCATTGGGCACATTACTGTTGGCCATATCTGCCCCCTTGGGGGCAGATCGATCTAGTTTTGGAAGGCCCATCTGCCCCCAAGGGGCGGCAGAAAGCCCACCAGAGACCAGGGAAGATTTTTTTTTCACAATAGGAGGGTGGGGGTATGTCCATACCCCCACCCCAAATAAATGGGGCCAAAGTTGTTCCACCAGTGGGCAGATGGGGCAATTACCCCCAATACACACCCGGGGGGCAGAAAGTCTACAGATGACAGGGAAAAAAAATTATAAAAAATATTGTAGTGGTGGCTACCAATCAGTATGGGCATGGTTCTGCCCCAACCCCAACTGAAGGGGGTAACAGTCTTTCAGCTCTCCCCCCGCACACTAAAACATATTATCCCACGGCAAGCAAAAGGACATTTGATTATTTTGGGTTTTGGATTTACATTTGGCCCATGAAAGCTTGGCTAACTCTCAAAATCGTCCCACCTGGAATGGTGAAAGCTGCACTTTTTGGACTTTGGGACGCTGCCATGTAGAAAAATCCACATGACCTAGACACATCTGAAAACTAAACACCTGGGTGAGACCAGGGTTGTGTGCTTCACATGCACCCCCAACGTTTCTTACCCACAATGCCCGCAAACCTCCAACTTTTCTGGAAATCACAAATTTTTTCTACATTTTTGGGATGGAACCTTCCGGAATCTGCAGGAATCCACAAAATTCCTACCACCCAGCATTGTCTCATCCACACCGATAAAAATTCTGCCCCACTTGTCAGCCTACATAATAATTTTTTTCAAACTGCCCTTTTGGACCTGCTTTGGTTCACCTTCAATTTCAATATATTTATGGCTCTTCCCTGTCACAGGCACTTGGCCCACCTACACAAGAGGCCAAAATCCACAGCTAGCTACTTTGCAAAAAAAACGGGTCTGTTTTCATTGAGAAAATGTGATGTGTCCATGCTGTGTTTGGGGGAATTTCCTGTCACGGGCGCTAGGCCTACCCACACAAGTGAGGTGCCATTTTTATAAGGAGACTTGGGGAAACACTGGGTGGAAGCAAATTTGTGGCTCCTCTCAGATTCCAGAACTTTCTGTCACCGAAATGTGAGGAAAAAGTGTTTTCTGGCAAAATTTGGAGGTTTGCAAAGATTCTGGGGAACAGATCCTGGTGAGAGCCCCAAAAGTCACCCCATCTTGGATTCCCCTTGGTGTCTAGTTTAAAGAAATGTGCAGGTTTGGTAGGTTTATCTAGATGTCGGCTGAGCTAAAGGCCAAAATCCACAGCTAGGCACTTTGTAAAAAACAGCTCTGTTTTCTTTGGGAAAATGCGATGTGTCCACATTGTTTATTTGGGGCATTCCTTGTCACGGGTGGTAGGCCTACTGACACAAATGAGGTACCATTTTTATCGGGAGACTTGGGGAAATGCTGGGTGAAAGGAAATTTGTGGCTCCCCTCATGTGAGGAAAAAAGTGTTTTTTAGCCAGATTTTGGTAAAAATTTGAGGTTTGCAAAGGATTCTGGGTAACAGAATCTGGTGCGAGCCCCAAAAGTCAACCCATCTTGGATTCCCCTAGGTGTCTAGCTTAAAAAAAGGTGCAGGTTTGGTAGGTTTCCCTAGGTGCCTGCTGAGCTAGAGGCCAAAATACACAGATAGCTACTTTGCAAAAAAAAAAACGGGTTTGTTTATATTGGGAAAATGTGATGTGTCCACACTGTGTTTAGGGGCATTTTCTGTCACGGGCGCTAGGCCTACCCACACAAGTGAGGTGCCATTTTTATCAGGAGACTTGGTGGGACTCTGGGTGGAAGGAAATTTGTGAATCCTCTAAGATCCCGGAACTTTCTGTCCCGAAATGGGAGGGAAAAGTGTTTTTTGGCCAAATTTTGAGGTTTGCTAAATATTCTGGGTAACAGAACCTGGTGAGAGCCCCACAAATCACCCCATCCTGGATTCCCCTAGGTGCCTAGTTTACAATAATGCGCAGGTTTGGTATGTTTCCCTAGGTGCCTGCTGAGCTAGAGGCCAAAATTCACAGCTAGGCACTTTGCAAAAAACAGCCCTGTTTTCTTTGGGTAAATGAGATGTCCATGGGCTACAGGTCAAAATCCACAGCTAGGCACTTTGCAAAAAACAATTCTGTTTTCTTTGGTTAAATGCGATGTCCATGTTGTGATTTGGGGCATTTTGTTGTAACGGGTGCTAGGCCTACCCACACAAGTGAGGTATCATTTGTATAGGGAGTCTTGGGTCAACGCTCGGTGTAAGGAAATTTGTGTCACCGAAAAGTAAGGAAAACAATTTTTGTTAGCCAAATTTTTAGGTTAGCAAAAGATTCTGGGTAACAGAGAGCCCCACAAGTCAACCCACTTGGATTCCCCATGGTGTCTGGTTTTAGAAAATGTACAGGTTTGATAGTTTTCCCTAGGTGCCGGCTGAGCTAGAGGCCAAAACCCACAGCTAGGCACCTTGCAAAAAACTGCTCTTTTCTCTTTGGGAAAATGCAATATGTCCACTTGTGATTTGGGGCATTTCTTGTCACTGGTGCCAAGCCTACCCACACAAGTGAGGTACCATTTTTATCGGGAGACTTGGGGGAACACGGGTGGAAGGAAATTTGTGGCTCCTCTCAGATTCCTGAACTCTGTCATTGAAATGTGAGGAAAAACTGTTTTGTGGCCTAATTGTGAGGTTTGCATAGGATTCTGGGTAACAGAACGTGGTGAGAGTCACACAAGTGAACCCATTTGGATTCCCCCTGGTGTCTAGTTGTAAAAAATGTGCAGATTTGGTAGGTTTCCCTAGGTACTGGCTGAGATGGAGGCCAAAATCCACAACTAGGCTCATTTGGAAAAAACAGGTATTTTTTCTTTGGGAAAATGTGATGTGTCTACTTTGTTTTTTGGGGCATTTCGTGTCACAGGCGCTGGCCTCCCCACACAAGTGAGGTACCATTTTTATCAGGAGACTTGGGGGAACGCTGGGTGGAAGGAAATTTGTGGCTCCTCTCAGATTCCAGAACTTTGTCACTGAAATTTGAGGAAAATATTTTTTTACTAAAGTTTGAGGTTTGCAAAAGATTCTGGGTAACAGAAGCTAGTGAGGGCCCCACAACCCACCCCATCCTGGGTGCCCCAATGTGTCTAGTTTTCAGAAATGTGCAGGTTTGGTTGGTTTCTCTAGGTGCCGGCTGAGCTAGAGGCCAAAATCCACAGCTAGGCACTTTGCAACAAACAACTCTGTTTTCTTTGGGAAAATGTGATGTGTCCATGTTGTGTTTTGGGGCATTTCCTGTTACAGGCGCTAGGCCTACCCACACAAATGAGATACCGTTTTTATCGGGAGACTCGGACCGCTGGGTGGAAGGAAATTTGTGGCTCCTCTCAGATTCCAGAAGTTTCTGTCACTGAAATGTGGGGAAAAGGTGTTTTTTTGGCCAAATGTTGAGGTTTGCAAAGATTCTGGGGAACAGAACCTGGTGAGAGCCCCGCAAGTCACCCCATCTTGGATTCCCCTTGGTGTCTAGTTTTCAGAAATATGCAGTGTGGCAGTGGGTGTGGCGATAATAAGGACTAGGATGCTCGAGTGGGTTGGAAATGGTGATTTATTTAAAGTTCTTTAAAGATATGAGAAAGACTTCAGGATTATATGGTTTGTGGGTTCTCCGTAACAAGTTGTCTCTTCTCTTTTTCCCAGGCTTCCACTTGACCGGCAAAGATATTCCTCTTTGGTCTCCCAGATGCACCAGAAATAAGAGGAACGGAGATATGGGTGAGTCGGGGTTTTGTGAATTTATGGTTAGTATTAATACTACAAGAAGAAAAAGGGAGAGAGATAGATAGAGAGAGAGAGAGAGAGAGAGAAAGAGACGTCCCCCCCTGGTAAAGTGTGATGAACGTGATAAGTAGGGTGTACAGAAAAAGTCACCTAGTAGTGTTTCTTCGTGGTAAGTTTCTATCTTTGGGTGCTCTTTAATTGTAGTGTTCTTAATTCTTTCTTCGGAGTGCTCTTAGTATTTCAGACTTCTATTATTTTCCCCTATATGGCTCCTGTTTTTTCCTGCCCTTCTTCCAATTTTCTAACGTCCCTCTCCTCCTCCACTCCCTCCAAACTCCCCCCTCCCTCTCCCTGCAGTATCCCTCCCCTCCCCTCTCCTCTCCTGGCGTCCCTCTCCCCTTTAACCAGAAATTGTCCTTGATATAGGACCGTACCTGGTTAAGCCACGTTCCTCCTGGGACGTGGTGGAATCCTCGTCCTTCAGGTTCTCTCTTGGTCGTACTCCGGCCTTGGGCGTTCGCCTTCAGAGTTTCCCTGGCATCCGGTCAGTTTTCTGTGTCCTCCGGTCTGTTCCTCTCGGTTCCCGCGTCTCCGTCGGCGTTTTTCTTTCCGTCCTTCCCATTCGCGTATAGTCCGTTTTCCTTTTCTACTGTTTTGGGAACCCGGATATCTGGGTTCCCTGTACAGCTGCCGGCGTCGAGATTGCTAGGACGCCCGGACGGGGCGTCGTCCACGAAGGAGAATCGGGACTCCGTTCCCGATTCTGTAGTTCTAGTAGCCGGGATATCCATCAGCCGGCTACACACCCCATCCCAAGATCGGGACTGATACAGTTCCGAAGAACCAGGAAATTGAGACAAGTAGTCAGCAGGGCCTTGGAGAGTACCTGGAATATGACGGACCTGAAAAGAGAAGGGTTGAAGTTCCATGATACATCTAAGGATTCTGGAGTTGGAGTCCTTATGGGAACCCAACCAAGTCAGGGGAGCATGGTCAGTAAACAGAACGAAAGGATGTCCCAGGAGGTAGTACCTCAGGTTCTCCACAGCCCATTTGATAGCCAGACACTCACGTTCAATAATCGGATAGTGACATTCCCTGGGTAAAAGTTTTCTACTAATGAAGACAATGGGGTGGTCATGCCCATCGTCGTCAGGCTGTGAAAGCACTGCCCTTAACCCCACATCTGAGGCGTCCGTATAGAGATGGAAAACCTTAGAAAAATCAGGACACCTTAAGACTGGCTCTGTAGTGAGGTAGGATTTCAATTGATTAAAACTAGTCAATTGTTTGTCATAGAGGGATGTTATCTTCGATGGGAGGTTTTTCTTGAGGAGGTCAGTGAGGGGGGCGGCTAAGGTAGAATACCGAGGTATAAAACGTCGATAATAACCAATTAACCCCAAGAAGGAGCGAAGTTCCCCTTTATTTGTGGGGGTAGGGACTTGCTGGATGGCCTCTATCTTGTTCTTTTGAGGTCGGAGCTGGCCCTTTCCTATAAAATACCCCAGATAGGCAATGTGGTCATAACCCAGATGGCATTTTTGTGGATTGGCTGTGAGACCGGCTGTGTGTAGTGCCTGGAATACCTCATGGAGATGGACAAGATGGTCTTCCCAGGTATCGCTGAAAACCACAATATCGTCTAAATAGGCAGCAGCATATTTTTGAAAAGGTCTTTAAAGGTGGTCCATTAGTTTTTGGAATGTGGCTGAAGCCCAGTGGAGCCCAAATGGAAGTACCCTAAAATGGTAGAGTCCTGAATGAGTGGAGAAAGCAGTTTTCTCCCTATCAGCTGGTGCTAGGGGTATTTGCCAGTACCCTTTTGTTAAATCGAGTGTCAACATATATTGGGCTTTTCCCAGCCGTTCAAGTAGGTCATCCACTCTGGGAATTGGATACGTGTCGAATAGGGATATTTCATTTAGTCGGCGGAAGTCAATACAAAATCTTATCGAACCGTCCGGTTTTGGGACAATGACAACGGGGGAACACCAAGGACTTGTCGATGATTCTATTACTTTCAATTTTAACATAGCTTGTACCTCTTCTTCAATTAAATGTTGGCGGGCTTCGGGGATACGGTAAGGGCGTAGCCTTATTACTTTCCCCTCAGGGGTTCCGATGTGATGTTGGATCAGATGGGTTTTTCCCAGGATTCCCGAGAAAAATTGGGTATGGTGCTTTAATAGATTCTTTAGTTGGTTCATCTGATCTCCTGTGATGTTGGCATTAATGTGGGGTGTCTCTATATTTACATTGGTGTTCGTAGGACACAACTCAATGTCTAGGGGTTCCTCAGGTGTGATTAGGAATCCGGTAGCTGACTGATTTGGTACTATTGTGGGTTCCTCCCATTTTTTAACAGGTTAATATGATAAATCTGGGGTCTACTGGGATGTTTGGATATT
The DNA here is from genome assembly GCF_031143425.1 of Pleurodeles waltl. Lineage (NCBI taxonomy): Eukaryota > Metazoa > Chordata > Amphibia > Caudata > Salamandridae > Pleurodeles > Pleurodeles waltl. The sequence continues at coordinate 692,037,933 of NC_090448.1, read as the reverse complement.
TCTACCAGGTAAGTAACAGGGGAAACTGCTTTTAATATTGTATACGAGCCCTGCCATTTAGCCAGGAGTTTATTGTCGGAACAAGGCCTTAATATAAGGACCTTATCATTAGGTTGGAAATATTGTGGTTTTGTTCCTTTGTCATAATATTTCTTTTGGGTATTTTGAGATTTTTCTAGATGTTTACGCACGTCTTCCCATACTGTTTGTAGGTAGTTTTTAAGGTTGTATATGTACTCTAATAGAGGCTTTTCTTCCTTCCCCTCTTCTTCCCATATTTCTGCTGCCATATCTAACAGACTACGAGGTTGTCGCCCGAAGACAAGTTCGAAGGGGCTGTGTCCTGTAGAGGCCTGTTCATGTGTTCTTATAGCATACAAGACTAAGGGGAGCTTCCAGTCCCAATCTCGTCCAGATTTAGATACCGTTTTCCTTAATAATGTTTTTATAGTGCGGTTGTACCGCTCAACCAAGCCATCCGTCTGGGGGTGATAAACTGAGGTCTTGATTTGTTTGATCCCAAGGGTCTTACAAATATTACTCATTAATGAAGACATAAAAGGTGTCCCCTGATCAGTCAGGATTTCATTGGGATATCCGACTCTAGCAAAGAAAGTGATCATAGTCTGTGCTACATTTTTAGAGCCCATACTAGAAAGGGGTATAGCCTCAGGGTACCGGGTAGCATAGTCCACTAAAACTAGAATATATGTGTGACCTTTGGTGGAGGGGAGAAGTGGACCTACTAAATTAATGCTGATCCGGGAGAAAGGAACTTCAATGATAGGTAAAGGCTGGAGGGGTGCTTTTCTTTGGGGTCCCGGATCTATAAGTTGGCATCGGGGACACTGGGCACAGTACTGTCGGAGTTGCGCGTAAACTCCGGGCCAATAAAATCTCCTTAGCAAATATTCTTCAGTCTTTTCCCTACCATAGTGTCCCCCTCCCGGCTGATTGTGGGCCAAAAAGAGTACCTGTACGTGATAGGGCTCCGGTACTACTACTAACTGTCGTTTCTCGATGTTGTCGCGTTTTACGACACAATAGAGTAGATTTTTCTGGACAATGAAGTAGGGACCCACCTCATTAATAGGCTCAGATTTGGCCGCTTTCCAAGCATTATGTAGAGAGGGATCTTCTCGCTGGCTGACTCTGAAGGAAGGAGGAGGAGCTGTAAGGTTGGCCACTACCTTCTCTATATTCTTTTCTTTTCCATAATTCCAATACTGTTGTTTGATTTGTCTTTTCTCTCGTCTGGTGGGTTTAGGACGACATGGTTTGTCTTCTATATAGCTATCGTAAAACGGGGCTTCCACCCACCATGTCTCTGCCGCAATTTGGGATTTTACTCTTTTCAACAGCTCGGGGAACCGTATATAGTCCGTTCCTAATATACAATCCTCCACCAAGCGATCCATAACCCCTACTGGTAGTAGGTCATGATTTCCTTCCCACTCTATGCTCACAAGGGAAAGGGGGTAATTGTCTTTGTCCCCATGTATGCAGCAGATCGATACTCATTGGTGGGTGGTTTTCCCTGATAGGCTTATCACATCAGCTCTTACCACGGATTGGCTACATCCAGAGTCTATTAGGGCTAGAAGCACTTTTCTGTTTACTTTAACTTCTTGTCTGTATCTGGGATCACCCCCTCCTGTACATAAGACTCTTCCCCTCGTGACCCCAATCTCCATGGGTTCCGGTTTTTCACCTTTCCGGGCACATAGTCGAGCTATATGCCCCCAGTCGCCACAGCCGTAACATTGCAGCTGTTACATAGGCGGATTATCCCCTAGCTTGGGAGGCCCTGCTTCATCTAGAGGGTTTCCTGGGAAAACTTCTTAGAGGTATGGCTGTGGGTCTAGTAGGTGTCTTGGGGTTTAAGCTCTTGAAGTCGGTCGATCGGTGGTAAGCGCAGGCTAAGTCTATGGCCATGGCGGTATTGTCATTAGGGTGTTGGCGTATCCAACTCCGAGTGGATGAAGGGAGGGATTCTAAATATTGCTCCAAGATCACCGCCTTTATAATGTCTTCCCTCTCTGTTCCTATAGGTCCCAGCCATTTCAACCCTAGGTCCTTGACTTTATAATAAAATGTCTGGGGTCTTCCGCCGGCCCCCATTTGATCTTCCGGAATCGCAGGCGGTAGTACTCCGAATTGTGACCTACTCTCTTCAATATGCTCTTTTTAATGTCTTTGTAGGGTGTGGTACCATCCGGATTAGCGGCCTGATAGGCCGTTTGGAGGATACCTGTTAGTAATGGCGCTATATATTGACCCCAACATTCTTCCGGCCATTGGGCAGAGGAGGCCACCCTTTCAAAGTTGGTAAAGAAAGCGTTGGGGTCCTCTCCATCTTGGTACTTCTGAAGAACTGAGCTAGGCACATTGGGGTGGACCTTGCTAGCTGCAATGGTGTCTGTGAGTTTTTGGAGGGTCGTCTCATGTACTAATTGATTATTGGCCAGGATGGTGGCCTGACTTTTTAATGCACTCTGCAATGCCTCTCGGTCTTCCTTAGCCTCCCTCTGATGGGCCTCCCATACTAGCTGAAGGTGACGCTGTCCTTCAGCTAGCTGTTGTATCATGTCCTCCAAAGTGGGTTTCTCCCCCATTTTCACCTTTTAATCTGTCCTTTTATTGTACACTACTGTGGCAGTGGGTGTGGCGATAATAAGGACTAGGATGCTCGAGTGGGTTGGAAATGGTGACTTTATTTAAAGTTCTTTAAAGATATGAGGGAGACTTCAGGATTATATGGTTTGTTGGTTCTCCGTAACAAGTTGTCTCTTCTCTTTTTCCCAGGCTTCCTCTTGACCGGCGAAGATATTCATCTTGGGTCTCCCAGATGCACCGGAAATAAGAGGAATGGAGATATGGGTGAGTCGGGGTTTTGTGTATATATGGTTAGTATTAATACTACAAGAAGAAAAAGGGGGAGAGATAGAGAGAGAGAGACGTCCCCCCCTGGTAAAGTGTGATGAACGTGATAAGTAGGGTGTACAGAAAAAGTCACCTAGTAGTGTTTCTTCGTGGTAAGTTTCTGTCTTTGGGTGCTCTTTAGTTGTAGTGTTCTTAATTCTTTCTTCGGAGTGCTCTTAGTAATTCAGACTTCTATTCTTTTCCCCTATATGGCTCCTGTTTCTTCCTGCCCTTCTTCCACTTCTCAAACATCCCTATCCTCCTCCACTCCCTCCAAACTCCCCCCTCCCTCTCCCTGCAGTAACCCTCCCCTCTCCTCTCCTCTCCTGGCGTCCCTCTCCCCTTTAACCAGAAATTGTCCTTGATATAGGACCGTCCCTGGTTAAGCCACGTCCCTCCTGGGACGTGGCGGAATCCTCGTCCTTCGGGTTCTCTCTTGGTCCTACTACGGCCTTGGGTGTTCGCCTTCAGGGTTTCCCCGGCGTCCGGTCTGTTTTCTGTGTCCTCCGGTCTTTTCCTCTCCGTTCCCGCGTCTCCATCTGCGTTTTTCTTTCCGTCCTTCCCCTTCGCGTATAGTCCGTTTTCCTTTTCTACTGTTTCGGGAACCCGGATATCCGGGTTCCCTGTGCGGCTGCCGGCGTCGAGGTTGCTACGACGCCCGGGCGGGATGTCGTCCAGGAAGGAGAATCGGGACTCCGTTCCCGATTCTGGAGTTCTAGTAGCCAGGATATCCGTCAGCCGGCTATATGCAGGTTTGGTAAGTTTCATACGGTGCCGGCCGAGCTAGAGGCCAAAATCCACAGCTAGGCACTTTCCAACTAACAACTCTGTTTTCTTTGGGAAAATGTGATTTATCCACGTTGTGCTTTGGGGCATGTCCTGGCACGGGCGCTAGGCCTATCCACACAAGTGAGGTACCATTTTTATTGGGAGACTTGGAGGATTGCTGGGTGGAAAGAAATTTGTGGCTCCTCTCTGATTCTAGAACTTTCTGTCACCGAAATGTGAGGAAAAAGTGTTAAAAAAATGTGCAGGTTTGGTAGGTTTACTTAGGTGCCGGCTGAGCTAGAGGCCAAAATACACAGCTAGGCACTTTGCAAAAAACAGCTCTGTTTTCTTTGGGAAAATGCGATGTGTCCACATTGTGATTTGGGGCATTCTTTGTCACGGGTGTTAGGCCTACCGACACAAATGAGGTACCAATTTCATCGGGAGACTTAGGGAAATGCTGGGTGAAAGGAAATTTGTGGCTCCCCTCAGATTCCAGAACTTTCTGTCCCAAAATGTGAGGAAAAAAGTGTTTTTTAGACAGATTTTGAAGTTTGCAAAGGATTCTGGGTAAGATAACCTGGTGAGAGCCCCACAAGTCACCCCATCCTGGATTTCCCTTGGTGTCTAGTTTTAAAAAATGCACAGGTTTGGTTGGTTTCTCTAGGTGCTGGCTGAGCTAGTGGCCAAAATCCACAGCTTAGCACTTTGCAAAAAACAGCTCTGTTTTCTTTGGGAAAGTGTGATGTGTCCATGCTGTTTTGGGGGCATTTCCTATCATGGCCGCTAGGCCTCACTACACAAGTGAGGTACTATTTTTATCAGAAGACTTGGGGGAACTCTGGGTGGAAGGAAATTTGTGGCTCCTCTCAGATTCCAGAACTTTCTGTCACCAAAATGTGAGGAAAAGGTGTTTTTTAGCCAGATTTTGAAGTTTGCAAAGGATTCTGGGTAACAGAACCTGGTGATAGCCCCACAGGTCAACCCATCTTGGATTCCCCTGGGTGCCTAATTTTAAAAAATGTGCAGGTTTGGTAGGTTTCCCTTGTTGCCGGTTGAGCCAGAGGTCAAAATCCAGAACTAGGCACTTTGCAAAAAACAGCTCTGTTTTCTTTGGGAAAATGTGATGTGTCCATGCTGTGTTTAGGGGAACTTCATGTCACTGGTGTTAGACCTCCCCACACAAGTGAGGTGCCATTTTTATGAGGAGACTTGGGGGAACACTGGGTGGAAGCAAATTTGTGGCTCCTCTCAGATTCCAGAACTTTCTGTCACTGAAATGTGAGAAAAAAAGTTTTTTTTGGGCCACATTTTGAGGTTTGCAAAAGATTCTGGGTAACAGAACCCGGTGAGACCCCCACAAGTCACCCCATCGTGGATTCCCCTATGTGCCTAGTTTTCAATAATGCGCAGGTTTGGTAGGTTTCCCTACGTTTCTGCTAAGCTAGAGGTCAAAATCCACAGCTAGGCACTTTGCAAAAAACAGCCCTGTTTTCTTTGGGTAAATGCGATGTCCATGTTGTGATTTGGGGCATTTCTTGTAACGGGTGCTAGGCCTACCCACACAACTGAGGTACCATTTGTATAGGGAGACTTGGGGGAACACACAGTGGAAGGAAATGTGTGGCTCCTCTCAGATTCCAGAACTTTCTGTCACCGAAATGTGAGAAAAAAGCTTTTTTTGGGCTACATTTTGAGGTTTGCAAAAGATTCTGGGTAACAGAAGCTGGTGAGAGCCACACAAGTCACCTCACCCTGGATTCCCCTTGGTGTCTAGTTTTCAAAAATGCGCAGGTTTGGTAGGTTTCACTAGGTGCCAGCTGAGCTAGAGGCCAAAATCCACAGCTAGGCACCTTGCAAAAAACAGCTCTGTTTTCTTTGGGAAAATGCAATGTGTCCGCGTTGTGTTTGGGGCATTAATTGTCACTGGTGCCAAGCCTACCCACACAAGTGAGGTACCATTGTTATTGGGAGACTTGGGGGAACGCTTGGTGAAAGGACATTTGTGGCTCCTCTCAGATTCCAGAACTTTCTGTCACTGAAATGTGAGGGAAAAGTGTTTTTTAGCCAGATTTTGAAGTTTGCAAAGAATTCTGGGTCTCAGAACCTGTGAGAGCCCCACAAGTCACCCAATCCTGGATTCCCCTTGGTGTCTAGTTTTCAAAACTGTGCATGTTTGGTAAATTTCCCTCGGTGCCTGCTGAGCTACAGGTCAAAATCCACAGCTAGGCACCTTGCAAAAAATAGCTCAGATTTCTTTCGGTAAATGCGATGTCCACGTTGTGATTTGGGATATTTTGTTGTAACGGGTGCTAGGCCTACCCACACAAGTGAGGTACCATAGGGAGTCTTGGGGGAACGCTCGGTGGAAGGAAATTTGTGGCTCCTCTCAGATTCCAGAACTTTCTGTCACCGAAATGTGAGGAAAAAAATGTTTGTTGAACAAATTTTGAGGTTTGCAAAAGATTCTGGGTAACAGAACTTTGTGACAGCCCCACAAGTCGCCCCATGTTGGATTCCCCTTGGTGTCTAGTTTAAAACAATGCGCAGGTTTGGTAGGTTTCACTAGGTGCCGGCTGAGCTAGAGGCCAAAATCCACAGCTTGGTACGTTGCAAAAAAAACAGCTCTCTTTTCTTTGGGAAAATGTGATGTGTCCACTTTGTTTTTTGGGGCATTTCCCGTCACGGGCATTAGGCCTCCCAACACAAGTGAGGTTCCATTTTTATCCGGAGACTTGGGAGCGCTGGGTGGCAGGAAATGTGTGGCTCCTCTCAGATTCCAGAACTTTCTGTCACCAAAATGTGAGGAAAAAGTGTTTTTTAGCCAGATTTTGAAGTTTGCAAAGGATTCTGGGTAACATAACCTGGTGAGAGCCCCACAAGTCATCCCATCCTGGATTCCCCTTGGTGTCTAGTTTTCTAAAATGCACAAATTTGGTTCGTTTCTCTAGGTGCCGGCTGACCTAGAGGCCAAAATCCACAGCTAGGCACTTTGCAACAAACAGCTCTGTTTTCTTTGGGAAAATGTGATGTGTCCACATTGTGTTTTGGGGCATTTCCTGATACAGGCGCTAGGCCTACCCACAGAAATGAGCTACCGTTTTTATCTGGAGACTCGGGGACCGCTGGATGGAAGGAAATTTGTGGCTCCTCTCAGATTCCAGAGATTTCTGTCACTGAAATGTGGGGAAAAGGTGTTTTTTGGCCACATGTTGAGGTTTGCAAAGATTCTGGGGAGCAGAACCTGGTGAGAGCCCCACAAGTCGCCCCATCTTGGATTCCCCTTGGTATCTAGTTTTCAGAAATATGCAGGTTTGGTAGGTTTCATAAGGTGCCGGCCGAGCTAGAGGCCAAAATCCACAGCTAGGCACTTTGCAAAAAACAGCTCTGTTTTCTTTGGGAAAATGCAGTGTGTCCACATTGTGATTTGGGGCATTCTTTGTCACGGGTGTTCGGCCTACCGACGCAAATGAGGTACCATTTTTATTGGGAGACTTGGGGAAATGCTGGGTGAAAGGAAATTTGTGGCTCCCCTCAGATTCCATAACTTTCTTGTCCCAAAATGTGAAGAAAAAGGTGTTTTTTAGCCAGATTTTGAAGTTTGCAAAGGAGTCTGGGTAACATAACCTGGTGAGAGCCCCACAAGCCACCCCATCCTGGATTCCCCTTGGTGTCTATTTTTAAACAATGCACAGGTTTGGTTGGTTTCTCTAGGTGCCGGCTGAGCTAGTGGCCAAAATCCACAGCTTGGCACTGTGCAAAAAACAGCTCTGTTTTCTTTGGGGAAATGTGATGTGTCCATGCTGTTTTGGGGGCATTTCCTGTCATGGGCGCTAGGCCTCACCACACAAGTGAGGTACTATTTTTATCAGGAGACTTGGGGGAACTCTGGGTGGAAGGAAATTTGTCGCTCCTCTCAGATTCCAGAACTTTCTGTCACCGAAATGTGAGGAAAAAGTGTTTTTTGGTCAAAATGTGAGGTTTGCAAAGGATTCTGGGGAACAGAACCTGCTGAGAGCCCCAAAAATCAACCCATTTTGGATTCCCCTAGGTGTCTAGTTTTTAAAAATGTGCAGGTTTGGTAGGTTTCAATAGGTGCCTGCTAAGCAAGAGGCCAAAATCCACAGCTAGCTACTTTGCAAAAGAAAACGGGTATATTTTCATTGGGAAAATGTTATGTGTCCACGCTGTGTTTAGGGGCATTTCCTGTCACGGGCGCTAGGCCTACCCACACAAGTGAGGTGCCATTTTTATTGGGAGACTTGGGGGAACTCTGTGTGGAAGGAAATTTGTGATTCCTCTCAGATTCCAGAACTTTGTGTCACCAAAATGTGAGGAAAAAGTGTTTTTTGGCCAAATTTTGAGGTTTGCAAAGATTCTGGGGAACAGAACCTGGTGAGAGCCCCACAAGTCGCCCCATATTGGACTCCCCTTGGTGTCTAGTTTTCAGAAGTGTGCAGGTTTGGTAGGTTTCATAAGGTGCCGGCCGAGTCAGAGGCCAAAATCCACAGCTAGGCACCTTGCAAAAAACAGCTCTGTTTTCTTTGGGAAAATGCGATGTGTCCGTGTTGTGATTTGGGGCATTTCTTGTCACTGGTGCCAAGCCTACCCACACAAGTGAGGTACCATTGTTACCTGGACACTTGAGGAAACGTGTGGTGAAAGGACAATTGGGGCTCCTCTCAGATTCCAGAACTTTCTGTCACCAAAATGTGAGGAAAAAGTGTTTTTTTTAACCATAATTTGAAGTTTGCAAAGGATTCTGGGTAACATAACCTGGTGAGAGCCCCACAAGTCACCCCATCCTGGATTCTCCATGGTGTCTAGTGTTAAAAAATGCACAAATTTGGTTTGTTTCCCTAGGTGCCGGCTGACCTAGAGGCCAACACAAGTGAGGTTCTGTTTTTATCAGGAGACTTGGGGGAACTCTGGTTGGCAGGAAATTTGTGGCTCCTCTCAGATTCCAGAACTTTCTGTCACCGAAATGTGAGGAAAAAGTGTTTTTTAGCCAACTTTTGAGGTTTGCAAAGGATTCTGGGTAAGAGAACCTGGTGAGAGCTCCACAAGCCATCCCATCCTGGATGCCCCTAGGTGTCTAGTTTTCAGAAATGCGCAGGTTTGGTTGGTTTCCTTAGGTGCCGGCTGAGCTAGAGGCCAAATTCCACAGCTTGGCACTTTGCAAAAAACAGCTCTGTTTTCTTTAGGAAAATGTGATGTGTCCACGTTGTTTTTTGGGCCATTTCCTGTCACGGGCGCTAGGCCTCCCCACACAAGTGATGTACCATTTTTATCAGGAGGCTTGGGGGAACTCTGGGTGGAAGGAAATTTGTGACTCCTCTCAGATTCCAGAACTTTCTGTCATCGAAATGTGAGGAAAAACTATTTTGTGGCCAAATTTTCAGGTTTGAAAGGATTCTGGGTAACAGAACCTGGTGAGAGCCACACAAGTCAACCCATTTGGATTCCCCCAGGTGTCTAGTTGTAAAAAATGTGCAGGTTTGGAAGGTTTCCCTAGGTACCGGGTGAGATGGAGGCCAAAATCCACAGCTAGGCACTTTGGAAAAAACAGGTCTGTTTTCTTTGGGAAAATGTGATGTGTCCACGTTGTGTTTTACGGCATTTCCTGTTACGGTCGCTAGGCCTACCCACATAAGTGAGGTACCGTTTTTATTGGGAGACTTAGGGGAACGCTGGGTGGGAGGAAATTTGTGGCTCCTCTCAGATACCAGAACTTTCGGTCACCGAAATGTGAGGAAAAAGTGTTTTTTGGTCACATTTTGAGGTTTGCAAAGGATTCTGGGTTACAGAACCTGGTGGTAGCCCCACAGATCAACACATCTTGGATTCCCCTAGGTGCCTAGTTTTTATAAATGTGCAGGTTTGGTAGGTTTCCCTTGGTGCCGGCTGAGCCAGAGGTCAAAATCCACAGCTAGGCACTTTGCAAAAAACAGCTCTGTTTTCTTTGGGAAAATGTGATGTGTCCACGCTGTGTTTAGGGGCATTTCCTGTCGCGAGCGCTAGGCCTATCCACACAAGTGAGGTACTAATTTTATCAGGAGACTTGGGGGATTGCTAGGTGGAAGGAAATTTGTGGGGCCTCTCTGATTCGAGAACTTTCTGTCACCGAAACGTGAGTAAAAAGTGTTTTGGGGCCACATTTTGAGGTTTGCACAAGATTCTGGGTAACAGAACCTGGTGAGAGCCCCACAAGTCACCCCATCTTGGATTACCCTAGGTGTCTACTTTTCAAAATTGCGCAGGTTTGTTAGGTTTACCTAGGTGCCGGCTGAGCTAGAGTCCAAAATCCACAGCTAGGCACCTTGCAGAAAACAGCTCTGTTTTCTTTGGGAAATTGCAATGTGTCCAGATTGTGATTTGGGGCATTTCTTGTCATGGGTGGTAGGCCTACCGACAGAAATGAGGTGCCATTTTTATCGGGAGACTTGTGGAAATGCTGGGTGAAATGAAATTTGTGGCTCCCCTCAGATTCCAGAACATTCTGTCCCAAAATGTGAAGAAAAAGTTGTTTTTTAACCAGATTTTGAGGTTTGCAAAAGATTCTGGGTAATATAACCTGGTGAGAGCCCCACAAGTCACCCCATCTTGGATTCCCCTTGGTGTCTATTTTTCAAAAAAGCACAGGTTTGGTTGGTTCCTCTAGGTGCCGGCTGAGCTAGTGGCCAAAATCCACAGCTTGGCACTTTACAAAAAACAGCTTTGTTTTCTTTGGGAAAATGTGATGTGTCCACACTGTTTTTGGGGCATTTCCTGTCATAGGCGCTAGGCCTCCCCACACAAGTGAGGTACTTTTTTATCAGGAGACTTGGGGGAACGCTGGGTGGAAGGAAATTTGTGGCCCCTTTCAGATTCCAGAACTTTCTGTCACCGAAATGTGAGGAAAAAGTGTTTTTTGGCCAAAATTTGAGGTTTGCAAAGATTCTGGGGAACAGAACCTGGTGAGAGCCCCACAAGTCGCCCCATATTGGATTCCCCTAGGTGTCTACTTTTCAAAAATGTGCAGGTTTGGTAGGTTTCAATAGGTGCCTGCTAAGCAAGAGGCCAAAATCCACAGCTAGCTACTTTGCACAAAACAAAAAAAACAGGTATATTTTCATTGGGAGAGGCCAGAGGCCAAAATCCACAGCTAGGCACCTTGCAAAAAACAGCTCTGTTTTCTTTGGGAAAATGCGATGTGTCCGTGTTGTGATTTGGGGCATTTCTTGTCACTGGTGCCAAGCCTACCCACACAAGTGAGGTATCATTGTTATTGGGAGACTTGGGGGAACGCTTGATGAAAGGACATTTGTGGCTCCTCTCAGATTCCAGAACTTTCTGTCACTCAAATGTGAGGAAAAAGTGTTTTTTAGCCAGATTTTGAAGTTTGCAAAGGATTCTGGGTAACATAACCTGGTGAGAGCCCCACAAGTCATCCCATCCTGGATTCCCCTTGGTGTCTAGTTTTCAAAAATGCACAAATTTGGGTGGTTTCTCTACGTGCCGGCTGACCTAGAGGCCAAAATCCACAGCTTCGCACTTTGCAAAAAACAGCTCTGTTTTCTTTGGGTAAATGCGATGTCCATGTTGTGATTTGGTGGCGTTTTGTTGTAACGGGTGATTGTCCTACCCGCACAAGTGAGGTTCCATTTGTATAGGGAGTCTTGGGGGAACGCTCGGTGGAAGGAAATTTGTGGCTTCTCTCAGATGCCAGAACTTTCTATCACCGAAATGTGAGGAAAGAATTTTTTGTTGGCCAAATTTTGAGGTTTGCAAAAGATTCTGGGGATCAGAACCTGGTGAGAGCCCCACAAGTCACCCCATCTTGGATTCCTCTTGGTGTCTAGTTTTCAGAAATATGCAGGTTTGGTAGGTTTCATAAGGTGCCGGCCGAGCCAGAGGCCAAAATCCACAGCTACGCACCTTGCAAAAAACAGCTCTGTTTTCTTTGGGGAAAATGCGATGTGTCTGTGTTGTGATTTGGGGCATTTCTTGTCACTGGTGCCAAGCCTACCCACACAAGTGAGGTACCATTGTTACCTGGAGACTTGAGGAAACGCTTGGTGAAAGGACACTTGGGGGTCCTCTCAGATTCCAGAACTTTCTGTCACCAAAATGTGAGGAATTTTTTTTTTTAACCATAATTTGAAGTTTGCTAAGGATTCTGGGTAACATAACCTGGTGAGAGCCCCACAAGTCACCCCATCCTGGATTCTCCTTGGTGTCTAGTTTTAAAAAATGCACAAATTTGGTTTGTTTCCCTAGGTGCCGGCTGAGCTAGAGGTCAAAATCCACAGCTTGGTACTTTGCGAAAAACAGCCAGTTTACTTGGGGAAAATGTGATGTGTCCCCTTTTTTGGGGGGGGCATTTTCTCTCACGGGCATTAGGCCTCCCAACACAAGTGAGGTTCTACTTTTATCAGGAGACTTGGGGGAACGCTGGGTGGCAGGAAATTTGTGGCTCCTCTTAGATTCCAAACTTTCTGTCTCCAAAATGTGAGGAAAAAGTGTTTTTTGGCCACATTTTGAGGTGTGCAAAAATTCTGGGGAACAGATCCTGGTGAGAGCCCCACAAGTCACCCCATCTTGGATTCCTCTTGGTGTCTAGTTTTCAGAAATATGCAGGTTTGGTAGGTTTGATAAGGTGCCGGCCGAGCTAGAGGCCAAAATCCACAGCTAGGCACTTTGCAAAAAACAGCTCTGTTTTCTTTGGGAAAATGTAATGTATCCACTTTGTTTTTTGGGGCATTTCCCGTCACGGGCATTAGGCCTCCCAACACAAGTGAGGTTCCATTTTTATCCGGAGACTTGGGGGAACGCTGGGTGGCAGGAAATTTGTGGCTCCTCTCAGATTCCAGAACTTTCTGTCACCGAAATGTGAGGAAAAAGTGTTTTTTGGTCAAAATGTGAGGTTTGCAAAGGATTCTGGGGAACAGAACCTGCTGAGAGCCCCAAAAATCAACCCATTTTGGATTCCCCTAGGTGTCTAGTTTTCAGAAATATGCTGGTTTGGTAGGTTTCATAAGGTGCCGGCCGAGCTGGAGGCCAAAATCCACAGCTAGGCACTTTGCAAAAAACAGCTCTGTTTTCTTTGGGAAAATGTGATGTGTCCACATTGTAATTTGGGGCATTCTTTGTCACGGGTGTTAGGCCTACCGACACAAATGAGGTACCATTTTTATCGGGAGACTTGGGGAAATGCTGGGTGAAAGGACATTTGTGGCTCCCCTCAGATTCCAGAACTTTCTGTCCCAAAATGTGAGGAAAAAGGTGTTTTTTAGCCAGATTTTGAAGTTTGCAAAGGATTCTGGGTAACATAACCTGGTGAGAGCCCCACAAGTCACCCCATCCTGGATTCCCCTTGGTGCCTATTTTAAAAAAATGCACAGCTTTGGTTGGTTTCTCTAGGTGCCGGCTGAGCTAGAGGTCAAAATCCACAGCTTGGTACTTTGGAAAAAACAGCTCTGTTTTCTTTGGGAAAATGTGATGTGTCCACTTTGTTTTGTGGGGCATTTCCCGTAACGGGCATTAGGCCTCCCAACACAAGTGAGGTTCCATTTTTATCCGGAGACTTGGGGGAACGCTGGGTGGCAGGAAATTTGTGGCTCCTCTCAGATTCCAGAACTTTCTGTCACCAAAATGTGAGGAAAAAGTGTTTTTTAGCCAACTTTTGAGATTTGCAAAGGATTCTGGGTAAGAGAACCTGGTGAGAGCTCCACAAGCCACCCCATCATGGATGCCCCTAGGTGTCTAGTTTTCAGAAATGCTCAGGTTCGGTTGGTTTCCTTAGGTGCCGGCTGAGCTAGAGGCCAAATTCCACAGCTTGGCACTTTGCAAAAAACAGCTTTGTTTTCGTTAGGAAAATGTGATGTGTCCACATTGTTTTTTGGGCCATTTCCTGTCACGGGCGCTAGGCCTCCCCACACAAGTGAGGTACCATTGTTATCTGGAGACTTGAGGGAATGCTTGGTGAAAGGACACTTGTGGCCCCTCTCAGATTCCAGAACTTTCTGTCACCAAAATGTGAGGAAAAAGTGTTTTTTAGCCAGATTTTGAAGTTTGCAAAGGATTCTGGGTAACATAACCTGGTGAGAGCCCCACAAGTCATCCCATCCTGGATTCCCCTTGGTGTCTAGTTTTCAAAAATGCACAAATTTGGGTGGTTTCTCTACGTGCCGGCTGACCTAGAGGCCAAAATCCACAGCTAGGCACTTTGCAAAAAACAGCTCTGTTTTCTTTGGGAAAATGTAATGTATCCACTTTGTTTTTTGGGGCATTTCCCGTCACGGGCATTAGGCCTCCCAACACAAGTGAGGTTCCATTTTTATCCGGAGACTTGGGGGAACGCTGGGTGGCAGGAAATTTGTGGCTCCTCTCAGATTCCAGAACTTTCTGTCACCGAAATGTGAGGAAAAAGTGTTTTTTGGTCAAAATGTGAGGTTTGCAAAGGATTCTGGGGAACAGAACGTGCTGAGAGCCCCAAAAATCAACCCATTTTGGATTCCCCTAGGTGTCTAGTTTTCAGAAATATGCTGGTTTGGTAGGTTTCATAAGGTGCCGGCCGAGCTAGAGGCCAAAATCCACAGCTAGGCACTTTGCAAAAAACAGCTCTCTTTTCTTTGGGTAAATGCGATGTCCATGTTGTGATTTGGTGGCGTTTTGTTGTAACGGGTGCTAGGCCTACCCACACAAGTGAGGTTCCATTTGTATAGGGAGTCTTGGGGGAACGCTCGGTGGAAGGAAATTTGTGGCTTCTCTCAGATTCCAGAACTTTCTATCACCGAAATGTGAGGAAAGAATTTTTTGTTGGCCAAATTTTGAGGTTTGCAAAAGATTCTGGGGATCAGAACCTGGTGAGAGCCCCACAAGTCACCCCATCTTTGATTCCCCTAGGTGTCTACTTTTCAAAGATGTGCAGGTTTCGTAGGTTTACTTAGGTGCCGGCTGAGCTAGAGGCCAAAATCCACAGCTAGGCACTTTGCAAAAAACAGCTGTTTTCTTTGGGAAAATGCGATGTGTCCACATTGTGATTTGGGGCATTCTTTGTCACGGGTGTTAGACCTACCGACACAAATGAGGTACCATTTTTATCGGGAGACTTGGGGAAATGCTGGGTGAAAGGAAATTTGTGGCTACCCTCAGATTCCAGAACTTTCTGTCCCAAAATGTGAAGAAAAAAGTGTTTTTTAGCCAGATTTTGAAGTTTGCAAAGGATTCTGGGTAAGATAACCTGGTGAGAGCCCCACAAGTCACCCCATCCTGGATTTCCCTTGGTGCCTAGTTTTAAATAATGCACAAATTTGGTTTGTTTCCCTAGGTGCCGGCTGAGCTAGAGGTCAAAATCCACAGCTTGGTACTTTGCCAAAAACAGCTCTGTTTACTTGGGGAAAATGTGATGTGTCCCCTTTTTTTGGGGGGCATTTTCTCTCACGGGCATTAGGCCTCCCAACACAAGTGAGGTTCTACTTTTATCAGGAGACTTGGGGGAACTCTGGGTGGCAGGAAATTTGTGGCTCCTCTCAGATTCCAGAACTTTCTGTCACCGAAATGTGAGGAAAAAATGTTTTGTTGGACAAATTTTGAGGTTTGCAAAAGATTCTGGGTAACAGAACCTGGTGAGAGCCCCGCAAGTCACCCCATCTTGGATTTCCCTTGATGTCTAGTTTTAAGAAATGTGCAGGTTTGGTAGGTTTCACTAGGTGCCGGCTGAGCTAGAGGCCAAAATCCACAGCTTGGTACTTTGCAAAAAACAGCTCTGTTTTCTTTGGGAAAATGTGATGTACCACTTTGTTTTTTGGGGCATTTCCCGTCACGGGCATTAGGCCTCCCAACACAAGTGAGGTTCCATTTTTATCCAGAGACTTGGGGGAACGCCGGGTGGCAGGAAATTTGTGGCTCCTCTCAGATTCCAGAACTTTCTGTCACCAAAATGTAAAGAAAAAGTGTTTTTTAGCCAGCTTTTTTAGGTTTGCAAAGGATTCTGGGTAACATAACCTGGTGAGAGCTCCACAAGCCATCCCATCCTGGATGCCCCTAGGTGTCTAGTTTTCAGAAATGGGCAGGTTTGGTTGGTTTCCTTAGGTGCCGGCTGAGCTAGAGGCCAAATTCCACAGCATGGCACTTTGCAAAAATTAGCTCTGTTTTCTTTAGGAAAATGTGATGTGTCCACATTGTTTTTTGGGCCATTTCCTGTCACTGGGGCGCTAGGCCTCCCCACACAAGTGAGATACCATTTTTATCGGGAGACATGGGTGAACACGGGTGTAAGGAAATTTGTGGCTCCTCTCAGATTCCAGAACTTTCTGTCACTGAAATGTGAGGAAAAACTGTTTTGTGGCCAAATTTTGAGGTTTGCAAAGGATTCTGGGTAACAGAACCTGGTGGTAGCCCCACAGATCAACCCATCTTGGATTCCCCTAGGTGCCTAGTTTTTAAAAATGTGCAGGTTTGGTATGTTTCCCTTGGTGCCCGCTGAGCCAGAGGTCAAAATCCACAGCTAGGCACTTTGCAAAAAACAGCTCTGTTTTCTTTGGGAAAATGTGATGTGTCCACGCTGTGTTTAGGGGCATTTCCTGTCACGGCGGTAGGCCTGCCCACACAAGTGAGGTACCATTTTTATCAGAAGACTTGGGGGAACTCTGGATGAAAGGAAATTTGTGACTCCTCTTAGATTCCAGAACTTTCTGTCTCCAAAATGTGAGGAAAAAGTGGTTTTTGGCCAGATTTTGAGGTGTGCAAAAATTCTGGGGAACAGATCCTGGTGAGAGCCCACAAGTCACGCCATCTTGGATTCCTCTTGGTGTCTAGTTTTCAGAAATATGCAGGTTTGGTAGGTTTGATAAGGTGCCGGCCGAGCTAGAGGCCAAAATCCACAGCTAGGCACTTTGCAAAAAACAGCTCTGTTTTCTTTGGGAAAATGTGATGTATCCACTTTGTTTTTTGGGGCATTTCCCGTCACGGGCATTAGGCCTCCCAACACAAGTGAGGTTCCATTTTTATCCGGAGACTTGGGGGAACGCCGGGTGGCAGGAAATTTGTGGCTCCTCTCAGATTCCAGAACTTTCTGTCTCCAAAATGTGAAGAAAAAGTGTTTTTTAGCCAGCTTTTGAGGTTTGCAAAGGATTCTGGGTAACAGAACCTGGTGAGAGCTCCACAAGCCATCCCATCCTGGATGCCCCTAGGTGTCTAGTTTTCAGAAATGCGCAGGTTTGGTTGGTTTCCTTAGGTGCCGGCTTAGCTAGAGGCCAAATTCCACAGCTTGGCACTTTGCAAAAATTAGCTCTGTTTTCTTTAGGAAAATGTGATGTGTCCACATTGTTTTTTGAGCCATTTCCTGTCACGGGGGCTCTAGGCCTCCCCACACAAGTGAGATACCATTTTTATCGGGAGACATGGGTGAACACGGGTGTAAGGAAATTTGTGGCTCCTCTCAGATTCCAGAACTTTCTGTCACCGAAATGTGAGGAAAAAGTGTTTTTTAGCCAACTTTTGAGATTTGCAAAGGATTCTGGGGAACAGAACCTGCTGAGAGCCCCATAAATCAACCCATTTTTGATTCCCCTAGGTGTCTAGATTTAAAAATGTGCAGGTTTGGTAGGTTTCAATAGGTGCCTGCTAAGCAAGAGGCCAAAATCCACAGCTAGCTACTTTGCAAAAAAAAACGGGTATATTTTCATTGGGAAAATGTTATGTGTCCACGCTGTGTTTAGGGGCATTTCCTGTCACGGGCGCTAGGCCTACCCACACAAGTGAGGTGCCATTTTTATTGGGAGACTTGGGGGAACTCTGTGTGGAAGGAAATTTGTGATTCCTCTCAGATTCCAGAACTTTGTGTCACCTAAATGTGAGGAAAAATGTTTTTTTAGCCAACTTTTGAGGTTTGCAAAGATTCTGGGGAACAGAACCTGGCGAGAGACCCACAATTCTCCCCATATTGGATTCCCCTTGGTGTCTAGTTTTCAGAAGTGTGCAGGTTTGGTAGGTTTCATAAGGTGCCGGCCGAGCCAGAGGCCAAAATCCACAGCTAGGCACCTTGCAAAAAACAGCTCTGTTTTCTTTGGGAAAATGCGATGTGTCCGTGTTGTGATTTGGGGCATTTCTTGTCACTGGTGCCAAGCCTACCCACACAAGTGAGGTACCATTGTTACCTGGAGACTTGAGGAAACGCTTGGTGAAAGGACACTTGGGGGTCCTCTCAGATTCCAGAACTTTCTGTCACCAAAATGTGAGGAATTTATTTTTTTTAACCAGAATTTGAAGTTTGCAAAGGATTCTGGGTAACATAACCTGGTGAGAGCCCCACAAGTCACCCCATTCTGGATTCTCCTTGGTGTCTAGTTTTAAAAAATGCACACATTTGGTTTGTTTCCCTAGGTGCCGGCTGAGCTAGAGGTCAAAATCCACAGCTTGGTACTTTGCGAAAAACAGCCAGTGTACTTGGGGAAAATGTGATGTGTCCCCTTTTTTGGGGGGGCATTTCCTCTCACGGGCATTAGGCCTCCCAACACAAGTGAGGTTCTGCTTTTATGAGGAGACTTGGGGGAACTCTAGGTGGCAGGAAATGTGTGGCTCCTCTCAGATCCCAGAACTTTCTGTCACCGAAATGTGAGGAAAAAAAGTTTTATTGGACAAATTTTGAGGTTTGCAAAAGATTCTGGGTAACAGAACCTGGTGAGAGCCCCGCAAGTCACCCCATCTTGGATTCCCCTTGGTGTCTAGTTTTAAAAAACGCGCAGGTTTGGTAGGTTTCACTAGGTGCCGGCTGAGCTAGAGGCCAAAATCCACAGCTTGGTACTTTGCAAAAAACAGCTCTGTTTTCTTTGGGAAAATGTGATGTATCCACTTTGTTTTTTGGGGCATTTCCCGTCACGGGCATTAGCCCTCCCAACACAAGTGAGGTTCCATTTTTATCCGGAGACTTGGGGGAATGCTGGGTGGCAGGAAATTTGTGGCTCCTCTCAGATTCCAGAACTTTCTGTCACCAAAATATGAAGAAAAAGTGTTTTTTAGCCAACTTTTGAGGTTTGCAAAGGATTCTGGGTAACAGAACCTGGTGAGAGCTCCACAAGCCACCCCATCATGTATGCCCCTAGGTGTCTAGTTTTCAGAAATGCGCAGGTTTGGTTGGTTTCCTTAGGTGCCGGCTGAGCTAGAGGCCAAATTCCACAGCTTGGCACTTTGGAAAAAACAGCTTTGTTTTCGTTAGGAAAATGTGATGTGTCCACATTGATTTTTGGGCCATTTACTGTCACGGGCGCTAGGACTCACCACACAAGCAAGGTACTATTTTTATCAGGAGACTTGGGGGAACTCTGGGTGGAAGGAAATTTGTGGCTCCTCTCAGATTCCAGAACTTTCTGTCACCGAAATGTAAGGTAAAAGTGTTTTTTGGTCAAAATTTGAGGTTTGCAAAGGGTTCTGGGTAACAGAACCTGCTGAGAGCCCCAAAAATCGACCCATTTTGGATTCCCCTAGGTGTCTAGTTTTAAAAAATGTGCAGGTTTGGTAGGTTTCAATAAGTGCCTGCTAAGCAAGAGGCCAAAATCCACAGCTAGCCACTTTGCAAAAAAAGAAAACGGGTATATTTTCATTGGGAAAATGTTGTGTGTCCACGCTGTGTTTAGGGGCATTTCCTGTCACGTGCGCTAGGCCTACCCACACAAGTGAGGTACCATTTTTATTGGGAGACTTGGGGGATACTCTGTGTGGAAGGAAATTTGTGATTCATCTCAGATTCCAGAACTTTGTGTCACCAAAATGTGAGGAAAAAGTGTTTTGGGGCCAAATTTTTAGTTTTGCAAAGATTCTGGGGAACAGAACCTGGTGAGAGCCCCACAAGTCGCCCCATATTGGATTCCCCTTGGTGTCTAGTTTTCAGAAGTGTGCAGGTTTGGTAGGTTTCATAAGGTGCCGGCCGAGCCAGAGGCCAAAATCCACAGCTAGGCACCTTGCAGAAAACAGCTCTGTTTTCTTTGGGAAAATGCGATGTGTCCACATTGTGATTTGGGGCATTTCTTGTCACGGGTGGTAGGCCTACTGACAGAAATGGGGTATCATTTTTATCGGGAGACTTGTAGAAATGCTGGGTGAAAGGAAATGTGTGGCTCCCTTCAGATTCCAGAACTTTCTGTCCCAAGATGTGAGGAAAAAAGTGTTTTTTAATGAGATTTTGAGGTTTGCAAAGGATTCTGGGTAATATAACCTGGTGAGAGCCCCACAAGTCACCCCATCTTGGATTCCCCTTGGTGTCTATTTTTTAAAAAAGCACAGGTTTAGTTGGTTTCTCAAGGTGCCGGCTGAGCTAGTGGCCAAAATCCACAGCTTGGCACTTTGCAAAAAACAGCTCTGTTTTCTTTGGGAAAATGTGATGTGTCCACGCTGTTTCTGGGGCATTTCCTGTCATTGGCGCTAGGCCTCCCCACACAAGTGAGGTACTATTTTCATCAGGAGACTTGGGGGAACGCTGGGTGGAAGGAAATTTGTGGCTCCTCTCAGATTCCAGAACTTTCTGTCAGCAAAATGTGAGGAAAAAGTGTTTTTGGGCCAGAATTTGAGGTTTGCAAAGGATTCTGGGTAACACAACCTGGTGATACCCCCACAAGTTAACCCATCTTGGATTCCTCTAGGTGTCTAGTTTTAAGAAATATGAAGGTTTGGTAGGTTTCCCTAGTTGCCGGCTGAGGAAGAGGCCAAAATCCACAGCTTGCTACTTTGCAAAAAAAACGGATCTGTTTTCATTGGAAAAATGTGATGTGTCCACGCTGTGTTTAGGGGCATTTCCTGTCACAGGCGCTAAGCCTACCCACACAACTGAGGTACCATTTGTATAGGGAGACTTGGGGGAACACACGGTGGAAGGAAATTTGTGGCTCCTCTCAGATTCCAGAACTTTCTGTCACCGAAATGTGAGAAAAAAACTTATTTTGGGCTACATTTTGAGGTTTGCAAAAGATTCTGGGTAACAGAACCTGGTGAGAGCCGCACAAGTCACCTCACCCTGGATTCCCCTTGGTGTCTAGTTTTCCAAAATGCGCAGGTTTGGTAGGTTTCACTAGGTGCCTTCTGAGCTAGAGGCCAAAATCCACAGCTAGGCACCTTGCAAAAAACAGCTCTGTTTTCTTTGGGAAAATGCAATGTGTCCACGTTGTGATTTGGGGCATTTCCTGTCATGGGCGCTAGGCTTACCCACACAAGTGAGGTACCATTTTTATCAGGAGACTTGGGGGAACGCTGGGTAGAAGGACATTTGTGGTTCCTCTCTGATTCCAGAACTTTGTGTCACCAAAATGTGAGGAAAAAGTATTTTTTGGCCAAATGTTGAGGTTTGCAAAGATTCTGGGGAACAGAACCTGGTGAGAGCCCCACAAGTCGCCCCATATTGGATTCCCCTTGGTGTCTAGTTTTCAGAAGTGTGCAGGTTTGGTAGGTTTCATAAGGTGCTGGCTGAGCCAGAGGCCAAAATCCACAGCTAGGCACCTTGCAAAAAACAGCTCTGTTTTCTTTGGGAAAATGCGATGTGTCCGTGTTGTGATTTGGGGCATTTCTTGTCACTGGTGCCAAGCCTACCCACACAAGTGAGGTACCATTGTTACCTGGAGACTTGAGGAAACGCTTGGTGAAAGGACACTTGGGGGTCCTCTCAGATTCCAGAACTTTCTGTCACCAAAATGTGAGAATTTTTTTTTTTTTAACCAGAATTTGAAGTTTGCAAAGGATTCTGGGTAACTTAACCTGGTAAGAGCCCCACAAGTCACCCCATCCTGGATTCTCCTTGGTGTCTAGTTTTAAATAATGCAGAAATTTGGTTTGTTTCCCTAGGTGCCGGCTGAGCTAGAGGTCAAAATCCACAGCTTGGTACTTTGCGAAAAACAGCCAGTTTACTTGGGGAAAATGTGATGTGTCCCTTTTTTTGGGGGGGCATTTCCTCTCACGGGCATTAGGCCTCCCAACACAAGTGAGGTTCTATTTTTATCAGGAGACTTGGGGGAACTCTGGGTGGCAGGACATTTGTGGCTCCTCTCAGATTCCAGAACTTTCTGTCACCGAAATGTGAGGAAAAAATGTTTTGTTGGACAAATTTTGAGGTTTGCAAAAGATTCTGGGTAACAGAACCTGGTGAGAGCCCCGCAAGTCACCCCATCTTGGATTCCCCTTGGTGTCTAGTTTTAAGAAATGTGCAGGTTTGGTAGGTTTCACTAGGTGCCGGCTGAGCTAGAGGCCAAAATCCACAGCTTGGTACTTTGCAAAAAACAGCTCTGTTTTCTTTGGGAAAATGTGATGTATCCACTTTGTTTTTTGGGGCATTTCCCGTCACGGGCATTAGGCCTCCCGACACAAGTGAGGTTCCATTTTTATCCGGAGACTTGGGGGAACGCTGGGTGGCAGGAAATTTGTGGCTCCTCTCAGATTCCAGAACTTTCTGTCACCAAAATGAAAGGAAACAGTCTTTTTTTGGCCAAATTTTGAGGTTTGAAAGGATTCTGGGTAACAGAACCTGTTGAGAGCTCCACAAGCCACCCCATAATGGATGCCCCTAGGTGTCTAGTTTTCAGAAATGCTCTGGTTTGGTTGGTTTCCTTAGGTGCCGGCTGAGCTAGAGGGCAAATTCCACAGCTTGGCACTTTGCAAAAATTAGCTCGGTTTTCTTTAGGAAAATGTGATGTGTCCATATTGTTTTTTGAGCCATTTCCTGTCAGGGGGGCGCTAGGCCTCCCCACACAAGTGAGATACCATTTTTAACGGGAGACATGGGTGAACACGGGTGTAAGGAAATTTGTAGCTCCTCTCAGATTCCAGAACTTTCTGTCATCGAAATGTGAGGAAAAACTGTTTTGTGGCCAAATTTTGAGGTTTGAAAGGATTCTGGGTAACAGAACCTGGTGAGAGCCACACAAGTCAACCCATTTGGATTCCTCCAGGTGTCTAGTTGTAAAAAATGTGCAGGTTTGGTAGGTTTCCCTAGGTACCGGCTGAGATGGAGACCAAAATCCACAGCTAGGCACTTTGGAAAAAACAGGTCTGTTTTTTTTGGGAAAATGTGATGTGTCCACGTTGTGTTTTGGGGCATTTCCTGTTACGGTCGCTAAGCCTACCCACATAAGTGAGGTACCGTTTTTATTGGGAGACTTAGGGGAACGCTGGGTGGAAGGAAATTTGTGGCTCCTCTCAGATTCCAGAACTTTCTGTCACCAAAATGTGAAGAAAATGTTTTTTTTAGCCAACTTTTGAGGTTTGCAAAGGATTCTGGGTAACAGAACCTGGTGAGAGCTCCACAAGCCACCCCATCATGGATGCCCCTAGGTGTCTAGTTTTCAGAAATGCGCAGGTTTGGTTGGTTTCCTTAGGTGCCGGCTGAGCTAGAGGCCAAATTCCACAGCTTAGCACTTTGGAAAAAACAGCTTTGTTTTCATTAGGAAAATGTGATGTGTCCACATTGTTTTTTGGGCCATTTCCTGTCACGGGCGCTAGGCCTCCCCACACAAGTGAGGTACCATTGTTATCTGGAGACTTGAGGGAATGCTTGGTGAAAGGACACTTGTGGCTCCTCTCAGATTCCAGAACTTTCTGTCACCAAAATGTGAGGAAAAAGTGTTTTTTGGTCAGAATTTGAGGTTTGCAAAGGGTTCTGGGTAACAGAACCTGCTGAGAGCCCCAAAAATCAACCCATTTTGGATTCCCCTAGGTGTCTAGTTTTCAGAAATGGGCAGGTTTGGTAGGTTTCCTTTGGTGCCGGCTGAGCCAGAGGTCAAAATCCACAGGTAGTCACTTTGCAAAAAACAGCTCTGTTTACTTGGGGAAAATGTGATGTGTCCACGCTGTGTTTAGGGGCATTTCCTGTCACGGGCGGTAGGCCTTCCCACACAAGTGAGGTACCATTTTTATCAGGAGACTTGGGGGAGCTCTGGATGGAAGACAATTTGTGACTCCTCTTAGATTCCAGAATTTTCTGTCTCCAAAATGTGAGGAAAAAGTGTTTTTTGGCCAAATTTTGAGGTGTGCAAAGATTCTGGGGAACAGATCCTGGTGAGAGCCCCACAAGTCACCCCATCCTTGATTCTCCTTGGTGTCTAGTTTAAAAAAAATTCACAAATTTGGTTTGTTTCCCTAGGTGCCGGCTGAGCTAGAGGTCAAAATCCACAGCTTGCTACTTTGCGAAAAACAGCTCTGTTTACTTGGGGAAAATGTGATGTGTCCTCATTGTTTTTTGAGCCATTTCCTGTCACGGGGGCGCTAGGCCTCCCCACACAAGTGAGGTACCATTTTTATCGGGAGACATGGGTGAAGGGTGTAAGGAAATTTGTGGCTCCTCTCAGATTCCAGAACTTTCTGTCATCGAAATGTGAGAAAGTTTTTTTTGGGCCACATTTTGAGGTTTGCAAAAGATTCTGGGTAATAGAACCCGGTAAGAGCCCCACAAGTCACGCCATCGTGGATTCCCCTAGGTGCCTAGTTTTCAATAATGCGTAGGTTTGGTAGGTTTCCCTACGTGTCTGCTGAGCTAGAGGTCAAAATCCACAGCTAGGCACTTTGCAAAAAACAGCCCTGTTTTCTTTGGGTAAATGCGATGTGTCCACGTTGTGTTTTGGGGCATTTCCTGTTACGGTCGCTAGGCCTACCCATATATGTGACGTACCATTTTTATTGGGAGACTTAGGGGAAAGCTGGGTGGAAGGAAATTTGTGGCTCCTCTCAGATTCCAGAACTTTCGGTCACCGAAATGTGAGGAAAAAGTGTTTTTTGGCCACATTTTGAGGTTTGCAAAGGATTCTGGGTAACAGAACCTGGTGGTAGCCCCACAGATCAACCCATCTTGGATTCACCTAGGTGCCTAGTTTTTAAAAATGTGCAGGTTTGGTAGGTTTCCCTTGGTGCCCGCTGAGCCAGAGGTCAAAATCCACAGCTAGGCACTTTGCAACTAACAACTCTGTTTTCTTTGGGAAAATGTGATTTATCCACGTTGTGCTTTGGGGCATTTCCTGGCATGGGTGCTAGGCCTCCCCACACAAGTGAGGTACTATTTTTATCAGGAGACTTGGGGGATTGCTAGGTGGAAGGAATTTTGTGGGTCCTCTCTGATTCGAGAACTTTCTGTTACCGAAATGTGAGGAAAAAGTGTTTTTGGTCCAAAATTTGAGGTTTGCAAAGGATTCTGGGTAACAGAACCTGGTGATACCCCCACAAGTTAACCCACCTTGGATTCCTCTAGGTGTCTAGTTTTAAGAAATGTGCAGGTTTGGTAGGTTTCCCTAGGTGCCGGCTGAGGTAGATGCCAAAATCCACAGCTTGCTAAATGCAAAAAAAAACTGATCTGTTTTCATTGGAAAAATGTGTTGTGTCCACGCTGTGTTTAGGGGCATTTCCTGTCACAGACACTAAGCCTACCCGCACAAGCGAGGTGCCATTTTTATGAGGAGACTTGGGAACACTGGGTGGAAGTACAGTAAATTTGTGGCTCCTCTCAGATTCCAGAACTTTCTGTCACCGAAATGTGAGAAAAAAGTTTTTTTTGGGCCACATTTTGAGGTTTGCAAAAGATTCTGGGTAACAGAACCCGGTGAGAGCCCCACAAGTCACCCCATCGTGGATTCCCCTAGGTGCCTAGTTTTCAATAATGCGTAGGTTTGGTAGGTTTCCCTACGTGTCTGCTGAGCTAGAGGTCAAAATCCACAGCTAGGCACTTTGCAAAAAACAGCCCTGTTTTCTTTGGGTAAATGCGATGTGTCCACGTTGTGTTTTGGGGCATTTCCTGTTACGGTCGCTAGGCCTACCCATATATGTGACGTACCATTTTTATTGGGAGACTTAGGGGAAAGCTGGGTGGAAGGAAATTTGTGGCTCCTCTCAGATTCCAGAACTTTCGGTCACCGAAATGTGAGGAAAAAGTGTTTTTTGGCCACATTTTGAGGTTTGCAAAGGATTCTGGGTAACAGAACCTGGTGGTAGCCCCACAGATCAACCCATCTTGGATTCACCTAGGTGCCTAGTTTTTAAAAATGTGCAGGTTTGGTAGGTTTCCCTTGGTGCCCGCTGAGCCAGAGGTCAAAATCCACAGCTAGGCACTTTGCAACTAACAACTCTGTTTTCTTTGGGAAAATGTGATTTATCCACGTTGTGCTTTGGGGCATTTCCTGGCATGGGTGCTAGGCCTCCCCACACAAGTGAGGTACTATTTTTATCAGGAGACTTGGGGGATTGCTAGGTGGAAGGAATTTTGTGGGTCCTCTCTGATTCGAGAACTTTCTGTTACCGAAATGTGAGGAAAAAGTGTTTTTGGTCCAAAATTTGAGGTTTGCAAAGGATTCTGGGTAACAGAACCTGGTGATACCCCCACAAGTTAACCCACCTTGGATTCCTCTAGGTGTCTAGTTTTAAGAAATGTGCAGGTTTGGTAGGTTTCCCTAGGTGCCGGCTGAGGTAGATGCCAAAATCCACAGCTTGCTAAATGCAAAAAAAAACTGATCTGTTTTCATTGGAAAAATGTGTTGTGTCCACGCTGTGTTTAGGGGCATTTCCTGTCACAGACACTAAGCCTACCCGCACAAGCGAGGTGCCATTTTTATGAGGAGACTTGGGAACACTGGGTGGAAGTACAGTAAATGTGTGGCTCCTCTCAGATTCCAGAACTTTCTGTCACCGAAATGTGAGAAAAAAGTTTTTTTTGGGACACATTTTGAGGTTTGCAAAAGATTCTGGGTAACAGAACCCGGTGAGAGCCCCACAAGTCACCCCATCGTGGATTCCCCTAGGTGCCTAGTTTTCAATAATGCGTAGGTTTGGTAGGTTTCCCTACGTGTCTGCTGAGCTAGAGGTCAAAATCCACAGCTAGGCACTTTGCAAAAAACAGCCCTGTTTTCTTTGGGTAAATGCGATGTCCGTGTTGTGATTTGGGGCATTTCTTGTCACTGGTGCCAAGCCTACCCACACAAGTGAGGTATCATTGTTATTGGGAGACTTGGGGGAACTCTGTGTGGAAGGAAATTTGTGATTCCTCTCAGATTCTAGAACTTTGTGTCACCAAAATGTGAGGAAAAAGTGTTTTTGGTCCAAAATTTGAGGTTTGCAAAGATTCTGGGGAACAGAACCTGGTGAGATGCCCACAAGTCGCCCCATCCTGGATGCCCCTAGGTGTCTAGGTTTCAGAAATGCGCAGGTTTGGTTGGTTTCCTTAGGTGCCGGCTGAGCTAGAGGCCAAATTCCACAGCTTGACACTTTGCAAAAAACAGCTTTGTTTTCGTTAGGAAAATGTGATGTGTCCACATTGTTTTTTGGGCCATTTCCTGTCATGGGCGCTAGGCCTCCCCACACAAGTGAGGTACTATTTTTATCTGGAGACTTGGGGGATTGCTAGGTGGAAGGAAATGTGTGGGTCCTCTCTGATTCGAGAACTTTCTGTCACCGAAATGTGAGGAAAAAGTGTTATGGGGCCAAATTTTGAGGTTTGCACAAGATTCTGGGTAACAGAACCTGGTGAGATCCCCCACAAGTCACCTCATCCTGGATTCCCCTTGGTGTCCAGTTTTCAAAAATGCGCAGGTTTGGTAGGTTTCACTAGGTGCCAGCTGAGCTAGCGGCCAAAATCCACAGCTAGGCACCTTGCAAAAAACAGCTCGGTTTTCTTTGGGAAAATGTGATGTGTCCACTTTGTTTTTTGGGGCATTTCCCGTCACGGGCATTAGGCCTCCCAACACAAGTGAGGTTCCATTTTTATCCGGAGACTTGGGGGAACGCTGGGTGGCAGGAAATTTGTGGCTCCTCTCAGATTCCAGAACTTTCTGTCACCAAAATGTGAGGAAAAAGTGATTTTTAGCCAACTTTTGAGGTTTGCAAAGGATTCTGGGTAACAGAACCTGGTGAAAGCTCCACAGGCCACCCCATCCTGGATGCCCCTGGGTGTCTAGGTTTCAGAAATGCGCAGGTTTGGTTGGTTTCCTTAGGTGTCGGCTGAGCTAGGGGCCAAATTCCACAGCTTGGCACTTTGCAAAAAACAGCTTTGTTTTCGTTAGGAAAATGTGATGTGTCCACATTGTTTTTTGGGCCATTTCCTATCATGGGCGCTAGGCCTCCCCACACAAGTGAGGTACCATTGTTATCCGGAGACTTGGGGAAATGCTGGGTGTAAGACAATTTGTGGCTCCCCTCAGATTCCAGAACTTTCTGTCCCAAAATGTGAGGAAAAAGTGTTTTTTAGCCAGATTTTGAAGTTTGCAAAGCAATCTGGGTAACATAACCTGGTGAGAGCCCCACAAGCCATCCCATCCTGGATTCCCCTTGGTGTCTAGTTTTCAAAAATGCACAAATTTGGTTGGTTTCTCTAGGAGCCGGCTGACCTAGAGGCCAAAATCCACAGCTAGGCACGTTGCAACAAACAGCTCTGTTTTCTTTGGGAAAATGTGATGTGTCCACGTTGTGTTTTGGGGCATTTCCTGTTACAGGCGCTAGGCCTACCCACACAAATGAGATACCGTTTTTATCGGGAGACTCGGGGACCGCTGGGTGGAAGGAAATTTGTGGCTCCTCTCAGATTCCAGAACTTTCTGTCACTGAAATGTGGGGAAAAGGTATTTTTTTGGCCAAATGTTGAGGTTTGCAAAGATTCTGGGGAACAGAACCTGGTGAGAGCCCCACAAGTCACCCCATCTTGGATTCCCCTTGTTGTCTAGTTTTCAGAAATATGCAGGTTTGGTAGGTTTCATAAGGTGCCGGCCGAGCTAGAGGCCAAAATCCACAGCTAGGCACTTTGGAAAAAACAGCTCTGTTTTCTTTGGGAAAATGCGATGTGTCCGTGTTGTGATTTGGGGCATTTCTTGTCACTGGTGCCAAGCCTACCCACACAAGGGAGGTACCATTGTTATCTGGAGACTTGAGGGAACGCTTGGTGAAAGGACACTTGGGGGTTCTCTCAGATTCCAGAACTTTCTGTCACCAAAATGTGAGGAAAAAATGTTTTTTTTAGCCAACTTTTGAGGTTTGCAAAGGATTCTGGGTAACAGAACCTGGTGAGAGCTCCACAAGCCACCCCATCATGGAGGCCCCTAGGTGTCTAGTTTTCAGAAATGCGCAGGTTTGGTTGGTTTCCTTAGGTGCCGGCTGAGCTAGAGGCCAAATTCCACAGCTTAGCACTTTGGAAAAAACAGCTTTGTTTTCATTAGGAAAATGTGATGTGTCCACATTGTTTTTTGGGCCATTTCCTGTCACGGGCGCTAGGCCTCCCCACACAAGTGAGGTACCATTGTTATCTGGAGACTTGAGGGAATGCTTGGTGAAAGGACACTTGTGGCTCCTCTCAGATTCCAGAACTTTCTGTCACCAAAATGTGAGGAAAAAGTGTTTTTTGGTCAGAATTTGAGGTTTGCAAAGGGTTCTGGGTAACAGAACCTGCTGAGAGCCCCAAAAATCGACCCATTTTGGATTCCCCTAGGTGTCTAGTTTTCAGAAATGTGCAGGTTTGGTAGGTTTCCCTTGGTGCCGGCTGAGCCAGAGGTCAAAATCCACAGGTAGTCACTTTGCAAAAAACAGCTCTGTTTACTTGGGGAAAATGTGATGTGTCCACGCTGTGTTTAGGGGCATTTCCTGTCACGGGCGGTAGGCCTTCCCACACAAGTGAGGTACCATTTTTATCAGGAGACTTGGGGGAGCTCTGGATGGAAGACAATTTGTGACTCCTCTTAGATTCCAGAATTTTCTGTCTCCAAAATGTGAGGAAAAAGTGTTTTTTGGCCAAATTTTGAGGTGTGCAAAGATTCTGGGGAACAGATCCTGGTGAGAGCCCCACAAGTCACCCCATCCTTGATTCTCCTTGGTGTCTAGTTTAAAAAAAATGCACAAATTTGGTTTGTTTCCCTAGGTGCCGGCTGAGCTAGAGGTCAAAATCCACAGCTTGCTACTTTGCGAAAAACAGCTCTGTTTACTTGGGGAAAATGTGATGTGTCCTCATTGTTTTTTGAGCCATTTCCTGTCACGGGGGCGCTAGGCCTCCCCACACAAGTGAGGTACCATTTTTATCGGGAGACATGGGTGAAGGGTGTAAGGAAATTTGTGGCTCCTCTCAGATTCCAGAACTTTCTGTCATCGAAATGTGAGAAAGTTTTTTTTGGGCCACATTTTGAGGTTTGCAAAAGATTCTGGGTAATAGAACCCGGTGAGAGCCCCACAAGTCACCCCATCGTGGATTCCCCTAGGTGCCTAGTTTTCAATAATGCGTAGGTTTGGTAGGTTTCCCTACGTGTCTGCTGAGCTAGAGGTCAAAATCCACAGCTAGGCACTTTGCAAAAAACAGCCCTGTTTTCTTTGGGTAAATGCGATGTGTCCACGTTGTGTTTTGGGGCATTTCCTGTTACGGTCGCTAGGCCTACCCATATATGTGACGTACCATTTTTATTGGGAGACTTAGGGGAAAGCTGGGTGGAAGGAAATTTGTGGCTCCTCTCAGATTCCAGAACTTTCGGTCACCGAAATGTGAGGAAAAAGTGTTTTTTGGCCACATTTTGAGGTTTGCAAAGGATTCTGGGTAACAGAACCTGGTGGTAGCCCCACAGATCAACCCATCTTGGATTCACCTAGGTGCCTAGTTTTTAAAAATGTGCAGGTTTGGTAGGTTTCCCTTGGTGCCCGCTGAGCCAGAGGTCAAAATCCACAGCTAGGCACTTTGCAACTAACAACTCTGTTTTCTTTGGGAAAATGTGATTTATCCACGTTGTGCTTTGGGGCATTTCCTGGCATGGGTGCTAGGCCTCCCCACACAAGTGAGGTACTATTTTTATCAGGAGACTTGGGGGATTGCTAGGTGGAAGGAATTTTGTGGGTCCTCTCTGATTCGAGAACTTTCTGTTACCGAAATGTGAGGAAAAAGTGTTTTTGGTCCAAAATTTGAGGTTTGCAAAGGATTCTGGGTAACAGAACCTGGTGATACCCCCACAAGTTAACCCACCTTGGATTCCTCTAGGTGTCTAGTTTTAAGAAATGTGCAGGTTTGGTAGGTTTCCCTAGGTGCCGGCTGAGGTAGATGCCAAAATCCACAGCTTGCTAAATGCAAAAAAAAACTGATCTGTTTTCATTGGAAAAATGTGTTGTGTCCACGCTGTGTTTAGGGGCATTTCCTGTCACAGACACTAAGCCTACCCGCACAAGCGAGGTGCCATTTTTATGAGGAGACTTGGGAACACTGGGTGGAAGTACAGTAAATTTGTGGCTCCTCTCAGATTCCAGAACTTTCTGTCACCGAAATGTGAGAAAAAAGTTTTTTTTGGGCCACATTTTGAGGTTTGCAAAAGATTCTGGGTAACAGAACCCGGTGAGAGCCCCACAAGTCACCCCATCGTGGATTCCCCTAGGTGCCTAGTTTTCAATAATGCGTAGGTTTGGTAGGTTTCCCTACGTGTCTGCTGAGCTAGAGGTCAAAATCCACAGCTAGGCACTTTGCAAAAAACAGCCCTGTTTTCTTTGGGTAAATGCGATGTCCGTGTTGTGATTTGGGGCATTTCTTGTCACTGGTGCCAAGCCTACCCACACAAGTGAGGTATCATTGTTATTGGGAGACTTGGGGGAACTCTGTGTGGAAGGAAATTTGTGATTCCTCTCAGATTTCAGAACTTTGTGTCACCAAAATGTGAGGAAAAAGTGTTTTTGGTCCAAAATTTGAGGTTTGCAAAGATTCTGGGGAACAGAACCTGGTGAGATGCCCACAAGTCGCCCCATCCTGGATGCCCCTAGGTGTCTAGGTTTCAGAAATGCGCAGGTTTGGTTGGTTTCCTTAGGTGCCGGCTGAGCTAGAGGCCAAATTCCACAGCTTGACACTTTGCAAAAAACAGCTTTGTTTTCGTTAGGAAAATGTGATGTGTCCACATTGTTTTTTGGGCCATTTCCTGTCATGGGCGCTAGGCCTCCCCACACAAGTGAGGTACTATTTTTATCTGGAGACTTGGGGGATTGCTAGGTGGAAGGAAATGTGTGGGTCCTCTCTGATTCGAGAACTTTCTGTCACCGAAATGTGAGGAAAAAGTGTTATGGGGCCAAATTTTGAGGTTTGCACAAGATTCTGGGTAACAGAACCTGGTGAGATCCCCCACAAGTCACCTCATCCTGGATTCCCCTTGGTGTCCAGTTTTCAAAAATGCGCAGGTTTGGTAGGTTTCACTAGGTGCCAGCTGAGCTAGCGGCCAAAATCCACAGCTAGGCACCTTGCAAAAAACAGCTCGGTTTTCTTTGGGAAAATGTGATGTGTCCACTTTGTTTTTTGGGGCATTTCCCGTCACGGGCATTAGGCCTCCCAACACAAGTGAGGTTCCATTTTTATCCGGAGACTTGGGGGAACGCTGGGTGGCAGGAAATTTGTGGCTCCTCTCAGATTCCAGAACTTTCTGTCACCAAAATGTGAGGAAAAAGTGATTTTTAGCCAACTTTTGAGGTTTGCAAAGGATTCTGGGTAACAGAACCTGGTGAAAGCTCCACAGGCCACCCCATCCTGGATGCCCCTGGGTGTCTAGGTTTCAGAAATGCGCAGGTTTGGTTGGTTTCCTTAGGTGCCGGCTGAGCTAGGGGCCAAATTCCACAGCTTGGCACTTTGCAAAAAACAGCTTTGTTTTCGTTAGGAAAATGTGATGTGTCCACATTGTTTTTTGGGCCATTTCCTATCATGGGCGCTAGGCCTCCCCACACAAGTGAGGTACCATTGTTATCCGGAGACTTGGGGAAATGCTGGGTGTAAGACAATTTGTGGCTCCCCTCAGATTCCAGAACTTTCTGTCCCAAAATGTGAGGAAAAAGTGTTTTTTAGCCAGATTTTGAAGTTTGCAAAGCAATCTGGGTAACATAACCTGGTGAGAGCCCCACAAGCCATCCCATCCTGGATTCCCCTTGGTGTCTAGTTTTCAAAAATGCACAAATTTGGTTGGTTTCTCTAGGAGCCGGCTGACCTAGAGGCCAAAATCCACAGCTAGGCACGTTGCAACAAACAGCTCTGTTTTCTTTGGGAAAATGTGATGTGTCCACGTTGTGTTTTGGGGCATTTCCTGTTACAGGCGCTAGGCCTACCCACACAAATGAGATACCGTTTTTATCGGGAGACTCGGGGACCGCTGGGTGGAAGGAAATTTGTGGCTCCTCTCAGATTCCAGAACTTTCTGTCACTGAAATGTGGGGAAAAGGTATTTTTTTGGCCAAATGTTGAGGTTTGCAAAGATTCTGGGGAACAGAACCTGGTGAGAGCCCCACAAGTCACCCCATCTTGGATTCCCCTTGGTGTCTAGTTTTCAGAAATATGCAGGTTTGGTAGGTTTCATAAGGTGCCGGCCGAGCTAGAGGCCAAAATCCACAGCTAGGCACTTTGGAAAAAACAGCTCTGTTTTCTTTGGGAAAATGCGATGTGTCCGTGTTGTGATTTGGGGCATTTCTTGTCACTGGTGCCAAGCCTACCCACACAAGGGAGGTACCATTGTTATCTGGAGACTTGAGGGAACGCTTGGTGAAAGGACACTTGGGGGTTCTCTCAGATTCCAGAACTTTCTGTCACCAAAATGTGAGGAAAAAATGTTTTTTAGCCAGATTTTGAAGTTTGCAAAGGATTCTGGGTAACATAACCTGGTGAGAGCCCCACAAGTCACCCCATCCTGGATTCTTGTTGGTGTCTAGTTTTAAAAAATGCACAAATTTGGTTTATTTCCCTAGGTGCCGGCTGAGCTAGCGGTCAAAATCCACAGCTTGGTACTTTGCGAAAAACAGCTCTGTTTACTTTGGGAAAATGTGATGTGTCCCCTTTTTTTGGGGGGGCATTTCCTGTCACGGGCATTAGGCCTCCCAACACAAGTGAGGTTCTATTTTTATCAGGAGACTTGGGGAACTTTAGGTGGCAGGAAATTTGTGGCTCCTCTCAGATTCCAGAACTTTCTGTCACCAAAATGTGAGGAAAAAGTGTTTTTTAGCCAACTTTTGAGGTTTGCAAAGAATTCTGGTTAACAGGACCTGGTGAGAGCTCCACAAGCCATC
This sequence comes from Pleurodeles waltl, assembly GCF_031143425.1. Taxonomy (NCBI): domain Eukaryota; kingdom Metazoa; phylum Chordata; class Amphibia; order Caudata; family Salamandridae; genus Pleurodeles; species Pleurodeles waltl. The sequence continues at coordinate 692,004,270 of NC_090448.1, read as the reverse complement.
CCATCCTGGATGCCCCTAGGCGTCTAGTTTTCAGAAATGCCCAGGTTTGGTTGGTTTCCTTAGGTGCCGGCTGAGCTAGAGGCCAAATTCCACAGCTTGGCACTTTGCAAAAAACAGCTCTGTTTTCTTTAGGAAAATGTGATGTGTCCACGTTGTTTTTTGGGCCATTTCCTGTCACGGGCGCTAGGCCTCCCCACACAAGTGAGGTACCATTTTTATCAGGAGGCTTGGGGGAACTGTGGGTGGAAGCAAATTTGTGACTCCTCTCAGATTCCAGAACTTTGTCACCAAAATGTGAGGAAAAAATGCTTTTTTGGCCAAATTTTGAGGTTTGCAAAAGATTCTGGGTAACAGAACCTGGTGAGAGCCCCACAAACCATCCCATCCTGAATGCCCCTAGGTGTATAGTTTTCAGAAATGCGCAGGTTTGGTTGGTTTCCTTAGGTGCCGGCTGAGCTAGAGGCCAAATTCCACAGCTTGGCACTTTGCAAAAAACAGCTGTTTTCTTTAGGAAAATGTGATGTGTCCACATTGTTTTTTGAGCCATTTCCTGTCACGGGGGTGGTAGGCCTCCCCACACAAGTGAGGTACCATTTTTATCGGGAGACATGGGTGAACACGGGTGTAAGAAAATTTGTGGCTCCATTCAGATTCCAGAACTTTCTGTCACCAAAATGTGAGGAAAAAGTGTTTTTTGGACACATTTTGAGGTTTGCAAAGGATTTTGGGTAACAGAACCTGGTGAGAGCCCCACAGGTCAACCCATCTTGGATTCCCCTGGGTGCCTAATTTTAAAAAATGTGCAGGTTTGGTAGGTTTCCCTTGTTGCCGGTTGAGCCAGAGGTCAAAATCCAGAGCTAGGCACTTTGCAAAAAACAGCTCTGTTTTCTTTGCGAAAATGTGATGTATCCATGCTGTGTTTAGGGGCACTTCCAGTCACTGGTGTTAGGCCTCCCCACACAATTGAGGTACCATTTTTATCAGGAGACTTGGGGGAACTCTGGGTGGAAGGAAATTTGTGAATCCTCTCAGATTCAGGAACTTTCTGTCACCGAAATGTGAGGGAAAAGTGTTTTTTTGACCAAATTTTGAGGTTTGCAAAAGATTCTGGGTAACAGAACCCGGTGAGAGCCCCACAAGTCACCCCATTGTGGATTCCCCTAGGTGCCTACTTTTCAATAATGCACAGGTTTGGTAGGTTTCCCTAGGTGTCTGCTAAGCTAGAGGTCAAAATCCACAGCTAGGCACTTTGGAAAAAACAGCCCTGTTTCCTTTGGGTAAATGCGATGTCCATGTTGTGATTTGGGGCATTTCTTCTAACGGGTGCTAGGCCTACCCACACAACTGAGGTACCATTTGTATAGGGAGACTTGGGGGAACACATGGTGGAAGGAAATTTGTGGCTCCTCTCAGATTCCAGAACTTTCCGGCACCAAAATGTGAGAAAAAAGCTTTTTTTGGGCTACATTTTGAGGTTTGCAAAAGATTCTGGGTAACAGAACCTGGTGAGAGCCGCACAAGTCACCCCATCTTGGATTCCCCTTGGTGTCTAGTTTTAAAAAAATGCGCAGGTTTGGTAGGTTTCACTATGTGCCAGCTGAGCTAGAGGCCAAAATCCACAGCTAGGCACCTTGCAAAAAACAGCTCTGTTTTCTTTGGGAAAATGCATTGTGTCCGCGTTGTGATTTGGGGCATTTCTTGTCACTGGTGCCAAGCCTCCCCACACATGTCAGGTACCATTGTTATTGGGAGACTTCGGGGAACGCTTGGTGAAAGGACATTTGTGGCTCCTCTCAGATTCCAGAACTTTCTGTCACTGAAATGTGAGGGAAAAGTGTTTTTTAGCCAGATTTTGAAGTTTGCAAAGAATTCTGGGTCACAGACCCTGGCGAGAGCCCCACAAGTCACCCCATCCTGGATTCCCCTTGTTGTCTATTTTTAAAAAATGCACAGGTTTAGTTGGTTTCTCTAGGTGCCAGCTGAGCTAGTGGCCAAAATCCACAGCTTGGCACTGTGCAAAAAACAGCTGTTTTCTTTGGGAAAATGTGATGTGTCCACGCTGTTTTGGGGTCATTTCCTGTCATGGGCGCTAGGCCTCACCACACTAGTGATGTACCATTTTTATCGGGAGACATGGGTGAACACAGGTGTAAGGAAATTTGTGGCTCCTCTCTGATTCCAGAACTTTCTGTCATCGAAATGTGAGGAAAAACTGTTTTGTGGCCAAATTCGAGGTTTGAAAGGATTCTGGGTAACAGAACCTGGTGAGAGCCACACAAGTCAACCCATTTGGATTCCCCCAGGTGTCTAGTTGTAAAGAATGTGCAGGATTGGTAGGTTTCCCTAGGTACCGGCTGAGATGGAGGCCAAAATCCACAGCTAGGCACTTTGGAAAAAACAGGTCTGTTTTCTTTGGGAAAATGTGATGTGTCCATGTTGTGTTTTGGGGCATTTCCTGTTACGGTCGCTAGGCCTACCCACATAAGTGAGGTACTGTTTTTATTGGGAGACTTAGGGGAACGCTGGGTGGAAGGAAATTTGTGGCTCCTCTCAGATTCCAGAACTTTCTGTCACCGAAATGTGAGGGAAAAGTGTTTTTTGGCCACATTTTGAGGTTTGAAAAAGATTATGGATAACAGAACCTGGTGCTAAACCCACAAGTTAACCTATCTTGGATTCCTCTAGGTGTCTAGTTTTCAAAAATGCGCAGGTTTGGTAGGTTTCATTAGGTGCCAGCTGAGCTACAGGCCAAAATCCACAACTAGGCATCTTGCAAAAAACAGCTCTCTTTTGTTTGGGAAAATGCAATATGTCCGTGTTGTGATTTGAGGCATTTCTTGTCACTGGTGCCAAGCCTACCCACACAAGTGAGGTACCATTGTTATTGGGAGACTTGGGGGAACGCTTGGTAAATGGACATTTGTTGCTCCTCTCAGGTTCCAGAACTTTCTGTCACAAAGTGTTTTTTAGCCAGATTTTGAAGTTTGCAAAGGATTCTGGGTAACATAACCTGGTGAGTGCCCCACAAGTCACCCCATCTTGGATTCCCCTTGGTGTCTAGTTTTCAAAAATGCACAAATTTGGTTGGTTTCCCTAGGTGCCAGCAGAGCTAGAGGCCAAAATCCTGTGATGCTATTAATTGTGTTTGACCAATGACTTTGTGTTTCACCACTGCGCATATTAGTTGCTCAATGTTCACCAGTAGCACATTGTATGTTTTGTTCAGTTTAGCCGCCTATTGGTTTTGACATTGCATTAGCCATTACTTTCTGTATTCAGTTTAGCCGCCTATTGGCTTTGACATGGCATTAGCCATTACATTCTGTATTCTGCCTATTGGCTTTGACATGCTGTGTTCAGCTCAGCTGCCTATTGGCTTTGACATGACATTAGACATTACATTTGATATTTAGGTTAGCTGCCTATTGCCTTTAACGTGGAGTTAGACATTGCAGTTGAAACATCGCAGATGTCTGTATTTTTCCAAGCTATGTTTTTCCACAAGATGAACCAAGATGTTTTCTTCACACCAGACTAGACCTGATAAGAGAGAGTACATTTGGTGTTTTCCTTTCTGCTCAGGCTTGGGAAGAGGAGAAGTCTAGGAGATCTGTCCAGTCTCCAAAGGCTTGCGTAGTTTTCCCGAGTCTGAGAGGAAGGGGCACGCTTTTGTAAGGATGACTCGGGGCTTCAGAGATTTAGATTCGAATCTGCTTGACTTCGGACTGGAACTCGGCGCCAGTTGCCAGTCTCCCGTGTGGGTAGATAATCTCTTTCTCGCAGTTGACCGGAGTCATCAACTTGCAGACCCCAGAAAGATGAAGCTGTATATAGGCCTTACATGGTGAAGAATTTAATTTGTTTTGCTTTGCATTGAATATCTTATATATATAACCTGCTGTGTACATTGCAACTGAGAAGTACTGTGATATATTTTGTTTTTATTGCTGCGATACTTTTACTCATTTGAACGTGTGCTTGAAATCTATTAATTCGTCTCTCAAGAACTTGTGGGTGGGGAAGAATTAACAACAATAAAGGTCTTCTTTGAACTCAGAAGTGCATTCCAGAGATGTTCTGTAAGCTCTGATACGAGATAAGTAGGAAGGCAGAACAAATCCACAGCTTGGTACTTTGCAAAAAACAGCTCTGTTTTCTTTGGGAAAATGTGATGTGTCCACTTTGTTTTTTGGGGCATTTCCTGTCACGAGTGTTAGGCCTCCCAACACAAGTGAGGTACCATTTTTATCAGGAGACTTGGGGGAACACTGGGTGGAAGGAAATTTGTGGCTCCTCTCATGTTCCAGAACTTTCTGTCAACGAAATGTGAGGAAAAAGTGTTTTTTGGCCAAATTGTGAGGTTTGCAAAGGATTCTGGGTAACAGAACCTGGTGATAGCCACACAGGGCAACCCATCTTGGATTCCCCTAGGTGTCTAGCTTTTAAAAATGCGCAGGTTTGGTATCTTTCCCTAGGTGCCTGCTGAGCTAGAGGTCAAAATCCACAGCTAGGCACTTTGCACAAAAACAGCCCTGTTTTCTTTGGGTAAATGCGATGTGTCCGTGTTGTGATTTGGGGCATTACTTGTAACGAGTGCTAGGCCTACCTACACAAGTGAGGTACTATTTGTATAGGGAGACTTGGGGGAACACTCTGTGGAAGGAAATGTGTAGCTCCTCTCAGATTCCAGAACTTTCTGTCACCGAAATGTGAGGAAATAATTTTTTGTTGGCCAAATTTTTAGGTTTGCAAAAGATTCTGGGGAACAGAACCTGGTGAGAGCCCCACAAGTCACCCCATCTTGGATTCCCCTTGGTGTCTAGTTTTAAAAAATGCGCAGGTTTAGTAGGTTTCACTAGGTGCCGGCTGAGCTAGAGGCCAAAACCCACAGCTAGGCACCTTGCAAAAACAGCTCTTTTCTCTTTGGGAAAATACGATATGTCCACGTTGTGATTTAGGGCATTTCTTGTCACTGGTGCCAAGCCAACCCACACAAGTGAGGTACCATTGTTATCGGGAGACTTCAGGGAACGCTTGGTGAATGGACATTTGTAGCTCCTCTCAGATTCCAGAACTTTCTGTCTCCAAAATTTGGGGAAAAGGTGTTTTTTAGCCAGATTTTGAAGTTTGCAAAGGATTCTGGGTAATATAACCAAATTCCACAGCTTGGTACTTTGCAAAAAACAGCTCTGTTTTCTTTGGGAAAATGTGATGTGTCCACTTTGGCGGTCATTACAACATTGGCGGAAAAAGCCGCTTACCGCCGTGCAGAAAACCGCTAAGACCCCGCCTCGGCCGCGGAAAGCCGCCACAGCTATTGTGACCCACAGCACGGAATCCACCAAAATTCAGACACCCACACAAGTCCGCTACACCAAAGGTCAGTGATAAACTGGCGAAAACAAAACATCCACCGACACACCAACAGAAATACGCCCACACTATCACGACCCACGAATGCACGCAGCGGTATTTCAACCGCGGTATTCCATTGGCGGTACACACTGCAGCGCTCAAAATACACACACATCTCCAAAACACAGCCACATTGGACAATTCCAAATACACACACCTGATACACACACACACACACACCACTCCCACACATCCAATATAATATAAAACAAACACCCACAAACCCCTATGACCAAATTTCACGATCGAAGGCCAGAGAGAGACACCACCATCAACAATACTAGCATCCACAGGCACACAACACCATCACCCACATAATTTCCACGCACCTCACACTACACACCACTACATATCAGCACACTTATCACCCCACACACCACCCCACACATCACCTACACCACCCCATGGCACGGCAAAGACACCCCAGTTTCTCGGAGGAGGAGCTCAGGGTCATGGTGGAGGAAATTGTCCGGGTAGAACCACAGCTATTCGGATTACAGGTGCAGCACACCTCAATTGCAAGGAAGATGGAGGTATGCTGAAGAATAGTGGACAGGGTCACCGCAGTGGGACAGCACCCAAGAAATCGGGAGGACATCAGGAAGAGGGGGAACGACCTACGGGGGAAGGTGCGTTCCGTGGTCTCAAGACACCACCTGGCGGTTCAGCGGACTGGCGGCGGACCCCCACCTCCTCCCCTACAACTAACAACATGGGAGCAGCAGGTCTTGGCGATTCTGCATCCTGAGGGCCTCGCAGGAGTAGGTGGAGGAATGGACTCTGGTAAGTCAGATCTTAACTATTACATCCCCCACCCTACCTGCATGCCAGCACATACCCCCACCCTCACCCTCACCCCATCACTCCAACTCCTCACAAATGTCCCAATATCACAACCCACCCATCCCAACACCAAGCCCTGCATGCAACAACAACGCATGGACACACATCACTAAAGCATGGCCACTGCACATACCCATACACCCCCCTGAACCATCATCACACAAGGTCCCACACAGGAATGCAAGTACTGGGGTACACGGTCACCCACCCATTGCACACCATGGCTCACACAGATGTAATAAACATCCTTTTATACCCCAGCAGAACCCCTACCCAGCGTCACCGGACAGGATGGTCCACACATGTCCACACCACCAACAGAAGAGGCCCACAGTGATGACAGCAGCTCTGTCCAACTGGATCTAGATGACCAGCCCGGGCCAACGGGGACCTTGGAACAGTCGGTTCCCCACACCCAGTCACAGGCCACCACAGAGCTTCCCCCCTATGGAAACGCCAGCACAGCACCCACCCAGCAGGACCCTACCTCCGTCCCCAGGACACGTCAAGCAGCAGTGTGTCCACCACTACAGGGAACCCAGGCTAACCCACCACCCCAACAACAACAGGGACCTGGGGCAGTGGCAGTGGGCACACGGTCCAGGGAACGAAGGCCCAGGAACACAGGGGAACTGGGAGGGCTGCTGTGCGACAGGCGGCGGACAGGCCCAGGGAACCCACTCTCCATGAGGCCATCTCCTCCATCATGGGAGCCTACCACCACTCCCAGGAGACGATGGCAAAGGTACTGGCCAAGTTTCAGGAGACCCAGCGCCTGCAGGAAGAACAGTATATGGGCTTCAGGGAGGAACTTAGAACTATCAATTGCACCCTGGGCACCATTGTAGGGGTGCTGAAGGAAGTACTCAACACCAGGAGGGACACTGTGGCATAACAAGGGGCCCCTGACAGTAGCATGGACGATGACCTGCCCACCACCTCCGCCAGCGCTAGTGGACAGGAGGCACCGCCACAGGACCACCACACCAGCACCCCACCCCCTGCAGAGGGAGAACCACCTCACAAACGGTCCCTGAGATCCAGGAACAAGACAGAGAACGATGCCAAGACCCTCGCCAAGAAATGAGACCACCCTGATTGTCATCCTACTGTCCCACTTTGTCACCCTGTCCATCCTTAAACTGCCCCAGGTCCACTTCCTATGCCCATTTGGGCAATGCACCTGTGAGACTAATAGACTGGACTCTGCTATGGACATTCCTCCACCATCACCCCTCACCATTTTAGAATCCCCTCCAATATTGAGCACTTAAATAAACACACTTAAAACACAAAACAATCTGGAGTCTGTCTATGATTCCGGAATACTGTATTAGCAATAACTGTTGCAAAAAGCTCTTTCATTTGTAATGTCAACATACCTATGTCACACAGCTCTAGTCCATGAGGAATCACAGCAGATGACACACTGTGGGACCCAGATCTGTGAAATCGTAAGGGAAATTGACAACTCAGTGACCATACACTGGGTGAAAACGACAGACAGTAGAGAGGCAGTAGTGTTTAAGTACATGTAGTAGGCAGCTCTGTATTCTTACCTGTGTTTCATTGGAAATATTGCTGGATCACTGAGTCCCTGTTGTCCATGTCTTCATCCTCTGCTTCCTCTTCTTCACTGTCCACAGGCTCCACAGCTGCAACAACACCGCCATCTGGACCATCCTCCTGTAGAAAAGGCACCGGTCGTCGCAAAGCCAAGTTGTGAAGCATACAGCAGGCCATGATGATCTGGCACACCTTCTTTGGTGAGTAGAATAGGGATCCACCTGTCATATGGAGGCACCAGAACCTGGCCTTCAGGAGGCTGAAGGTCCGCTCGATCACCCTCCTAGTTTGCCCATGGGCCTCATTGTAGCGTTCCTCTGCCCTTGTCCTGGGATTCCTCACTGGGGTCAGTAGCCATGACAGGTTGGGGTAACCAGAGTCACCTGCAAATGGCGAGGGACAACTGTTAGACACACAATAACCCGGAGGGATATCCCCAGACCCACACAACCATTCCCACTGACTAGCTTCCAGGTGCTCACCTAATAGCCATACACGGTGCCTCTGGAGTTGACCCATCACATAAGGGATGCTGCTACTCCTCAGGATGTAGACGTCATGCACAGAGCCAGGGAACATGGCATTCACATGGGAGATGTACTGGTCTGCAAAACACACCATCTGTACATTCATAGAATGATACATTTTCCAGTTTCTGTACACCTGTTCACTCCTGTGGGGGGGGGGCCAAAGCCACATGGGTCCCATCAATGGCACCTATGAAGTTGGGGATATGTCCCAGGGCATAGAAATCACCTTTCACTGTAGGCAAATCCTCCACCTGAGGGGAAAACAATTTAGCTCCGCATGTGTTTCAGCAGGGCAGACAACACTCTGGACAACACGTTGGAAAACATAGGCTGGGACATCCCTGATGCTATGGCCACTATTGTTTGAAATTACCCACTTGCAAGGAAATGGAGCACTGACAGCACCTGCACTTGAGGGGGGATTCCTGTGGGATGGCGGATAGCTGACATCAGGTCTGACTCCAACTGGGTACGCAGTTCCTGGATTGTGGCACGGTCAAGCCTGTATGTGATTATCACATGTCTTTCCTCCATTGTCGACAGGTCCACTAACGGTCGGGACACCGGAGGATGCCGCCATCTCCTCATATGTCCCAGCGGACGGTGCCTATGAAGGACAACAGCGAGCACAGAGTCAACTAACTCAGAGGTACGTACCCACAGCTTACACAGAACACCATTCATAATCTAAAGAGTGGCCTGTATGTATGTTGAGTCTAGGCCTAGGTATATGTGACGCAGTTGAAAAAGTAGCCATGTGGGCCCCTGAAATGGCGGCTGCCTGACCTGTAAAGTGGGACAATGGGATGTGAGGTAACTGTGCTGGCGTTGTACACCGTCGCGGTAGGCTGTCAAAGACCGCGGTGCAATGCTGCATTGGTTAACATTGGACCCTATAGGTCCCAGGAGCCAATTACGATGTACGCCGGCGGTGACGGTACGCACCGCCGCAGGCGTGACTGCCATTTTCTATCTGTTTGTACTGCCATTTGATAAGTTTTGGTTTGACCAATGACTTTGTGTTTCACCACTGCGCATATTAGTTGCTCAATGTTCACCAGTAGCACATGGTATGTTTTGTTCAGTTTATCCGCCTATGGGCTTTGACATTGCATTAGTCATTACATTCTGTATTCTGCCTATTGGCTTTGACATGGCATTAGCCATTACTTTCTGTATTCAGTTTAGCCGCCTATGGGCTTTGACATTGCATTAGCCATTACATTCTGTATTCTGCCTATTGGCTTTGACATGCTGTATCCAGTCTAGCCGCCTATTGGCTTTGACATTGCATTCCTATTGGCTTTGACATGATGTATTCAGTTTAGCTGCCTATTGACTTTGACATGCTATTAGATATTCTGCCTATGGGCTTTGACATGATATTATACATTACATTTTGTATTCAGCTCCGCTGCCTATTGGCTTTGACATGATATCATATATTACATTTTATATTCAGCTCAGATGCTTATTGGCTTTGACATGACACTAGACATTGCATTTGATATTTAGGTTAGCTGCCCATTGCCTTTAACGTGGAGTTAGACATTGCAGTTGAGAATCCAAGCTGTATTTTTCCAAGCTGTGTTTTTGCACAAGAGAACCAAGATGTTTTTCTCACAGTAGACTAGACATGATAAGAGAGAGTACATGGGTGTTGTTCTCTCTGCTTGAGCTTGGGAACAGGAGTAGTCTTGGAGACCTGGCCAGTCTCCAAAAGGCTTGCTCAGTTTCCCAGGTCTGAGAGGAGGGGGCACACCTTTGTAACGAATGTAACAGGCTGCAGAGGGTCAGATTCGAATCTGCCGGACCTCGTGCTGGAGCTTGGCGCAGGCTGCCAGCAATCCCGTGTGGGTAGATGAATCTCTCTTTCTCGCGGCTGACAGGGGTCATCAGCTTGCAGACCTTAGAAAGATGAAGCTGTAGATAGTTCCCACACGGTGAAGTATTTGTTTTGCTTTGCATTCAATATCTTATAAATATAACCTGCTGTGTATATTGCAAACTGATATATTTTGTTTGATTAACGCGGACTTGAAAGCTACTAATTCGTCATTCATAAATATTGTGGTTGGGGAAGAATTAACAACAATAAAAGTCTTCTTTGACCTCAGAAGTGCATTTCTGTTGTGTTATGTTAGTGCTTAGAAACTAGCTAAGAGGAAAGCACTACACTGTTCAATCACTCGATACCTGATCTTTGACAGGAGAGGACCTACACTGCAAGTGCTGCTGTGACCTCGGTCTGGAAGAGACAATGGGCCGAGTGTCTGGGGAAAGGGCCCCTGCCTTCACATCGGAGGAGTGGAAGAAACTCGTGGATGGGGTCCTCCCCCAGTACACGCTACTCTACGGTCCTCCAGACAAACAGGTAAGTACACGGGAACATGCTGTATAGGCTATGCCTGTGTGGAGAGGGGTGGATGTAAGAAGAAAGGGGGGAGAGTGCGGCGTGCATGAAACGACGGTGAGTGCATGTGCCACATGCCAAGGGTGGGGCTGGGGGCCAATCACTTTGATGGTGCAGTTGGTAATAACTTTCTCTTCCCCTGTACAATTCATGTAGGTCAGCGCCGACCAGAAAAAAGATATTTGGCGTGCCATCACCAAGGACGTCCGGACCCTGGGGGTCTACCACAGACGGAGCACCCACTGCCGGAAAAGATGGGAAGACATTCGCGTCTGGAGCAAGAAGATGGCGGAGGCTCAGCGGGGGATGGCCTCCCAACGTGGGAGGGGTGCCCGTCGCACCATGACCCCCCTGATGTTCAGGATCCTGGTGGTGGCGTACGCGGAGAAGGATGGGCGCTTGAGGGCATCACAGCAGCCACAAGGGGGTGAGTACACTCGCATTCTGCTGATTTTGCGTGCAGTGGATGGGTCTGGGTGGGGGAGGTGGGCTGTGGGTTTTCCTAGGCCAGGGTGAGTTCCTTAAGCAAGGTCGCTCCGTAAGGCAGGCCATGTGGCACCCCACTGCACCTCTGTAGAGTGCCAAGTACACCTAGTCATGCCCGTGTGTCATCCATGTGTGCAGATGTCGTCCATAGCCTAGTAGGTCATTTTCCAGGAATTGAACAGTGGAGCCCAAGACCGCGGCGTAGTGCAGGGGGCTTCTGTGTCTGTCGGGTCCGCCAACGATAGCGGTAATGCATGCACTCAACATGTCTTTCTTCTGTCGTCCCTCCCTTTTTGTGGTGTCCCTGTTCTTGCGTACATTAGCATAATCAGGAGGAGCAGTGGCACCGGAGCACGAGGGGGCTGCATCCCACATGGCCATGGAGGGCACACTATGGAATCTGACTTCACCAGTGGTACGGAGGGCGAGGGGAGCTCCACTGTGGGGACAGGAGCTGAGACCAGTGACACGGACTAGTCCTCTGATGGGAGCTCCCTTGTGGTGGCGGCAACATCTGTGCCCCCCCCCCCCATCTACAGGTACAGCTGCCACCCCCTCTTCCAGCGCCGCCCTCCCAGCAGCTCCTCAGCCTTCACCCTGTGCCCTCTCACCCGGGAGGGTGGGCATCACCTTCACCCCAGGCACCTCAGGCCCTGCCCAGTCACCCCTGCTGCCCTCAGTGAGGAGGACATTGACCTCCTCAGGTCCCTCACTGTTGGGCAGTCTACCATTTTGAATGCCATCCAGGGTGTAGAAAGGCAGTTGCAACAAACCAATGCATTCCTGGAGGGCATTCATTCTGGTCAGGCGGCCCTTCAGTGAGCTTTTTAGGCTCTGGCCTCAGCACTGATGGCAGCAATTGTCCCTGTGTCTAGCCTCCCTCCTCCAACTTCCTCCACCCAGACCCAATCCCCTGTACCCCAGCCTATCCCAAGCACACTTACAGACCAGCATGCATACACGTCAACACACAAGGGAAGCTCAGGCAAACATAAGCACCACACATCCCACAGGCACTCACGCAAGCATCACACACATCCAGACACACCAACATCCACTGCCTCCACTGTGTCCCCCTCCTCCTCGTCTCCCTCCTCCCTCCCAGTCTCGTCTTCACTCACACCCGCATGCACTACCTCTACAGCCACTACTACCATCACCAGCACACCTACCACCACACCCCGCTCACGTGCACTCACCACCCCACTACCATTCACACGTCCCCTGTGTCCTCTCCCAGTGTGTCTGTGACGCCCCCTCCCAAGATACACAAAAGCAGGCACACACAAACCCAACAGCCATCCACCTCACGACAGCCTCCAGCGCATGCACCTTCACCCAAAGTCACCAAACAGACACCTCCTACAACCACAACCTCTTCCTCCACTCCCAAACCCCCTCTAGCTACCCGTCCCAGTGTCTCCAAAAAACCTTTCCTGTCCAACCTTGACCTCTTTCCCACACCTCCCCCACCCCGTCCGTCTCCTAGGGCCCGAACTAGCACCTCAGCCATAACATCTCCGGGACCAGTGGTGCCTGTAGTCACCGGAATCTGGAGTGCACCGGCCACCAGGGCAGCCAGTGTGGCACAGAGCCACAGCACAGGCAGTACCCCACCTGTGAAGCATCAGAAGTTGGCCAGTGCCCGGCGGGAGAGGGGAAAGACTCCAGCCACCAAAGCCGCTCCCAGGGGTACAGGTGGGAGTGTGGAGTCAGCTGCGACACGTTCCAAAGTGGGGAAGGGGCACAAGAAAGTCAGCAAGTCTGGGAAGAGCAGCACGGCGGAGAAGACCGCCATCATCCCCGCTGCCCAGGAGGCCACCGCCATCATCCCCGCTGCCCAGGAGGCCACCGCCATCATCCCCACTGCCCAGGAGGCCATCATCCCCCCTGCCCAGGAGGCCAGCACCAGCCCAGCTGCCCAGGAGGCCACCGCCAGCACCAGCCCAGCTGCCCAGGAGGCCACCGCCAGCAAAAGCCCCACTGGGCCATGAAGGACCGCCAGCAAAAGCCCCACTGGCACAGAGAGGACCGCCAGCAAAAGCCCCGCTGGGCCATGAAGGACCACCAGCAAAAGCCCCGCTGGGACAGAGAGGACCGCCAGCAAAAGCCCCGCTGGGCCATGAAGGACGGCCAGCAAAAGCCCCGCTGGGACAGAGAGGACCACCAGCACAAGCCCCCCTGGTCCATGAAGGACCGCCAGCAGCTGAGCCATTGCAAAGGAGACCGCCGCTCCAAGCACCGCTGAACAGGGCACCGCCGTCTCAAGCACGGCTGTACAGGGCACCGCCGTCTCAAGCACCGCTGAGCAGGGCACTGTCATCTCAAGCACCGTTGAACAGGGCACCGCCGTCTCAAGCACCGCTGAAGAGGGCACCGCCGTCTCAAGCACCACTGAACAGGGCACCGCCGTCTCAAGCAACGCTGGCCCATGAGCGCCAAGGGCACTGACGCTACTGAGTCCGTCACCGGCAGAATGAAGCCCTCTGGGCACCATGCCCCCTCCAGAACCAGTGGAGACTGTTATCCACTTGAGAGACTGTGGCTTTGCACTCCCCAGGATTGAACAGTGGGCAACCCACCCACTGTAGAGACTTGAGAGACTGTGGCTTTGCACTCCCCAAGATTGAACTGTGGGCAACCAACCCACTGTAGAGACTTGAGAGACTGTGGTTTTGCTTTTACTTGCTTTTAATATATTACAATGGTTACACTCATTTCTATTGTCTTTGCATTCTTCCGGGGGGTGTAACTGTGATGTATCATGCTGTATTAGTGTGTGTGTTGTAGTGGGTGGGGGTGTTGCATGTGTGTGTCCCTGTTTTTTCCCTCCCCCCTCCCCTGTGTCGTAGGTGCAGTACTCACCGTGGGCTTCATTGCCGGCGTTTGTGCTCCTGGTAGAGGAGCATGAGGACAATCGCAGGGAGTGTGTGGAGTTCCGGGTCCATGGCGTCCTCGTTCCTCGTGGGGTGTATAGAGGTGAGCGTTTTCCCTTCGAAGTCCTGTTTCTGCCGTGTTTTTATCTGCGGTGAATCCACCCCAGAAAAGGTGGCAGATTGGTAGGTTGTGATACTGTGGGCGTTACTTTGTCCTCCACCTGTCTGTTGGTGGTGACAGCTGCGCTGTTTGTTAGTACCGCCGTGGTGGTCGGAGTGTTAAAGTGGCTGTCTTTGTTGGCGGTTTCCGCCATGGTCGTAATTGCAAAATTTTTACTGCCGGCCTGTTGGCGGTCTTACCGCCGCTTTAACACCGACCGCAAGGGTTGCAATGACAACCTTTGTTTTTTGGGGCATTTGCGGTCACGGGCGATAGGCCTCCCAACACAAGTGAGGTACCATTTTTATCAGGAGACTTGGGGGAACGCTGGGTGGCAGGAAATTTGTGGCTCCTCTCAAATTCCAGAAATTTCTGTCTCCAAAATGTGAGGAAAAAGTGTTTTTTGGCCAAATTTTTAGGTTTGCAAAGATTCTGGGGAACAGATCCTTGTGAGAGCCCCACAAGTAACCCTTCTTGGATTCCCCTTGGTGTCTAGTTTTCAGAAATATGCAGGTTTGGTAGGTTTCATAAGGTGCCGGCCGAGCTAGAGGCCAAAATCCACAGCTTGGCACTTTGCAAAAAAAATGGATCTGTTTTCATTGGAAAAATGTGATGTGTCCACACTGTTTTTGGGGCATTTCCTGTCATGGGCGCTAGGCCTACCCGCACAAGTGAGGTGCCATTTTTATGAGGAGACTTGGGGGAACCCTGGGTGGAAGCAAATTTGTGGTTCCTCTCAGATTACAGAACTTTCTGTCACCGAAATGTGAGGAAAAAGTGTTTTTTTTTTGCCCAAATTTTGAGGTTTGCAAAACATTCTGGGTAACAGAATCTGGTGAGAGCCCCTCAAGTCATCCCATTGTGGATTCCCCTAGGTGCCTAGTTTTTAATAATGCACAGGTTTGGTAGATTTCACTAGGTGCCAGCTGAGCTACAGGCCAAAATCCACAGCTAGGCATCTTACAAAAAACAGCTCTCTTTTGTTTGGGAAAATGCGATGTGTCCGTGTTGTGATTTGGGGCATTTCTTGTCACTGGTGCCAAGCCTACCCACACAAGTGAGATACCATGGTTATTGGGAGACTTGGGGGAACGCTTGGTGAATGGATATTTGTGGCTCCTCTCAGGTTCCAGAACTTTCTGTCACAAAGTTTTTTTTAGCCAGATTTTGAAGTTGGCAAAGGATTCTGGGTAACATAACCTTGTGAGAGCCCCACAAGTCACCCCATCTTGGATTCCTCTTGGTGTCTAGTTTTCAAAAATGCACAAATTGGGTAGATTTCCCTAGCTGCCGGCCGAGCTAGAGGCCAAAATCCACAGCTTGGCACTTTGCAAAAAAAATGGATCTGTTTTCATTGGAAAAATGTGATGTGTCCACACTGTTTTGGGGGCATTTCCTGTCATGGGCGCTAGGCCTACCCGCACAAGTGAGGTGCCATTTTTATGAGGAGACTTGGGGGAACCCTGGGTGGAAGCAAATTTGTGGTTCCTCTCAGATTACAGAACTTTCTGTCACCAAAATGTGAGGAAAAAGGTTTTTTTTTGGCTAAATATTGAGGTTTGCAAAAGATTCTGGGTAACAGAACCTGGTGAGAGCCCCACAAGTTACCACATCCTGGATGCCCCTAGCAGTCAAGTTTTCAGAAATGCACAGGATGGGTTGGTTTCCCAAAGCTCCGACTGAGCTAGAGCCCAAAATCCGCAGCTTGACACTTTGCAAAAAACAGCTCTTTTTTCTTTGGGAAATGTGATGTGTCCACGTTGTTTACTGGGGCATTTCCTGTAACAGGCGCTAGGCTTCCCAACACAAATGAGGTACCATTTTTATCAGGAGACTTGGGGGAACGCTGGGTGGAAGGAAATGTGTGGCTCCTTTCAGATTCCAGAACCTTCTGCCACCGAAATATGAGGAACATGTGGGTTTTTTGGCCAGATTTTGAGGTTTGCAAAGGATTCTGGGTAACAGAACCTGGTGAGAGCCCCACGGGTCACCCCATCTTGGATTCCCCTTGGTGGCTCGTTTTAAAAAATGCACAGGTTTGGTTGGTATCCCTAGGTGCCAGTTGAACTAGAGGCCAAATTCGACAGCTTGGCCCTTTGCAAACAACAGCTCTGTTTTCATTGGGAAAGTGTGATGTGTCCACGCTGTTTTTAGGGGCATATACTGTCACGGGCGCAAGGCCTACCCACACAAGTGAGGTACCATTTTTATCAGGAGACTTAGGGGAACACTGTGTGTAAATTTGTGGCTCCTCTCAGATTCCACAACTTTCTGTCACCAAATCGTGAGAAAAGTGTTTTTTTGGCCAAATTTTGAGGTTTGCAAAAGGTTCTGGGTAAGAGAACCTGGTGTGAGCCCCACAGGCCACCCAATCCTGGATGCCCCTTGGTGTCTAGTTTCCAGAAATGCACAGGTTTGGTTGGTTTCCCTAGGTGCCGACTGAGCTAGAGACCAAAATCCACAGCTTGGCACGTTGCAAAAAACAGCTCTGTTTTCTTTGGGAAAATGTGATGTGTCCGCTTTACTTTTTGGGGCATTTCCTGTCACGGGCGCTAAGCCTCCTAACACAAGGGAGGTAACATTTTTATGAGGAGACGGGAGAACGCTAAGTGGATGGAAATTTCCAGCTCCTATCAGATTACAAAAATTTTGGTCACCGAATTGTGAGGAAAAAGTGTTTTTTGGCCAAATTTTGAGGTTTGGAAAGGATTCTGGGTGACAGAACCTGGTGATAGCCCCACAACTCAACCCATCAAGATTCCCCTAGGTGTCTAGTTATAAAAAGTGGTCAAGTTTGGTTGGTTTCCCTAGGTGTCGGCTGAGCTGGAGGCCAAAATCCACAGCTAGGCAGTTTGCAAAAAACAGATCTGCTTTCTTTTGGAAAATGTGATGTGTCCAAGCTGTGTTTAGCGGCATTTCCTGCCACAGGCGCTAGGCATGCCCACACAAGTGGTGTATCATTTTCATCGGGAGACTTGGGGGAACGCTGGGTGGAAGGAAATTTATGCCTCCTTTCAGATACCAGAACTTTCTGTAACCGAAATGTGAGGAAAAAGTGTTTTTGGCCAAATGTTGAGGTTTGCAAAGGATTCTGGGTAACAGAACCAGGTGATAGCCCCACAAATCAACACATCTGGATTCCCCTAGGTGTCTAGTTTAAAAAAATGTGCAGGTTTGGTAAGTTTCCCTAGGTGCCGGCTGAGATAGAGGCCAAAATCCACAGCTAGGCACTTAGAAAAAAAAATCCAGGTGTGTTTTCATTGGGAAAATGTGATGCGTCAACACTGCGTTTAGGGGCATTTGCTGTCACAGGCGCTACATCTACTTACACAAGTGAGGTACCATTGTTATCAGGAGACCTGGGGGAACACTGGGTGGAATGAAATTTGTGGCGCCTCTAAGATTCCAGAACTTTCTGTCACCGAAATGTGAGGAAAACTTGTTTTTTTGGACAAATTTAGAGTTTTGCAAAAGATTCTGGGTAACAGAACCTGGGGAGAGCCCCACAAGTCAACCCATTTGGATTCCCGTAGGTGTCTAGTTTAAAAAAAATGTGCGGGCTTGGTAGGGTTCTCTAGGTGCCGGCTGAAATAGAGGCCAAAATCCACACCTAGGCAGTTTGTAAAAAAACTGGACTGTTTTCATAGGGAAAATGTGCTGTGTCCACGCTGTGTTTAGGGGCATTTCCTATCACGGGCACTAGGCCTACCCACATAAGTGGGGTACCATTTGTATCAGGAGACTTAGGGGGACACTGTGTGTAAGTAAATTTGTGGCTTATCTCAGATTCCACAGCTTTCTGTCACCAAAATGTGAGAAGAAAGTGTTTTTTGGCCAAATTTTGAGGTTTGCAAACATTCTGGGTAACAGAACTGGGTGAGAGCCCCACAAGCCACCCCGTCCTGGATGTCCCTAGGTGTCTAGTTTTCAGAAATGCACAGGTTTGGTTGGTTTCCCTGGGCGCCAACTGAGTTAGAGGCCAAAATCCACAGCTTGGCACTTTGCAAAAAACAGCTCTGTTTTCTTAGGGAAAATGTGATCTGTCCATGTTGTTTTTTGGGGCATTTGCTCTCACGGGCGATATGCCTCCCCACACAAGTGAGGTACAATTTTTATCAGAAGGCTTGGGGGTACGCTGGATGGAAGGGAATTTGTGGCTTCTCTCACATTCCAGAACTTTCTGTCACCGAATTGTGAGGAAAAAGTGTTTTTGGCCAAATGTTGAGGTTTGCAAAGGATTCTGGGTAACAGAACCTGGTGATAGCCCCACAAATCAACACATCTGGATTCCCCTAGGTGTCTAGTTTTTTTAAATGTGCAGGTTTGGTAGGTTTCCCTAGGTGCCGGCTGAGCTAGAGGCCAAAATCCACAGCTAGGCATTTTGCAAAAAACAGGTCTGTTTTCTTCTCTAAAATGTGTTGTGTCCAGCCGGTGTTTAGGGGCATTTCCTGTGACGGGCGCAAGGCCTACCAAACAAGTGATGTATCATTTTTATCAGGAGACTTGGGGGAACGCTGGCTGGAAGGATATGTGTGCCTCGTATCAGACTCCAGAACTTTCTGTCACTGAAATGTGAGGAAAAAGTGTTTTTTTGGCAAAATTATGAGGTCTGCAAAAGATTCTGGGCAACAGAACCTAGTGAGAGCCCCACAAGTCAACCCATTTGGATTCCCGTAGGTGTCTAGTTTTAAAAAAATGTGCAGGTTTGGTAGGTTTCCCTAGGTGCCGACTGAAATAGAGGTCACAATCCACAGATAGGCAGTTTGTTAAAAAACAGGGACTGTTTTCATTGAGAAAATGTGATGTGTCCAGGCTGTGTTTAAGGGCATTTCCTGTCACGGGCGCTAGGCCTACCCACACAAGTGAGGTGCCATTTTTATTGGGGGAACTCTGTGTGGAAGGAAATTTGTGGCTCCTCTCAGATTCCAGATCTTTCTGTCACTGAAATGTGAGGAAAAAGTGTTTCTTTGGCCAAATTTTAAGGTTGAGAGAGCCACAAGTCACTGCATCTTGGATTCCCCTAGGACTCTAGCTTTCAGAAATGCGTAGATCTGGTAGGTTTCCCTAGGTGCCGGCTGAGCTAGAGGCCAAAATCCACAGCTTGGCACTTTGGAAAAAACAGCTCTGTTTTCTTTGGGAAAATGTGATGTGTCCACGTAATTTTTTGGGGGCATTTCCTGTCACAGGCGCTAGGCAGCCTCACACAAGTGAGTCACCATTTTTATCAGTAGGCTTAGGGGAACGCTGGGTGGAAGGAAATTTGTGGCTCCTCTCAGATTCCAGAACCTTCTGTCACCGAAATGTGAGGAAAATGTGTTTTTTTGGCCAAATTTTGAGGTTTGCAAAGGATTCTGGGTAACAGAACCAGGTGAGAGCCCCACAAGTCAACCCATTGGGATTCCCGTAGGTGTCTAGTTTTAAAAAATGTGCATGTTTGGTAGGTTTCCCTAGGTGCCGGCTGAGAGAGAGGCCAAAATCCACAGTTAGGCACTTAGCAAAAAAAATCCAGGTATGTTTTCATTGGGAACATGTGATGTGTCAACACTGCGTTTAGGGGCATTTGCTGTCACAGGCGCTACACCTACTTACACAAGTGAGGTACCATTGTTATCAGGAGACCTGGGGGAACACTGGGTGGAATGAAATTTGTGGCTCCTCTCAGATTCCAGAACTTTCTGTCACCGAAATGTGAGGAAAACTTGTTTTTTTAGCCACTTTTTGAGGTTTGCAAAGGATTCTGGGTAACAGAACCTGGTGAGAGCCCCACAAGTCACTCCATCTTTTATTCACCTAGGTCTCTAGTTTTCAAAAATGGGCAGGATTGGTAGGTTTTCCTAGGTGCCGGCTGAGCTAGAGGCCAAAATCCACAGCTAGGAAGTTTGCGAAAAACATCTCTGTTTTCTTTGGGAAATGTGATGTGTCCACGTTGTGATTTGGGGCATTTCTTTTTATGGGTGCTAGACCTACCCACATAAGTGAGGTACCATTTTTATAGGGAGATATGGGGAAACGCTGGGTAAAAGGAAATTTGTGGCTCCTCTCAGGTTCCTGAACTTTCTGTCACTGAAATGTGAGGAAAAAGTGTTTTTTTGGCCAAATTTTGAGGTTTGCAAAATATTCTGGGTAACAGAACCTGGTAAGAGCCCCACAAGTCAACCCATTTGGATTCCCGTAGGTGTCTAGTTTTAAAAAAATGTGCAGGTTTGGTAGGTTTCCCTAGGTGCCGACTGAAATAGAGGTCAAAATCCACAGATAGGCAGTTTGTTAAAAAACAGGGACTGTTTTCATTGAGAAAATGTGATGTGTCCACGCTGTGTTTAAGGGCATTTCCTGTCACAGACGCTAGGCCTACCCACACAAGTGGTGTGTCATTTCCATCAGGAGACTTGGGGGAATGATGGGTGGAAGGAAATTTGTCCCTCCTCTCAGATACCAGAAGTTCTGTCACCGAAATGTGAGGAAAAAGTGGTTTCCCTAGGCGCCGACTGAGCTAGAGGCCAAAATCTACAGCTTGGCACGTTGCAAAAAACAGCTCTGTTTTCTTTGGGAAAATGTGATGTATCCACTTTACTTTTTGGGGCATTTCCTGTCACGGGCGCTAGGCCTCCCAACACAAGTGAGGTACCATTTTTATCAGGAGACGGGAGAACGCTGAGTGGATGGAAATTTCTAGCTCCTCTCAGATTCCAGAACTTTCGGTCACCGAATTGTGAGGAAAAAGTGTTATTTTGGACACATTTTGAGGTTTGCAAAGGATTCTGGGTAACAGAACCTGGTGATAGCCCACAACTCAACCCATCAAGATTCCCCTAGGTGTATAGTTATAAAAAATGGTCAAGTTTGGTTGGTTTCTCTAGGTGTCGGCTGAGCTAGAGGCCAAAATCCACAGCTAGGCACTTTGCAAAAAACAGATCTGCTTTCTTTTGGAAAATGTGATGTGTCCAAGCTGTGTTTAGGGGCATTTCCTGTCACAGGCGCTAGGCTTCCCAACACAAGTGAGGTACCATTTTTATCAGGAGACTTGGGGGAACGCTGGGTGGAAGGAAATTTGTGGCCCCTCTCAGATTCCAGAACCTTCTGTCACCGAAATGTGAGGAAAATGTGTTTTTTTGGCCAAATTCTGAGGTTTGCAAAGGATTCTGGGTAACAGAACCAGGTGAGAGCCCCACAAGTCAACCCATTTGGATTCCCGTAGGTGTCTAGTTTTAAAAAATGTGCAGGTTTGGTAGGTTTCCCTAGGTGCTGGCTGAGATAGAGGCCAAAATCCACAGCTAGGCACTTAGCCAAAAAAATCCAGGTATGTTTTCATTGGGAAAATGTGATGTGTCAACACTGCGTTTAGGGGCATTTGCTGTCACAGGCGCTACACCTACTTACACAAGTGAGGTACCATTGTTATCAGGAGACCTAGGGGAACACTGGGTGGAATGAAATTTGTGGCTCCTCTCAGATTCCAGAACTTTCGGTCACCAAAATGTGAGGAAAAAGGGTTTTTTTTGGCCAACTTTTGAGGTTTGCAAAAGATTCTGGGTAACAGAACCTGGTGAGAGCCCCACAAGTTACCACTTCCTGGATGCCCCTAGCAGTCTAGTTTTCAGAAATGCATAGGATGGGTTGGTTTCCCAAAGCTCCGACTGAGCTAGAGCCCAAAATCCACAGCTTGACACTTTGCAAAAAACAGCTCTTTTTTCTTTGGGAAATGTGATGTGTTCACGTTGTTTATTGGGGCATTTCCTGTAACAGGCGCTAGGCTTCCCAACACAAGTGAGGTACCATTTTTATCAGGAGACTTGGGGGAACGCTGGGTGGAACTAAATTTGTGGCTTCTTTCAGATTCCAGAACCTTCTGCCACCGAAATATGAGGAACATGTGTTTTTTTGGCCAGATTTTGAGGTTTGCAAAGGATTCTGGGTAACAGAACCTGGTGAGAGCCCCACAAGTCACTCCATCTTTTATTCACCTAGGTCTCTAGTTTTAAAAAATGCGCAGGATTGGTACGTTTTCCTAGGTGCCGGCTGAGCTAGAGGCCAAAATCCACAGCTAGGAAGTTTGCAAAAAAAATCTCTGTTTTCTTTGGGAAAATGCGATGTGTCCACGTTGTGATTTGGGGCATTTCTTTTTATGGGTGCTAGACCTACCCACGCAAGTGAGGTACCATTTTTATAGGTTGATTTGGGGAAACGCTGGGTAAAAGGAAATTTGTGGCTCCTCTCAGATTCCAGAACTTTCTGTCACTGAAATGTGAGGAAATGTGTTTTTTTTGGCCAAATTTTGAGGTTTGCAAAATATTCTGGGTAACCGAACCTGGTAAGAGCCCCACAAGTCACCCCATCTAGGATTCCCTTTGGTGTCTAGTTTCAAACAAATGTGCAGGTTTGGTAGGTTTCAATATGTGCCAGCTGAGCTAGAGGCCAAAATCCACAGCTAGGCACTTTGCAAAAAACATCTCTATTTTCTTTGGGAAAATGCGATGTGTCCACGTAGTGATTCAGGGCATTTCTTTTTACGGGTGCTAGACCTACCCACACAAGTGAGGTACCATTTTTTAGGGATGATTTGGGGAAAAGCTGAGTAAAAGGAAATTTGTGGCTCCTCTCAGATTCCAAAACTTTCTGTCACCGAAATGTGAGGAAAAAGTGGTTTCCCTAGGCGCCGACTGAGCTAGGGGCCAAAATCTACAGCTTGGCACGTTGCAAAAAACAGCTCTGTTCTCTTTAGAAAATGTGATGTATCCACTTTACTTTTTGGGGCATTTTCTGTCACGGGCGCTAGGCCTCCCAACACAAGTGAGGTACCATTTTTATCAGGAGATGGGAGAACGCTGAGTGGACCGAAATTTCTAGGTCCTCTCAGATTCCAGAACTTTCGGTCACCGAATTGTGAGGAAAAAGAGTTATTTTGGCCACATTTTGAGGTTTGCAAAGGATTCTGGGTAACAGAACCTGGTGATAGCCCCACATTGGTTTCACTAGGTGCCAGCTGAGCTAGAGGCCAAAATCCACAGTTAGGCACCTTGCAGAAAACAGCTCTGTTTTCTTTGGGAAAATGGGATATGTCCACGTTGTGATTTGGGGCATTTCTTGTCACTGGTGCCAAGCCAACCCACACAAGTGAGGTACCATTGTTATCGGGAGACTTGAGGGAAGGCTTGGTGAACGGACATTTGTAGCTCCGCTCAGATTCCAGAACTTTCTGTCACCAAAATGTGAGGAAAAGGTGTTTTTTAGCCAGATTTTGAAGTTTGCAAAGGATTCTGGGTAACATAACAAAAATCCACAGCTTGGTATTTTGCAAAAAACAGCTCTGTTTTCTTTGGGAAAAATGTGATGTGTCCACTATGGGGGTCATGAGAACATTGGCGTTAAAATCCGCTTACCGCCATGCAGAAAACCGCCAATACACCGCGGCGGCGGCGGGAGACCGCCACAGCTATTATGACACACATCACGGAATCCGCCGAAATTCAGACACCCACACAACTCCGCCACACCAAAGGTCAGCGATAAATATGCGGAAACAAATCCTCCACCTCCACGCCAACAGAAACACGCCCATGCTATTACGACCCACGAATCCACGCGGCGGTCTTTCATCCGCGGTATTCCATTGGTGGTACACACCGCCGCGCTCAAAATACACACACAGCTCCAAAACACCGCCACATTGGACAATTCCAAATACACACACCTGATACACATACACACACCACTCCCACACACCCAACACAATATAAAACACACACCCACATCACCTACAAACCCCTACGACCACAAATTAGAGACGAAGGCCAGAGAGAGACAGCACAGAATAGATAACACCATCACACAGAGGCACACTGCACCATCACCCACACAACATGCACGCACAAAACACCACATACCACTACACTCACCACACTCATCAACACATACACCACCCCACACATCACACATACCACCCCATGTCACGCCAAAGACACCCCCGCTTCTCCGAGGAGGAGCTCAGGGTCATGGTGGAGGAAATCATCAGGGTAGAGCCACAGCTATTTGGCTCACAGGTACAGTACACATCCATAGCCAGGACGATGGAGCTATGGCAAAGAATAGTCGACAGGGTCAACGCTGTGGGACAGCACCCAAGAAATAGGGAGGACATCAGGAAGAGGTGGAACAACCTACGGGGGAAGGTGCGTTCCACGGTATCCAGGCACCACATCGCGGTACAGCGGACTTGCGGCGGACCCCCACCTCCTCCCCCCACATCTAACAACATGGGAGGAGCAAGTCTTGTCCATCTTGCATCCTGAGGGCCTCGCAGGAGTCGTTGGAGGAACGGACACTGGTAAGTCAAATCTTAACTATCATATCCCCCACCCTACCTGCACGCTATCACACACCCCCACCCTCACACCCTCCCCTATCACCCTAACTCCTCACTAATCTACCCATAACACCAACCACCCATCCCAACCCCAAGACCTGCATGACACAACTAAGCATGGACACCCATCACTAAAGCATGCCCACTGCACAGACCCACAACACCCCCCAACCATCACCACACAAGCCCCCACACAGGAATGCCTGCACTGGGGTTCACGCACACCCAACCATTGCACACCATGAAACACACACATGCAATAATCCTGTACTTATACCCCCGCAGGAACCCGAAGGAATGTCACCACACCAGAGGGTCCAGACAACACCACTCCACCCCCAGAAGAGGCCCACAGTGACGACAGCAGCTCTGCCCTACTGGATCTTGATGACCAGCCCGGACCATCGTGGGCCTCAGGACAGTCGGTTCCCCTTGCCCAGCCACAGCCTAACACCGAACTGCCACCCTCAGGGAACACCAGCACAGCACCCACCCAGCGGGCCCAAACCTCCCTACCCAGGACAGGTCAATCAGCGGTGTGTCCACCACTACAGGGCACCCAGGGTAACCTACCACCCCAACAACAACAGGGACCTGGGGGCAGTGGTAGTGGGCACATGGTCCAGGGGACGGAGGCACAGGAACACCGGGGAACTGGGAGGGCTGCTGTGCGACAGAGGGAGGACAGGCCAAGGGAACCTACTCTCCACGAGGCCCTATCCTCCATCATGGGAGCATACCACCACTCCCAGGAGACGATGGCAACGGTCCTGGACAAGTTGCAGGAGACCCTGCGTCTGCAGGAGGAGCAGTATTTGGGGTTCAGGGAGGAGCTCAGGACCATCGCCTCCACCCTGGGCACCATCGTAGGGGTGCTGACGGACATTCAAAAGACCTTGAGGGACACCGTGGCACTCCAAGGGGGCCCTGACACTAGCCAGGACGATGAAATGCCCACCACCTCCGCCGGCGCTAGTGGACAGGACGCCCCTCCACAGGACCACCACACCAGCACCCCACCCCCTGCAGACGGACAACCACCACGAAAGCGGGCCCTGAGATCCAGGAACAGGACAGAGCAAGATGGCAAGACCCCCGCCAGGAAATAAGACCACCCTGATTGTCCCCCCACTGTCCCACTTTGTTACCCTGTCCAGATTGGAACTGCCCCAGCTCCACTTCCAATGGCCAGATGTGCAATAAACCTGTGAGACTAATAGACAGGACTCTGCCATGGACATTCTTCCACCATGACCTCTCCCCATTTCACAACCCCCCTATATTTTTATGCACTTCAATAAACACCCTTGAAACCTCAATAATATTGGAGTCAGTCAATGATTGTGAACTTTTTATTGTCAATTACAGTGTTAAAAAAGGTTACCCATTGGAAGGTCAACATAAGAAATGTCACACGTCACAAGCCTTTCAAGGGTGCAAGCTGTTGACACGTAGGTTACCACATTACTGAAACTGAAATGGAAGGGGACAACTGAGTTACCAAATAGGGAGTGAAATGTAGGTACAGGATAGAGGTAGACGTGTGAAGTGTAATATAATGTGAAACATGATATTGTACTCACCTGTGTCTCATTGAAAATATTGCTGTATGACTGACTCCCTGTTGTCGTTTTCATCTTCATCAGCTTCCTCCTCATCACTGTCTACAGGCTCTACAGGCTCAGCCGCTGCAACAACACAGTCATCTGGATCATCCTCCTGCAGAAAAGGCACCTTGCGTCGCAATGCCTAGTTATGGAGTATGGAGCAGGCGATGATGATGTCGCACACCTTCTTCGGTGAGTAGAATAGGGACCCACCTGTCATATGGAGGCACCTGAACCTGGCCTTCAGGAGGCCGAAGGTCCGCTCGATCACCCTCCTAGTCCGCCCATGGGCCTCATTGTACCGTTCCTCTGCCCTGGTCCTGGGATTCCTCACTGGGGTCAGTAGCCAGGACAGGTTGGGGTAACCAGAGTCCACCAATAGCCATACACGGTGCCTCTGGAGTTCACCCATCATATCAGGGATGCTGCTATTACGCAGGATGTAGGCGTCATGCACTGAGCCAGGGAACATTGCATTTACCTGCAAGATGTACTGGTCTGCCAAACAGACCATCTGGACATTCATGGAATGATAACTCTTCCTGTTCCTGTACACCTGTTCATTCCTGCGGGGGGGACCAGAGCTACATGGGTCCCATCAATGACACCTATGACGTTGGGGATATGTCCAAGGGCATAGAAGTCACCTTTCACTGTAGGCAAATCCGCCACCTCAGGGAAAATGATGTATCTCCTTACGTGTTTCAGCAGGGCAGACAACACTCTGGACAATACGTTGGAAAACATAGGCTGGGACATCCCTGATGACATGGCCACTGTTGTCTGAAAAGACCCACTTGCAAAGAAATGGAGCACTGACAGCACCTGCACGTCAGGGGGGATTCCAGTCGGATGGCGGATTGGTGACATCAGGTCTGGCTCCAACTGGGTACATAGTTCCTGGATTGTGGCACGGTCAAACCGGTAGGTCATGATGACATGTCGCTCTTCCATTGTCAACAGGTCCACCAGCGGTCGGTACACCGGCGGATTCCGCCATCTTCCAATATGTCCCAACTGACGGTGCCTAAGAAGGGCAACAGCAAAAAAACTGTCAGCATTCCTCCAGTTATGTACCCACAGTCACACACAAGACTACACCAGACAATTAACCCATCCAGGAAAAGTTTTGAGTGTAGGCCTCGGTATGTGTGACGCAGTAGTAATTGAAGCCATGTGGGCCCCTGAAATGCCGGCTGCCTGACCTCTAAACTGGGACAATGGAATTGTTGGGTAACTGCGCTGGCGTTCGACACCATCGCGGTAGGCGGTCGTAGAGCGCGGCGCAATGCTGCATTGGTTAACATTGGACCCTATGGGTCCCAGGAGCCAATGAACAGGTGCACTGGCGGTGATGATGCGCACCACCGCGGACGTCACCGCCGCAGACGTCACCACCATTTTCTATCTCTTCAATCACTAGATACCTGACCTTCGACAGGAGAGGACCTACACTGCTAGTGCTGCTGTGACCTCGGTCTGGAAGCGACGATGGCTGCTGCGTCTGGGGAAAGGGCCCCTGCCTTCACTGCACAGGAGTTGGAGAAACTTGTGGATCTGGTCCTCCCCCAGTATACGCTACTCTACCGTCCTCCAGACCAACAGGTTAGTACACAGGGAGCACGTTGTATGGGCTAGGCCTGGGTGGAGAGGGCTGGGTGGTTGAGGGAAGGGGGCAGAGTACATAGAACAGTCATGCATGGGGATGAATGGGCCACAGGGATAGAGTTGGGAGGGGGCCAATTACAACGACGGTGCTGTAGGTAATGACTGTTCCTCTTTCCTTGTGCATGTCATGTAGGTCAGCGCCCACCAGAAGAGGGACATTTGGGGGGCCATCGCCAAGGAAGTCCGGACCCTGGGGGCCCACCAGAGACGGGGCACCCACTGCCGGAAGAGATGGGAGGACATTCGCCGCTGCAGCAAGAAGACGGCGGAGGCTCAGCTGGGGATGGCCTCCCAACGTGGGAGGGGTGCCCGTCGCACCATGACCCCCCTGATGTTCCGGATCCTGGCGGTGGCCTACCCGGAGTTGGATGGGCGCTTAAGGACATCACAGCAGACACAAGGGGGTGAGTACAACCTCATCCTATAGACTTTGCGTGCAGTGGAGCTGTCTGGGTGGGGGTGGTGGGCTGTGGGTGTCCCTAGGCCAGGGCGAGTTAGGTAGGCAAGGCCCCTCCGTTATGTAGGCCATGTGGCACTCTACCCCAGCTCAAAAAAAAAGGCAAATTGATGTATAGTTGCCCCTTTGCCATCCATGTGGGCAGATTTCCACCATTGCCATGTAGGCCATATCCCAGAAATTGCATGTGCAGAGGGCAGGAGCACAGCGTAATGCAGGGGGCTGCTGTGTCTGTCTTGTCCGCCAACGCTAGCGGTATGCCATGCACTAAAACTCTCTTTCTTCTGTCTACACCCTTTTTCTGCTCTCCCTGTCCTTCTGTACATCAGCATCAACAGGCGGAGGTACAGTGGCACCGGAGCACGAGGGAGCTGCATCCCACATGGCCATGGAGGGCCACGCCATAGACTCTGAATTCACCAGTGGGACAGAGGGTGAGGGGAGCTTCACGTCGTCCACAGGATCACCAAACAGCGACACGGACTTGTCCGCCGATGGGAGCTCCCCTGTGGTGGCGGCACCATCTGTGCGCCCCACTTCTACAGCTACAGCCGCCACCTCCCCTACCAGCACCGCCCTCCCAGCAGCCCCTCAGCGTTCGCCCCGTGCCCGCTCACCCAGGAGGGTGGGCATCACCTTCGCCCCAGGCACCTCAGGCCCTGCCCCAGTCACCCCTGCTGCCCTCAGTGAGGAGGCCATTGACCTCCTCAGGTCACTCACTGTTGGGCAGTCTACCATTGTGAATGCCATCCAGGGTGTAGAACGAGAGTTGAAACACGGTAATGCATTCCTGGAAGGCATTCATTCTGGTCAGGCTGTCCTTCAGCGAACCCTGCAATCTCTGGCCTCAGCACTGAAGGCAGCCATTGTCCCTGTGTCCAGCATCCCCCCTCCAACTTCCTCCACCCAGACCCAATCCCCTGTACCCCAGCCCATCCCAAGCACACCTACAGACCAGCATGCACACAAGTCAACACACACAAGTAGCTCAAGCAAACATAGGCACCACACACACCACAGGCACTCACACAAGCATCAGACCCATGCAGACACAGCAACATCCACTATCTCCACTGTGTCCCCCTCCTCCTCTTCTCCCTCCTCCCTCCCAGTGTCGTCTACACACACACCTGCATGCACCACATCTACAGGCACTAGGACTCACAGCAGGACACCCAGCACCACAAGCCGCTCACCTGCACTCACCACCTCCACTGCCATATACACGTCCCCTGTGTCCTCTCCCAGTGTGTCTGTGACGCCCCCTCCCAAAGTACACAAACGCCGGCAATCACTCACCCAACATCCATCCACCTCACGACAGCCTCCAGTACCTCCGCCTGCACCCAAAACAGCTAAAGTGACACCTCCTACAACCACCTCCTCTTCCTCCACTCCCAGAGCCCCTCCAGCTACCCATCCCAGTGTACGTCAGAAACTGTCCCTATGTCAAATTGACCTTTTTGCGCCCCCCCCCCCTCCAATTCATCAGTCCCGTCGTAGCGCCTCAGCCAAAAAGCCTCCAGTACCAGTGGTGCGTGTACCAAGTTTTTGGAGTGCCCGTCCACCAGGGCAGGCAGTAGGACCCGGAGCCAAGGCACTGTCAGCCCACCCCCTGTAAAGGCTCCGAAATTGGAGAGTGGACGACGGGACCGTGTCAAGACTCCTGGTGGGACAAACAGTGAAATGGGATCCAAGGCGATTGGTGAGTCATCTGTAACTCAAAAGAAGGTGGGGAAGGTCCCGAGGAAGTCTCCTCAACCTGTTGTGAGTGTCACGGCGGAGAAGTGCGCCATCATTTCCGGCGGTCCAGACACAACCGCCAGCACCGTCGTTACTGGTCAGGAGACCACTGCCAGAGTCACAGCCCAGGAGGGCCCAAGTATCGTCACTGGTCCTGAGACCACCGCCAGAGTCATACCCCAGGAGGGCTCAAGTATCGTCAATGGTCCAGAGACCCCCGCCACCGCCAGAGTCATAGCCCAGGAGGGCCCAAGTATCGTTACTGGTCAGGAGACCACCGCCGGAGTCACAGCCCATGAGGGCCCAGAATCCCACAGCCCGCTGGGCAATGATGGAACGTCAAGCCACACACCAATGTCCAGTTTGGAGTTCGTCATGCCACACACCAATGTCCAGTTTGGAGTTTGTCATGCCACACACCAATGTCCAGTGTGGAGTTCGTCATGCCACACACCAATGTCCAGTGTGGAGTTCGTCATGCCACACACCAATGTCCAGTTTGGAGTTTGTCATGCCACACACCAATGTCCAGTGTGGAGTTCGTCATGCCACACACCAATGTCCAGTGTGGAGTTCGTCATGCCACACACCAACGTCCAGTGTGGAGTTCGTCATGCCACACACCAACGTCCAGTGTGGAGTTCGTCATGCCACACACCAACGTCCAGTGTGGAGTTTGTCATGCCACACACCAACGTCCAGTGTGGAGTTTGTCATGCCACACACCAACGTCCAGTGTGGAGTTTGTCATGCCACACACCAACGTCCAGTGTGGAGTTTGTCATGCCACACACCAACGTCCAGTGTGGAGTTTGTCATGCCACACACCAATGTCCATTGTGGAGATCATCATGCCACACACCAATGTCCAGTGTGGAGATCGTCATGCCACACACCAATGTCCATTGTGGAGATCGTCATGCCACACACCAATGTCCATTGTGGAGATCGTAATGCCACACACCAATATCCGTACCAGAACCGCCATGGCAAAGCTCCGCTGAACAAGGCCAAGACCGCCGTGGTGAAGACCGTTGAACAGGGCAAAGACCGCCATGGTGAAGACCGCTGAACAAGGCCAAGACTGCCATGGTGAAGACCGCTGAACAGGGCAAAGACTGCCATGGCAAAGCACCGCTGAACAGTCCATAGCCAGCCATGGCAAAGCACCGCTGAACAGGGCAAAGACCGCCATGGTGAAGACCGCTGAACAGGGCAAAGACCGCCATGGTGAAGACCGCTGAACAGGGCAAAGACTGCCATGGCAAAGCACCGCTGAACAGTCCATAGCCAGCCATGGCAAAGCACCACTGAACAAGGCCAAGACCGCCATGGTGAAGACCGCTGAACAGGGCAAAGACCGTGTGGGTATGAATAGTCCGGCACATCAGGCATCGTTCTCCCATGTGCAGCTGGGACTGTGACAAGACATGTACTTTCACGGGGAGACTCATCCAGTCTGGGCACCAGTCCCACCCAGTACCAGTAGAGAACTGCATCTACTTGCGAAGATGTGTCTTTGCATTCCCCAGGATGGCACAGTGGGCAACCCACCCACTGTAGAGAGTTGAGAGACTGTGGCTTTGCACTCCCCAGGATGTAACAGTGGGCAAGCCACCCACTGTAGAGACTTGAGAGACTGTGTCTTTGCACTCCCCAGGATGGCACAGTGGGCAACCCACCCACTGAAGTGACTTGAGAGACTGTGGCTTTGCACTCCCCAGGATGGCACAGTGGGCAACCCACCCACTTGTTAGACTTGAGAGACTGTGGCTTTGCACTCGCCAGGATGTAACAGTGGGCAAGCCACCCACTGTAGAGACTTGGGAGACTGTGGCTTTGCACTCCCCAGGATGGCACAGTGGGCAACCCACCCACTGAAGTGACTTGGGAGACTGTGGCTTTGCACTCCCCAGGATACATCAATGGGCATGGAGCCCCGTCGTGGATCTGGCTTCGCATTCATCTGGCTTCGGTGCCCCCCCTTCCCTTCCCACTGAGGTGCCTGTATTGTTTCTATCTGATGCCCCGGCAGTGTTCTCTCGGATTTTGGTCAGGTATCTATTGTGGGCGTCGCCCATGCATTTTTGGGCTGTTGGTGCACGGACATTGTTGTGTACATATCTGCACTACTTCTTGTATTGTACATTTATTTTTGACAGATTTTGTGATATATATATCCGTATATTTTTTAATGAGTAGTATATTGGCACAATACAAAGTTTGACCGCTATTCGCTTTGTCTTTGCATTCTTCCGGGGGGATTGTGGGTTGTTACTGTGATTTTTGTGAATGCATTGGTGTGTATGTTGTAATATATGAGGGTGGGGGTGTTTGGTGGGTGTCCCCGTCACTTTTGCCTACCCCTCCCCGTGTCGTAGGTGCTGTACTCACCGGTATGTTCTGCGCCTACGTCGCTGTTGGTCGTAGATGAGCAGGAATACAAGGGCAGGGAGTATTTGTAGTTCCGGCTCCATGGTGTCCTCGTTCCTCGTGGGATGTGTTGAGGTGAGCGTTTTCCCATAGCAAAAGCTGTTTCCGCCGTGTTTTTATCCACAGTGAATCCTCCCCGGAAAAGGTGGCGGATTGGTGTGTTGTGATAGTGTGGGCGGTACATTGTCTTCCGCCTGTCTGTTTCTGTCCCCGAAATGTGAGGGAAAAGTGTTTTTTTGACCAAATTTTGAGGATTGCAAAAGATTCTGGGTAACAGAAACCGGTGAGAGCCCCACAAGTCACCCCATTGTGGATTCCCCTAGGTGCCTAGTTTTCAATAATGCGTAGGTTTGGTAGGTTTCCCTAGGTGTCTGCTAAGCTAGAGGTCAAAATCCACAGCTAGGCGCTTAGCAAAAAGCAGCCCATGTTTTCTTTGGGTAAATGCGATGTCCAAGTTGTGATTTGGGGCATTTCTTGTGACTGGTGGTAGGTCTACCCACACAACTGAGGTACCATTTGTATAGGGAGACTTGGGGGAACACACAGTGGAAGGAAATTTGTGGCTCCTCTCAGATTCCAGAACTTTCCGGCACTGAAATGTGAGAAAAAAGATTTTTTTGGGCTACATTTTGAGGTTTGCAAAAGATTCTGGGTAACAGAACCTGGTGAGAGCCGCACAAGTCACCTCACCCTGGATTCCCCTTGGTGTCTAGTTTTCAAAAATGCGCAGGTTTGGTAGGTTTCACTTGGTGCCAGCTGAGCTAGAGGCCAAAATCCACAGCTAGGCACCTTGCAAAAAACAGCTCTGTTTTCTTTGGGAAAATGCAATGTGTCCGCGTTGTGATTTGGGGCATTTCTTGTCACTGGTGCCAAGCCTACCCACACAAGTGAGGTACCACTGTTATTGGGAGACTTGGGGGAACGCTTGGTGAAAGGACATTTGTGGTTCCTCTCAGATTCCAGAACTTTCTGTCACTGAAATGTGAGGGAGAAGTGTTTTTTAGCCAGATTTTGAAGTTTGCAAAGAATTCTGGGTCACAGAACCTGGTGAGAGCCTCACAAGTCACCCAATCCTGGATTCCCCTTGGTGTCTAGTTTTCAAAACTGCGCAGGTTTGGTAAATTTCCCTAGGTGCCTGCTGAGCTACAGGTCAAATTCCACATCTAGGCACCTTGCAAAAAACAGCTCCGTTTTCTTTAGGTAAATGCGATGTCCACGTTGTGATTTGGGGCATTTTGTTGTAACGGGTGCTATGCCTACCCAAACAAGTGAGGTACCATTTGTATAGGGAGTCTTGGGGGAACGCTCGGTGGAAGGAAATTTGTGGCTCCTCTCAGATTCCAGAACTTTGTCACCGAAATGTGAGGATTTTTTTTTTTGTTGGACAAATTTTGAGGTTTGCAAAAGATTCTGGGTAACAGAACCTGGTGAGAGCCCCACAAGTCACCCCATCTTGGATTCCCCTTGGTGTCTAGTTTTAAAAAATGCGCAGGTTTGGTAGTTTTCACTAGGTGCCGGTTGAGCTAGAGGCCAAAATCCACAGCTTGGTACTTTGCAAAAAATAGCTCTGTTTTCTTTGGGAAAATGTGATGTGTCCACTTTTTTTTTGGGGGCATTTCCCGTCACGGGCATTAGGCCTCCCAACACAAGTGAGGTTCCATTTTTATCCGGAGACTTGGGGGAACGCTGGGTGGCAGGAAATTTGTGGCTCCTCTCAGATTCCAGAACTTTCTGTCACCAAAATGTGAGGAAAAAGTGTTTTTTAGCCAACTTTTGAGGTTTGCAAAGGATTCTGGGTAACAGAACCTGGTGAGAGCCCCACAAGCCACCCCATCCTGGATGCCCCTAGGTGTATAGTTTTCATAAATGCGCAGGTTTGGTTGGTTTCCTTAGGTGCCGGCTGAGCTAAAGGCCAAATTCCACAGCTTGGCACTTTGCAAAAAACAGCTCTGTTTTCTTTAGGAAAATGTGATGTGTCCACATTGTTTTTTGAGCCATTTCCTGTCACAGGGGTGCTAGGCCTCCCCACACAAGTGAGGTACCATATTTATCGGGAGACATGGGTGAACACGGGTGTAAGGAAATTTGTGGCTCCTCTCAGATTCCAGAACTTTCTGTCATCGAAATGTGAGGAAAAACTGTTTTGTGGCCAAATTTTGAGGTTTGAAAGGATTCTGGGTAACAGAACCAGGTGAGAGCCACACAAGTCAACCCATTTGGATTCCCCGAAGTGTCTAGTTGTAAAAAATGTGCAGGTTTGGTAGGTTTCCCTAGGTACCGGCTGAGATGGAGGCCAAAATCCACAACTAGGCACTTTGGAAAAACCAGGTCTGTTTTCTTTGGGAAAATGTGATGTGTCCACGTTGTGTTTTTGGGCATTTCCTGTTACGGTCGCTAGGCCTACCCACATAAGTGAGGTACCGTTTTTATTGGGAGACTTAGGGGAACGCTGGGTGGGAGGAAATTTGTGGCTCCTCTCAGATTCCAGAACTTTCTGTCACCGAAATGTGAGAAAAAGTGCTTTTTCGCCAAAATTTGAGGTTTGCAAAGGATTCTGGGTAACAGAACCTGGTGATAACCCCACAAGTTAACCCATCTTGGATTCCTCTAGGTGTCTAGTTTTAAGAAATGTGCAGGTTTAGTAGGTTTCCCTGGGTGCCGGCTGAGGTAGAGGCCAAAATCCACAGCTTGCTACTTTGCAAAAAAAACAGATCTGTTTTCATTGGAAAAATTTGATGTGTCCATGCTGTGTTTAGGGGCATTTCCTGTCACAGGCGCTAGGCCTACCCACACAAGTGAGGTGCCATTTTTATGAGGAGACTTGGGGGAACACTGGGTGGAAGCAAATTTGTGGCTCCTCTCAGATTCCAGAACTTTCTGTCACCGAAATGTGAGAAAGTTTTTTTTTGGGCCACATTTTGAGGTTTGCAAATGATTCTGGGTAACAGAACCCGGCGAGAGCCCCACAAGTCACTCCATCGTGGATTCCCCTAGGTGCCTAGTTTTCAATAATGTGCAGGTTTGGTAGGTTTCCCTAGGTGTCTGCTAAGCTAGAGGTCAAAATCCACAGCTAGGCACTTTGCAAAAAACAGCCCTGTTTCCTTTGGGTAAATGCGATGTCCATGTTGTGATTTGGGGCATTTCTTGTAACGGGGGCTAGGCCTACCCACACAACTGAGGTACCATTTGTATAGGGAGACTTGGGGGAACACACGGTGGAAGGAAATTTGTGGCTCCTCTCAGATTCCAGAACTTTCTGTCACCGAAATGTGAGGAAAAACTGTTTTGTGGCCAAATTTGAGATTTGAAAGGATTCTGGGTAACAGAACCTGGTGAGAGCCACACAAGTCAACCCATTTGGATTCCCCCAGGTGTCTAGTTGTAAAAAATGTGCAGGTTTGGTAGGTTTCCCTAGGTACCGGCTGAGATGGCGGGCAAAATCCACAGCTAGGCACTTTGGAAAAAACAGGTCTGTTTTCCTTGGGAAAATGTGATGTGTCCACGTTGTGTTTTGGGGCATTTCCTGTTACGGTCGCTAGGCCTACCCACATAAGTGAGGTACCGTTTTTATTGGGAGACTTAGGGGAACGCTGGGTGGAAGGAAATTTGCGGCTCCTCTCAGATTCCAGAACTTTCGGTCACCGAAATGTGAGGAAAAAGTGTTTTTTGGCCACATTTTGAGGTTTGCAAAGGATTCTGGATAACAGAACCTGGTGATAACCCCACAAGTTAACCCATCTTGGATTCCTCTAGGTGTCTAGTTTTAAGAAATGTGCAGGTTTGGTAGGTTTCTCTAGGTGCCGGCTGAGCTAGTGGCCAAAATCCACAGCTGGGCACTTTGCAAAAAACAGCTCTGTTTTCTTTGGAAAAATGTGATGTGTCCACGCTGTGTTTAGGGGCATTTCCTGTCACACGCGCTAGGCCTACCCACACAAGTGAGGTGCCATTTTTATGAGGAGACTTAGGGGAACACTGGGTGGAAGCAAATTTGTGACTCCTCCCAGATTCCAGAACTTTCTGTCACCGAAATGTGAGAAAAAAGTTTTTTTTGGGCCACATTTTGAGGTTTGCAAAAGATTCTGGGTAACAGAACCTGGTGAGAGCCCCACAAGTCACCTCATCCTGGATTCCCCTTGGTGTCTAGTTTTCAAAAATGCGCAGGTTTGGTAGGTTTCACTAGGTGTCAGCTGAGCTACAGGCCAAAATCAACAACTAGGCATCTTGCAAAAAACAGCTCTCTTTTGTTTGGGAAAATGCGATGTGTCCGTGTTGTGATTTGAGGCATTTCTTGTCACTGGTGCCAAGCCTACCCACACAAGTGAGGTACCATTGTTATTGGGAGACTTGGGGGAACGCTTGGTGAATAGACATTTGTTGCTCCTCTCAGGTTCCAGAACTTTCTGTCACAAAGTGTTTTTTAGCCAGATTTTGAAGTTTGCAAAGGATTCTGGGTAAGATAACCTGGTGAGAGCCCCACAAGTCACCCCATCTTGGATTCCCCTTGGTGTCTAGTTTTAAAAAAATGCACAAATTTGGTTGGTTTCCCTAGGTGCCAGCAGAGCTAGTGGCCAAAATCCTGTGATGCTATTAATTGTGTTTGACCAATGACTTTGTGTTTCACCACTGCGCATATTTGTTGCTCAATGTTCACCAGTAGCACGTTGTATGTTTTGTTCAGTTTAGCCGCCTATTGGCTTTGACATTGCATTAGCCATTACTTTCTGTATTCAGTTTAGCCGCCTATTGGCTTTGACATGGCATTAGCCATTACATTCTGTATTCTGCCTATTGGCTTTGACATGCTGTGTTCAGCTTAGCCGCCTATTGGCTTTGACATTGCATTAGCCATTACATTTTCTATTCAGCTCAGCTGCCTATTGGCTTTGACATGACATTAGATATTACATTTGATATTTAGGTTAGCTGCCTATTGCCTTTAACGTGGAGTTAGACATTGCAGTTGAAACATCGCAGATGTCTGTATTTTTCCAAGCTATGTTTTTCCACAAGATGAACCAAGATGTTTTCTTCACACCAGACTAGACCTGATAATAGAGAGTACATTTGGTGTTTTCCTTTCTGCTCAGGCTTGGGAAGAGGAGAAGTCTAGGAGATCTGTCCAGTCTCCAAAGGCTTGCGTAGTTTTCCCGAGTCTGAGAGGAGGGGGCACGCTTTTGTAAGGATGACTCGGGGCTTCAGAGATTTAGATTTGAATCTGCTTGACTTCGGACTGGAACTTGGCGCCAGTTACCAGTCTCCCGTGTGGGTAGATAATCTCTTTCTCGCAGTTGACCGGAGTCATCAACTTGCAGACCCTAGAAAGATGAAGCTGTATATAGGCCTTACACGGTGAAGAATTTAATTTGTTTTGCTTTGCATTGAATATCTTATATATATAACCTGCTGTGTACATTGCAACTGAGAAGTACTGTGATATATTTTGTTTTCATTGCTGCAATACTTTTACTCATTTGAACGTGTGCTTGAAATCTATTAATTCGTCTCTCAAGAACTTGTGGGTGGGGAAGAATTAACAACAATAAAGGTCTTCTTTGAACTCAGAAGTGCATTCCAGAGATGTTCTGTAAGCTCTGATACGAGATAAGTAGGAAGGCAGAACAAATCCACAGCTTGGTACCTTGCAAAAAACAGCTCTGTTTTCTTTGGGAAAATGTGATGTGTCTACTTTGTTTTTTGGGGCATTTCCTGTCACGAGTGTTAGGCCTCCCAACACAAGTGAGGTACCATTTAAATCAGGAGACTTGGGGGAACACTGGGTGGAAGGAAATTTGTGGCTCCTCCCATGTTCCAGAACTTTCTGTCAACGAAATGTTAGGAAAAAGTGTTTTTGGCCAAATTGTGAGGTTTGCAAAGGATTCTGGGTACCAGAACCTGGTGATAGCCACACAGGGCAACCCATCTTGGATTCCCCTAGGTGTCTAGCTTTAAAAAATGCGCAGGTTTGGTGCCTGCTTAGCTAGAGGTCAAAATCCACAGCTAGGCACTTTGCAAAAAACAGCCCTGTTTTTGTTTGGGTAAATGCGATGTGTCCGTGTTGTGATTTGGGGCATTTCTTGTAACGAGTGCTAGGCCTACCTACACAAGTGAGGTACTATTTGTATAGGGAGACTTGGGGGAACACTCGGTGGAAGGAAATGTGTAGCTCCTCTCAGATTCCAGAACTTTCTGTCACCAAAATGTGAGAAAAAAGCTTTTTTTGGGCCACATTTTGAGATTTGCAAAAGATTCTGGGTTACAGAACCTGGTGAGAGCCCCACAAGTCACCTCATCCTGGATTCCCCTTGGTGTCCAGTTTTCAAAAATGTGCAGGTTTGATAGGTTTCACTAGGTGCCAGCTGAGCTAGAGGCCAAAATCCACAGCTAGGCACCTTGCAAAAAACAACAGCTCTGTTTTCTTTCGGAAAATGCGATGTGTCCGTGTTGTGATTTGGGGCATTTCCTGTCACTGGTGCCAAGCCTACCCACACAAGTGAGGTATCATTGTTATTGGGAGACTTGGGGGGACGCTTGGTGAAAGGACATTTGTGGCTCCTTTCAGATTCCAGAACTTCTGTCACTGAAATGTGAGGAAAAAGTGTTTTTAGCCAGATTTTGAAGTTTGCAAAGGATTCTGGGACACAGAACCTGGTGAGAGCCCCACAGGTCTGCCCATCCTGGATTCCCCTTGGTGTCTCATTTTCAAAAATGTGCAGGTTTGGTAAATTTCCCTAGGTGCCTGCTGAGCTACAGGTCCAAATCCACAGCTACTCACTTTACAAAAAACAGCTCTGTTTTCTTTGCGATGTCCACGTTGTGATTTGGGGCGTTTTGTTGTAAAGGGTGCTAGGCCTACCCACACAAGTGAGGTTCCATTTGTATAGGGAGTCTTGGGGGAACGCTCGGTGGAAGGAAATTTGTGGCTTCTCTCAGATTCCAGAATTTTCTGTCACCGAAATGTGAGGAAAGAATTTTTTGTTGGCCAAATTTTTAGGTTTGCAAAAGATTCTGGAGAACAGAACCTGGTGAGAGCCCCACAAGTCACCCCAACTTGGATTCCCCTTGGTGTTTAGTTTTAAAAAATGCGCAGGTTTGGTAGGTTTCACTAGGTGCCGGCTGAGCTAGAGGCCAAAACCCACAGCTAGCCACCTTGCAAAAACAGCTCTTTTCTCTTTGGGAAAATACGATATGTCCACGTTGTGATTTAGGGCATTTCTTGTCACTGGTGCCAAGCCAACCCACACAAGTGAGGTACCATTGTTATCGGGAGACTTCAGGGAACGCTTAGTGAATGGACATTTATAGCTCCTCTCAGATTCCAGAACTTTCTGTCACCAAAATGTGGGGAAAAGGTGTTTTTTAGTCAGATTTTGAAGTTTGCAAAGGATTCTGGGTAATATAACCAAAATACACAGCTAGGTACTTTGCAAAAAACAGCTCTGTTTTCTTTGGGAAAATGTGATGTGTCCACTTTGGCGGTCATTACAACATTGGCGGTAAAAGCCGCTTACCGCCGTGGAGAAGACCGCCAACACACCGCCGCGGCCGCGGAAAACCGCCACAGCTATTGTGACCCACAGCACGAAATCCACCAAAATTCAGACACCCACACAAGTCCGCTCCACCAAAGGTCAGTGATAAACTGGCGAAAACAAAACCTCCACCGACACACCAACAGAAATACGCCCACACTATCACGACCCACGAATGCACGCGGCGGTCTTTCAACCGCGGTACTCCATTGGCGGTACACACCGCAGCGCTCAAAATACACACACATCTCCAAAACACAGCCACATTGGACAATTCCAAATACACACACCTGATACACACACACACCACTCCCACACATCCAATATAATATAAAACACACACCCACAAACCCCTATGACCAAATTTCACGAACGAAGGCCAGAGAGAGACACCACCATCAACAATACTAGCATCCACAGGCACACA
Organism: Pleurodeles waltl; assembly: GCF_031143425.1. Taxonomy (NCBI): domain Eukaryota; kingdom Metazoa; phylum Chordata; class Amphibia; order Caudata; family Salamandridae; genus Pleurodeles; species Pleurodeles waltl. Next base: position 691,963,757 of record NC_090448.1, on the reverse strand, counting down.
ACACCATCACCCACATAATTTCCACGCACCTCCCACTACACACCGCTACATATCAGCACACTTATCACCCCACACACCACCCCACACATCACCTACACCACCCCATGGCACGGCAAAGACACCCCAGTTTCTTGGAGGAGGAGCTCAGGGTCATGGTGGAGGAAATTGTCCGGGTAGAACCACAGCTATTCGGATTACAGGTGCAACACACCTCAATTGCAAGGAAGATGGAGGTATGCCGAAGAATAGTGGACAGGGTCAACGCAGTGGGACAGCACCCAAGAAATCGGGAGGACATCAGGAAGCGGTGGAACGACCTACGGGGGAAGGTGTGTTCCGTGGTCTCAAGACACCACCTGGCGGTTCAGCGGACTGGCGGCGGACCCCCACCTCCTCCCCCACAACTAACAACATGGGAGCAGCAGGTCTTGGCGATTCTGCATCCTGAGGGCCTCGCAGGAGTAGGTGGAGGAATGGACTCTGGTAAGTCAGATCTTAACTATTACATCCCCCACCCTACCTGCATGCCAGCACATACCCCCACCCTCACCCCCATCACTCCAACTCCTCACAAATGTCCCAATATCACAACCCACCCATCCCAACACCAAGCCCTGCATGCAACAACAACGCATGGACACACATCACTATAGCATGTCCACTGCACATAACCATACACCCCCCTGAACCATCATCACACAAGGTCCCACACAGGAATGCAAGTACTGGGGTACACGGTCATCCACCCATTGCACACCATGGCTCACACAGATGTAATCAACATCCATTTATACCCCTGCAGGACCCCTACCCAATGTCACCGGACAGGATGGTCCACACATGTCCACACCACCAACAGAAGAGGCCCACAGTGATGACAGCAGCTCTGTCCAACTGGATCTAGATGACCAGCCCGGCCCATCGGGGACCTTGGAACAGTTGGTTCCCCACACCCAGTCACAGGCCACCACAGAGCTTCCCCCCTATGGAAACGCCAGCACAGCACCCACCCAGCAGGACCATACCTCCGTCCCCAGGACACGTCAAGCAGCAGTGTGTCCACCACTACAGGGAACCCAGGATAACCCACCACCCCAACAACAACACAGACCTGGGGCAGTGGCAGTGGGCACACGGTCCAGGGAACGAAGGCCTAGGAACACAGGGGAACTGGGAGGGCTGCTGTGCGACAGGCGGCGGACAGGCCCAGGGAACCCACTCTCCACGAGGCCATCTCCTCCATCATGGGAGCCTACCACCACTCCCAGGAGACAATGGCAAAGGTACTGGCCAAGTTTCAGGAGACCCAGCGCCTGCAGGAGGAACAGTATATTGGCTTCAGGGAGGAACTTAGAACCATCAATTGCACCCTTGGCACCATCGTAGGGGTGCTGAAGGAAGTACTCAACACCAGGAGGGACACTGTGGCATAACAAGGGGCCCCTGACAGTAGCATGGACGATGACCTGCCCACCACCTCCGCCAGTGCTAGTGGACAGGAGGCACCGCCACAGGACCACCACACCAGCACCCCACCCCCTGCAGAGGGAGAACCACCTCGCAAACTGTCCCTGAGATCCAGGAAAAAGACAGAGAACTATATCAAGACACCCGCCAAGAAATGAGACCACCCTGATTGTCATCCTACTGTCCCACTTTGTCACCCTGTCCATCCTTAAACTGCCCCAGGTCCACTTCCTATGACCATTTGGGCAATGCACCTGTGAGACTAATAGACTGGACTCTGCCATGGACATTCCTCCACCATCACCCCTCACCATTTTACAATCCCCTCCAATATTGAGCACTTAAATAAACACACTTAAAGCACAAAACAATCTGGAGTCTGTCTGTGATTTCGGAATACTGTATTAGCAATAACTGTTGCTAAAAGCTCTTTCATTTGTAATGTCAACATACCTATGTCACACAGCTCTAGTCCATGAGGAATCACAGCAGATGACACACTGTGGGACCCAGATCTGTGAAATCGTAAGGGAAAGTGACCACTCAGTGACCATACACTGGGTGAAAACGACAGACGGCAGAGAGGCAGTAGTGTTTAAGTACATGTAGTAGGCAGCTCTTTATTCTTACCTGTGTTTCATTGGAAATATTGCTGGATCACTGAGTCCCTGTTGTCCATGTCTTCATCCTCTGCTTCCTCTTCTTCACTGTCCACAGGCTCCACAGCTGCAACAATACCGCCATCTGGACCATCCTCCTGTAGAAAAGGCACCAGTCGTCGCAAAGCCAAGTTGTGAAGCATACAGCAGGCCACGATGATCTGGCACACCTTCTTTGGTGAGTAGAATAGGGATCCACCTGTCATATGGAGGCACCGGAACCTGGCCTTCAGGAGGCCGAAGATCCGCTCGATCACCCTCCTAGTTTACCCATGGGCCTCATTGTAGCGTTCCTCTGCCCTTGTCCTGGGATTCCTCACTGGGGTCAGTAGCCATGACAGGTTGGGGTAACCAGAGTCACCTGCAAATGGCGAGGGACAACTGTTAGACACACAATAACCTGGAGGGATATCCCCAGACCCACACAACCATTCCCACTGACTAGCTTCCAGGTGCTCACCTAATAGCCACACACGGTGCCTCTGGAGTTGACCCATCACATAAGGGATGCTGCTACTCCTCAGGATGTAGACGTCATGCACAGAGCCAGGGAACATGGCATTCACATGGGAGATGTACTGGTCTGCAAAACACACCATCTGTACATTCATAGAATGATAACTTTTCCGGTTTCTGTACACCTGTTCACTCCTGTGGGGGGGGGGACCAAAGCCACATGGGTCCCATCAATGGCACCTATGAAGTTGGGGATATGTCCCAGGGCATAGAAATCACCTTTCACTGTAGGCAAATCCTCCACCTGAGGGAAAACGATTTAGCTCCGCATGTGTTTCAGCAGGGCAGACAGCACTCTGGACAACACGTTGGAAAACATAGGCTGGGACATCCCTGATGCTATGGCCACTGTTGTTTGAAATTACCCACTTGCAAGGAAATGGAGCACTGACAGCACCTGCACTGGAGGGGGGATTCCTGTGGGATGGCGGATAGCTGACATCAGGTCTGACTCCAACTGGGTACACAGTTCCTGGATTGTGGCACGGTCAAGCCTGTATGTGATTATCACATGTCTTTCCTCCATTGCCGACAGGTCCACCAACGGTCGGGACACCGGAGGATGCTGCCATCTCCTCATATGTCCCAGCGGACGGTGCCTATGAAGGAGAACAGCGAGCACAGAGTCAACCAACTCAGAGGTACGTACCCACAGCTTACACAGAACACCATTCATAATCTAAAGAGAGGCCTGTATGTATGTTGAGTCTAGGCCTAGATATATGTGACGCAGTTGAAAAAGTAGCCATGTGGGCCCCTGAAATGGCGGCTGCCTGAGCTGTAAAGTGGGACAATGGGATGTGAGGTACCTGCGCTGGCATTGTACACTGTCGCTGTAGGCGGTCGAAGACCGCAGCTCAATGCTGCATTGGTTAACATTAAACCCTATAGGTCCCAGGAGCCAATTATGATGTACGCCGGCGGTGACGGTACGCACCGCCGCGGGCGTGACTGCCCTTTTCTATCTGTTCAATCACTCGATACCTGATCTTCGACAGGAGAGGACCTACACTGCAAGTGCTGCTGTGACCTCGGTCTGGAAGAGACAATGGGCTGAGTGTCTGGGGAAGGGCCCCTGCCTTCACATCGGAGGAGTTGGAGAAACTCGTGGATGGGGTCCTCCCCCAGTACACACTACTCTACGGTCCTCCAGACAAACAGGTAAGTACACGGGGAACATGCTGTATGGGCTATGCCTGTGTGGAGAGGGGTGGATGTAAGAAGGAAGGGGGGAGAGTGCGGCGTGCATGAAACGACGGTGAGTGCATGTGCCACATGCCAAGGGTGGGGCTGGGGGCCAATCACTTTGATGGTGCAGTTGGTAATAACTTTCTCTTCCCCCTGTACAATTCATGTAGGTCAGCGCCCAACAGAAAATAGATATTTGGCGTGCCATCACCAAGGATGTCCGGACCCTGGGGTCTACCACAGACGGAGCACCCACTGCCAGAAAAGATGGGAGGACATTCGCCGCTGGAGCAAGAAGACGGCGGAGGCTCAGCTGGGGATGGCCTCCCAACGTGGGAGGGGTGCCCATCGCACCATGACTCCCCTGATGTTCAGGATCCTGGTGGTGGCGTACGCGGAGAAGGATGGGCTCTTGAGGGCATCACAGCAGCCACAAGGGGGTGAGTACACTCGCATTCTGCTGATTTTGCGTGCAGTGGATGGGTCTGGGTGGGGGAGGTGGGCTGTGGGTTTTCCTAGGCCAGGGTGAGTTCCTTAAGCAAGGTCGCTCCGTAAGGCAGGCCATGTGGCACCCCACCGCACCTCCGTAGAGTGCCAAGTACACCTAGTCATGCCCGTGTGTCATCCATGTGTGCAGATGTCGTCCATAGCCTAGTAGGTCATTTTCCAGGAATTGAACAGTGGAGCCCAAGACCGCGGCGTAGTGCAGGGGGCTTCTGTGTCTGTCGTGTCCGCCAACGATAGCGGTAATGCATGCACTCAACATGTCTTTCTTCTGTCGTCCCTCCCTTTTTGTGGTGTCCCTGTTCTTGCGTACATTAGCATAATCAGGCGGAGGAGCAGTGGCACCGGAGCACGAGGGGGCTGCATCCCACATGGCCATGGAGGGCACACTATGGAATTTGACTTCACCAGTGGTACGGAGGGCGAGGGGAGCTCCACTGTGGGGACAGGAGCTGAGACCAGTGACACGGACTCGTCCTCTGATGGGAGCTCCCTTGTGGTGGCGGCAACATCTGTGCCCCCCCATCTACAGGTACAGCTGCCACCCCCCCTTCCAGCACCGCCCTCCCAGCAGCCCCTCAGCCTTCACCCCGTGCCCGCTCACCCGGGAGGGTGGGCATCACCTTCACCCCAGGCACCTCAGGCCCTGCCCCAGTCACCCTTGCTGCCCTCAGTGAGGAGGCCATTGACCTCCTCAGGTCCCTCACTGTTGGGCAGTCTACCATTTTGAATGCCATCCAGGGTGTAGAAAGGCAGTTGCAACAAACCAATGCATTCCTGGAGGGCATTCATTCTGGTCAGGCGGCCCTTCAGCGAGCTTTTCAGGCTCTGGCCTCAGCACTGATGGCAGCAATTGTCCCTGTGTCTAGCCTCCCCCCTCCAACTTCCTCCTGCCAGACCCAATCCCCTGTACCCCAGCCTATCCCAAGCACACTTACAGACCAGCATGCATACACGTCAACACACAAGGGAAGCTCAGGCAAACATAAGCACCACACATCCCACAGGCACTCATGCAAGCATCACACACATGCAGACACAGCAACATCCACTGCCTCCACTGTGTCCCCCTCCTCCTCGTCTCCCTACTCCCTCCCAGTCTCATCTACACTCACACCCACATGCACTACCTCTACAGCCACTACTACCGTCACCAGCACACCTACCACCACACCCCGCTCACGTACACTCACCACCCCACTACCATTCACACGTCCTATGTGTCCTCTCCCAGTGTGTCTGTGACGCCCCCTCCCAAGATACACAAATGCAGGCACACACCCACCCAACAGCCATCCACCTCACGACAGCCTCCAGCGCATGCACCTTCACCCAAAGTCACTAAACGGACACCTCCTACAACCACAACCTCTTCCTCCACTCCCAAACCCCCACCAGCTACCCGTCCCAGTGTCTCCAAAAAACCTTTCCTGTCCAACCTTGACCTCTTTCCCACACCTCCCCCACCCCGTCCGTCTCCTAGGGCCCGAACTAGCACCTCAGCCACAACATCTCCGGGACGGGTGGTGCCTGTAGTCACCGGAATCTGGAGTGCACCGGCCACCAGAGAAGCCAGTGTGGCACAGAGCCACAGCACAGGCAGTACCCCACCTGTGAAGCATCAGAAGTTGGCCAGTGCCCGGCGGGAGAGGGGGAAGACTCCAGCCACCAAAGCCGCTCCCAGGGATACAGGTGGGAGTGTGGAGTCAGCTGCGACACGTTCCAAAGTGGGGAAGGGCCACAAGAAAGTCAGCATGTCTGGGAAGAGCAGCACGGCAGAGAAGACCGCCATTATCCCCGCTGCCCAGGAGGCCACCGCCATCATTCCCGCTGCCCAGGAGGCCATCAGCCCAGCTGCCCAGGAGGTCACCGCCAGCATCAGCCCAGCTGCCAGGAGGCCACCGCCAGCACCAGCCCAGCTGCCTAGGAGGCCACCGTCAGCAAAAGACCCACTGGGCCATGAAGGACCGCCAGCAAAAGCCCCACTGGGACACAGAGGACCGCCAGCAAAAGCCCCGCTGGGCCATGAAGGACCACCAGCAAAAGCCCCGCAGGGACAGAGAGGACCGCCAGCACAAGCCCCACTGGTCGATGAAGGACCGCAAGCAGCTGAGCCACTGCAAAGGAGACCGCCGCTCCAAGCACCGCTGAATAGGGCACCGCCGTCTCAAGCACCGCTGAACAGGGCACTGCCGTCTCAAGCACAGCTGTACAGGGCACCGCCATCTCAAGCACCGTTTAACAGGGCACTGTCATCTCAAGCACCGCTGAAGAGGGCACCGCCGTCTCAAGCACCGCTGAAGAGGGCACCGCCGTCTCAAGCATCGCTGAAGAGGGCACCGCCGTCTCAAGCAACGCTGGCCCATGAGCGCCAAGGGCACTGACGCTACTGAGTCCGTCACTGGCAGAATGAAGCACTCTGGGCACAATGCCCCCTCCAGAACCAGTGGAGACTGTTATCCACTTGAGAGACTGTGGCTTTGCACTCCCCAGGAGTGAACAGTGGGCAACCCACCCACTGTAGAGACTTGAGAGACTGTGGCTTTGCACTCCCCAAGATTGAACTGTGGGCAACCAACCCACTGTAGAGACTTGAGAGACTGTGGTTTTGCACTCCAAAGGATTGAACAGTGGGCAACCCACCCACTGTAGAGACTTGAGAGACTGTGGCTTTGCACTCCCCAGGATTGAACGGTGGGCATGTGGCCCTCTCATGAATTTGGCGCCGTGCACTCAATCGGCTGAGGTGCCCCACCTTTCCCTCCCCCTGACGTGCCTGTTTTATTACTATCTGATGCCCCTGCAATGTTCTCTCCATCATGGTTGGGGATCTTGTGTGGGCCTCACCCATACTGTGTGGGCCCAGTGTTCCACGGACTTAATTGGAGCACTACCTGGACTACTATGCTTGGTATATATTTTGTACATGGTGTATATATATTTTGTTGCCTACTTGCTTTTAATATATTACAATGGTTACACTCATTTCTATTGTCTTTTGCATTCTTCCGGGGGGTCTGAGGGGTGTAACTGTGGTGTATCATGCTGTATTAGTGTGTGTGTTGTAGTGGGTGGGGGTGGGGGTGTTGCATGTGTGTGTCCCTGTTTTTTCCCTCCCTCCTCCCCTGTGTCGTAGGTGCAGTACTCACCGTGGTCTTCATCGCCGGCGTTCGTGCTCCTGGTAGAGGAGCATGAAGATAATCGCAGGGAGTGTGTGGAGTTCCGGGTCCATGGCGTCCTCGTTCCTCGTGGGGTGTATAGAGGTGAGCGTTTTCCCTTCGAAGTCCTGTTTCCGCCGTGTTTTTATCTGCGGTGAATCCACCCCAGAAAAGGTGGCGGATTGATACAGTGGGCGTTACTTTGTCCTCCACCTGTCTATTGGCGGTGACCGCCGCGCTGTTTGTTTGTACCGCTGTGGTGGTCGGTGTGTTAAAGTGGCTGTCTTTGTTCGCAGTTTCCGCGAGTCGTAATTGCAAAATTTTTACCGCCGGCATGTTGGCGGTCTTACCGCCGCTTTAACACCGACCGCAAGGGTTGCAATGACAACCTTTGTTTTTTGGGGCATTTGCGGTCACGGGCGTTAGGCCTCCCAACACAAGTGAGGTACCATTTTTATCAGGAGACTTGGGGGAACGCTTCGTGGCAGGACATTTGTGGCTCCTCTCAAATTCCAGAACTTTCTGTCACCAAAATGTGAGAAAAACATTTTTGGGCCAAATTTTTAGGTTTGCAAAGATTCTGGGGAACAGATCCTTGTGACAGCCCCACAAGTAACCCTTCTTTGATTCCCCTTGGTGTCTAGTTTTCAGGAATATGCAGGTTTGGTAGGTTTCATAAGGTGCCGGCAGAGTTAGAGGCCAAAATCCACAGCTAGGCACTTTGCAACTAACAACTCTGTTTTCTTTGGGAAAATGTGATTTATCCACATTGTGCTTTGGGGCATTTCCTGGCACGGGCGCTAGGCCCCCCCACACATGAGAGGTACCGTTTTTATCAGGAGACTTGGGGGAATGCTGGGTAGAAGGAAATTTGTGGCTCCTCTCAGATTCCAGAACTTTCTGTTACCGAAATTTGAGGAAAAAGTGTTTTTTTGGACAAATTTTGAGGTTTGCAAAAGATTCTGGGTAACACAACCTGGTGATAGCTCCACATGTCTCCCCATCTTGGATTCCCCTAGGTGTCTAGTTTTCAAAAATGCGCAGGTTTGATAGGTTTTCCTTGGTGCCGGCTGAGCTACAGGCCAAAATCCACAGCTAGGCACGTTGCAAAAAACAGCTCTGTTTTCTTTGGGAAAAATTCGATGTGTCCATGTTGTGATTTGGGACATTTCTTGTTACGGGTGCTATACCTCACAAGTGAGGTACCATTTTGATCAGGAGACTTAGGGGAACGCTGGATGAAAGGAAATTTGTGGCTCCTCTCCTATTTCAGAACCTTTTGTCACCGAAATATGAGGAAAAAATGTTTTTTTGTCCACATTTTGAGGTTTGCAGAAGATTCTGGGTAACAGAACGTGGTAAGAGCCCGACAAGTCAATCCATTTGGATTCCCCTAGGAGTCTAGTTTTAAAAACTGTGCAGGTTTGGTAGGTTTCCTTAGGTGCCGGCTGAGCTAGAGGCCAAAATCCACATCTAGGCACTTTGCAAAAAACACCTCTGTTTTCTTTGGAAATTGCAATGTGTCCACGTTGTGATTTGGGGCACTTCTTTTTACGGGTGCTAGGTCTACCCACACAAGTGAGGCACCATTTTTATAGGGAGACTTGGGGGAACGTTCGGTGGAAGGAAATATGTGGCACCTCTCAGATTCAGGAACTTTCTCTCACCGAAATGTGGAAAAAGTGTGTTTTGCCAAATTCTGAGGTTTGCAAATTATTCTGGGTAGCAGAACCTGGTGAGAGCCCCACACGTCAACCCACCATGGATTCTCCTAGGTGTCTAGTTTAAAAAAATGTTCAGGTTTGGTAGGTTTCCCTAGGTGCCGGCTGAGCTAGAGGCCAAAATCCCCAGCTAGGCACGTGTCAAAAAACAGGTCTGTTTTCTTTGGGAAAATGTGATGTGTCCACGCTGTGTTTAAGGGTATTTACTGTCACGGGCGCTAGGCCTAACCACACAGGTGAGGTACCATTTTTATCAGGAGACTTGGGGGAACGCTGGCTGGAAGGAAATTTGTGGCTCCTCTCAGAGTCCAGAACTTTCTCTCACAGAAATGTGAGGAAAAAGTGTTTTTTGGGCCAAATGTTGAGGTTTGCAAAATATTCTGGGTAACAGAAGCTGGTGAAAGCCCCACAAGTCATCCCATTTTGGATTCCCCCAGGTGTCTAGTTTTCAAAAATGCGCAGGATTGGTAGTTTTCCCCAGCTGCCGGCTGAGCTATAGGCCCAAATCCACAGCTAGGCACTTTGCAAAAAACAGCTCTGATTTTCTTTGGGAAAATGCAATGTGTCCACATTGTGATTTGGGGCATTTCTTTTTACGGGTGTTAGGCCTACCCGCACAAGTAAGGTACCATTTTTATAGGGAGACATGGGGACACGCTAGGTGAAAGGAAATTTGTGACCCCTCTCAGATTCCACAACTTTCTGTCACTGATATGTGAGGAAAAAGTGTTTCTTTGGGCAAATTTTGAGCTTTGCAAATTATTCTGGGTAACAGAACCTGGTAAGAGCCCCACAAGTCACCCCATCTTTTATTTCCCTAGGTGTCTAGTTCCAAAAAATGTGCAGGTTTGGTAGGTTTCCGCGGTGCCGGCTGAGCTAGAGGCCAAAATCCACGGCAAGGCACTTTGCAAAAAACATATCTGTTTTCTTAGGGAAAATGCGATTTGTCCATGTTGTGATTTGGGGCTTTTCTTTTTATGGGTGTTAGGAATACCCACACAAGTGAGGTACCATTTGTATCGGGAGCCTTGGGGAACGCTGGGTGGAAGGAAATTTGTGGCTCCTCTCAGATTCTAGAACTTTCTGTCACCAAAATGTGAGGAAAAAGTATTTTTTGGCCACAATTTGAGGTTTGCAAACGATTCTGGGTAACAGAACCTTGTGAGTGTCTAGTTTTCAAAAATGTGCTGGGTTGGTCGGTTTCCCTAAGTGCCGGAGCCTGAGCTAGAGGCCAAAATCCACAGCTAGGCAGTTTGCAAAAAACAGATCTGTTGTCTTTTCGAAAACGTGATGTGTCCAAGCTGTGTTTAGGGGCATTTCCTGTCACGGGCGCTAGGCCTACCCACACAAGTGATGTTCCATTTTCATCAGGGGGCTTGGGGGAACGCTGGGTGGAAGGAAATTTGTGCCTCCTCTTAGATACCAGAACTTTCTATGACCAAAATGTGTGGGAAAAGTGTTTTTTTGGCCAAATTATGAGGTGTGCAAAAGATTCTTTGTATAAGAACCTGCTGAGAGCCCCACACGTCAACCCATTTGGATTCCCATAGGTGTCTAGTTTGAAAAATGTGCAGGTTTGGTAGGTTTCCCTAGGTGCCGGCTAAGATAGAGGCCAAAATCCACAGCTAGGCACTTTGCAATAAAACAGGATTGTTTTCATTGGGAAAATGTGATGTGTCAACACTGTGTTTAGGGGCATTTGCTGTCACGGGCACTACGCCTACCTACACAACGGAGGTACCATTGTTATCAGGAGACTTGGGGGAATGCTGGGTGGAAGGAAATTTGTGGCTTCTCTCTGATTCCAGAACATTCTATCACCGAAATGTGAGAAAAAATGATTTTTGGGGCCTAATTTTGAGGTTTGCAAAAGATTCTGGGTAACATAACCTGGTGAGAGCCCCACGGGTCACCCCATCTTGGATTCCCCTTGGTGGCTAGTTTTAAAAAATGCACAGGTTTGGTTGGTATCCCTAGGTGCCAGTTGAGCTAGAGGCCAAAATCGACAGCTTGGCACTTTGCAAACAACAGCTCTGTTTTCTTTGGGAAAATGTGATGCGTCCACGTTGTGATTTGGGGCATTTCTTTTTACTGGTGCTAGACCTACCCACACAAGTGAGGTACCATTTTTATTGGGAGATTTGGGGAAACGCTGGGTAAAAGGAAATTTGTGGCTCGTCTCAGGTTCCAGAACTTTCTGTCACCGAAATGTGAGGAAAAAGTGTTTTTTTGGGCAAATTTTGAGGTTTGCAAAATATTTTGGGTAACATAACCTGGTAAGAGTCCCACAAGTCACCCCATCTTGGATTCCCCTAGGTGTCTAGTTTAAAAAATGTGCAGGTTTGGTAGCTTTCCCTAGGTGCCGGCTGAGTTAGTAGCCAAAATCAACAGCTTGGCAGTTTGCAAAAAAAGGGGACGGTTTTCATTGGGAAGATGTGATGTGTCCATGCTGTTTTTAGGGGCATATACTGTCACGGGCGCTAGGCCTACCCACACAAGTGAGGTACCATTTTTATCAGGAGACTTAGGGGAACACTGTGTGTAAATTTGTGGCACCTCTCAGATTCCACAACTTTCTGTCACCAAAACGTGAGAAAAAAGTGTTTTTTTGGCCAAATTTTGAGGTTTGCAAAAGGTTCTGATTAAGAGAACCTGGTGTGAGCCCCACAGGCCACCCAATCCTGGATGCCCCTGGGTTTCTAGTTTCCAGAAATGCGCAGGTTTGGTTGGTTTCCCTAGGTGCCGACTGAGCTAGAGACCAAAATCCACAGCTTGGCACGTTGCAAAAAACAGCTCTGTTTTCTTTGGGAAAATGTGATGTGTCTGCTTTACTTTTTGGGTCATTTCCTGTCACGGGCGCTAGGCCTCCCAACACAAGTGAGGTACCATTTTTATGAGGAGACGGGAGAACGCTAAGTGGATGGAAATTTCCAGCTCCTCTCAGATTCCAAAACCTTTGGTCACCGAATTGTGAGGAAAAAGTGTTTTTTGGCCAAATTTTGAGGTTTGGAAAGGATTCTGGGTGACAGAACCTGGTGATAGCCCCACAACTCAACCCATCAAGATTCCCCTAGGTGTCTAGTTATAAAAAATGGTCAAGTTTGGTTGGTTTCCCTAGGTGTCGGCTGAGCTGGAGGCCAAAATCCACAGCTAGGCAGTTTGCAAAAAACAGATCTGCTTTCTTTTGGAAAATGTATTGTGTCCAAGCTGTGTTTAGGGACATTTCCTGCCACAGGCGCTAGGCATGCCCACACAATTGGTGTATCATTTTCATCAGGAGACTTGGGGGAACGCTGGGTGGAAGGAAATGTATGCCTCCTTTCAGATACCAGAACTTTCTGTCACCAAAATGTGAGGAACATGTGTTTTTTTTGGCCAGATTTTGAGGTTTGCAAAAGATTCTGGGTAACAGAACCTGGTGAGAGCCCCACAAGTTACCACATCCTGGATGCCCCTAGCAGTCTAGTTTTCAGAAATGCACAGGATGGGTTGGTTTCCCAAAGCTCCGACTGAGCTAGAGCCCAAAATCCACAGCTTGACACTTTGCAAAAAACAGCTCTTTTTTCTTTGGAAAATGTGATGTGTTCACGTTGTTTCTTGGGGCATTTCCTGTAATAGGCACTAGGCTTCCCAACACAAGTGAGGTACCATTTTTATCAGGAGACTTGGGGGAACGCTGGGTGGAAGGAAATGTGTGGCTCCTTTCAGATTCCAGAACCTTCTGCCACCCAAATATGAGGAACATGTGTTTGTTTTGGCCAGATTTTGAAGTTTGCAAAGGATTCTGGGTAACAGAACCTGGTGAGAGCCCCACAAGTCACTCCATCTTTTATTCACCTAGGTCTCTAGTTTTCAAAAATGCGCAGGATTGGTACGTTTTCCTAGGTGCCGGCTGAGCTAGAGGCCAAAATCCACAGCTAGGAAGTTTGCGAAAAACATCTCTGTTTTCTTTGGGAAAATGCGATGTGTCCACGTTGTGATTTGGGGCATTTCTTTTTATGGGTGCTAGACCTACCCATACAAGTGAGGTACCATTTTTATATGGAGATTTGGGGAAACGCTGGGTAAAAGGAAATTTGTGGCTCCTCTCAGGTTCCTGAACTTTCTGTCACTGAAATGTGAGGAAAAAGTGTATTTTTGGCCAAATTTTGAGGTTTGCAAAATATTCTGGGTAACAGAACCTGGTAAGAGCGCCACAAGTCACCCCATCTAGGATTCCCCTTGGTGTCTAGTTTCAAAAAAATGTGAAGGTTTGGTAGGTTTCCCTAGGTGCCAGCTGAGCTAGAGGCCAAAATCCACAGCTAGGCCCTTTGCATAAAACATCTCTATTTTCTTTGGGAAAATGCGATGTGTCCACGTAGTGATTCAGGGCATTTCTTTTTACGGGTGCTAGACCTACCCACACAAGTGAGGTACCATTTTTTAGGGAGATTTGGGGAAAAGCTGAGTAAAAGGAAATTTGTGGATCCTCTCAGATTCCAAAACTTTGTCACCGAAATGTGAGGAAAAAGTGGTTTCCCTAGGCGCCGACTGAGCTAAAGGCCAAAATCTGCAGCTTGGCACGTTGCAAAAAACAGCTCTGTTTTCTTTGGGAAAATGTGATGTATCCACTTTACTTTTTGGGGCATTTCCTGTCACGGGCGCTAGGCCTCCCAACACAAGTGAGGTACCATTTTTATCAGGAGACGGGAGAACGCCGAGTGGACGGAAATTTCTAGCTCCTCTCAGATTCCAGAACTTTCGGTCACCGAATTGAGGAAAAAGAGTTATTTTGGCCACATTTTGAGGTTTGCAAAGGATTCTGGGTAACAGAACCTGGTGCTAGCCCCACAACTCAACCCATGAGGATTCCCCTAGGTGTATAGTTATAAACAATGGTCAAGTTTGGTTGGTTTCCCTAGGTGTCGGCTGAGCTAGAGGCCAAAATCCACAGCTAGGCACTTTGCAAAAAATAGATCTGCTTTCTTTTGGAAAATGTGATGTGTCCAAGCTGTGTTTAGGGGCATTTCCTGTCACAGGCGCTAGGCATGCCCACACAAGTGGTGTGTCATTTTCATCAGGAGACTTGGGGGAATGATGGGTGGAAGGAAATTTGTGCCTCCTCTCAGATACCAGAACTTTCTGTAACCGAAATGTGAGGAAAAAGTGTTTTTTGGGCCAAATTATGAGGTTTGCAAAAGATTCTGGGTAACAGAACCTGGTGAGAGCAACACAAGTCAACCCATTTGGATTCCCGTAGGTGTCTAGTTTAAAAAAATGTGCAGGTTTGGTAGGTTTCCCTAGGTGCCGGCTGAGATAGAGGCCAAAATCCACAGCTAGGCACTTAGCAAAAAAAATCCAGGTATGTTTTCATTGGGAAAATGTGATGTGTCAACACTGCGTTTAGGGGCATTTGCTGTCACGGGTGCTACGCTAAGTGGGGTACCATTGTTATCAGGAGACTTGGGGGAACGCTGGGTGGAATGAAATTTGTGGCTCCTCTCAGATTCCAGAACTTTCTGTCACCAAAATGTGAGGAAAAAGGTTTTTTTGGGCCAAATTTTGAGGTTTGCAAAAGATTCTGGGTAACAGAACCTGGTGAGAGCCCCACAAGCTACCACATCCTGGATGCCCCTAGCGGTCTAGTTTTCAGAAATGCACAGGATGGGTTGGTTTCGCAAAGCTCCGACTGAGCTAGAGCCCAAAATCCACAGCTTGACACTTGGCAAAAAACAGCTCTGTTTTCTTTGGGAAAATGTGATGTGTTCACGTTGTTTTTTGGGACATTTCCTGTAACAGGCGCTAGGCTTCCTCACACAAGTGAGGTACCATTTTTATCAGGAGACTTGGGGGAACGCTGGGTGGCAGGAAATTTGTGGCTCCCCTCAGATTCCAGAACCTTCTGCCACCGAAAGATGAGGACCATGTGTTTTTTGGCCAGATTTTCAGGTTTGCAAAGGATTCTAAGTAACAGAACCTGGTGAGAGCCCCACAAGTCACTCCATCTTTTATTCACCTAGGTCTCTAGTTTTCAAAACTTCGCAGGATTGGTAGGTTTTCCTAAATGCTGGCTGAGCTAGAGGCCAAAATCCACAGCTAGGCAGTTTGCAAAAAATAGATCAGTTGTCTTTTTTAAAATGTTATGTGTCCAAGCTGTGTTTAGGGGCATTTCCTGTCACGGGCGCTAGGCCTACCCACACAAGTGATGTATCATTTTCATCAGGAGGCCTGGGGGAACGCTGGGAGGAAGGAAATTTGTGCCTCCTCTTAGAGACCAGAACTTTCTGTAACCGAAATGTGAGGAAAAAGTGGTTGTTTGGCCAAATTATGAGGTGTGCAAAAGATTCTGGGTATAAGAACCTGCTGAGAGCCCCATACGTCAACCCATTCGGATTCCCGTAGGTGTCTAGTTTTTAAAAATGTGCAGGTTTGGTAGGTTTCCCTAGGTGCCGGCTAAGATAGAGGCCAAAATCCACAGCTAGGCACTTTGCAAAAAAAACAGGTTTGTTTTCATTGGGAAAATGTGATGTGTCAACACTGCGTTTAGGGGCATTTGCTGTCACGGGCGCTACGCCTACTTACACAACGGAGGTACCATTTTTATCAGGAGACTTGGGGGAACGCTGGGTGGAAGGAAATTTGTGGCTTCTCTCAGATTCCAGAACTTTCTATCACCGAAATGTGAGGAAAAAAAGATTTTTTGGGCCAAATTTTGAGGTGTGCTATGGATTCTGGGTAACAGAACCTGGTGATAGCCCCAGAAATCAACCCATCTGGATTCTCCTAGGTGTCTAGTTTTTAGAAATGTGCAGGTTTGGTAGGTTTCCCTAGGTGCCGGCTAAACTAGAGGCTAAAATCCACAGCTAGGCAGTTTGTAAAAAAACAAAATGGACTGTTTTCATTGGGAAAATGTGATGTGTCCACGCTGTGTTTAGGGGCACTTCCTGTCATGGGCGCTAGGCTTACCCACACAAGTGAGGTACCATTTTTATCAGGAGACTTGGGGGAACGCTGGGTAGAAGGAAATTTGTGGCTCCCCTCAGATTCCAGAACCTTCTGCCACCGAAATGTGAGGAAAGTGTTTTTTGGCCAAATTTTGAGGTTTGCAAATGATTCTGGGTAACAGAACCTTGTGAGTGTCTCGTTTACAAAAATGCGCAGGGTTGGTAGGTTTCCCAGGTGCCAGAGCCTGAGCTAGAAACCAAACTTCACAACTTGACATTTTGCAAAAAACAGCTCTGTTTTCTTTGGGAAAATGCGATGTGTCCACGTTGTGATTTGGGGAATTTCTTTTTACGGGTGCTAGGCCTACCCACACAAGTGAGGTACCATTTTTATAGGGAAATTTGGGGAAATGCTCTGTGAAAGTTAATTTGTGGCTCCTCTAAGATTACAGAACTTTCTGTCACCGAAATGTGAGGAAAACGTGTTATTTTAGCCACTTTTTGAGGTTTGCAAAGGATTCTGGGTAACAGAACCTGGGGAGAGACCCACAAGTCAACCCATTTGAATTCCCGTAGGTGTCTAGTTTAAAAAAAATGTGCAGGCTTGGTAGGGTTCCCTAGGAGCCGGCTGAAATAGAGGCCAAAATCCACATCTAGGCAGTTTGTAAAAAAAACTGGACTGTTTTCATAGGGAAAATGTGCTGTGTCCACACTGTGTTTAGGGGCATTTCCTGTCACGGGCACTAGGCCTGCCCACACAAGTGAGGTACCATCTTTATCAGGAGACTTAGGGGAACACTGTGTGTAAGTAAATTTGTGGCTCATCTCAAATTCCACAGCTTTCTGTCACCAAAATGTGAGAAGAAAGTGTTTTTTGGCCACATTTTGAGGTTTGCAAACATTCTGGGTAACAGGAATGGGTGAGAGCCCCACAAGCCACCCTGTCCTGGATGTCCCTAGGTGTCTAGTTTTCAGAAATGCACAGGTTTGGTTGGTTTCCCTGGGCGCCAACTGAGTTAGAGGCCAAAATCCACAGCTTGGCACTTTGCAAAAAACAGCTCTGTTTTCTTAGGGAAAATGTGATCTGTCCATGTTGTTTTTTGGGGCATTTGCTCTCACGGGCGATATGCCTCCCCACACAAGTGAGGTACCATTTTTATCAGAAGGCTTGGGGGTACGCTGGATGGAAGGGAATTTGTGGCTTCTCTCAGATTCCAGAACTTTCTGTCACTGAATTGTGAGGAAAAAGTGTTTTTTAGCCAAATGTTGAGGTTTGCAAAGGATTCTGGGTAACAGAACCTGGTGATAGCCCCACAAATCAACACATCTGGATTCCCCTAGGTGTCTAGTTTTTAAAAATGTGCAGGTTTGGTAGGTTTCCCTAGGTGCCGGCTGAGCTAGAGGCCAAAATCCACAGCTAGGCACTTTGCAAAAAACAGGTCTGTTTTCTTCTCTAAAATGTGATGTGTCCAGCCGGTGTTTAGGGGCATTTCCTGTCACGGGCGCAAGGCCTACCACACAAGTGATGTATAATTTTTATCAGGAGACTTGGGGGAACTCTGGCTGGAAGGATATGTGTGCCTCGTATCAGATTCCAGAACTTTCTGTCACTGAAATGTGAGGAAACAGTGTTTTTTTGGCAAAATGATGAGGTCTGCAAAAGATTCTGGGTAACAGAACCTGGTGAGAGCCCCACAAGTCAACCCATTTGGATTCCCGTAGGTGTCTAATTTTAAAAAAATGTGCAGGTTTGGTAGGTTTCCCTAGGTGCCGACTGAAATAGAGGCCAAAATCCACAGATAGGCAGTTTGTTAAAAAACAGGGACTGTTTTCATTGAGAAAATGTGATGTGTCCACGCTGTGTTTAAGGGCATTTCCTGTCACGGGCGCTAGGCCTACCCACACAAGTGAGGTGCCATTTTTATTGGGAGACTTGGGGGAACTCTGTGTGGAAGGAAATTTCTGTCTCCTCTCAGATTCCAGATCTTTCTGTCACTGAAATGTAAGGAAAAAGTGTTTCTTTGGCCAAATTTTAAGGTTGAGAGAGCCACATGTGACTGCATCTTGGATTCCCCTAGGACTCTAGCTTTCAGAAATGCGTAGATTTGGTAGGTTTCCCTAGGTGCCGGGTGAGCTAGAGGCCAAAATCCACAGCTTGGCACTTTGGAAAAAACAGCTCTGTTTTCTTTGGGAAAATGTGATGTGTCCACGTTATTTTTTTGGGGCATTTCGTGTCACGGGCTCTAGGCAGCCTCACACAAGTGAGGTACCATTTTTATCAGGAGGCTTGGGAGAACGCTGGGTGGAAGGAAATTTGTGGCTCCTCTCAGATTCCAGAACCTTCTGTCACCGAAATGTGAGGAAAATTTGTTTTTATGGCCAAATTTTGAGGTTAGCAAAAGATTCTGGGTAACAAGCTACAAATAACACCTTCTTGGATTCCTCTAGGTGTCTAGTTTTCAGAAATGCATAGATCTGGTAGGTTTCCCTAGGTGACGGCTGACCTAGAGGCCAAAATGCACACCTAGGCACTTTGCAAGAAACTGGTCTGTTTTCTTTGGGAAAATGCAATGAGTCCACGTTGTGATTTGGGGCATTTCTTGTCACGGATGCTAGGCCTACCACGCAAGTGAGGTACCATTTTTATCGGGAGACTTGGGGAACGCTGGGTGGAAGGAAATTTGCAGCTTCTCTCAGATTCAGGAACTTTTTGTCACCGAAATGTGAGGGAAAAGTGTTTTTTGCCAAATGTTGAGGTTTGTAAAAGATTCTGGGTAACAGAACCTGGTGAGAGCCCCCACAAGTGACCCCATACGGGATTCCACAAGGTGTCTAGTTTTAAAAAATGTGCAGGTTTGGTAGGTTTCCCTACGTGCCGGCTGAGCTAGAGGGCAAAATAGACAGTTAGGCAGTTTGCAAAAAAAGGGACTGTTTTCATTGGGAAAATGTGATGTGTCCACGCTGTGTTTAGGGGCATTTCCTGTCATGGGCGCTAGGCCTACCCACACAAGTGAGGTACCATTTTTATCTGAAGACTTGGTGGAATGCAGGGTGGAAGGAAATTTGTGGCTCGTCTCAGATTGCTTAACTTTCTGTCACCGAAATGTGAGGAAAAAGGTTTTTTTGGACCAAATTTTGAGGTTTGCAAAGGATTCTCGGTAACAGAACCTGGTGAGAGCCACACAAATCAACACATCTGGATTCCCCTAGGTGTCTAGTTTTAAAAAATGTGCGGGTTTGGTAGGTTTCAGTAGGTGCCAGCTGAGCTAGAGGCCAAAATCCACAGCTAGGCACCTTGCAGAAAACAGCTCTGTTTTCTTTTGGAAAATGCGATGTGTCCGCATTGTGATTTGGGGCATTTGTCACTGGTGCCAAGCCTACCCACACAAATGAGGTACCATTGTTGTTGGGAGACTTGGGGGAACGCTTGCTGAAAGGACATTTGTGGCTCCTCTCGGATTCCAGAACTTTCTGTCACTGAAATGTGAGGAAAAAGTGTTTTTTAGCCAGATTTTGAAGTTTAAAAAGGATTCTGGGTCACAGAACCTTGTGAGAGCCCCACAAGTCACCCCATCCTCGATTCCCCTTGGTGTCTAGTTTTTAAAAATGCACAGCTTTGGTAAATTTCCATAGGTGCCTGCTGAGCTACAGGTCCAAATCCACAGCCAGGCACTTTGCAAAAAACAGCTCTGTTTTCTTTGGGTAAATGCGATGTCCACGTTGTGATTTGGGGCGTTTTGTTGTAACAGGTGCTAGGCCTACCCACACAAGTGAGGTACCATTTGTATAAGGAGTCTTGGGGGAACGCTTGGTGGAAGGAAATTTGTGGCTCCTCTCAGATTCCAGAACATTCTGTCACCGAAATGTGAGGATAGAATTTTTTGTTGGCCAAATTTTGAGGTTTGCAAAAGATTCTGGGTAACAGAACCTGGTGAGAGCCCCACAAGTCACCCCATCTTGGATTCCACTTGGTGTCTAGTTTTAAAAAATGTGCAGGTTTGGTAGGTTTCACTAGGTGCCGGCTGAGCTAGAGGCCAAAACCCACAGCTAGGCACCTTGCAAAAACAGCTCTTTTCTCTTTGGGAAAATGCAATATGTCCGTGTTGTGATTTGGGGCATTTCTTGTCACTGGTGCCAAGCCAACCCACACAAGTGAGGTACCATTGTTATCGGGAGACTTGAGGGAAGGCTATTTGAATGGACATTTGTGGCTCCGCTCAGATTCCAGAACTTTCTGTCACCAAAATGTGAGGAAAAGGTGTTTTTTAGCCAGATTTTGAAGTTTGAAAAGGATTCTGGGTAACATAAAAAAAATCCACAGCTTGGTATTTTGCAAAAAACAGCTCTGTTTTCTTTGGGAAAATGTGATGTGTCCACTATGTTTTTTGGGGCATTTCCTATCACGAGTGTTAGGCCTCCCAACACAAGTGAGGTACCATTTTTATCAGGAGACGTGGGGAACACTGGGTGGAAGGAAATTTGTGGCTCCTCTCAGATTCCAAAACTTTCTGCCAACGGAATGTGAGGAAAAAGTGTTTTTGGGCCAAATTGTGAGGTTTGCAAAGGATTCTGGGTAACAGAACCTGGTGATAGCCACACAGGGCAACCCATCTTGGATTCCCCTAGGTGTCTAGTTTTTAAAAATGCGCAGGTTTGGTAGGTTTCCCTAGGTGCCTGCTGAGCTAGAGGTCACAATCCACAGCCAGGCACTTTGCAAAAGACAACCCTGTTTTCTTTGGGTAAATGTGATGTCCATGTTGTGATTTGGGGCATTTCTTCTAACGGTTGCTAGGCCTACCCACACAAGTGAGGTACTATTTGTATAGGGAGACTTGGTGGAACACTCGGTGGAAGGAAATTTGTGGCTCCTCTCAGATTCCAGAACTTTCTGTCACCAAAATGTGAGAAAAAAACTTTTTTTGGGCCACATTTTGAGATTTGCAAAGGATTCTGGGTTACAGAACCTGGTGAGAGCCCCACAAGTCACCTCATCCTAGATTCCCCTTGGTGTCTAGTTTTCAAAAATGCGCAGGTTTGCTAGGTTTCACTAGGTGCCAGCTGAGCTAGAGGCCAAAATCCACAGCTAGGCACCTTGCAAAAAACAGCTCTGTTTTCTTTGGGAAAATGCGATGTGTCCGTGTTGTGATTTGGGGCATTTCTTGTCACTGGTGCCAAGCCAACCTACACAAGTAAGGTACCATTGTTATCGGGAGACTTCAGGGAATGCTTGGTGAATGGACATTTGTGGCTCCTCTCAGATTCCAGAACTTTCTGTCACCAAAATGTGAGGAAAATGTTTTTTTAGCCAGATTTTGAAGTTTGCAAAGGATTCTGGGTAATATAACCAAAATCCACAGCGTGGTACTTTGCAAAAAACAGCTCTGTTTTCTTTAGGAAAATGTGATGTGTCCACTTTGGCGGTCATTACAACATTGGCGGTAAAAGCCACTTACCGCCATGCAGAAGACACCCAACACACCGCCGCTGCTGCGGAAAACCGCCACAGCTATTATGACCCACAGCACGGAATCCACCAAAATTCAGACACCTACACAAGTCAACAAAACCTCCACCTTCACACCAACAGAAATACTCCCACACTATCACGACCCACGAATCCAGGTGGCGGTCTTTCAACCGCGGTATTCCATTGGCGGTACACACTGCCGCGCTCAAAATACACACACATCTCCAAAATACAGCCACATTGGACAATTCCAAATACACACACCTGATACACATACACACACCACTCCCACACATCCAGTACAATATAAAACACACACCCACATCACCCACAAACCCCTATGACCAAATTTCACGAACGAAGGCCAGAGCGAGACACCAAAAAGCCAAAAGCACACTGTAAAATAAATGAAGGTTGAGTTTTGTAGGGCCAGTCCATTTTGCCAAGGATGTCTTTGACTGCTTCCAGAGTGGCATCTTGCGATATGTTGGTGTACAACGCCTCCACATCAAGGCATATTAACATATCCGTGGTCCCACTCTTATTGATATCATCTAACAAGATCGGAGTGTCCTTAGTATGCTTCAGAAAAGTAGGTGTATCCTGAACAATTGGTTGTAGATAGAAATCACAGAATTTTCACAGAGGTTCTAGCAGAGAGCCGCAACAAAATTGACTAAACATTTCATTGAATTCCAACATACACCTGACGACCTGAGATGGGTTGTATTGGAACGCATTGCAAACGCTAGAGACTGTACCAAGAGACTCTTTGAGAGAGAACAACGCTGGGTGTTTAGGTTAGGAACACATCGGACTGGACTAAATGATTATATACCCTGGTTGGAATTTACTCATCGATAGTCACAGGGTTCGATCTTTTCACTATGGAGATATCAGAATCAATATATAGTTTTTTTTTTCTTTCTTTTTTTAATGGCAGCCTCCATTATGCTTGGGTCTACGAATATATAACCATTTCTGAGGTTCAACATCATTTTATGATTGTCTTACCACAACTGATTCTATTATGACTCCCTCCTTCGTCAATGGCTGCATAGTGCACCCTCCTACACTGTTTATGCCCCCTTGATGGCAACTTTCATTTCAGTATGATTGGGATATTTTCTATTTTCTATTATCTTTCTACAGACAGTCCTTTGGGATTACCATTTTGGGGGTACAGCTATTGGTTGCCACCCTTGTTTGACCACAGGTCCCCCTCTTCATTGGTATTCCATTACAATATGGCTGCCATTTCTTTGTTACAAAAACATCTCTACAATATGGCCGCCACTATTTCCTATTCCTAACCCCATTACAAAATGGCTGCCACTCTTTTACAGTTAGGGAATTCCTTCAAGATGGCCGCCACTATTTCCTATTCTTAACCCCATTACAAAATGGCCGCCACTCTTTTACTGTTAGGGAATTCCTTCAAGATGGCCGCCGCTTTTCTCCAGTCCTCTTTCTAGCTTGATGCCCCACCACCATTTATAAACCCCTCTTCGGCTATGTCTCACTTTTTCTGGGACGCGGAACAGGGGTAGGTTATCCACCCGGTGGCCACACGAGCGGGGTAAGTCCTATGTTACCTTTCTTTAAGGAGCAGAAGAGTAACTATCTATATTGCAGACCACTTTCTTTGCCCCTTCTTGATCCTTGGTGGGGGCTGTCATTAAACATTGGACACTACTATGACCCTGTGTCCTTATTATTAATACTATTGGTGTACATTATTGGACTGGCGATTGTCTACACTATACACATTTTTTGGACATGCTTGACTCGTGATTTAAGATTATTTTGACAATTTGAATTGACTAACAATATTCCGCATAGTTATGGTGATTACCTGTATCCTCATACTTAGGACTTTCTGTTATTGGACATGTTTGAGCCATGATTTAAGTTTGTCCTGAATAGTTTGAATGGATTTATAATCCTTGAGATATTTATACTTGTTATGTTTGACATGTCATCTATATCTATACTTAGTTGACTATACAAGCCTGGACCACTGATGCTTATCGCTATCCCGATGGGGCCCATCCTTTAATACAAAGAGGGTAAGGATTCATCCTCTGAATTGAGAGGAGTCATTTGATTTATATTTCACTGTGTGATACACTCCACATTAGGGGTTCTCACCGGAATGAGCTCACTGTGCACATGGTTATATTTGTATTTTGAGTCTGTTTTTTTGCTCTTTGTAGGTTTTTGTGGTACGAAGAAATCCCGTATTGGGTTATAACATGTGGATTAGGTACGTTTTTTGGTCCTGACGAATCGCACCGATCTTAAGACATTTTTTCCGAGAAACAGGTTGACCCCGATGATAGAAGTATAGTTAGTTCTGTACTCTAACTCTCCACATTCCCCTAATTCAGGGACTGGCAGTTTTTTTGTTTCTGAGGGTGGACTAGACATTACTTCTAATCCTTACCCACACTCTGTTTTTAATCATGACAGGGGTCTGGGTTGATTAAATACGATATTTCCAGACCTCTAGCCATTTTTATTTTCACATACCCATATACCAATCCCACATACTAGCACTCAGCTACCGGCATTCTTTATACTCAAAAGATCTCCGGCAAAGAGCCCCCACGAGGGGCCCATCGGCATTGCAGTGCCGACCTGACGAGGAGCAAAAGCCCGATGATGAAGCATGTCACCATTTGGTGAGTGAGGGCTCTTGTTCTAATAAGAGCAGACTCATAGACTCTATTACTTACTGTTTATATTTGTACTAGTCTATTGGCTGGAACTGTGTACTTTTGTTTTTTTGGTATTATGATGGGAGTACCGTACACAGGACCAACTTTTCTCTAAACACTCCCGACATATTAGCCCTTCTTTGTTTGTATTCGACAGAGAGAGACACCACCATTAACAATACTAGCATCCACAGGCACACAACACCATCACCCACATAACGTCCACGCACCTCACACTACACACCACTACATATTAGCACACTTATCACCCCACACACCACCCCACACATCACCTACACCACTCCATGGCACGGCAAAGACACCCAAGGTTCTCGGAGGAGGAGCTCTGGATCTTGGTGGAGGAAATTGTCCGGGTAGAACCACAGCTATTCGGATTACAGGTGCAGCACAACTCAATTGCAAGGAAGATGGAGCTATGGCGAGGAATAGAGGACAGGGTCAACGCAGTGGGACAGCACCCAAGAAATCGGGAGGACATCAGGAAGAGGTGGAATGACCTACGGGGGAAGGTCTGTTCCGTGGTCTCAAGACACCACCTGGTGGTTCAGCAGACTGGCGGCGGACCCCCACCTCCTCCCCCACAACTAACAACATGGGAGGAGCAGGTCTTGGCGATTCTGCATTCTGAGGGCCTCGCAGGTGGAGGAATGGACTCCGGTAAGTCAAATCTTAACTATTACATCCCCAACCCTACCTGCATGCCAGCACATACCCCCACCCTCACCCTCACCCCCGTCACTCTAACTCCTCACAAATGTACCAGTTCACAACCCACCCATCCCAACAGCAAGCCCTGCATGCAACAACAATACATGGACACACATCACTAAAGCATGCCCACTGCACATACCCATACACCCCCCTAAACCATCATCACACAAGGTCCCACACAGGAATGCAAGCACTGGGGTACACGGTCACCCACCCATTGCACACCATGGCTCACACAGATGTAATAAACATAGTTTTATACCCCTGCAGGACCCCTACCCAACGTCACCGGACAGGATGGTCCACACATGTCCACACCACCAACAGAAGAGGCCCACAGTGATGACAGCAGCTCCGTCCAACTGGATCTGGATGACCAGCCCGGCCCATCGGGGACCTCGGAACAGTCGGCTCCCCATACCCAGTCACAGGCCACCACAGAGCTACCCATCTCTGGAAACACCACCACAGCACCCACCCAGCAGGACCATACCTCCGTCCCCAGGACATGTCAATCAGCAGTGTGTCCACCACTACAGGGAACCCAGGCTAACCCACCACCCCAACAACAACAGGGACCTGAGGACAGTGGCAGTGGGCACACAGTCCAGGGGACGGAGGCCCAGGAACACAGGGGAACTGGGAGGGCTCCTGTGCGACAGGGGGCGGGCAGGCCCAGGGAACCCACTCTCCACGAGGCCCTCTCCTCCATCATGGGAGCCTACCACCACTCCCAGGAGACGATGGCAATGGTACTGGCCAAGTTTCAGGAGACCCAGCGCCTGCAGCACGAACAGCATATGGGTTTCAGGGAGGAACTTAGAACCATCAATTCCACCCTGGGCACCATCGTAGGGGTGCTGAAGAAAGTACTCAACACCAGGAGGGACACTGTGGCACAACAAGGGGCCCTGACACTAGCATGGACGATGAACTGCCCACCACCTCCGCCGGCGCTAGTGGACAGGAGGCACCGCCACAGGTCCACCACACCAGCACCCCACCCCCTGCAGAGGGAGAACCAAATCGCAAACGGTCCCTGAGATCCAGGACCAAGACAGAGAACGATGCCAAGACCCCTGCCAAGAAATGAGACCACCCTGATTGTCATCCTACTGTCCCACTTTGTCACCCTGTCCATCCTTAAACTGCCCCAAGTCCACTTCCTATGCCCATTTGGGCAATGCACCTGTGAGACTAATAGACTGGACTCTGCCATGGACATTCCTCCACCATCACCCCTCACCATTTTACAATCCCCTCCAATATTGAGCACTTAAATAAACACACTTAAAGCACAAAACAATCTGGAGTCTGTCTGTGATTTCGGAATACTGTATTAGCAATAACTGTCACAAAAAGATCTTTCATTTGTAATGTCAACATACCTATGTCACACAGCTCTAGTCCATGAGGAATCAAAGCAGATGACACACTGTGGGACCCAGATCTGTGAAATCATAAGGGAAAGTTACAACTCAGAGACCATACACTGGGTGAAAACGACAGACAGTAGAGAGGCAGTAGTGTTTAAGTACATGTGGTAGGCAGCTCTGTATTCTTACCTGTGTTTCACTGGAAATATTGCTGGATCACTGAGTCCCTGTTGTCCATGTCTTCTTCCTCCACAGCTGCAACACCGCCATCTGGACCATCCTCCTGCAGAAAAGGCACCTGTCGTTTCAAAGCCAAGTTGTGAAGCATACAGCAGGCCACGATGATCTGGCACACCTTCTTTGGTGAGTAGAACAGGGATCCACCTGTCATATGGAGGCACCGGAACCTGGCCTTCAGGAGGCCGAAGGTCCGCTCGATCACCCTCCTAGTTCGCCCATGGGCCTCATTGTAGCGTTCCTCTGCCCTTGTCCGGGGATTCCTCACTGGGTTCAGTAGCCATGACAGGTTGGGGTAACCAGAGTCACCTTCAAATGGCGAGGGACAACTGTTAGACACACACTAACCTGGAGGGATATCCCCAAACCCACACAACCATGCCCACTGACTAGCTTCCAGGTGCTCACCTAATAGCCACACACGGTGCCTCTGGAGTTGACCCATCACATAAGGGATGCTGCTACTCCGCAGGATGTAGGCGTCATGCACAGAGCCAGGGAACATGGCATTCACATGGGAGATGTACTGGTCTGCAAAACACACCATCTGTACATTCATAGAATGATAACTCTTCCGGTTTCTGTACACCTGTTCACTCCTGTGGGGGGGGAGCCAAAGCCACATGGGTCCCATCAAAGGCACCTATGATGTTGGGGATATATCCCAGGGCATAGAAATCACCTTTCACTGTAGGCAAATCCTCCACCTGAGGGAAAACGATGTAGCTCCGCATGTGTTTCAGCAGGGCAGACAACACTCTGGACAACACGTTAGAAAACATAGGCTGGGACATCCCTGATGCTATGGCCACTGTTGTTTGAAATGACCCACTTGCAAGAAAATGGAGCACTGACAGCACCTGCACTTGAGGGGGGATTCCTGTGGGATGGCGGATAGCTGACATCATGTCTGGCTCCAGCTGGGTACACAGTTTCTGGATTGTGGCACGGTCAAGCCTGTATATGATTATCACATGTCTTTCCTCCATTGTGGACAGGTCCACCAATGGTCGGGACACCGGAGGATGCCGCCATCTCCTCACATGTCCCAGCGGACGGTGCCTATGAAGGACAACAGCGAGCACAGAGTCAACCAACACAGAGGTACGTACCCACAGCTTACACAGAACACCATTCATAATCTAAAAAGTGGCCTGGATGTGTGTTGAGTCTAGGCCTAGGTATATGTGACGCAGTTGAAAAAGTAGCCATGTGGGCCCCTGAAATGGCGGCTGCCTGACCTGTAAAGTGGGACAATGGGATGTGAGGTAACTGCGCTGGCGTTGTACACCGTTGCGGTAGGCGGTCAAAGACCGTGGCAAAATGCTGCATTGGTTAACATTGGACCCTATGGGTCCCAGGAGCCAATTACGATGTACGCCGGCGGTGACGGTATGCACCATCGCGGACGTGACCACCATTTTCTATCTGTTCTATCACTCGATACCTGATCTTCGACAGGAGAGGACCTACACTGCAAGTGCTGCTGTGACCTCAGTCTGGAAGAGACAAAGGCCCGAGTGTCTGGGGAAAGGGCCCCTGCCTTCACATCGGAGGAGTTGGAGAAACTCATGGATGGGGTCCTCCCCCAGTGCACGCTACTCTACGGTCCTCCAGACAAACAGGTAAGTACACTGGGAGCATGCTGTATGGGCTATGCCTGTGTGGAGAGGGGTGGATGTAACAAGGAAGGGGTGAGAGTGCGGCGTGCATGAAACAACGGTGAGTGCATGTGCCACATGCCAAGGGTGGGGCTGGGGGCCAATCACTTTGACGGTGCAGTTGGTAATAACTTTCTCTTCCCCCTGTACAATTCATGTAGGTCAGCGCCCACCAGAAAAAAGATATTTGGCGTGCCATCACCAAGGACGTCCGGACCCTGGCGGTCTACCACAGACGGAGCACCCACTGCCGGAAAAGATGGGAGGACATTTGCCGCTGGAGCAAGAAGACGGCGGAGGCTCAGCTGGGGATGGCCTCCCAACGTGGGTGGGGTGCCCGTCGCACCATGACCCCCCTGATGTTCAGGATCCTGGGGGTGGCGCACCCAGAGTTGGAATGGCGCTCGAGGGCATCACAGCCTCCACAAGGGGGTGAGTACACTCGCATTCCGCTGATTTTGTGCGCAGTGGAGGGATCTGGGTGGGGGAGGTGGGCTGTGGGTTTCCTAGGCCAAGGTGAGTTCCGTAGGCAAGGTCCCTCCGTAAGGCAGGCCATGTGGCACCCCACCGCACCTCTGTAGAGTGCCAAGTACACCTAGTCATGCCCGTGTGTCATCCATGCGTGCAGATGTCGTCCATAGCCTAGTAGGCCATTTTCCAGGAATTAAACAGTGGAGTCCAAGAGCGCGGCGTAGTGCAGGGGGCTTCTGTGTCTGTTGTGTCCGCCAACGGTAGTGGTAGTGCATGCACTCAACATGTCTTTCTTCTGTTGTCCCCCCCCCCCTTTTTTGTTGTCTCCCTGTTCTTGTGTGCATTAGCATCATTAGGCGGAGGAGCAGTGGCACAGGAGCACGAGGGGGGCTGCATCCCACATAGCCATGGAGGGCCACACTATGGAATCGGACTTCACCAGTGGGACAGAGGGCGAGGGGAGCTCCACGGCAGGTACAGGAGCTGAGACCAGTGACACGGACTAGTCCTCTGATGGGAGCTCCCTTGTGGTGGTGGCGGCAACATCTGTGCCCCCCCCCCCATCTACAGGTACAGCTGCCACCCCCTCTTCCAGCGCCACCCTCCCAGCAGCCCCTCAGCCTTCGCCCGTGCCCGATCACCCGGGAGGGTGGGCATCACCTTCGCCCCAGGCACCTCAGGCCCTGCCCCAGTCACCCCTGCTGCCCTCAGTGAGGAGGCCATTGACCTCCTCAGGTCCCTCACTGTTGGGCAGTCTACCATTTTGAATGCCATCCAGGGTGTAGAAAGGCAGTTGCAACAAACCAATGCATTCCTGGAGGGCATTCTTTCTGGTCAGACGGCCCTTCAGCGAGCTTTTCAGACTCTGGCCTCAGCACTGATGGCGGCAATTGTCCCTGTGTCTAGCCTCCCCCCTCCAACTTCCTCCACCCAGACCCAATCCCCTGTACCCCAGCCTATCCCAAGCACACCTACAGACCAGCATGCACACACGTCAACACACAAGGGAAGCTCAGGCAAACATAAGCACCACACATACCACAGGCACTCACGCAAGCATCACACACATGCAGACAGACCAACATGCACTGCCTCCACTGTGTCCCCCTTCTCCTCATCTCCCTCCTCCCTCCCAGGCTCGTCTACACTCACACCTGAATGCACTACCTCTACAGCCACTACCACCATCACCAGCACACACACCACCACACCCCGCTCACGTGCACTCACCACCCTGTAGGAAAGTACCATCTTGCCTGGCATGTTACCCCCATTTTTCACTGTATATATGTTGTTTTAGTTGTATGTGTCACTGGGACCCTGGTAACCCAGGGCCCCAGTGCTCATAAGTGTGCCTGTATGTGTTACCTGTGTAGTGACTAACTGTCTCACTGAGGCTCTGCTAATCAGATCCTCAGTGGTTATGCTCTCTCATTGCTTTCCAAATTGTCACTGACAGGCTAGTGACCATTTTTACCAATTTACATTGGCTTACTGGAACACCCTTATAATCCCCTAGTATATGGTACTGAGGTACCCAGGGTATTGGGGTTCCAGGAGATCCCTATGGGCTGCAGCATTTCTTTTGCCACCCATAGGGAGCTCTGACAATTCTTACACAGGCCTGCCACTGCAGCCTGAGTGAAATAACGTCCACGTTATTTCACAGCCATTTTACACTGCACTTAAGTAACTTATAAGTCACCTATATGTCTAACCTTTACCTGGTAAAGGTTAGGTGCAAAGTTACTTAGTGTGAGGGCACCCTGGCACTAGCCAAGGTGCCCCCACATGGTTCAGAGCCAATTCACTGAACTTTGTGAGTGCGGGGACACCATTACACGCGTGCACTACATATAGGTCACTACCTATATGTAGCTTCACCATGGTAACTCCGAATATGGCCATGTAACATGTCTATGATCATGGAATT
This sequence comes from Pleurodeles waltl, assembly GCF_031143425.1. Lineage (NCBI taxonomy): Eukaryota > Metazoa > Chordata > Amphibia > Caudata > Salamandridae > Pleurodeles > Pleurodeles waltl. The sequence continues at coordinate 691,933,024 of NC_090448.1, read as the reverse complement.
GCCCCCTCTATGCCATCCTGGCATTGTTGGTACAATTCCATGATCCCAGTGGTCTGTAGCACAGACCCTGGTACTGCCAGACTGCCCTTCCTGGGGTTTCTCTGCAGCTGCTGCTGCTGCCAACCCCTCAGACAGGCATCTGCCCTCCTGGGGTCCAGCCAGGCCTGGCCCAGGATGGCAGAACAAAGAACTTCCTCTGAGAGAGGGTGTAACACCCTCTCCCTTTGGAAAATGGTGTGAAGGCAGGGGAGGAGTAGCCTCCCCCAGCCTCTGGAAATGCTTTGTTGGGCACAGAGGTGCCCAATTCTGCATAAGCCAGTCTACACCGGTTCAGGGACCCCTTAGCCCCTGCTCTGGCGCGAAACTGGACAAAGGAAAGGGGAGTGACCACTCCCCTGACCTGCACCTCCCCTGGGAGGTGTCCAGAGCTCCTCCAGTGTGCTCCAGACCTCTGCCATCTTGGAAACAGAGGTGCTGCTGGCACACTGGACTGCTCTGAGTGGCCAGTGCCACCAGGTGACGTCAGAGACTCCTTGGGATAGGCTCCTTCAGGTGTTAGTAGCCTTTCCTCTCTCCTAGGTAGCCAAACCCTCTTTTCTGGCTATTTAGGGTCTCTGTCTCTGGGGAAACTTTAGATAACGAATGCATGAGCTCAGCCGAGTTCCTCTGCATCTCCCTCTTCACCTTCTGATAAGGAATCGACCGCTGACCGCGCTGGAAGCCTGCAAACCTGCAACATAGTAGCAAAGACGACTACTGCAACTCTGTAACGCTGATCCTGCCGCCTTCTCGACTGTTTTCCTGCTTGTGCATGCTGTGGGGGTAGTCTGCCTCCTCTCTGCACCAGAAGATCCGAAGAAATCTCCCGTGGGTCGACGGAATCTTCCCCCTGCAACCGCAGGCACCAAAAAGCTGCATCTCCGGTCCCTTGGGTCTCCTCTCAGCACGACGAGCGAGGTCCCTCGAATCCAGCGACACCGTCCAAGTGACCCCCACAGTCCAGTGACTCTTCAGCCCAAGTTTGGTGGAGGTAAGTCCTTGCCTCACCTCGCTGGGCTGCATTGCTGGGAACCGCGACTTTGCAAGCTTCTCCGGCCCCTGTGCACTTCCGGCGGAAATCCTTCGTGCACAGCCAAGCCTGGGTCCACGGCACTCTAACCTGCATTGCACGACTTTCTAAGTTGGTCTCCGGCGACGTGGGACTCCTTTGTGCAACTTCGGCGAGCACCGTTTCACGCATCCTCGTAGTGCCTGTTTCTGGCACTTCTCCGGGTGCTACCTGCTTCAGTGAGGGCTCCTTGTCTTGCTCGACGTCCCCTCTCTCTGCAGGTCCAATTTGCGACCTCCTGGTCCCTCCTGGGCCCCAGCAGCGTCCAAAAACGCCAAACGCACGATTTGCGTGTAGCAAGGCTTGTTGGCGTCCATCCGGCGGGAAAACACTTCTGCACGACTCTCCAAGGCGTGGGGGATCCATCCTCCAAAGGGGAAGTCTCTAGCCCTTGTCGTTCCTGCAGTATTCACAGTTCTTCAGCCTAGTAAGAGCTTCTTTGCACCAACCGCTGGCATTTCTTGGGCATCTGCCCATCTCCGAGCTGCTTGTGACTTTTGGACTTGGTCCCCTTGTTCCACAGGTACCTTCAGACAGGAATCCATCGTTGTTGCATTGCTGATTTGTGTTTTCCTTGCATTCTCCCTCTAACACGACTATTTTGTCCTTAGGGGAACTTTGGTGCACTTTGCACTCACTTTTCAGGGTCTTGGGGAGGGTTATTTTTCTAACTCTCACTATTTTCTAATAGTCCCAGCGACCCTCTACAAGGTCACATAGGTTTGGGGTCCATTCGTGGTTCACATTCCACTTTTGGAGTATATGGTTTGTGTTGCCCCTATCCCTATGTTTCCCCATTGCATCCTATTGTAATTATACATTGTTTGCACTGTTTTCTAAGACTATACTGCATATTTTTGCTATTGTGTATATATATCTTGTGTATATTTCCTATCCTCTCACTGAGGGTACACTCTAAGATACTTTGGCATATTGTCATAAAAATAAAGTACCTTTATTTTTAGTATAACTGTGTATTGTGTTTTCTTATGATATTGTGCATATGACACTAAGTGGTACTGTAGTAGCTTCACACGTCTCCTAGTTCAGCCTGAGCTGCTTTGCTAAGCTACCATTATCTATCAGCCTAAGCTGCTAGACACCCTATACACTAATAAGGGATAACTGGGCCTGGTGCAAGGTGCAAGTACCCCTTGGTACTCACTACAAGCCAGTCCAGCCTCCTACACACCCCCACTACCATTCACACGTCCCCTGTGTCCTCTCCCAGTGTGTCTGTGATGCCCCCTCCCAAGATACACAAACGCAGGCACACACCCACCCAACAACCATCCACCTCACAACAGCCTCCAGCGCATGCACCTTCACCTAAAGTCACCAAACAGACACCTCCTACAACCACAACCTCTTCCTCCACTCCCAAACCCCCTCCAGCTCCCCGTCCCAGTGTCTCCAAAAAACTTTTCCTGTCCAATCTTCACCTCTTTCGCACACCTCCCCACCCCGTCCATCTCCTAGTGCCCGAACTAGCACCTCAGCCACAACATCTCCTGGACCAGTGGTGCCTGTAGTCACCGGAATCTGTAGTGCACCGGCCACCAGGGCAGCCAGTGTGGCACGGAGCCACAGCACAGACAGTTCCCCACCTGTGAAGCATCAGAAGTTGGCCAGTGCCCGGCGGGAGAGAGGGAAGACTCCAGCCACCAAACCCGCTCCCATCGGTACAGGTGGGAGTGTGGAGTCAGCTGCGAAACGTTCCAAGGTGGGGAAGGGCCACAAGAAAGTCAGCAAGTCTGGGAAGAGCAGCACGGCATAGACGACCGCCATTATCCCGCTGCCCAGGAGGCCACCGCCATCATCCCCGCTGCCCAGGAGGCCACCGCCATCATCCCCGCTGCCCAGGAGGCCACCGCCAGCACGTATAGTTAGTTCTGTACTCTAACTCTCCACATTCCCCTAATTCAGGGACTGGCAGTTTTTTTGTTTCTGAGGGTGGACTAGACATTACTTCTAATCCTTACCCACACTCTGTTTTTAATCATGACAGGGGTCTGGGTTGATTAAATACGATATTTCCAGACCTCTAGCCATTTTTATTTTCACATACCCATATACCAATCCCACATACAAGCACTCAGCTACTGGCATTCTTTATACTCAAAAGATCTCCGGCAAAGAGACCCCACGAGGGGCCCATCAGGCATTGCAGTGCCGGCCTGACGAGGAGCAAAAGCCCGATGATGAAGCATGTCACCATTTGGTGAGTAAGGGCTCTTGTTCTAATAAGAGCAGACTCATAGACTCTATTACTTACTGTTTACATTTGTACTAGTCTATTGGCTGGAACTGTGTACTTTTGGTTTTTGGTATTATGATGGGAGTACCGTACACAGGACCAACTTTTCTCTAAACACTCCCGACATATTAGCCCTTCTTTGTTTGTATTCGACAGAGAGAGACACCACCATTAACAATACTAGCATCCACAGGCACACAACACCATCACCCACATAACTTCCACGCACCTCACAATACACACCACTACATATTAGCACACTTATCACCCCACACACCACCCCACACATCACCTACACCACCCCATGGCACGGCAAAGACACCCCAGGTTCTCGGAGGAGGAGCTCAGGATATTGGTGGAGGAAATTGTCCGGGTAGAACCACAGCTATTCGGATCACAGGTGCAGCACAACTCAATTGCAAGGAATATGGAGCTATGGCGAGGAATAGAGGACAGGGTCAACGCAGTGGGACAGCACCCAAGAAATCGGGAGGACATCAGGAAGAGGTGGAATGACCTACGGGGGAAGGTCTGTTCCGTGGTCTCAAGACACCACCTGGTGGTTCAGCGGACTGGCGGCGGACCCCCACCTCCTCCCCCACAACTAACAACATGGGAGGAACAGGTCTTGCCGATTCTGCAACCTGAGGGCCTCGCAGGAGTAGGTGGAAGAATGGACTCCGGTAAGTCAAATCTTAACTATTACATCCCCAACCCTACCTGCATGCCAGCACATACCCCCACCCTCACCCCCATCACTCCAACTCCTCACAAATGTCCCAATTCACAACCCACCCATCCCAACACCAAGCCCTGCATGCAACAACGACGCATGGACACACATCACTAAAGCATGCCCACTGCACATACCCATACACCCCCCTAAACCATCATCACACAAGTTCCCACACAGGAATTCAAGCACTGGGGTACACGGTCACCCACCCATTGCACACCATGGCTCACACAGATGTAATAAACATCGTTTTATACCCCTGCAGGACCCCTACCCAACGTCACCGGACAGGATGGTCCACACATGTCCACACCACCAACCGAAGAGGCCCACAGTGATGACAGCAGCTCCGTCCAACTGGATCTGGATGACCAGCCCGGCCCATCGGGGACCTCGGAACAGTTGGCTCCCCATACGCAGTCACAGGCCACCACAGAGCTACCCATCTCTGGAAACACCAGCATAGCACCCACCCAGCAGGACCATACCTCTGTCCCCAGGACATGTCAATCAGCAGTGTGTCCACCACTACAGGGAACCCAGGCTAACCCACCACCCCAACAACAACAGGGACCTAAGGACAGTGGCAGTGGGCACACAGTCCAGGGGACGGAGGCCCAGGAACACAGGGGAACTGGGAGGGCTGCTGTGTGACAGGGGGCCGAGAGGCCCAGGGAACCCACTCTCTACGAGGCCCTCTCCTCCATCATGGGAGCCTACCACCACTCCCAGGAGACGATGGCAACGGTACTGGCCAAGTTTCAGGAGACCCAGCGCCTGCAGCACAAACAGTATATGGGTTTCAGGGAGGAACTTAGAACCATCAATTCCACCCTGGGCACCATCGTAGGGGTGCTGAAGAAAGTACTCAACACCAGGAGGGATACTGTGGCACAACAAGGGGCCCGACACTAGCATTGACGATGAACTGCCCACCACCTCCGCCGGCGCTAGTGGACAGGAGGCACCGCCACAGGACTACCACACCAGTACCTCACCCCCTGCAGAGGGAGAACCACCTCACAAACGGTCCCTAAGATCCAGGAACAAGACAGAGAACGATGCCAAGACCCCCGCCAAGAAATGAGACCACCCTGATTGTCATCCTACTGTCCCACTTTGTCACCCTGTCCATCCTTAAACTGCCAGGTCCACTTCCTATGCCCATTTGGGCAATGCACCTGTGAGACTAATAGACTGGACTCTGCCATGGACATTCCTCCACCATCACCCCTCACCATTTTACAATCCCCTCCAATATTGAGCACTTAAATAAACACACTTAAAGCACAAAACAATCTGGGGTCTGGCTGTGATATCGGAATAATGTATTAGCTATAAATGTCGCAAAAAGCTCTTTCATTTGTAATGTCAACATACCTATGTCACGCAGCTCTAGTCCATGAGGAATCAAAGCAGATGACACACTGTGGGACCCAGATCTGTGAAATCATAAGGGAAAGTTACAACTCAGAGACCATACACTGGGTGAAAACGACAGACAGTAGAGAGGCAGTAGTGTTTAAGTACATGTAGTAGGCAGCTCTGTATTCTTACCTGTGTTTCACTGGAAATATTGCTGGATCACTGAGTCCCTGTTGTCCATGTCTTCTTCCTCCACAGCTGCAACACCGCCTTCTGGACCATCCTCCTGCAGAAAAGGCACCTGTTGTCGCAAAGCCAGGTTGTGAAGCATACAGAAGGCCACGATGATCTGGCACACCTTCTTTGGTGAGTAGAATAGGGATCCACCTGTCATATGGAGGCACCGGAACCTGGCCTTCAGGAGGCCAAAGGTCCGCTTGATCACCCTCCTAGTTCGCCCATGGGCCTCATTGTAGCGTTCCTCTGCCCTTGTCCGGTGTTAGAAATGGGGTCTTTGGTTGACAGTCAGGTTACCCCCTGTTCAAGCAAGGACCCTCACTCTAGTCAGAATAAAAGAGAATCACCCTCAGCTAACCCCTGCTTACCCCCTTGGTAGCTTGGCAGAGCAGTAGGCTTAACTTCAGAGCGCTAGGTGTAAAGTATTTGTACCAACACACACAGTAACTTCATGAAAACACTACAAAATGACACAACACCGGTTTAGAAAAATAGGAAATATTTATCTAAACAAAACAAGACCAAAACGACACAAATCCGACATACACAAGTCAAGTTATGAATTTTTAACTATTAAACTCAAAAATAGAGCTTAGAAACAAAAATGCTTTGATGAAATGTTAATACGGCGTCGTGACGGAGTCGTTCCCAACAAGCCAACACCAGCGGCACCGGACACGGAGTCGTGTAGACCCCCAAGTACAGTACCTTTGGTGAAGAGTGAAAACAAGCCGATGCGCGAAGTGGGGAATCGCGGCGTCTGTGCGAAACGTTGAATCCGTGCACTTCGAGCGGTGTCAGTCACGACGTGGTGCAGCGACTTCCACGGAGTCGTGGACTTCAGTGGGGCTGCTGCGGCGTCGGGCCTGCGAAGAGCGTCACGTTCCAGTGAAGGTCACGGCGTCAGGTGCAGGCGGCGTTACCGGATTCAGCAGCGGCGTTGGTCCGAAGTCGTCCGAAGTCGATTTCCTTGGATTCCACCAGCTTTCCTTTCAAGGGCCCAGGGACTGGATAGGGCACCACTTGTCAGAGCAGGAGTCTCTCCAGAGACTCCAGGTGCTGGCAGAGAGAAGTCTTTGCTGTCCCTGAGACTTCAAACAACAGGAGGCAAGCTCGAACTCAAGCCCTTGGAGATTTCTTCACAAGATGGAAGGCACACAAAGTCCAGTCTTTGCCCTCTTACTCTGGCAGAAGCAGCACTGCAGGAAAGCTCCACAAAGCACAGTCACAGGCAGGGCAGCACTTCTTCCTCAGCTATCAGCTCTTCTCCAGGCAGAGGTTCCTCTTGGTTCCAGAAGTGTTTCTAAAATCTGTAGATTTGGGTGCCCTTCTTATACCCATTTTAGTCTTTGAAGTCACCTTTCTTCAAAGGGGACTCACACCTACTTGTGAAATCCTGCCTTGCCCAGGCAAGGCATCAGACACACAGCAGGGGTTTGGAGCCGGCATTGTCAGAGGCAGGCACAGTCCTTTCAGATGAGAGTGACCACTCCACCCGTCCCTCCTAGCAGAGATGGCTAATCAGAAAATGCAGGTTACACCCCAGCTCCCTTTGTGTCACTGTCTGGTGTGAGGTGAAAAACAACCCAACTGTCAAACTGACCCAGACAGGGAATCCACAAACACGGCAGAGTCACAGAATGGTTTAAGCAAGAAAATGCCCACTTTCTAAAAGTGGCATTTTCAAACGCACAATCTCAAAATCAACTTTACTAAAAGATGTATTTTTAAATTGTGAGTTGAGGGGCCCCAAACTCCACATGTCCATCTACTCTCTAGGGGAATCTACACTTTAATCATATTTAAAGGTAGCCCCCATGTTATCCTATGAGAGAGACAGGCCTTGCAACAATGAAAAACGAAATTGGCAGTATTTCACTGTCAGGACATATAAACCACATTACTATATGTCCCACCTTATCCATACACTGCACCCTGCCCTTGGGGCTACCTAGGGCCTACCTTAGGGGTGCCTTACATGTAAGAAAAGGGAAGGTTTAGGGCCTGGCAAGTGGGTACACTTGCCAAGTCGAATTTACAGTGTAAAAATACACTTACATACACTGCAGCGGCAGGTCTGAGACATGATTACAGGGTTACTTGTGTGGGTGGCACAACCAGTGCCGCAGGCCCACTAGTAACATTTGATTTACAGGCCCTAGGCACCTCTAGTGCACTTTACTAGGGACTTAACAGTAAAACAAATATGCCAATCATGGATAAACCAATTACATACAATTTACACAGAGAGCATATGCACTTTAGCACTGGTTAGCAATGGTAAAGTGCTCAGAGTTCAAAAGCCAACAGCAACAGGTCAGAAAAAAATAGGAGGCAGGAGGCAAAAAGATTGGGGATGACCCTGCATGACCAAAAAAGTCCAACATCCGGGGTTTCCTCACTGGGGTCAGTAGCCATGACAGGTTGGGGTAACCAGAGTCACCTTCAAATGGCGAGGGACAACTGTTAGACAGACACTAACCTGGAGGGATATCCCCATACCCACACAACCATTCCAACTGACTGGCTTCCAGGTGCTCACCTAATAGCCACACACGGTGCCTCTGGAGTTGGCCCATCACATAAGGGATGCTGCTACTCCGCAGGATGTAGGCGTCATGCACAGAGCCAGGGAACATGGCATTCACATGGGAGATGTACTGGTCTGCAAAACACACCATCTGTACATTCATAGAATGATAACTCTTCCGGTTTCTGTACACATGTTCACTCCTGTTGGGGGGGGGAGCCAAAGCCACATGGGTCCCATCAAAGGCACCTATGATGTTGGGGATATATCCCAGGGCATAGAAATCACCTTTCACTGTAGGCAAATCCTCCACCTGAGGGAAAACGATGTAGCTCCGCATGTGTTTCAGCAGGGCAGACAACACTCTGGACAACACGTTGGAAAACATAGGCTGGGACATCCCTGATGCTATGGCCACTGTTGTTTTGAAATGACCCAATTGCAAGAAAATGGAGCACTGACAGCACCTGCACTTGAGGGGGGATTCCTGTGGGATGGCGGATAGCTGACATCATGTCTGGCTCCAGCTGGGTACACAGTTCCTGGATTGTGGCACGGTCAAGCCTGTATGTGATTATCACATGTCTTTCCTCCATTGTCGACAGGTCCACCAATGGTCGGGACACCGGAGGATGCCGCCATCTCCTCACATGTCCCAGCGGACGGTGCCTATGAAGGACAACAGCGAGCACAGAGTCAACCAACTCAGAGGTACGTACCCACAGCTTACACAGAACACCATTCATACTCTAAAAAGTGGCCTGGATGTGTGTTGAGTCTAGGCCTAGGTATATGTGACGCAGTTGAAAAAGTAGCCATGTGGGCCCCTGAAATGGCGGCTGCCTGACCTGTAAAGTGGTACAATGGGATGTGAGGTAAATGCGCTAGCGTTGTACACCGTCACAGTAGGCGGTCAAAGACCGCGGCAAAATGCTGCATTGGTTAACAATGGACCCTATGGGTCCCAGGAGCCAATTACAATGTACGCCGGCGGGGACGGTACGCACCATCGCGGACGTGACCACCATTTTCTATCTGTTCAATCACTCGATACCTGATCTTCGACAGGAGAGGACCTACACTGCAAGTGCTGCTGTGACCTCGGTCTGGAAGAGACAAAGGCCCGAGTGTCTGGGGAAAGGGCCCCTGCCTTCACATCGGAGGAGTTGGAGAAACTCATGGATGGGGTCCTCCCCCAGTGCACGCTACTCTACGGTCCTCCAGACAAACAGGTAAGTACACTGGGAGCATGCTGTATGGGCTATGCCTGTGTGGAGAGGGGTGGATGTAACAAGGAAGGGGGGAGAGTGCGGCATGTATGAAACAACGGTGAGTGCATGTGCCACATGCCAAGGGTAGGGCTGGGGGCCAATCACTTTGACGGTGCAGTTGGTAATAACTTTCTCTTCCCCCTGTACAATTCATGTAGGTCAGCGTCCACCAGAAAAAAGATATTTGTCGTGCCATCACCAAGGACGTCCGGACCCTGGCGGTCTACCACAGATGGAGCACCCATGCCGGAAAAGATGAGAGGACATTTGCCGCTGGAGCAAGAAGACGGAGGAGGCTCAGCTGGGGATGACCTCCCAACGTGGGAGGGGTGCCCGTCGCACCATGACCCCCCTGATGTTCAGGATCCTGGGGGTGGCGCACCCAGAGTTGTAATGGCGCTCGAGGGCATCACAGCCTCCACAAGGGTGTGAGTACACTTGCATTCTGCTGATTTTGCGCGCAGTGGAGGGGTCTGGGTGGGGAAGGTGGGCTGTGGGTTTCCCTAGGCCAAGGTGAGTTCCGTAGGCAAGGTCCCTCCGTAAGGCAGGCCATGTGGCACCCCTCCGCACCTCTGTAGAGTGCCAAGTACACCTAGTCATGCCCATGTGTCATCCATGTGTGCAGATGTCGTCCATAGCCTAGTAGGCCATTTTCCAGGAATTGAACAGTGGAGGCCAAGAGCGCGGCGTAGTGCAGGGGGCTTCTGTGTCTCTTGTGTCCGCCAACAGTAGTGGTAATGCATGCACTCAACATGTCTTTCGTCTCTCATCCCCCCCCTTTTTGTTGTCTCCCTGTTGTTGTGTGCATTAGCATCATCAGGCGGAGAAGCAGTGGCACCGGAGCACGAGGGGGCTGCATCCCACATAGCCATGGAGGGCCACACTATGGAATCGGACTTCACCAGTGGGACTGAGGGCGAGGGGAGCTCCACGGAGGGTACAGGAGCTGAGACCAGTGACACGGACTAGTCCTCTGATGGGAGCTCCCTTGTGGTGGCGGCAACATCTGTGCCCCCCCCCCCATCTACAGGTACAGCTGCCACCCCCTCTTCCAGCGCCGCCCTCCCAGCAGCCCCTCAGCCTTCGCCCCGTGCCCGAACACTCGGGAGGGTGGGCATCACCTTCGCCCCAGGCACCTCAGGCCCTGCCCCAGTCACACCTGCTGCCCTCAGTGAGGAGGCCATTGACCTCCTCAGGTCCCTCACTGTTGGGCAGTCTACCATTTTGAATGCCATCCAGGGTGTAGAAAGGCAGTTGCAACAAACCAATGCATTCCTGGAGGGCATTCATTCTGGTCAGGCGGCCCATCAGCAAGCTTTTCAGACTCTGGCCTCAGCACTGATGGCGGCAATTGTCCCTGTGTCTAGCCTCCCCCTCCAACTTCCTCCACCCAGACCCATTCCCCTGTACCCCAGCCTATCCAAAGCACACCTACAGACCAGCATGCACACATGTCAACACACAAGGGAAGCTCAGGCAAACATAAGCACCACACATCCCACAGGCACTCACGCAAGCATCACACACATGCAGACAGACCAACATCCACTGCCTCCACTGTGTCCCCCTCCTCGTCGTCTCCCTCCTCCCTCCAAGGCTCGTCTACACTCACACCTGAATGCACTACCTCTACAGCCACTACTACCATCACCAGCACAGACAGCACCACACCCTGCTCACCTGCACTCACCACCCCCACTACCATTCACATGTCCCCTGTGTCCTCTCCCAGTGTGTCTGTGACGCCCCCTCCCAAGATACACAAACGCAGGCACACACCCACCCAACAGCCATCCACCTCACAACAGCCTCCAGCTCATGCACCTTCACCCAAAGTCACCAAACGGACACCTCCTACAACCACAACCTCTTCCTCCACTCCCAAACCCCCTCCAGCTACCCGTCCCAGTGTCTCCCAAAAACTTTTCCTGTCCAATCTTGACCTCTTTCCCACACCTCCCCCACCCCGTCCGTCTCCTAGTGCCCGAACTAGCACCTCAGCCACAACATCTCAGGGACCAGTGGTGCCTGTAGTCACCGGAATCTGTAGTGCACCTGCCACCAGGGCAGCCAGTGTGGCACGGAGCCACAGCACAGACAGTCCCCCACCTGTGAAGCATCAGAAGTTGGCCAGTGCCAGGCGGGAGAGGGGGAAGACTCCAGCCACCAAAGCCGCTCCCATCGGTACAGGTGGGAGTGTAGAGTCAGCTGCGAAACATTCCAAGGTGGGGAAGGGCCACAAGAAAGTCAGCAAGTCTGGGAAGAGCAGCACGGCATAGACGACCGCCATCATCCCCGCTGCCCAGGAGGCCACCGCCATCATCCCCGCTGCCCAGGAGGCCACCGCCATCATCCCCGCTGCCCAGGAGGCCACCGCCATCATCCGCGCTGCCCAGGAGGCCACCGCCAGCACCAGCCCAGCTGCCCAGGAGGCCACCACCAGCACCAGCCCAGCTGGCGAGGACCGCCAGCAAAAGCCCCACTGGGCCATGAAGGACCACCAGCAAAAACCCCGCTAGGACAGTGAGGACCGCCAGCAAAAGCCCAGCTGGGCCATGAAGGACGCCAGCAAAAGCCCCGCTGAGACAGAGAGGACCACCAGCACAAGCCCCACTGGTCGATGAAGGACCGCAAGCAGCTGAGCCACTGCAAAGGAGACCGCCGCTCCAAGCACCGCTGAATAGGGCACCGCCGTCTCAAGCACCGCTGAACAGGGCACCGCCGTCTCAAGCACCGCTGAACAGGGCACCGCCATCTCAAGCACCGCTGAACAGGGCACCGCCGTCTCAAGCAACGCTGGCCCATGAGTGCCAAGGGCACTGACGCTACTGAGTCCGTCACTGGCAGAATGAAGCACTCTGGGCACCTTGCCCCCTCCAGAACCAGTGGAGACTGTCATCCACTACCTCTGTCCTTAGCAGGATGAAGCACTCTGGGCACCATGCCCCCTCCAGAACCAGTGGAGAGATCCATCCACTACCTCTGTCCTTAGCAGGATGAAGCACTCTGGGCACCATGCCCCCTCCAGAACCAGTGGAGAGATCCATCCACTACCTCTGTCCTTAGCAGGATGAAGCACTCTGGGCACCATGCCCCCTCCAGAGCCAGTGGAGACTGTCATCCACTACCTCTGTCCTTAGCAGGATGAAGCACTCTGGGCACCATGCCCCCTCCAGAACCAGTGGAGACTGTTATCCACTTGAGAGACTGTGGCTTTGCACTCCCCAGGATTGAACAGTGGGCAACCCACCCACTGTAGAGACTTGAGAGGCTGTGGCTTTGCACTCCCCAGGATTGAACAGTGGGCAACCCACCCACTGTAGAGACTTGAGAGACTGTGGTTTTACACTCCCCAGGATTGAACAGTGGGCAAACCACCCACTGTAGAGACTTGGGAGACTGTGGCTTTGCACTCCCCAGGATTGAACAGTGGGCAACCCACCCACTGTAGAGACTTGAGAGACTGTGGCTTTGCACTCCCCAGGATTGAACGGTGGGCATGTGGCCCTCTCGTGGATTTGGCATTGTGCACTCAACCGGCTGAGGTGCCCCCCTTTTCCCTCCCCCTGAGGTGCCTGTTTTATTACTATCTGATGCCCCTGCAGTGTTCTCTCCATCATGGTTGGAGATCTTGTGTGGGCCTCGCCCATACCGTGTGGACCCAGTGTTCCACGGAATTAATTGGAGCACTACCTGGACTACTATGCTTGGTATATATTTTTCACATGGTGTATATATATATATATATATATTTTGGCCTACTTGCTTTTAATATATTACAATCGTTACACTCATTTTCTATTGTCTTTGCATTCTTACGGGGGGGTTGGGGTGGTGTAACTGTGATGTATGATGCTGTATTAGTGTGTGTGTTGTAGTGGGTGGGGGTGGGGGTGTTGCGTGTTGCATGTGTGTGTTCCTGTTTTTTCCCTCCCCCTCCCCTGTGTCGTAGGTGCAGTACTCACTGTGGTCTTCATTGCCGGCGTGTGTGCTCCTGGTAGAGGAGCAGGAAGACAATCGTAGGGAGTGCGTGGAGTTCCAGGTCCATGGCGTCCTCGTTCCTTGTGCGGTGTGTAGAGGTGAGCGTTTTCCCTTTGAAGTCCTGTTTCCGCCTCGTTTTTATCCGCGGTGAATCCGCCCCGGAAAAGGTGGCGGATTGGTAGGTTGTGATACTGTGGGCGTTACTTTGTCCTCCACCTGTCTGTTGGCGGTGACCGCCGCGCTGTTTGTTTGTACCGCCATGGTGGTCAGAGTGTTAAAGTGGCTGTCTTTGTTGGTGGTTTCTGCCACAGTCGTAATTGCAAAATTTTTACCGCCAGCCTGTTGGCGGTGTTACCGCCGCTTTAACACCGACCGCCAGGGTTGCAATGACAACCTTTGTTTTTTGGGGCATTTGCTGTCACGGGCGTTAGGCCTCCCAACACAAGTGAGGTACCATTTTTATCAGGAGACTTGGGGGAACGCCTGGTGGCAGGAAACTTGTGGCTCCTCTCAGATTCCAGAACTTTCTGTCACCAAAATGTGAGGAAAAAGTGTTTTTGGGCCAAATCTTTAGGTTTGCAAAGATTCTGGGGAACAGATCCTGGTGAGAGCCCCACAAGTAACCCTTCTTGGATTCCCCTTGGTGTCTAGTTTTCAGAAATATGCAGGTTTGGTAGGTTTCATAAGGTGCCGGCCGAGCTAGAGGCCAAAATCCACAGCTAGGCACTTTGCAACTAACAACTCTGTTTTCTTTGGGAAAATGTGATTTATCAACGTTGTGCTTTGGGGCATTTCCTGGCACAGGTGCTAGGCCTATCCCCACAAGTGAGGTACCATTTTTATTGGGAGACTTGGGGGATTGCTGGGTGGAAGGAAATTTGTGGCTCCTCTCAGATTCCAGAGCTTTCTGTCACCGAAATGTGAGGAAAAAGTGTTTTTTGGTCAAATATTTAGGTTTGCAAAAGAATCTGGGTAACAGAACCTGGTGAGAGCCCCACAAGTCATGCCATCTTGGATTCCCCTAGGTGTCTACTTTTCAAAAATGCGCAGGTTTGGTAGATTTACCTAGGTGCCGGCTGAGCTCGAGGCCAAAATCCACAGCTAGGCACCTTGCAGAAAACAGCTCTGTTTTCTTTGGGAATATGCGATGTGTCCACATTGTGATTTGGGGCATTTCTTGTCACGGGTGGTAAGCCTACCGACACAAATGAGGTACCATTTTTATCAGGAGACTTTGGGAAATGGTGGGTGAAAGGAAATTTGTGGCTCCCCTCAGATTCCATAACTTTCTGTCCCAAAATGTGAGGAAAAAAGTGTTTTTTAGCCAGATTTTGAAGTTTGCAAAGGATTTTGGGTAGCATAACCTGGTGAGAGCCCCACAAGTCATCCCATCCTGGATTCCCCTTGGTGTCTAGTTTTAAAAAATGCACCGGTTTGGTAGATTTCACTAGGTGTCAGCTGAGCTACAGGCCAAAATCCTAAGCATCTTGCAAAAAACAGCTCTCTTTTGTTTGGGAAAATGCGATGTGTCCGTGTTGTGATTTGGGGCATTTCTTGTCACTGGTGCCAAGCCTACCCACACAAGTGATGTACCATTGTTATTGGGAGACTTGGGGGAACGCTTGTTGAATGGACATTTGTGGCTCCTCTCAGGTTCCAGAACTTTCTGTCACAAAGTGTTTTTTAGCCAGATTTTGAAGTTTGCAAAGGATGCTGGGTAATATAACCTGGTGAGAGCCCCACAAGTCACCCCATCTTGGATTCTCCTTGCTGTCTTGATTTAAAAAAAGCACAGGTTTGGTTGGCTACTCTAGGTGCCGGCTGAGCTAGAGGCCAAAATCCACAGCTTGGTACTTTGCAAAAAACAGCTCTGTGTTCTTTGGGAAAATGTGATGTGTCCACTTTGTTTTTTGGGCCATTTCCTGTCACGAGTGTTAGGCCTCCCGACACAAGTGAGGTACCATTTTTATCAGGAGACTTGGGAGAAGCGTGGGTGGAAGGAAATTTGTGGCTCCTCTCAGATTCCAGAACTTTCTGTCACCGAAATGTGAGGAAAAAGTGTTTTTGGGCCATATTGTGAGGTTTGCAAAGGATTCTGGGTAGCAGAACCAGGTGAGAGCCCAACAAGTCAACCCATCTTGGATTCCTCTAGGTGTCTAGTTTTAACAAATGTGCAGGTTTGGTAGGTTTCCCTAGGTGCCGGCTGAGCTAGAGGGCAAAATCCACAGCTTTCTACTTTGCAAAAAAAACGGATCTGTTTTCATTGGAAAAATGTGATGTGTCCACGCTGTGTTTAGGGGCATTTCCTGTCACGGGCGCTAGGCCTACCCACACAAGTGAGGTGCCATTTTTTTGAGGAGACTTGGGGGAACACTGGGTGGAAGCAAATTTGTGGCTCCTCTCAGATTCCAGAACTTTCTGTCACCGAAATGTGAGGAAAAAGTGGTTTTTTTGCCCAGATTTTGAGGTTTGCAAAACATTCTGGGTAACAGAATCCGGTGAGAGACCCACAAGTCACCCCTTCGTGGATTCCCCTTGGTGTCTAGTTTTCAAAAATGTGCAGGTTTGGTAAATTTCCCTAGGTGCCTGCTGAACTACAGGTCAAAATCCACAGCTAGGCACTTTGCAAAAAACAGCTCTGTTTTCTTTGGGTAAATGCGATGTCCATATTGTGATTTGGGGCATTTCTTGTTATGGGTGCTAGGCCTACCCAAACAAGTGAGGTACCATTTGTATAGGGAGACTTCGGGGAACACTCAGTGGAAGGAAATTTGTGGCTCCTCTCAGATTCCAGAACTTTCTGTTACCTAAATGTGAGAAAAAAGCTTTTTTTGGGCCACATTTTGAGGTTTGCAAAAGATTCTGGGTAACAGAACCTGGTGAGAGCCCCAAAAGTCCCCTCATCCTGGATTCCCCTTGGTGTCTAGTTTTCATAAATGCACAGGTTTGGTAGGTTTCACTAGGTGCCAGCTGAGCTAGAGGCCAAAATCCACAGCTAGGCACTTTGCAAAAAAGAGCTCTGTTTTCTTTGGGTAAATGCGATGTCCACGTTGTAATTTGGGGCGTTTTGTTGTAACGGGTTCTAAGCCTACCCACACAAGTGAGGTACCATTTGTATAGGGAGTCTTGGGGGAACACTCGGTGGAAGGAAATTTGTGGGTCCTCTCAGATTCAAGAACTTTCTGTCACCAAAATGTGAGGAAAGAATTTTTGTTGGCCAAATTTTGAGGTTTGCCAAAGATTCTGGGTAACAGAACCTGGTGAGAGCACCACCATTCACCCCATCTTGGCCCTTGGTGTCTAGTTTTAAAAAATGCGCAGGTTTGGTAGGTTTCACTAGGTGCCGGCTGAGGTAGAGGCCAAAACCCACAGCTAGGCACCTTGCAAAAACAGCTCTTTTCTCTTGGCAGGAAAAGCAGCTACAGCAGCAGAGGCCTGGGGAATCGCTGGTCGTAGTCAGCAGGAGGAAAGGAGTGACACCGGAGCACAGGGGTCTTTGAAGTCCGGGGCTGTCTTTTGTCAGCGCTGGATCACGGTAACAGCTGAACGTGCGGGAGCCCCACATTGCTGATCGGAGAAAAGAGGAGATGCTTACTAAGTTTGAAACCAAGTCTGCTCGGGTGAAAGTCGTGATAAAGATCACCTGACGCAGTACAGTTCCAGCATAACAGTGTTGTACATATGCGGTGACGCTGCCTAGGGAGGGAGCCTGGCTGATCTCAGAGGTTAGTACCCTCTCCCCCACCCCCTTCACTTGATTGACGGCTTCCGGTTCACGGCGAGTCGAGGCAATCGGTGAGAGGGGAGAGGCACGTACGGACATCACTGCTGCCGGGTGTACTCTGGAGTGGTTTCAAGCTTGTCTGGGGGGAGCGGCTGCACTCCGCGGGGGGGTGCATTCCGGGGGGGGGGTGCCCGTTGCACTCGAACATCGGTCATTGGAAGTCTCCCCCGTCGAACTTTCCGCCATGCCGCAGCCCGTCCCGGCGCAGAGAGGTTCCAAAGGTTCCAGAGATTCCAAAGCCCCCTCTCCACCCCACGTCTATGCTTCATCAGGGCCAGCAGGGCTGCTAGGCCCAGGGGCAAAAGGGCTGACCTCACTGACGTGTGGGTGAAGCAGTGAAGTAGTGGAAATTGCATGCAAGTGCTGTGACCCCGGCTACCTACAGAGGGTGGAAAAAGCGGAAAAGTAGAGGGAAGGCACAAGGAACAGTGTGGCCTCATGAGGATCAGGAGAAACTCAGAAGAAACAGGAGAAGAAAGAAGAGGCGAGTAGGGGACTAAGCACACGAACACGATCTCGAACGAGGAGCTGGTCCCTGGCTTTTGCACGAGGTAAAAGGGAGTAAAAGGAGAGAGAAGGGGCTTGTGTTGTGTTGTGTTGTATCCCCCACCCGCCAAATCTAGAATGTATTCTAGTAAGCCCTTCCGTGAATTCCCCCAGGCAGGGTGAGCGCAGCTGTGTTAGTCACAGCAGCAGAGTGAGTGCACCAGGGCCACACGGAAGCGGCCCAGCTAGGTCTGGGTGCAACTTGTGGGCCCTGTGTGCCCCGCTTTCCCACCGCACCTCGCAACCGTACCTCGCAACTGCACCTCGCTCCTCACCTGCCTCCTCATTTACGAAACCTATGAACATTCAGCCCTCTGACACCCAGTCCATTGCTGTATGTTGCTGTGTGTACAACTTTACCTACTATTACCTCAGCAGAAGGTGTAGTGTTCAGGGCATACCAGGGCCCTCCATGCTCCACAGGTCGCAGTGAGCGCAGCAGTTTTAGTAAACTGTTGCAGAGAGAGTGCACCAGGGTTACACGGAGGCGGCCTGCTAGGTTGGGTGCGGCTTGTGAATCCCCCGGGTGCCCCGCTCACCAGCCACTCTAAGCCACTGTAATCCTGCAATCCTAAACATCAGAAAAAAGCCAATTGCGCTTCTCTTTCACCAGTCCGGGTTAAGAGACAGCCACCATGAGTTTGGAGCGCCTCAGGATTCTAGCAGAGGGCAAAGTCAAACCTTTAAAATCCCAAAAGAGGGCACAAGGGAAGGGAAAGTGTTCAGCGAAACGCTCAGCACAAAGTCCGCAAAGTAGCAGACCGGATCAGCTGGTAGCGCCCCTTACTCCTTTTCAGCTCTACTTCAATCAAACAGGACTCACTAACAAGGCTGACTTTTTGAAAGACCCAGCGGCGGCTTTCTTCTCAAATCCCGATACCGACGTGGGCCTTCCAACCCCACTGATTCCACAACCTCTGGTCACAGGGCAGCTGGGGCTCGAGCTGTTAACAGACCCAACTCAACAATTAGGGGTGGCCCTCCCCTATCAGGAAACATCAAAGGACCAAGCTCCTGAAGAACTTAGTGATCCCCTGGTCCAAGGGCAACAAATCATCTTCAGTTATTTAAGTAGCCCAATAGTGCACAAAAATTTGCATGCGGGTAAAATCGTGACTATGGCTCAGGTACATGCTCAGGAGTGGGAAACTTCTCCAGGTGCTCATCAACAGGTTTTAACTGGCAACCCAAGTAACTTCGAGCTTCCAATCTCTACGGGTAATGCGACAGAGGTACATAATGACACTGGGTATGAGAAAACCCACCAACAATCGACCCCAATCCTGTGGTCAAATTTCAACACCCGGGGAACAATGAGAGACTGGACATTGGTTCCGAAGTAACTACAGGGTCCTGGTTACAGTCGCTCTCTATAACAAATAACAAAGACCTGGGAGAAGCGCTGGATTTAAAAACTTTTGATCTAGTGAATCCTAAGGATCAGCAGTCGAGCTAGCCTCTGGTGGTAGGAAGTACTAAAAACAGCATTACTATGCACCAACAAGAAAGAACTTTTAACTCAATTATTGAAATTTCTAGCGAGATGTCCAAAATACAATCACTTGAGGAATTAATGGTAAAAAGCAACTTGACTGCTTTGCCTTCCAATAATACCCCCTCAGAGTCCAATAACAGGGGAAAAAAAATACTCTTTTCAAAATCCCCGCTCACGCAGGCCACCTTACTTGTGATATGGGAGATCTAACGCGACTACACACCTCATTGCTGAATGCTCTACATACTTCAACTGCAGTTCTTAACATGCAATCAGATAAATTAGACTTGAAAATGGATCTAATGAAGGTAATGGCCACATACATAGCTGACAACAATCACAAATTGGACTCGCTGGCCATCCGCCCAATCGAACAAAATTGCAGCCACCAGAAAACTCCTTGTAATTGTGGCCCAATAATAGATAAACTGTGTACGTTACCACAAGTCTTAGTAGAGATTCTGCAGGAAGTTAAAACAAGGAAATCCAATGAGGCCATCCCCAGGTACCACAATACATCTCAAATGACACCAGCCTTTGGGGTAAGCAGCCCAGCAAAAAAAGATGCAAACATTCAGTGCATTAACCCAATGGTCACAGACGGATCAGATGGATCTTCACAGACGGAACAAACAGCATCTACCAATTTGGAGAGTATAATTGAGCAGCCAGCTCCAGCATTGAAACCCCTAACAAAGAGACAAAAAAAGCGAGCAAGAAAGGCAAGGAAACAAACACGTGCCAAAGCTATTAATGACAATCTGTATCCCATATTTTCAATGCTTCGGCAACCGCAAAATCGGGTTTCAGGAATCGCAAGAAGTATACAAATTTCAAATAGCTCCAAAGCCATAAGGGAGGGGGTAGTCACCAGTCCAGAACAACAATTCACTGGAGAACATCTACCTGCTGACTCACCATTGTCGGTCAAATATAACATGCCACACCCAACATCCCAAGACCAATTGAATCAGCATGCATCGGTCATGAGGTTGGCGGCTCCTCGTTAGGGAGACCTAAGGGCAGGAAATTGCATCAACAAGGAAAAATCTGAAATCAATTTAGATGCCCAATTACCAGTGAAGATTCCACCAGTGCCACCCTCCTATGCAGCTGTCACACAAGCCACTTCCTCACTATCTACAATAACCCTTCCTGACAAGACCCAGGGCATCTTGCCGAGTCTCAAAACATCTTCCAGGCGAAGATCATCCGCCCAGGTCAATGCGGGGCAGGTTATAGTAATCCACGCAGGCACAAAAAACAATAGATTTGCTCCTTTAGCAGATGACTCGCAGTCCGAACTCAATCCTCTCACCAGAGAAACACACTTGTCACCGACCATAATCTCAAATATCCTTCCAGGGAGGTCTCAACTACTCATCATGATGGACGAATAAAGACAAAAGTAACGATTCAAAATACTCAAATAGCCGCAACAGACCATGAAAACAAAGCCCTTTTAAGCAAACAATCATCCATGCTCAAAAGGGCCGCAAACAGAAACAAGTTGGAGGATGGTCAACGGAACAGGCCCATGCCACACAGAATTATAGAGCATTCCCAATCTAGTCATGTTATCGAAAATGATAGGGAATCAAGGCAGGTCATTCTAACCCCAGATTATGAGTCACGCGGCCAACAAGATAGCCTGAACAGGGGCAGCATTCTGAGGCTTCTGGCAGAGCTTCCTTCAACTAAGAAAATTATGTCCCCAGATTTAATATCACTGAAATTCCTCTCCAACAGTTCTCAGAATGACCAGGAACAAACTCTGACTATGTGGAGAACAAGTGAAATTGCTGTATTAATCATGGCAGCTAAGCAACAGTTTGAAAACTGGGGTATACGGCTATCACAACCAACCAGCACACGTTATCCTTTTCCCCTATTGTTAAATCTGAAAAGTGAACTAATTCAAAAAACGGAGTCACAGGCCCGCAAGCGTGGATGGGCCCCGGACGTCCGGGAAGCGGAACAGCGTCAATCTAAATGGGGGGGGGGAAGATTTAAATACCTCTATTGATCCCCTAATTGTAGGGAATGGAGTACAAGATGAATGGAGATGGATGGCACATACACTAAATTCAAGGAGAAGTATTTGACCCACCATACGCAATGCACTAGATACAGATCAAAGGCCGACCATTACTATTATGTCCTGGAACACCGCGGGAGCAAAAGCAATTATCACAGAAGGATTTACAGTAATGTCCAGTTGCAATTACTCAATAATAGTGCTGCAAGAAACATGGCTGGTAGGCCCGATAGAACTAGGAGGCTATTCTCTACAACACATCGGAGCTGAAAAATCAAACAAATCAGGTAGGGCAAGCGGTGGTCTAGCCACATACATCTCTACGGCACGTCAGGTCACAACAGAACAGCTGGCCTTCTCATCGACGGACTTACAGGCAATAAAAATCAATTTTAGTTTCAATCGTCACGCTCCACTAATGATCTTTAATGTCTACGCCCATCCACGGAAACATCGTAAAGTACTTCTCTTCGAGAAGTTACTGCAAAAGGTAGAAGAGATACGGTGCGCTAATCCAACATGGGACATCTTAGTAACAGGCGACTTTAACAGCAACCTAATATATACTCCAGAACCGGACGAGCAATTGGCAGCAGAAAACGCAATTTGGTCAGTGCTACCACAGTTACCATCAATACAGACGAAACTGGATATAAGGGGCAAGCACTTGGTAGAGGCCTAAGAAAATCTGAGTATGAGGGTGCTAAACGGCAGGGTGGAAGGTGATGTCCCGCCCAGCTTTACTCATCATAGTGCAAAATCTGCAACTACAATTGACTATACTGCCGTCTCTCTTCCCCTGCTGGCACATGTTAAAAAACTCAAAATCATACCTACTCTCCACAGTGACCATTCGCTTCAGCATATAGAATTGGCTTCAAACGTTCTGTGTTTTCTTCCAGCTATAAATGAATTAGGAACAGTAACCTCTGTCAATCTAAACCGCATGTTTTGGACGGAGTCCTCTCTACCACAGCTGTGCAAAAATATAAAAACCATGCTTCAATCAACAGCACGCCAAGATCTCTCAGCTGGGGAGGTGTGGGCCAGCTTTCTACAGTTAGTACCATCACTTGGCTCGGCCAGGCGTCAAGCTCCAAATCATAACCGGAGGCCACAAACTATGCCACCAAATATCTTCGAATTAAGAAAGGATCTGAGACGCAAAATTAGATCCACAAAAGACAGACCTCCTACAGAATCTTTATGTGCCCAAATAAAAACCCTACAGAAAAATGATAAGAAACAGGTATGGCAAATACGAACCCAAAAGGAGGATGATTTCTGGACCAAATTACTTTTCAACTTAAGAAAGGCTAATACTAGGGAATTCTGGATGTCAGTGAATGAAATAGACCGAAAGGCAAGAGTAATAAACTGTACTTCAATTTCAGAAGATAAATGGGTGGATTACCTGTTAGACATCTTTTTCAAGCCACCCCCCCCTGTAGAAAATCAGCAACTGAAGGCTTCACTAAAACCTACAGATGTTTGTCAGAGTGATATGAGATTCAAGGCCAATAAAGTAGCCTAGGTGATCAGAAGGAGCCGTAGGGACTGGGCTCCCGGCCCTAACAGTCTCCCCCAAGCCATATTTAAGGCAGATCTCGATTATTGGTTAGCCACTCTGTCTATATTATATGCTGAAGTCGAACGTAACAGTACCATTCCTGATAGTTGGAAAGGATCCATCATTAATTCTATATACAAAGGAGGCAGTAGGGCAAACCCAGCCAGCTATAGGCTGATAGCTCTAGTTGACAGTGAGACCAAATACTATGCCTCTTTAATCCTAGCAGACCTCCTCAGCTGGTCTAATCTAAACAACCTGGTCCCTATGAATCAAACTGGTTTCCGGAAGGGCTACGACACAGTGATTAACATTCTTGCGCTAGGAGATATAGCCAACTGAGCAAAGTGCTTAAAGAAAAATTTACACATTTTGTTTTGTGGATTTCAAAAGTGCTTTTGATTGTGTTGATAGAGCAATTCTCTGGAACAAACTACGGTGTTTGGGTTTGCAAGAACAAATTTTGAGGTGCATAGAATTGCTGTATGACAAAACTTGGGTACGAATCAAGGTAGCAGACGGCTCAAAAGTTTCCAGGAGAATACCAACAAATATAGGATTAAAGCAAGGCTGCGTGTTGGCCTGCACCTCTTAAACCTGTTCATGGCAGATCTCTCTACAAAACTAGACGCAACCAACTTGCATTCTCCAAGGATGGGAAGTCTGGCTATAACACATCTATCGCATACTGATGACATTGTTCTGTTAAGCCACACAAAAATAGGGTTGAAACGGCTGGTTAGTGCCTCGGGCGAATTTGCAAAGACAAACAAACTAGAGGTTAACACTTCAAAGACAAAAACAATGTCAAGAGGCTGCTCTTTGAATCCTGCAAATAAAATAAAATTGAACGGTATCACTCTTGATACGATCTGCAGCTACAAATATCTTGGATTTACTGTAGACAATAAGATCAATTTTGTGCCGCAAAACCAGTATATTCTACAGAAGTGCAAAGCCTTGGCATTCACTTTCTGCACTCTTGCTAAAAGATTAAAGGGCCCATCATATAAACCACTAATGTCGGTTATGTCGGCTAAATTCCTTCCAGCAATTACATACGGAAGCGCAGCCGAATACGGGAAAGATGCTAGCCTTCTGGAAAGGCAACAAATAAAAATCTATAAGCAAGTCTTTAATCTTCCTCGCTCTGCTTCCCCTGCACAGATAAGGCTGGAAGTTGGTCTAATACAACAGCAGCTCGACAGGAAGGCCCACACAATAAAGATCTGGTACAAAATAAGTAAAAACACTGTCAGCCCGCTAGTAGTGGCACTATGGAATTCAGTAAACGACATCCTAACTCAGTATACAACAGGTACCTGAACAACTCCTTGCAAGAGACGAAAACAAAGCACCTATGGGATTCCAACATCTCGTATTCCCTTTTGTGTCGAGCGATAAAAAAGGAAATAAGTATCCAATCTTTTCTAGATGATAAAGCTAAACTTGTGCAATGCTCACACGCCTGGCTGGTAATGCATACTTATACCACCATGGCCCCATCACAATACCTGGCCGTAACCTTCGCACTTCACATCAAGCATCGCTTTTTGACTCTGCGTTTGGGAACATCTCCTGCTAGAGCGGATCAACCATCGTGGAAGAATAGAGGAGAGACTTCCTGCAGGCTATGTAAAGGCCCGAAAGAAGATATGGTTCACTTGATTTGTATTTGTCCAGCCTTAAAGGAAGACCGCAGACAACTATTAAAACCGCTTTTTATGAGAAATGGGACTCGTTCCTGTCGGTCAGCGGTGATGTCAATGTTTGATCCTAATGATGCACAATCAATATGCAAATTTATCAAATTCTTGGCTGCACACACCAAAGACGTAAACCTGGTATCCGGGATGTATGCTTAATCACACACTTTTTGCACCTTAGAGTTAAGAAACTGATTTTAGATCCTCGCATGGTTTCAAGGCCAAGGAATTTACGGAATTTTATAGAATTTTAGAGATTTTTTTTTCTTTATATATGATGTATTATGAGATGATTGTTATGGTTTTTATTAACTAAACAATAAAGATTATTATTCAGTTATTCAGCTCTTTTCTCTTTGGGAAAATGCGATATATCCACGTTTTGATTTGGGGCATTTCTTGTCACTGGTGACAAGCCAACCCACACAAGTGAGGTACCATTGTTATCAGGAGACTTGAGGGAACGCTTGGTAAATGGACATTTGTGGCTCCTCTCAGATTCCAGAACTTTCTGTCACCAAAATGTGAGGAATAGGTGTTTTTTAGCCAGATTTTGAAGTTTGCAAAGGATTCTGGGTAACACAACCAAAATCCACAGCTTGGTACTTTGCAAAAAACAGCTCTGTTTTCTTTGGGGAAAATGTGATGTGTCCACTTTGTTTTTTGGGGCATTTGCTGTCACGGGCGTTAGGCCTCACAACACAAGTGAGGTACCATTTTTATAAGGAGACTTGGGAGAACGCTGGGTGGCAGGAAATTTGTGGCTCCTCCCAGATTCCAGAACTTTCTGTCACCGAAATGTGAGGAAAAAGGGTTTTTTGGCCACATTTTGAGGTTTGCAAAGATTCTGGGGAACAGATCCTGGTGAGAGCCCCACAAGTCACCCAATTTTGGATTCCCCTTGGTGTCTAGTTTTCAGAAATATGCAGCTTTGGTAGGTTTCATAAGGTGCCGGCCGAGCTACAGGCCAAAATCCACAGCTAGGCACTTTGCAACTAACAACTCTGTTTTCTTTGGGAAAATGTGATTTATACACGTTGTGCTTTGGAGCATTTCCTGGCACGGGCGCTAGGCCTATCAACACAAGTGAGGTACCGTTTTTATTGGGAGACTTGGGGGATTGCTGGGGGGAAGGAAATTTGTGGCTCCTCTCTGATTCCAGAACTTTCTGTCACCGAAATGTGAGGAAAAAGTGTTTTTTGGGCAAATTTTGAGGTTTGCAAAAGATTCTGGGTAACAGAACCTGGTGAGAGCCCCACAAGTTACCCCATCTTGGATTCCCATAGGTGTCTACTTTTCAAAAATGCGCAGGTCTGGTAGGTTTACCTAGATGCCGGCTGAGCTAGAGGCCAGAATCCACAGCTAGGCACCTTGCAGAAAACAGCTCTGTTTTCTTTGGGAAAATGCGATGTGTCCGTGTTGTGATTTGGGGCATTTCTTGTCACTGGTGCCAAGCCTACCCATACAAGTGAGGTATCATTGTTATTGGGAGACTTGGGGGGACGCTCGGTGAATGGACATTTGTGGCTCCTCTCAGATTCCAGAACTTTCTGTCACCAAGATGTGAGAAAAAAGTATTTTTGGGCCACATTTTGAGGTTTGCAAAAGATTCTGGGTAACAGAACCTGGTGAGAGCCCCACAAGTCACCTCATCCTGGATTCCCCTTGGTGTCTAGTTTTCAAAAATGCACAGGTTTGGTAGGTTTCACTAGGTGCCAGCTGAGCTAGAGGCCAAAATCCACAGCTAAGAACCTTGCAAAAAACAGCTCTGTTTTCTTTGGGAAAATGCGATGTGTCCATGTTGTGATTTGGGGCATTTCTTGTCACTGGTGCCAAGCCTACCTATACAAGTGAGGTATCATTGTTATTGGGAGACTTGGGGGGACGCTTGGTGAATGGACATTTGTGGCTCCTCTCAGATTCCAGAACTTTCTGTCACCAAAATGTGAGGAAAATGTGTTTTTTAGCCAGATTATGAAGTTTGCAAATGATTATGGGTAGCATAACCAAAATCCACAGCTTGGTACTTTGCAAAAAAAAGCTCTGTTGTCTTTGGGTAAATGCGATGTCCACATTGTGATTTGGGGAATATCTTGTAACGGGTGCTAGGCCTACCCACAAGTGAGGTGCCATTTGTATAGGGAGGCTTGGGGGAACGCTCGGTGGAAGGAAATTTGTGGCTCCTCTCAGATTCCAGAACTTTCTGTCACCGAAATGTGAGGGAAAAGGTTTTTTGGGGCAAAATGTTGAGGTTTGTAAAATATTCTGGGTAACAGAACCTGGTGAGAGCCCCACAAGTCACATCATCTTGGATTCCCCTTGGTGTCTAGTTTTAAAAAATGTGCAGGTTTGGTAGGTTTCCCTCAGTGCCGGCTGAGCTAGAGGTCAAAATCCACAGCTAGGCACTTTGAAAAAAACAGCTCTGTTTTCTTTGGGAAAATGTGATGTGTCCAAGCTGTGTTTAAGGGCATTTCCTGTCACGGGCGGTAGGCCTCCCCACACAAGTGAGGTACCATTTTTATCAGGAGACGTGGGGGAACGCTGGGTGGAAGGAAATTTGTGGTTCCTCTCATATTCCAGAACTTTCTGTCACCAAAATATGAGGAAAAATGTTTTTTGGCCACATTTTGAGGTTTGCAAAGGATTCTGGGTAACAGAACCTGGTGAGAGCCACACAAGCCACTCCATCCTGGACGCCCCTAGGTGTCTAGTTTTCAGAAATGCTCAGGTTTGGTTGGTTTCCTTAGGTGCCGGCAGAGCTAGAGGCCAAAATCCACAGCTTGGCACTTTGCAAAAAACAGCTCTGTTTTCTCTGGGAAAATGTGATATGTCCACATTGTTTTTTGGGCTATTTCCTGTCACAGGTGCTAGGCCTCCCCATACAAGTAAGGTACCATTTTTATCAGAAGACTTGAGGGATACGCAGGGTGGAATGAAATTTGTGGTTCCTCTCATATTCCAGAACTTTCTTTCCCCCGAAATGTGAGGAAAAGGTGTTTTTAGGCTAAATTTTGAGGTTTGCAAATGATTATGGGTAACAGAACCTGGCGAGAGCCCAACAAGTCAAACCATCTTGGATTCACCTAGGTGTCTAGGTTTAAAAAATGTGCAGGTTTGGTTGGTTTCCATAGGTGCTGGCTGAGCTAGAGGCCAAAACCCACAGCTTAGCACTTTGCAAAAAACAGCCCTGTTTCCTTTAGGAAAATGTGATGTGTCCACTTTGATTTTTGGGCCATTTCCTGTCACGGGCGCTATGCCTCCCCACACATGTGAGGTACCATTTTTATCAGGAGACCTGGGGGAATGCTGGGTGGAAGGCAAATTGTGGCTCCTCTCAGATTCCAGAACTTTCTGTCATCGAAATGTGAGGAAAAACTGTTTATGGCCACATTTTGAGGTTTGCAAATGATTCTGAGTAACAGAACCCTGTGAGAGCCACACACGTCAACCCATTTTGATTCCCCCAGGTGTCTAGTTTAAAAAAATGTGCAGGTTTGGTAGGTGTCCCTAGGTACCGGCTGGGACGGGGGCCAAAATCCACAGCTAGGCACTTTGGGAAAAAAAACAGGTCAGTTTTTATTGGGAAATTGTTATGTGTACACGCTGTGTTTAGCGGCATTTCCTGTCACAGGCGCTACGCCTACTTACACAAGTGAGGTAGAATTTTTTTATCACAAGACTTGGGGGAATGCTGGGTGGAAGGAAATTTGTAGCTCTTCTCAGATTCCCGAACTTTTGTGTCACCGAAATTTGAGGAAAAAGTGTTTTTTTGACCACATTTTGAGGTTTGCAAAATATTCTGGGTAACAGAACCTGGTGAGAGCACCACAAGTTACCCCATCCGTGTATTGCCTTAGGTGTCTAGTTTTCAAAAATGCGCTGGTTTGGTAGGTTTCCCTAGGTACCTGCTGAGCTAGAGGGCAAAATCCACAGCTAGGCACTTTGCAAAAAAAAGCTCTGTTGTCTTTGGGTAAATGCGATTTCCACGTTGTGATTTGGGGAATATCTTGTAACGGTGCTAGGCCTACCCACACAAGTGAGGTGCCATTTGTATAGGGAGGCTTGGGGGAACGCTCGGTGGAAGGAAATTTGTTGCTCCTCTCAGATTCCAGAACTTTCTGTCACCGAAATGTGAGGAAAAAGGTTTTTTGGGGCAAAATGTTGAGGTTTGTAAAAGATTCTGGGTAACAGAACCAGGTGAGAGCCCCACAAGTCACATCATCTTGGATTCCCCTTGGTGTCTAGTTTTAAAAAATGTGCAGGTTTGGTAGGTTTCCCTCAGTGCCAGCTGAGCTAGAGGTCAAAATCCACAGCTAGGCACTTTGAAAAAAACAGTTTTCTTTGGGAAAATGTGATGTGTCCACATTGTTTTTTGGGCCATTTCCTGTCACAGGTGCTAGGCCTCCCCATACAAGTAAGGTACCATTTTTTTCAGGAGAATTAGGAGAACACTGTGTGTAAGTAAATTTGTGGCTGCTCTCAGATTCCACAACTTTCTGTCACCAAAACGTGAGAAAAAAGTGTTTTTTTGGCCAAATTGTGAGGTTTGCAAAAGGTTCTGGGTAAGAGAACCTGGTGGGAGCCCCACAAGCCACCCAATCCTGGATGCCCCTCGGTGTCTAGTTTTCAGAAATGCGCAGGTTTGGTTGGTTTCCCTAGGCACCGACTGAGCTAGAGGCCAAAATCCACAGCTTGGCACGCTGCAAAAAACAGCTCTTTTTTCTTTGGGAAAATGTGATGTATCCACTTGACTTTTTGGGGCATTTCCTGTCACGGGTGCTAGGCCTCCCAACACAAGTGAGGTACCATTTTTATCAGGAGACGGGAGAACGCTGAGTGGACGGAAATTGCTAGCTCCTCTCAGATTCCAGAACTTTCGGTCACCGAATTGTGAGGAAAAAGAGTTATTTTGGCCACATTTTGAGGTTTGCAAAGGATTCTGGGTAACAGAACCTGGTGATAGCCCCACAACACAACCCATCAAGATTCCCCTAGGTGTCTAGTTATAAAAAAATGGTCAAGTTTGGTTGGTTTCCCAAGGTGTCGGATGAGCTAGAGGCCGAAATCCACAGCTAGGCAGTTTGCAAAAAAACAGATCTGCTTTCTTTTGGAAAATGTGATGTGTCCAAGCTGACTTTAGGGGCATTTCCTGTCACAGGCGCTAGGCATGCCCACACAAGTGGTGTGTCATTTTCCTCAGGAGACTTGGGGGAACGATGGGTGGAAGGAAATTTGTGTCTCCTTTTAGATACCAGAACTTTCTTTAACCGAAATGTGAGGAAAAAGTGTTTTTTTGGCCAAATTATGAGGTTTGCAAAGGATTCTGAGTAACAGAACCTGGTGAGAGCCCCACAAGTCAACCCATTTGGATTCCCGTAGGTGTCTAGTTTAAAAAAATGTGCAGGTTTGGTAGGTTTCCCTAGGTGCCGGCTGAGCTAGAGGCCAAAATCCACAGCTAGGCACTTTGCAAAAAAACAGGTCTGTTTTCTTTGGGAAAATGCGATGTGTCCACGTTGTTATTCAGGGCATTTCTTCTTACGGGTGTTAGACCTACCCACACAAGTGAGGTACCATTTTTTAGGGAGATTTGGGAAAACGCTGAGTAAAAGGACATTTGTGGCTCCTCTCAGATTCCAGAACTTTCTGTCACCGAAATGTGAGGAAAAAGTGTTTTTTTGGCCACATTTTGAGGTTTGCAAAATATTGTAGGTGACAGAACCTGGTAAGAGCCCCACAAGTCTCCCCATCCTGGATTCCCCTAGGTGTCTAGTTACAAAAACGGGCAGGTTTGGTAGGTTTCCCTAGGTGCCGGCTTAGCTAGAGGCCAAAATCCACAGGAAGGCACTTTGCAAAAAACATATCTGTTTTCTTAGGGAAAATGCAATGTGTCCACAATGTGATTTGGGGCATTTCTTTTCACAGGTCTTAGGCCTACCCACACAATAGAGGTACCATTTGTATCGGGAGATTTGGGGAACGCTGGGTGGAAGGAATTTTGTGGCTCCTCTTGTAGGAGGCTGGCCTGGCTTGTAGTGGGTACCAAGGGGTACTTACACTTTGTACCAGGTCCAGTTATCCCTTATTAGTGTAGAAGAGGTGGTTCTAGCAGCTTAGGCTGATAGAATGTAGCTATAGCAGAGCAGCTTAGGCTGAACTAGGAGACATGCAAAGCTCCTACTATACCACTGGTGTCATATGCACAATATCATAAGAAAACACAATACACAGATATACTAAAAATAAAGGTACTTTATTTTTATGACAATATGCCAAAAGTATCTCAATGAGTACCCTCAGTATGAGGATACCAAATATGCACAAGATATATGTACACAATACCAAAAATATGCAGTAATAGCTAAAGGAAGTAATGCAAGCAATGTATGGTCACTATAGATTGCAATGAGAGCACATAGGTAGAGGGGCAACACAAACCATATACTCCAAAAGTGGAATACGAACCACGAATGGACCCCAAACCTATGTGAGCTTATAGAGGGTCGCTGGGACAGTAAGAAATCAGTGAGGGTTAGAAAAATAGCCCACCCCAAGACCCTGAAAAGTAGGTGTAAAGTGCACCTATAACCCCCAGAGAGCACAGAAGTCATGATAGGGGGTTACTGCAAGGAAGACCAACACCAGCAAAGCAACAACAGTGGATTTCCGGACCTGAGTACCTGTAAGACAAGGGGACCAAGTCTAATAGTCGCGACAGTGTCGAGAGTGGGCAGATGCCCAGGAAATGCCAGCTGAGGGTGCAAAGAAGCTGCCACCGGACTGTAGAAGCTGTGGATTCTGCAAGAACAAAGAGGGCTAGAAACTTTCCCTTTGGAGGATGGATGTCCCACATCGTGAAGAAGCTTGCAAAGGTGTTCCCACGCAGAAAGACCACAAACAAGCCTTGCTACCTGCAAGGGTTGCGGTTACGGTTTTTGGATGCTGCTGTGGCCCAGGAGGGACCAGGATGTCGCCACTTGGATGAGGAGACAGAGGGGGCGCCCAGCAAGTCAGGGAGCCCTCACAGAAGCAGGCAGCACCCGCAGAAGTACCGGAACAGGCACTTAGAAGAGGAGTGAACCGGAGTCCACCCGAAGACACAAAAGGGAATCCCACGACGCAGGAGGACAACTCAGAAGGTTAGCACTGCAGGATAGAGTGTCGGGGACCCAGTCTTGGATGTGCACTAAGGAAATCCTGGAAGAGTGCACAGGAGCCGGAGCAACTGCAAATCATGCGGTACCCAGCAATGCAGTCTAGCGTGGGGAGGCAAGGACTTTCCTCCACCAAACTTGGACTGAAGAGTCACTGGACTGTGGGAGGAGTCACTTGGACAGAGTTGCTGAGTTCCAGGGACCACACTCATCGTGCTGAGAGGGGACCCAGAGGACCGTTGATGCAGTCTTTTGTTGCCTGCGGTTGCAGGGGGAAGATTCCGTCGACCCACAGGAGATTTCTTCAGAGCTCCTGGTGCAGAGAGGAGGCAGGCTACCCCCAGAGCATGCACCACCAGGAAACAGTCGAGAAGGCATCAGGATAAGCGATACAAGGTTGCAGTAGTCGTCTTTGCTACTTTGTTGCAGTTTTGCAGGCGTCCTGAGCAGTCAGCGGTCGATCCTTTGGCAGAAGGTGAAGAGAGAGATGCAGAGGAACTCTGGTGAGCTCTTGCATTCGGTATCTGAAGAATTCCCCAAAGCAGAGAACCTAAATAGCCAGAAAAGGAGGTTTGGCTACCTAGGAAGGAGGTTAGGCTAGTAACACAGGTAAGAGCCTGTCATAAGGAGTCTCTGACGTCACCTGCTGGCCCTGGCCACTCAGAGCAGTCCAGTGTGCCAGCACACCTCTGAATCCAAGATGGCAGAGGTCTGGGGCACGCTGGAGGAGCTCTGGGCACCTCCCCTGGGAGGTGCAGGTCAGGGGAGTAGTCACTCCCCTTTTCTTTGTCCAGTTTCGCACCAGAGCAGGGCTGGGGGATCCCTGAACCGGTGTAGACTGGCTTATGCAGAGATGGGCACCATCTGTTCCCATCAAAGCATTTCCAGAGGCTGGGGGAGGCTACTCCTCCCCAGCCCGGACACCTTTTTCCAAGGGGAGAGGGTGTAACACCCTCTCTCTGAGGAAGTCCTTTGTTCTGCCTTCCTGGGCCAAGCCTGGCTGGACCCCAGGAGGGCTGAAACCTGTCTGAGGGGTTGGCAGCAGCAGCAGCTGCAGTGAAAACCCGGGAAGGCCAGTTTGGCAGTACCCGGGTCTGGGCTAGAGACTTGGGGGATCATGGAATTGTCTCCCCAATGCCAGAATGGCATTGGGGTGACAATTCCATGATCTTAGACATGTTACATTGCCATGTTCAGAGTTACCATTGTGACGCTATACATAGGTAGTGACCTATGTATAGTGCATGCGTTAAATGGTGTCCCCGCACTCACAAAGTCCGGGGAATTTGCCCTGAACGATGTGGGGGCACCTTGGCTAGTGCCAGGGTGCCCACACACTAAGTAACTTAGCACCCAACCTTCACCAGGTGAAGGTTAGACATATAGGTGACTTATAAGTTACTTAAGTGCAGTGGTAAATGGCTGTGAAATAACGTGGACGTTATTTCCCTCAGGCTGCAGTGGCAGGCCTGTGTAAGAATTGTCAGAGCTCCCTATGGGTGGCAAAAGAAATGCTGCAGCCCATAGGGATCTCCTGGAACCCCAATACCTTGGGTACCTCAGTACCATATACTAGGGAATTATAAGGGTGTTCCAGTATGCCAGTGTGAATTGTTAAAATTGGTCACTAGCCTGTTAGTGACAATTTGTACAGCAGAGAGAGCATAACCACTGAGGTTCTGGTTAGCAGAGCCTCAGTGAGACAGTTCGGCATCACACAGGGAACACATACATATAGGCCACAAACTTATGAGCACTGGGGTCCTGGCTAGCACGGTCCCAGTGACACATAACAAACATACTGAAAACATAGGGTTTTCACTATGAGCACTGGGCCCTGACTAGCAGGATCCAGTGAGACAGTGAAAACACCCTGACATATACTCACAAACAGGCCAAAAGTGGGGGTAACAAGGCTAGAAAGAGGCTACTTTCTCACACAACCCCCCCCCCCCAAACGAAGGATAATAAGGCTAACCTTGGCCAGTTGAGACTTTATTGTCTAAGTGGTGATAAGTGGAGAGTAGCTCTGCAATAGACTGGTTACTCCCTTTATCATCCACTATATGGTTACTTCCCTGTGGGGATGTAAACCACCCTGTTTGAAGTTTTTTAGCTAAGCAACAATGTGAAGATATATTTTCAGAGTTTCTATCAGTAAGTTTTGGTTTAGAGCAGTGGGAATTGTCCACTGGACCTATTTCTAGTGATGAAAATGCCAGACAGGGATGCTGTCTCAGTAAAGCCATAGCTGGAAAAAACTTTGTCCATAGGGCTGGAATAGAGAACACGGATGCTGTTTCTCTTGAGTTGGAGCAGGGCAGGGATGCTGTCCTATGAGCTCCACACTAGGGCAGGGCTGCTGTCCTAAATTTTGTGAGGTAGTGCAGGGTTTCTGCACTAAAGGTTCTCAGGGAGGGTTGGGGATATGCTCCATGTTAACTAAAATGGTGCTCTTTTTCTCACCAATATTAGTTATCCCACAGAGAGGTACTTCTACCTCAGGGAGTACAGCTATGCCAGCTGATGATTCCCTTTGTACAGGTGCCACCCCAGGAGAGGTTTCTCCCACCACAGGAATGGTATCCTGAATCGCAGGGTGGTTAAGGGATACTGTGATATCCTTTTTACCTGTTGTTGGAGAGGGATCCTGAGTTTTCAGGCCTTTTTCTCTCCTTTGCTTTTTCATTTCAGTAGAAATGAGAGGGAACAATTCCTCAGGGATACGCAGCATGGCTGCATGGGTATAAAACTCTACCTCAGCCCAACCTGAGGTCTCTAGGTCATTACCTAAGAGACAGTCTACAGGTGTTATGGACATCAATAATCTTGTACTGTTGCCCAATGATGTGGTGTTCAGGAGGCACTAGGTTTTCAGCCACCAAAGTGATACTGGCACCTGTGTCCCTGTAGGCCTGGGCCTCAACACCATTTATTGAAACTGTCTGCCTGTACTTATCCATTGTAAAGGGGCAAGCAGCCAGTGTGGCAAGGCCAATGCCACTAGGTGTGACAGAAACTGTCTTGGGACTGACTACCCCAGTTTCTATGATGGACCCATAAGTGAACCCAACTACACCCTTAGTTTGACTGTTGCCAGCAGTCCCACCACTATTACCACTACTGGTAGGGGCACTAGAGTTTGATGTATTAGTGGTGGTAGGCTCAGGGGGTTTACCTGGACAGGACTTATCCCCTGGCCTATGGCCTTTATTTTTACACACAAAGCACCAAGGCTTTTTAATGTGTGTATGTTGTGAAGAAGAGGAAGAATTTGATTTATCCCCACCCCCTGAAGAGTGTCTTGGATTTGAAGAAGGATCTTTGGTTTTACCCTTATCCCCATGCTTATCCTGAGATTTCTCACCATCTTTCTTCTTGCCATCCTTGTCACCCCCTGTATGAACTTTTTTGTTCACTCTTGTTCTGACCCATTTGTCTGCCTTCTTTCCCAATTCTTGGGGAGAGGTCAGATCTGAGTCCACTAGATATTGGTGTAACAAATCAGACACAGTTATTCAGAATATGCTCTATTAGGATTAGATTGTACAGGCTTTCATAGTCAGAAACTTTACTGCCATGTAACCACCCCTCCAAGGCCTTCATTGAATGGTCAACAAAGTCAACCCAGTCTTGTGAGGACTCTTTTTTGGTTTCTCTGAACTTAATCTTGTATTGTTCAGTGGTTAAGCCAAATCCATCCAAGAGTGCATTCTTTAAAACTGTAGAATTATTGGCATCACTTTCCTTAACAGTAATGAGTCTATCCCTACCCTTTCCACTGAAACATAGCCATAGGATAGAAGCTCACTGCCTTTGAGGGACCCCCTGTACCATACAGGCCCTCTCAAGTGCAGCAAACCACTTGTTAATGTCATCCCCCTCCTTGTAAGGGGGAACTATCTTATGCAGATTCCTAGAATCGTGTTCTCTCACAGGATTGCTATCTGGAATACTGCTGCTGCCACCATGGGGTCCTAACCCCAACCTCTGTCTCTCTTTTTCTAAGTCTAGGGATTCCCTGTCTAGAGCCAGCTGTTGCTGTTTAAGCTTCAGCCTGGACTCGTCCACTCTCAACTTATTGAGTTCCCTTTCTAACATCCTGTCATCAGGGTGGGTGGGTTGGGAATGTTTTGACACAGAAGAATGATGTGAATGAACAGAGGGAGACCTGTCCCTAAAACTTGGCACCCTAGCAACCTGGCCTGCAGGAAGAAAAACATCCCTACTGTGATGGGAGCTTCTATTACTACCAGCATAGCTAGGTGGTCTGCTAAGGGACAGATTAAGAAGGGAACCCTGCAACACTCCTACTGGGGGCTCCCTGGAGTCAGAGTGTGAGCTATCTATCAACTTTTCAGATGAGGTGCCACCCTGGGCCTTATCATTCTCAATAAGCATATTAGACAGTAACTCTCTAGAAGGGTTCTTACCTACCACTATACCTCTATCAATGCAGAGACTCCTCAGGCTCTTAAAGTTAAGGTGGTCATAAGTAGTATTGACCAAATTAAGAGGGGTTCCTACACCAGACATGACAGAAAAAGGTTTAGGGACAGAAAAAAGAGAGAAAAACTTTTAGGACTTTTTAAAGAACAGAAAAAAAACTTTTTCAACTTTTTGAAACTTTTTTCAAAGTTTAAGAGTACTCTTCAGCACTTAGCAGATAGTGTAAGAGAAGAAAAGCAAAACTTTTTGGTTAGGTGTATGTAATGGGTTCTTTGCCTCCAAGCGGAAGAGATATTGGAATAACTCTATAGGCTCAGGATTGAGTGGATAAGTGTTTTATCTATACATCATTAAGGTTGTCTTTTTGATTCTTATGTTTCAGGTTGGCTTCTTATGGTATTCATCCGGTTCTTTTCTCTCTTGTAGGATTCTGGGTCGAGATCCTTGTGTAGCCCGTTCCCGGGTAGAAGGAGGTCCGGTCTTTCCCTCGTGGCAGCAGCCCAGGGTTCCCCAAAACAAAAAGAAGAACGGGACAACAGGTAAGTGTAGAGGTAAGGCAGGGGTCTTAATAGGGTTAATAGGCTGGTGGGAGGAGAGGTAGGTGTAGGGTTGTGGTGGGGTAACTTCCTTCAGTAGTGACTGTCACCTTCCCTGAACCTTCGGGTTTATTTTCCCTCTTTGTCTTTATCTCTTTTCCTAAGAGGGATTCCCCTCACAGTGAGGTTAGTGGTAGGGTCAGTAGATTTCCCCTTCGCTGTAGGACCTCCCTTTCTTACTCCCAGTATTTCCCTCCCTCGGTTTCCTTCCCCTTAGCCAAGCCGGCTAGAAACCCCAGGTTAGATACGAACGTACCTGTGGGTGCCACGCCCCTCCTGGGACATTGCTGGCCCCTTCGTAGTATCCTGATTTCTCCCCGGTAGTGGTGGGAGGCACTCTGAGGCCTCCTTTCTTCTCTGGCGTCTTTCCGGTCGCGTCGCGTTCCTGCCTGACCTTTTCTTGCTCTGGCGTATCTCTCTCCTTGGTCCGTGCGTGCAGTGGTTCTTCCTGCTTTCTGGGACGGCGTTCTTCTCGTCCGTCCTCTATTTCAGTGTAGGACGAGACGCCTTCTGCGTCTGACGTCACCCCTTCGGGACTCTCCGGAGTGCCCCGGGGGTATATTGTAACAGGCTCCGTCGGAGTGCGTGTAGCCGCGGCAATAGATGCCCGGTTACACACCCCTCCCAAGAATGGGGCTGTTCGAGTCCCAGAGGGCCCGGGAACCAGGACAAATAGTCAGCCTGACCCATACGATCACCAGGGAGGTGGCAAACCTGGAAGGAGAAAGGTTGAAGCTCCATAAACCATCTCAGAATACGTACGTTGGTATCTTTATATCTTGAGAGCCATGTAAGATGAGCATGGTCCGTGTATAGTAGGAAAGACCGCCCTAGGAGGTAATACTGTAGGCTCTCAATCGCCCACTTGATGGCCAGACACTCCCTTTCTATTATAGGATATCTTTGTTCCCTGGGGAAAAGCTTGCGACTAATAAAGACCACAGGGTGGCTTACGTTTTCTTTATCTTTTTGGAAAAGAACTGCCCCCAGACCTACGTCTAAGGCATCTGTTTGCAGGTGAAATGGGAGATCAAAATCAGGACATCGTAATACCGGTTGAGTAGTAAGACATCTTTGTAAGGTTTGGTAACTATGGGTCTGGACCGGGTTGAGACTCGTAATATTTTTGGGCTGACCTTTCTTCAAGAGATCCGTTAGGTGGGCCGCCAATGTGGAATAATGCGGTATAAATCTCCGATAGTACCCCACTAGGCCTAAAAACGAACATACCTCTTTTTTCGTGGTAGGCGTTTTTATGCGCAAAATGGCCTCTACTTTGTTCATTTGTGGTTTAATGATACTTCTTCCTATGTGATATCCTAGGTAGGAGATTTCATGAAACGCAAGTCGACTTTTGGAGGGATTGGCTGTCAGACCCTCCCTCTGTAAGACTGTAAATATCTTGTGTAAATGTGACAAGTGGTCGTCCCAGGTTTCGCTATATATAACGATATCATCCAGATAGGCGCCGGCGAATCTGGTATGAGGTCGTAATATAGTATCTATAAGACGTTGGAAGGTGGCTGGTGCCCCGTGTAGCCCAAAAGGGAGAACATTAAAATGATATAGGCCTGAGGAGGCAGAGAATGCTGTTTTTTCTTTATCCTCTGTTGCTAAAGGAATCTGCCAGTACCCTTTGTCAAGTCCAGGGTGGACATATATTTGGCTTTTCCTAATCTTTCTATGAGTTCTTCTACCCTTGGAAGGGGGTAAGTGTCAAATTGGGATATGGCATTTACCTGTCTGAAGTCAATACAGAAGTGTATAGACGCATCTGGGTTTGGAACTAACACCACCGGAGAACACCAGGGACTTTTTGAAGGCTCTATAATACCTAGGTCTAACATTTTCACTATTTCTTTTTCTACTAGGACTTTCCTAGCTTCGGGGATAAGATATGGTCGTAACCGGACTATTTTACTAGGTTGGGTTATAATTTGGTGTCATACTAACTTGGTTTTACCTGGTAGCGGGGAAAATACTTGGTTATCACCGTTTAGTAGTTGAGTTAACTGGCTATTCTGTTGGGACGTGATTTCTTTGGGGTTCTTCGGTTTTGTAAGGGTGGTCTGTGGGACACCAGCCTATTTCCAGTTCCTTAACCATATTAACTAAATATCCAGCTGTTGGGCCCATCATAGGTTCTTCCCATTTTTTAGCAGATTGATGTGAAAGATCTGGGATCTTTTGGAATTATCAGCTAGTTGGATGTTATAGGTAACGGGGGTTACTACTCCTATCACCTTATATGGCCCCTGCCACTTTGCCAATAGCTTGTTGTCAGAACTTGGTAGAAGTACTAACACCATGTCCCCCTCTGTTAAGGTTCGCATTCGCGTGTTCCTATCATAATAATGCTTTTGCTTCCCCTGCGCTCTTTCCATATGTTCCCTTACGTCTTCCCATACAGTTTGTAGTCGGGATTTTAAATCGCTGGTATATTCCAAAAGGGAATTCTCCCCGTCATCCTCCTCCTCCCATAACTCCGCTGCCATATCCAATAATGTTCTAGGTTGTCGTCCGAACACTAATTCAAAAGGACTATGGGGGTCATTCTAACTCTGGCGGGCGGCGGAGGCCGCCCGCCAGAGTTCCCCCCTCCAGAATACCGCACCGCGGTCAGAAGACCGCTGCGGTTATTCTGTTTCCCGCTGGGCTGGCAGGCGACCGCCAGAAGGCCGCCCGCCAGCCCAGCGGGAAACCCCCTTCCCACGAGGAAGCCGGCTCCGAATGGAGCCGGCGGAGTGGGAAGGTGCGATGGGTGCAGTTGCACCCGTCGCGAATTTCAGTGTCTGCTGAGCAGACACTGAAATTCTTTGTGGGGCCCTCTTATGGGGGCCCCTGCAGTGCCCATGCCATTGGCATGGGCACTGCAGGGGCCCCCAGGGGCCCCACAACACCCCATACCGCCATCCTGTTCCTGGCCGGCGAACCGCCAGGAACAGGATGGCGGTATGGGGTGTCTGAATCCCCATGGCGGCGCAGCAAGCTGCGCCGCCATGGAGGATTCAGCAGGGCAGTGGAAAACCGGCGGGAGACCGCCGGTTTTCCTGTTCTGACCGCGGCCAAACCGCCGCTGTCAGAATGCCCTGCGGGGCACCGCCAGCCTGTTGGCGGTGCTCCCGCCGACCCTGGCCCCGGCGGTCAAGGACCGCCGGGGTCAGAATGACCCCCTAGGTCCCGTGGAGGCTTGCTCATGTGTCCGGATGGCATACAATACTAATGGCAACTTTCTATCCCAGTCCTTACCTGACTCGGAAACCGATTTTCTTAAGAGAGTTTTCAGGGTGCGGTTGTATCTCTCCACCAACCCATCGGTTTGTGGATGATAAACCGCAGTCCTTATTTGTTTAATTCCCAGAAGTTGACAAGTCTGAGCCATTAAATTGGACATGAACTGGGTACCTTGATCTGTTAAAATTTCTCGGGGAAAGCCTATTCGGGAAAAAAACCCTATCATTGCATTGGCAACACTCTTGGTATTAATACTGGTGAGTGGGATGGCCTCGGGGTACCGTGTAGCGTAATCTACCAATACTAGTATATAGCGGTAGCCCTTAGAGGAAGGTAGAAGAGGACCTACGATGTCCATCCCTATCCTCGAAAAAGGCATTTCAATAATGGGAAGAGGCTGTAAGGGGGCTTTTTTCTTCTGTCCAGGATCAATCAATTGGCATTTAGGACATTGTTGACAGAATTTTCTGATCTGAGAGAAGACCCCAGACCAATAGAACCTTCTTAACAGGTACTCTTCTGTCTTCTCTCTCCCGTAGTGACCACCCCCCGGTTGACTATGGGCCAGATGTAACACCTGTTGTCTATAGGGTTCGGGAACCAGTAGTTGTTTCTTTTCTTGCCTTTCACTGTTAGTGATTCGATATAACAGATTCTTAACTATAACAAAAGAAGGGCCCTTATCGTCAGGAGTTCGAGGTCGGGCGGTCTTCCAGGCATTAATCAGACTAGGATCTTCCCTTTGACAAACACGGAAGGGGGGGAAGACCAGTGATGTTATGAACCCGTGTAATTACCCTAGTGTAGTTCGAATCCCCTTTTCCATAGAGTTTCCTTGTTTCTCGTTTTTCTTTCCTAGTAGGTTTGTACCGAATAGCCTGGGGTTGTATTTGTATGTTAGAAAAGGGGGCGCTCCTCCACCAGGAACTTGTACCCTCTTTATTCCTTGTACTATCCAAAAGTATCAAAGTCCTTGAAATCTGTTCCGATGATGGCTTCTTCAACCAGTCGTTCAACTACTCCCATCCTTATGGGAGTTTCTTTTCCCTCCCGCGAAAGGGTGGCTCAAGTCATGGGATACTCCCTCGTTTCACCATGTATACAACAAATGGAGACAGTAAGTCCCGGCGTGAAGGTATGGCTGTCTATTAAATCAGCCCTGATTACGGACTGACTACATCCGGAATCGATAAGTACCACAGTTAGTCTCTCATTGATGAAAAGCTCTTTCTTATACTGGGTATCTTTTCCTCCTGTAAAGAAGACCCTCCCTCTAGTAATTCCTATTTCCATAGGCTCTGGTTTCTCCATTTTAAGGGGACAAACCCGGGCTGTATGGCCCCACTCCCCGCAACTATAACACTGGGGTTGTTGTAAATACGGTCTCAGCCCCTCGTGATTTTCCTGGGTCTTCCACCGGTCTTCGCCCCAGGGAAGAGGTTTGTCTGAGGTTCTGTCGGATTGGGGCAGGGGTTGTGCGATGGAGGGGTGTCTTAAACTCGAGGGAGCGGTGGAAAGCACAGGCCAACTTGATGGTAGTATTCGTATCGGGATTCGGATGTTGTTTGATCCAGTTGCGGGTATTGGTGGGTAGGGCCTCTAGATACTGTTCCAAGAGGATGGCCTCATTAATATCTTCCCTATTAGCCCCTATGGGGTCCTAGCCATTTGAGACCCAAATCCTTTATCCGAAAATATAATGCTCTGGGATTCTAGGATGGTCCCCACTTGGCTTTCCTAAACGTGACCTTATAATGTTCTGTGTCAAAGCCCACCCTCTCCAGGATGCTCTTTTTAATATCTTGGTAGGGCGTCGTACCTCCCGGGTTTACTGCTTGATAGGCTGCTTGGAGGGTCCCGGTTAACAAAGGGGCAATGTACTGGCCCCACCTATCCTGAGGCCAGGTGGCTGAAGTGGCAACTATTTCAAAGTTGGTAAAAAAGGCGTCCGGATCTTCGCCTTCCTGATACCTTTGTAACACTGAGCTGGGTACATTCGGATGTACTCTGTTGGCCGCAATGGTATCGGTTAAGGATTTTAGTGCATTCTCATGTACCAACTGATTGTTGGCCATGATAGTGGACTGGCTTTTGAGAGCACTTTGTAGAGCTTCCCTTTCCACTTTCGCCTCTTTCTGTTGTTCCTCCCACACGATCTGCAGATGCCTCTGCCCCTCAGCCAATTGCTGCATCATATCCACTATGGTGAGGGTACCCGCCATGGTATCAGTCCGTCCTGTCGCCTATTCCAAGATCCCACTTCTGACACCACTGTAATGGGTTCTTTGCCTCCAGGCGGAAGAGATATTGGAATAACTCTATAGGCTCAGTATTGAGTGGATAAGAGTTTTATTTATACGTCATTAAGGTTGTCTTTTTGATACTTATGTTTCAGGTTG
Organism: Pleurodeles waltl; assembly: GCF_031143425.1. Taxonomy (NCBI): domain Eukaryota; kingdom Metazoa; phylum Chordata; class Amphibia; order Caudata; family Salamandridae; genus Pleurodeles; species Pleurodeles waltl. The sequence continues at coordinate 691,890,571 of NC_090448.1, read as the reverse complement.
GCTTCTTATGGTATTCATCCGGGTTCTTTTCTCTCTTGTAGGATTCTGGGTCGAGATCCTTGTTTAGCCCGTTCCCGGATAGAAGGAGGTCATGTCTTTCCCTCGTGGCAGCAGCCCAGGGTTCCCCAAAACAAAAAGAAGAAAGGGACAACAAGTAAGTGTAGAGGTAAGGCAGGGGTCTTAATAGGGTTAATAGGCTGGTGGGAGGAGAGGGAGGTGTAGGGTTGTGGTGGGGTAACTTCCTTCAGTAGTGACTATCACCTTCCCGTGAACCTTTGGGTTTATTTTCCCTCTTTGTCTTTATCTCTTTTCCTAAGAGGGATTCCCCTCACAGTGAGGTTAGTGGTAGGGTCAGTAGGTTTCCCCTTCGCTGTAGGACCTCCCTTACTTACTCCCCGTATTCCCCTCCCTCGGTTTCCTTCCCCTTAGCCAAGCCGGCCAGAAACCCCAGGTTAGGTACGGACGTACCTGTGGGTGCCACGCCCCTCCTGGGATGTGGCTGGCCCCTTTGTAGTATCCTGATTTCTCCCCGGTAGTGGTGGGAGGCGCTCCGAAGCTTCCTTTCTTCTCCAGCGTCTTTCCGGTTGCATTGCGTTCCTTCCCGACCTTTTCGTGCTCTGGCGTATCTCTCTCCTCGGTCCGTGCATGCAGTGGTTCTTCCTGCTTTCTGGGACGGTGTTCTTCTCGTCCGTCCTCTATTTCAGTTTAGGACGAGACGCCTTCTGCGTCTGATGTCACCCCTTTGGGACTCTCCGGAGTGCCCCGAGGGTATATTGTAACGGACTCCGTCGGAGTGCGTCTAGCCACGGCGATAGATGCCCGGTTACAGTGTACATGCACTGAACTTGTTTTGTATATTATTCTCTTATGAAAAGTACACAATTACAAAGTGGTAAGTAGTTGCAAGTACTTATCCCACCGCTGCGCAACCATTGTAGGAGGCTGGCCTGGCTTGTAGTGGGTACCAAGGGGTACTTACACTTTGTACCAGGTCCAGTTATCCCTTATTAGTGTAGAAGAGGTGTTTCTAGCAGCTTAGGCTGATAGAAGGTAGCTATAGCAGAGCAGCTTAGGCTGAACTAGGAGACATGCAAAACTCCTACTATACCACTGGTGTCATATCCACAATATCATAAGAAAACACAATACACAGATATACTAAAAATAAAGGTACTTTATTTTTATGACAATATGCCAAAAGTATCTCAGTGAGTACCCTCAGTATGAGGATACCAAATATACACAAGATATATGTACACAATACCAAAAATATGCAGTAATAGCAAAAGGGAGTAATGCAAGCAATGTAAAGTTACAGTAGATTGCAATAGGAGCACATAGGTATAGGGGCAACACAAACCATATATTCCAAAAGTAGAATGCGAACCATGAATGGACCCCAAGCCTATGTGAGCTTGTAGAGGGTTGCTGGGACTGTAAGAAAACAGTGAGGGTTAGAAAAATAGCCCACCCAAAGACCCTGAAAAGTAGGTGTAAAGTGCACCTATAACCCCCAGAGAGCAGAGAAGTCGTGATAGGGGGTTTCTGCAAGGAAGACCAACACCAGCAAAGCAACAACAGTGGATTTCCAGACCTGAGTACCTGTAAGACAAGGGGACCAAGTCCAAGAGTCGCAACAGTGTCGAGAGTGGGCAGATGCCCAGGAAATGCCAGCTGAGGGTGCAAAGAAGCTGCCACCGGACGGTAGAAGCTGTGGATTCTGCAAGAAAGAAGAGTGCTAGAAACTTCCCCTTTGGAGGATGGATGTCTCACGTCGTGAAGAAGCTTGCAGAGGTGTTCCCACGCAGAAAGACCGCAAACAAGCCTTGCTAGCTGCAAGGGTCGTGGTTAGGGTTTTTGGATGCTGCTGTAGCCCAGGAGGGACCAGGATGTCGCCACTTGGAGGGGGAGACAGAGGGGATGCCCAGCAAGTCAGGGAGCCCTCACAGAAGCAGGCAACACCCACAGAAGTACCGGATCAGGCACTTAGAAGAGGAGTGAATCGGAGTCCACCCGAAGACACAAAAGGGAGTCCCACGACGCCGGAGGACAACTCAGAAGGTTGTGCACTGCAGGATAGAGTGTCGGGACCCAGGCTTGGCTGTGCACAAAGGAAATCCTGGAAGAGTGCACAGGAGCAGGAGGAGCTGCAAATCACGCGGTACCCAGCAATGCAGTCTAGCGTGGGGAGGCAAGGACTTACCTCCACCAAACTTGCACTGAAGAGTCACTGGACTATGCGAGCCACTTGGACAGAGTTGCTGAGGTCCAGGGACCACGCTTGTCGTGCTGAGAGGGGCCCCAGAGTACCGGTGATGCAGTCTTTTGTTGCCTGCGGTTGCAGGGGGAAGATTCCGTCGACCAACGGGAGATTTCTTCAGAGCTCCTGGTGCAGAGAGGAGGCAGGCTACCCCCAGAGCATGCACCACCAGGAAACAGGCGAGAAGGCGGCATGATAAGCGATACAAGGTTGCAGTAGTCGTCTTTGCTACTTTGTTGCGGTTTTGCAGGCTTACTGAGCAGTCAGCGGCCAATCCTTTGGCAGAAGGTGAAGAGAGAGATGCCGAGGAACTCTGGTGAGCTCTTGCATTCGGTATCTGAAGAATTCCCCAAAGCAGAGACCCTAAATAGCCAGAAAAGAAGGTTTGGCTACCTAGGAAGGAGGATAGACTAGTAACACAGGTAAGAGCTTATCAGAATGAGCCTCTGACGTCACCTGCTGTCCCTGGCCACTCAGAGCAGTCCAGTGTGCCAGCACACCTCTGAATCCAAGATGGCAGAGGTCTGGGGCATGCTGGAGGAGCTCTGGGCACCTCCCCTGGGAGGTGCAGGTCAGGGGAGTGGTCACTCCCCTTTCCTTTGTCCAGTTTCGTGCCAGAGCAGGGCTGGGGGATCGCTGAACCGGTGTAGACTGGCTTATGCAGAGATGGGCACCATCTGTGCCCATCAAAGCATTTCCAGAGGCTGGGGGAAGCTACTCCTCCCCAGCCCTGACACCTTTTTCCAAAGGGAGAGGGTGTAACACCCTCTCTCTGAGGAAGTCCTTTGTTCTGCCTTCCTGGGCCAAGCCTGGCTGGACCCCAGGAGGGCAGAAACCTGTCTGAGGGGTTGGCAGCAGCAGCAGCTGCAGTGAAACCCCGGGAAAGGTAGTTTGGCAGTACCGGGGTCTGGGCTAGAGACTCGGGAGATCATGGAATTGTCTCCCCAATGCCAGAATGGCATTGGGGTGACAATTCCATGATCTTAGACATGTTACATGGCCATGATCGGAGTTACCATTGTGATGCTATACATAGGTAGTGACCTATGTATAGTGCACGCGTAAAATGATGTCCCCGCACTCACAAAGTCCGGGGAATTTGCCCTGAACGATGTGGGGGCACCTTGGCTAGTTCCAGGGTGCCCACACACTTAGTAACTTAGCACCCAACCTTCACCAGGTGAAGGTTAGACATATAGGTGACTTATAAGTTACTTAAGTGTAGTGGTAAATGGCTGTGAAATAACGTGGACGTTATTTCACTCAGGCTGCAGTGGCAGGCCTGTGTAAGAATTGTCAGAGCTCCCTATGGGTGGCAAAAGAAATGCTGCAGCCCATAGGGATCTCCTGGAACCCCAATACCCTAGGTACCTCAGTACCATATACTAGGGAATTATAAGGGTGTTCCAGTATGCAAATGTGAATTGGTAAAATTGGTCACTAGCCTGTTAGTGACAATTTAGAAAGCAGAGAGAGCATAACCACTGAGGTTCTGGTTAGCAGAGCCTCAGTGAGACAGTTAGGCATCACACAGGGAACACATACATATAGGCCACAAACTTATGAGCACTGGGGTCCTGGCTAGCACGGTCCCAGTGACACATAACAAACATACTGAAAACATTGGGTTTTCACTATGAGCACTGGGCCCTGGCTAGCAGGATCCCAGTGAGACAGTGAAAACACCCTGACATATACTCACAAACAGGCCAAAAGTGGGGGTAACAAGGCTAGAAAGAGGCTACTTTCTCACACCTCAGATTCAGGAACTTTCTATCACCAAAATGTGAGGAAAAAGTGTTTTCTGGCCACATTTTGAGGTCTGCAAAGGATTCTGGGTAACAGAACCTGGTGATAGGTGTCTAGTTATAAAAAATGGTCAAGTTTGGTTGGTTTCCCTAGGTGTCGGCTGAGCTAGAGGCCAAAATCGACAGCTTGGCACTTTGCAAACACCAGCTCTGTTTTCTTTGGGAAAATGTGATGTGTCCACGTTGTTTTTTGGGGCATTTCCTCTCACGGGCGTTATGCCTACCCGCACACGTGAGGTACAATTTTTATCAGAAAACTTGGGTGAACGCTGGGTGGAAGGCAATTTGTGGCTTCTCTCAGATTCCAGAACCTTCTGTCACTGAATTGTGAGGAAAAAGTGTTTATTTGGCCAAATTTTAAAGTTTGCAAAAGATTCTGGGTAACAGAATCTGGTGAGAGCCCCACAAGCTACCACATCCTGTATACCCCTAGTGGTCTAGTTTTCAGAAATGCACATGTTTGGTTGGTTTCCCAAGGCTCCGACAGAACTAGAGGCCAAAATCCATAGCTTGACACTTTGCAAAAAACATCTCCGTTTTCTTTGGGAAAATGTGATGTGTCCACGTTGTATTTTGGAGCATTTCCTGTCACAGGCGCTAGGCCTCCCCACACAAGTGAGGTACCATTTTAATCAGAAAACTTGGGTGAACGCTGGGTGGAAGGCAATTTGTGGCTCCTCTCAGATTCCAGAACCTTCTGTCACTGAATTGTGAGGAAAAAGTGTTTATTTGGCCAAATTTTAAGGTGTGCAAAAGATTCTGGGTAACAGAATCTGGTGAGAGCCCCACAAGCCACCACATCCTGTATGCCCCTAGTGGTCTAGTTTTCAGAAATGCACATGTTTGGTTGGTTTCCTAAGGCTCCGACTGAACTAGAGGCCAAAATCCATAGCTTGACACTTTGCAAAAAACATCTCTGTTTTCTTTGGGAAAATGTGATGTGTCCACGTTGTATTTTGGAGCATTTCCTGTCACAGGCGCTAGGCCTCCCCACACAAGTGAGGTACCATTTTAGACTTGGGGGAACGCTGGGTGGAAGAAATTGTGTGGCTCCTCTCAGATTCCAGAGCCTTCTGTCACTGAAATGTGAGGAAAAAGTGTTTATTTGGCCAAATTTTGAGGTTTGCAAAAGATTCTGGGTATCAGAACCTGATGAGGGCCCCACAAGCCACCCCATCCTTGATTCCCCTAGGTGTCTAGTTTTCAGAAATGCACAGGTTTGGCAGGTTTCCCTAGGTGCCGACTGAGCTAGAGACCAAAATCCACAGCTGGGCACGTTGCAAAAAATAGCTCTGTTTTCTTTTGGAAAATATGATGTGTCCACGCTGTGTTTAGGGGCATTTCCTGTCATGGGCTCTACGCCTACCCACACAAGTGAGGTACCATTTTTATCAAGAGACTTGGGGAAACGCTGGGTGAAAGGAAATTGGTGGCTCCTCTCAGATTCTAGAACTTTCTGTCACCGAAATGTGAGGAAAAAGAGTTATTTTGGCAAAATTTTGAGGTTTGCAAACGATTCTGGGTAACGGAACCTTGTGAATGTCTAGTTTTCAAAAATGCGCAGGGTTGGTCAGTTTCCCTAAGGGCCGGAGCCACAGCTAGAGGCCAAAATCCACAGCTAGGCAGTTTGCAAAAAACAGCTCTGTTTTCTTTGGGAAAATGCGATGTGTCCATGTTGTGATTTTGGGCCTTTTTTGTCACGGGTGCTAGGCCTACCAGCACAAGTGAGGTACCATTTTTATCTGGCAACTTGGGGAAATACTGTGTGGAAGGAAATTTGTGCATCTCCTCAGATTACACAACTTTCTGTCACCAAAATGTGAGGAAAAAGTGTTTTTTTTAGCCAGATTTTGAGGTTTGCAAAGGATTCTGGGTAACAGAACCTGGTCAGAGCCCCACAAGTCACACCATCTTGAATTTCCCTAGGTGTCTAGTTCCAAAAAATGTGCAGGTTTGGTAGGTTTCCGAGGTGCCGGCTGAGCTAGAGGCCAAAATCCACGGCAAGGCACTTTGCAAAAAACATCTCTGTTTTCTTAGGGAAAATGCGATTTGTCCACGTTGTGAGTTGGGGCTTTTCTTTTCATGGGTGTTAGGAATACCCACACAAGTGAGGTACCATTTGTATCGGGAGCCTTGGGGAACGCTGGGTGGAAGGAAATTTGTGGCTCCTCTCAGATTCCAGAACTTTCTGTAACCGAAATGTGAGGAAAAAGTGTTTTTTTGGCCAAACTATGATGTTTGCAAAAGATTCTGGGTAACAGAGCATTGTGAGTGTCTAGTATTCAAGAAAGAGCAGGGTTGGTAGGTTTGCTTAGGTGCTGGAGCCTCAGGAAAGCCACGTCAGGAGCAGTGGTGTCGAGCAAATCCCAGAGCTCGATGGCGTGTTTTCGTGCGGAGCGGGTGTTGATGAGGATGCAGTTCAGGTGGTTGGGGTTGGATGTTTTCGTAGTTGGATTGGTCGTTCTGTTGCAGGTACGGCAGGAAAAAGGTACTTTAGTGTGCTTCGGGGATGCCCGGTAGCATTCAGTGGAGGGGCCGGGGTTGAAGGCGCGGAGTTCGTTGATCGAGTAGCGGATGCAGGGGGCGCGAGGGCCAGGGGGTGTGGCGCTGGGCGCGGTCCGGGCGCGGACGGGCGCAGACGGGCTTGCCATTAAGAAGGGAGGGGGGAGGGAGGAGCAGCTGGGAAGCGGGAGGCGGGAGGGAGCGGCAAAAGGGGGCGCGAGGGGGGCGGGGCCGCAGGGAGGCAGCGGCAGGGAACGGGGAGCGTACAAGGGGCAAAACACTGAAAACGAGCAAAATACAAGCAGTTACAATAAGAAAAGCACACAATCAGAAAAACAAAATGGCACAATATACGATCGGGGAGACAGCAATCAGGGGGGCACAAAGGGGGCAGAAGCGCCGGCGGCGAGGCGCTGAAAAAAGCGAAAAAAACGAAAAACACTTACGGGACGGCGGAAAGCGGCACACGGGTCAAGTGAAGCTAGTCAGAGCCCACTAGACCCCAGGGATGAGGCGCAGGAGGATGCCTGCGGGTGGAGGAGGGCCTCGAACACGCAAACAGCAGCGTGGTCAGGGGACAGAGGCAGGAGGCAGCAGGTTGGTGCTGCGGTCGTGGGGGGCGAGCTCAGGACCTGAAACAGGTCAGAGGTCGCTCACTCGCGACGCGCAGCGCCAGCCATTAAGAAGGGAGGGGGGAGGGAGGAGCAGCTGGGAGGCGGGAGGGAGCGTCAAATGGGGGCGCGAGGGGGGCGGGGCCGCAGGGAGACAGCGGCAGGGAACGGGGAGCGTACAAGGGGCAAAACACTGAAAACGAGCAAAATACAAGCAGTTACAATAAGAAAAGCAGACAATCAGAAAAACAAAATGGCACAATATACGATCGGGGAGACAGCAATCAGGGGGGCACAAAGGGGGCAGAAGCGCCGGCGGCGAGGCGCTGAAAAAAGCGAAAAAAACGAAAAACACTTACGGGACGGCGGAAAGCGGCTCACGGGTCAAGTGAAGCTAGTCAGAGCCCACTAGACCCCAGGGATGAGGCGCAGGAGGATGCCTGCAGGTGGAGGAGGGCCTCGAACACGCAAACAGCAGCGTGGTCAGGGGACAGAGGCAGGAGGCAGCAGGTTGGTGCTGCGGTCGTGGGGGGCGAGCTCAGGACCTGAAATCAGGAGACTTGGGGGAACGCTGGGGGGAAGGAAATGTGTGGCTTCTCTCAGATTCCAGAATTTCCTCTCACCGAAATGTGAGGAAAAAGGATTTTTTGGGCCAAAGTTTGAGGTTTGCAAAAGATTCTGGGTAACAGATCCTGGGGAGAGCCCCACAAGTCACCCCATCTTGGATTCCCCTTGGTGCCTAGTTTTAAAAAATGCACAGGTTTGGTTGGTTTTCCTAGGTGCCGGCTGAGCTAGAGGCCAAAATCCACAGCTAGGCTCTTTGCAAAGAAGAGGTCTGTTTTCCTCTCGAAAATATGATGTGTCCACGCTGTCTTTAGGGGCATTTCCTGTCACGGGCGCTAGGCCTACCCACACAAGTAATGTATAATTTTTATCAGGAGATTTGAGGGAACGCTGCGTGGAAGGAAATGTGTGCCTCCTTTCAGATTCCAGAACTTTCTGTCACCAAATGTGAGGAAAAGGTGTTTTTTTGGCCAAATTATGAGGTTTGGAACAGATTCTGGGTAACAGAACCTGGTGAGAGCCCCACAAGTCTGCCCATTTGGATTACCCAAGGTGTCTAGTATTAAAAAATGTGCAGGTTTTGTACGTTTTCCTAGGTGCCGACTGAGCTAGAGGCCAAAATCCACAGCTTGGCACTTTGGAAAAAACAGCTCTGTTTTCTTTGGGAAAATGTGATGTGTCCACGTTGTTTTTTGGGGCATTTCCTGTCACGGGCGCTAGGCCGCCCCACACAAGTGAGGTACCATTTTTATCATGAGACTTGGGAGAACGCTGAGTGGAAGGAAATTTGTGGCTCCTCTCAGATTCTAGAATTTTCTGTCACCGAAATGTGAGGAAAAAGTGTTTTTTGGCCACAATTTGATGATTGCAAACGATTCTGGGTAACAGAACCTTGTGAGTGTCTAGTTTTCAAAAATGCGCAGAGTTGGTCAGTTCCCCTAAATGCGGGAGCCTGAGCTAGAGGCTAAAATCCACAGCTAGGCAGTTTGCAAATAACAGCTCTGTTTTCTTTGGGAAAATGTGATGTCTCCATGTTGTGATTTTGGGCATTTTTTGTCACGGGTGCTAGGCCTACCCGCACAAGTGAGGTACCATTTTTATCAGGAGACTTGGGGAAACGCTGGCTGGAAGGAAATTTGTGGTTCCTCTCAAATTCCAGAACTTTCGCTCACCAAATTATGAGGAAAAAGTGTTTTTTTGGCCAAACTATGATGTTTGCAAAAGATTCTGGGTAACAGAGCATTGTGAGTGTCTAGTATTCAAGAAAGCGCAGGGTTGGTAGGTTTGCTTAGGTGCTGGAGCCTGAGCTAGAGGCCAAAATCCACAGCTAGGCAGTTTCCAAAAAAGGGAGTGCTTTCATTGGGAAAATGTGATGTGTCCACTCTGTGTTTAGGGACATTTCCTGTCATGGGCGCTAGGCCTACCCACACAAGTGAGGTACCATTTTTATCAGGAGACTTGGGGGATTGCTAGGTGGAAGGAAATTTGTGGCTCCTCTCAGATTCTCGAACTTTCTGTCACTGAAATGTAAGGAAAAATCGTTTTTGGCCACATTTTGAGGTTTACAAATGATTCTGGGTAATAGAACATTGTGAGTGTCTAGTATTCAAGAAAGCGCAGGGTTGGTAGGTTTGCTTAGGTGCCGGAGCCTGAGCTACAGGCCAAAATCCACAGCTAGACACTGCAAAAAAAACAGGTTTGTTTTCATTGGGAAAATGTGATGTGTCAACACTGTGTTTAGGGGCATTTGCTGTCAAGGGCGCTGCGCCTACTTACACAAGTGAGCTACCATTCTTATCAGGAGACTTGGGGGAACGCTGGGTGGAACGAAATTTGTGGTTTCTCTCAGATTCCAGAATTTTCTCTCACCGAAATGTGAGGAAAAAGGATTTTTTGGGCCAAAGTTTGAGGTTTGCAAAAGATTCTGGGTAACAGATCCTGGGGAGAGCCCCACAAGTTACCCCATCTTGGATTCCCCTTGGTGCCTAGTTTAAAAAAATGCACAGGTTTGGTTGGTTTCCCTTGGTGCTGGCTGAGCTAGAAGCCAAAATCCACAGCTACGCTCTTTGCAAAAAAGAGGTCTGTTCTCTTCTCGAAAATGTGATGTGTCCACGCTGTGTTTAGGGGCATTTCCTGTCACGGGTGCTACTCCTACTTAAACAAGTGAGGTATCATTATTTTCAGGAGACTTAGGGGAACGCTGGGCGGAATGAAATTTGTGGCTCCTCTCAGATTCCAGAACTTTGTCACTGAAATGTGAGGAAATTGTGTTTTTTGGGCCAAATTTTGAGGTTTTCAAAAGATTCTGTGTAACAGAACCTGGTGAGAGCTCCACAAGTCCACCCCATCTTGGATGCCCCAAGGTGTCTAGTTTTCAAAACTGCGCAGGTTTGGTAGGTTTCCCTATGTGCCAGCTGAGCTAGAGGCCATAATCCACAGCTAGGCACTTTGCATAAAGCAACGCATTTTCTTTGGGAAAATGCGATGTGTCCACTTTGTGATTTGGGGCATTTCTTTTTGCGGTGCTAGGCCTCCCCACACAAGTGAGGTACCATGTTTATCAGGACACTTGGGGGAACGCTGGGTGGAAGGAAATTTGTGGCTCCTCTCAGATTCCAGAGCTTTCTTTCACTGAAATGTCAGGAAAAAGTGTTTTTTTTGGCCAAATTTTGAGGTTTGCAAAATATTCTGGGTAACAGAACTTGGTGAGAGCCCCACAAGCCACTCCATCCTGGATGCCCCTAGGTGTCTAGTTTTCAGAAATGCGCAGGTTTGGTTTGTTTCTCTAGGTGCCGGCTGAGCTAGAGGCCAAAATCCTCAGCTTGGCACTTTGCAAAAAACAGCTCTGTTTTCTTTCGGAAAATGTGAAGTGTCCACTTTGGTTTTTGGGACATTTCCTGTCATGGGCGCTAGGCTTCCCAACACAAATGAGGTACCATTTTTATCGGGAGACTTGGAGAAACACTGGGTGGAAGGAAATTTGTGGCTCCTCTCAGATTCCAGAACTTTCTGTCACAAAAATGTATGGAAAAAAGTGTTTTGTAGCCAGATTTTGAGGTTTGCAAAGGATTCTGGGTAACAGAACCTGGTGGGGGCCCTACAAGTCAACCCATTTGGATTCCCCTAGGAGTCTAGTTTTACAAAATGTGCAGGTTTGGTAGGTTTCCTTAGGTGCCGGCTGAGCTAGAATCCTAAATCCACAGCTAGGCACTTGCAAAAAACAGCTCGGTTTTCTCTAGGAAAATGCGATGTGTCCAAGTTGTGATTTGGGGCTTTTTTTTTTTATGGGTGCTAGGCCTATCCACACAAGTGAGGCACCATTTTTATAGGGAGACTTGGGGGAACGCTCGGTGGAAGGAAATTTGTGGCACTTCTCAGACTCAGGAACTTTCTCTCACCGAAATGTGGAAAAAGTGTTTTTTGCCAAATTTTGAGGTTTGCAAAGGATTCTAGGTAAACGAACCTGGTGAGAGCCACACAAGTCAACCCACTTGGATTCCCCTAGGTGTCTAGTTTTAAAAAATGTGCAGGTTTGGTAGGTTTCCCTAGGTGCTGTCTGAGATGGAGACCAAACTCCATCTTGGATTCTCCTAGGTGTCTAGTTTTAAAAAATGTTCAGATTTGGTAGGTTTCCCTAGGTGCCGGCTGAGCTAGAGGCCAAAATACACAGCTAGGCACGTTGCAAAAAACAGGTCTGTTTTCTTTAGGAAAATGTGATGTGTCCACGCTGTGTTTAGGGGCATTTACTGTTACGGGCTCTAGGCCTACCCACACAAATGAGGTATCATTTTTATCAGGCGATTTGGGGGAATGCTGGGTGGAAGGAAATGTGTGGCTCCTCTCAGATTGCAAAACATTCTGTCACAGATATGTGAGGAAAAAGTGTTTTTTTTTGTGCCAAATTTTGAGGTTTGAGAAAGATTCTGGGTATCAGAACCGGGTGAGAGCCCCACAAGCCACCCCATGCTTGATTCCCCTAGGTGTCTAGTTTTCAGAAATGCGCAGGTTTTGTAGGATTCCCTAGGTGCTGGGTGAGCTACAGACCAAAATCCACAGCTAGGCACTTTGCAAAAAACAGCTCTGTTTTCTTTGGGAAAATGTGATGTGTCCAAGCTGTGTTTAGGGGTATTTCCTGTCATGGGCGCTAGGCCTAACCACACAGGTGGGGTACCATTTTTATCAGGAGACTTGGGGGAAAGTTGTCTGGAAGGAAATTTGTGGCCCCTCTCGGATTCCAGAACTTTCTGTCACTGAAATGTGAGGAAAAAGTGGTTTTTTTGGCCACATTTTGAGGTTTGCAAAAGATTCTGGGTAACAGAACCTGGTGAGAGCCCCACAAGTCGCCCCATATTAGATTCCCCTAGGTGTCTAGTTTAAAAAAATGTGCATGTTTGGTAGGTTTCTCTAGGTGCCGGCTGAGCTAGAGGCCAAAATCCACAGCATGGCACTTTGCCAAAAAGTCTCTGTTTTCTTAGGGAAAATGCAATGTGTCCACGATGTGACTTGGGGCATTTCTTTTCACAGGTCTTAGGCCTACCCACACAATAGAGGTACCATTTGTATCGGGTGTAGGAGGCTTTCTGTCACCGAAATGTGAGGAAAATGTGTTTTTTTGGCCAAGTTATGAGGTTTGCAAAAGATTCTGGGTAACAGAACCTGGTGAGAGCCCCACAAGCCACTCCATCCTGGATGCCCCTAGGTGTCTAGTTTTCAGAAATGCGCAGGTTTGGTTCGTTTCTCTAGGTGCCGGCTGAGCTAGAGGCCAAACTCCACAGCAAGGCACTTTGCCAAAAAGTCTCTGTTTTCTTAGGGAAAATGCAATGTGTCCACGATGTGACTTGGGGCATTTCTTTTCACAGGTCTTGGCCTACCCACACAATAGAGGTATCATTTGTATCGGGTGTGGGAGGCTTTCTGTCACCGAAATGTGAGGAAAATGTGTTTTTTTTGGCCAAGTTATGAGGTTTGCAAAAGATTCTGGGTAACAGAACCTGGTGAGAGCCCCACAAGCCACCCGATCATGGATGTCCCTAGGTGTCTAATTTTCAGAAATGTGCAGATTTAGTTGGTTTCCCTAGGTACCGACTGAGCTAGAGGCTATAATCCACAGCTAGGCACTTTGCAAGAAACAGCTCTGTTTTCTTTGGAAAATGCAATGTGTCCACGATGTGATTTGGGGCATTTCTTGTCACAGGTGCTAGACCTACCCACACCAGTGAGGTACCATTTTTATCGTAAGACTTGGGGGAACGCTGGGTGGAAGGAAATTTGTGGCTCCTCTCAGATTCCAGAACCTTTGTCACCGAAATGTGAGTAAAAAGTGTTTTTTGGGCCAAATTTTAAGGTTTGCAAAAGATTCTGGGTAACAGAACCTGGTGAGAGAGCCACAAGTAACACCTTCTTGGATTACCCTAGGTGTCTAGTTTTCAGAAATGTGTAGATTTGGTAGGTTTCCGTAGGTGCCGGCTGACCTAGAGACCAAAATCCACACCTAGGCACTTTGCAAGAAACAGCTCTGTTTTCTTTGGGAAAATGCAATGAGTCCACGTTGTGATTTGGGGCATTTATTGTCACGGGTGCTAGGCCTACAATGCAAGTGAGGTACCGTTTTTATCGGAAGACTTGGGGAACGCTGGGTGGAAGGAAATTTGCGGCTTCTCTCAGATTCAGGAACTTTTTGTCACCGAAATGTGAGGAAAAAGTGTTTTTTGCCAAATGTTGAGGTTTGCAAAGGAATCTGGGTAACAGAACCTGGTGAGAGCCCCACAAGTCACCCCATCCTGGATGCCCCTAGGTTCTAGTTTTAAAAAATGTGCAGGTTCGGTAGGTTTCCCTTAGTGCCGGCTGAGCTAGAGGGCAAAATAGACAGCTAGGCAGTTTGCAAATAAACAGGACTGTTTTCATTGGGAAAATGTGATGTGTCCATGCTGTGTTTAGGGGCATTTCCTGTCACGGGCGCTAGACCTACCCACACAAGTGAGGTACCATTTTTATCTGGAGACTTGGGGGAATGCTGGGTGGAAGGAAATTTGTGGCTCCTCTCAGATTGCTTAACTTTCTGTCCCCGAAATGTGAGGAAAAAGTGTTTTGTGGCCAAATTTTGAGGTTTGCAAGGGATTCTGGGTAATAGAACTTGGTGAGAGCGACACAAGTCAACCCATTTGGGTTCCCCTAGGTGTCTGGTTTTCAGAAATGTGCAGGTTTGGTAGGTTTCCCTAGGTGCCGGCTGAGATAGAGGCTAAAATCCACAGCTGGGCACTGAGCAAACGAAGACAGATCTGTTTTCATTCTGAAAAAGTGATGTGTTCACACTGTGTTTAGGGGCATTTCCTGTCACGGGTGCTACGCCTACTTACACAAGTGGGGTAGTATTGTTATCAGGAGACTTTCAGGAACGATGGATGGAAGGAAATTTGTGGCTTCTCTCAGATTGCAGAACTTTCTGTCACCGAAATGTGAGGAAAAAGTGTTTTCTGGGCCAAATTATGAGGTTTTCAAAAGATTCTGGGTAACAGAACCTGGTGACAGCCCCACAAGTCAACCCATTTGGATTCAACTAGGTGTCTAGTTTTAAAAAATGTGCAGGTTTGGTAGGTTTCCCTAGGTGCCGGCTGAGTTAGAGGCCAGAATCCCCAGCTTGGTACTTGCAAAAAAAAACAGGTCAGTTTTAATAGGGAAAATGTGATGTGTTCACACTCAGTTTAGGGGCATTTCCTGTCACAGGCGCTTTGCCTTCTTACACAAGTGAGGTACCATTGTTATCAGGAGACTTGGGAAAATGCTGGGTGGAAGGACATTTGTGGCTCCACTCAGATTCCAGATCTTTCTGTCACCCAAATGTGAGAAAAAAGTGTTTCTTTGGCCACATTTTGAGGTTTGCAAAAGATTCTGGGTAACAGAACCTGGTGAGAGCCACACAAGTCAACCCATTTGGATTCCCCTAGGTGTCTAGTTTTAAAAAATGTGCAGGTTTGGTAGGTTTCCCTAGGTGCCGGCTGAGATAGAGGCCTAAATCCACAGCTAGGCACTTTGCAAAAAACAGCTCTGTTTTCTTTGGGAAAATGCGATGTGTCCACGTTGTTTTTTGGGATATTTCCTGTCACGGGCACTAGGCCGCCCCACACAAATGAGGAACCATTTATATCAGGAGACTTGGGGGAATGCTAGGTGGTAGGAAATGTGTGGCTCCTCTCAGATTCCAGAACTTTCTGTCACCGAAATGTGAGGAAAAAGGGTTTTTGGCCAAATTGTGAGGTTTGCAAAGGATTCTGGGTAACAGAACCTGGTGAGAGCTCCACAAGTAAACCCATCTGGATTCCCCTAGGTGTCTAGTTTTTAAAAATGTGCAGGTTTGGTAGGTTTCCCTAGGTGCCGGCTGAGCTAGAGACCAAAATCCACAGCTAGGCACTTTGCAAAAAACAGGTCTGTTTTCTTTTAGAAAATGTGATTTGTCCACTCTGTGTTTAGGGGCATTTCCTGTCACGGGCGCTAGGCCTACCCACACAACTGATGTACCATTTTTATCAGGAGACTTGGGGGAACACTGGGTGGAAGGAAATGTGTCCCTCTTCTCATATTCCAGAACTTTCGGTCACCGAAATGTGAGAAAAAAGTGTTTTTTTGGCTACATTTTGAGGTTTGTAAAAGATTTTGGATAACAGAACCTGGTGAGAGCCCCACAAGTCACCCCATATTGGATTCCCCTAGGTGTCTAGTTTTTAAAAATGCACAGGTTTGGTAGGTTTCCCTAGGTGCCAGCTGAGCTATTGGCCAAAATCCACAGCTTGGCACTTTGCAAAAAACAGCTGTTTTCTTTGGGAAAATGTGGTGTGTCTACGCTGTTTTTGGGGCATTTCCTGTCACTGGCGCTAGGCCTACCCACACAAGAGAGGTACCATTTTTATCAGGAGGCTTGGGGTAATGCTGGGTGGAAGGAAATGTGTGCCTCCTTTCAGATTCCAGAACTTTCTGTCACCAAAATGTGAGGAAAAAGTGTTTTTATACTGATTTTGAGGTTTGCAAAGGATTCTGGGTAACAGAACCTTGTGAGAGCCCCACAAGTCAACCTATCCTGGATTCCCCTTGGTGTCTAGTTTTCAAAATTGCACAGGTTTGGTTGGTTTCCCTAGGTGCCGGCTGAGCTGGAGGCCAAAGTCCACATATTGCCACTTTGCAAAAAACAGCTCTCTTTTCTTTGGGAAAGTGTGATGTGTCTAAGTTGTGATTTGGGGCATTTCCTGTCACGGACGCTAGACCTCCTCAAACAAGTGAGTTACAATTTTTATCAGTAGAGGTTGGGGAACGCTGGGTGGAAGGCAATTTGTGGCTCCTTTCAGATTCCAGAACTTTTTGTCACCGAAATGTGAGGAAAAAGTGTTTTTGGGCCAAATTCTGAGATTTGCAAAGGATTCTGAGTAACAGAACCTGGTGAGATCCCCACAAGTCAACCCATTTGGATTCTACTAGGTGTCTAGTTTGAAAAAATGTGCAGGTTTGGTAGGTTTCCCCATTTGCCGGCTGAGCTAGAGGCCAAAATCCACAGCTAGGCAGTTTGCAAAAAAACAGGACTGTTTTCATTGGGAAAATGTGATGTGTCCACGCTGTGTTTAGGGACATTTCCTGTCACAGGCCCTAGGCCTACCAACACAAGTGAGGTATAATTTTTATCAGGAGACTTGGGGGAACGCTGGGTGGAAGGAAATTTGTGGCTCCTCTCAGATTCCAGAACTTTCTGTCACCCAAATGTGAGAAAAAAGTGTTTCTTTGGCCACATTTTGAGGTTTGCAAAAGATTCTGGGTAACAGAACCTGGTGAGAGCCACACAAGTCACCCCATATTGGATTCCCCTAGGTGTCTAGTTTAAAAAAATGCACTGGTTTGGTTGGTTTCCCTAGGTGCCGGCTGAGCTGGAGGCCAAAGTCCACATATTGCCACTTTGCAAAAAACAGCTCTCTTTTCTTTGGGAAAATGTGATGTGTCTAAGTTGTGATTTAGGGCATTTCCTGTCACGGACGCTAGGCCTCCTCAAACATGTGAGGTACAATTTTTATCAGTAGAGGTTGGGGAACGCTGGGTGGAAGGCCATTTGCGGCTCCTTTCAGATTCCAGAACTTTTTGTCACCGAAATGTGAGGAAAAAGTGTTTTTGGGCCAAATTCTGAGATTTGCAAAGGATTCTGAGTAACAGAACCTGGTGAGATCCCCACAAGTCCACCCATCCTGGATTCCCCTAGGTGTGTCGTTTTCAAAAATGTGCAGTTTTGGTAGGTTTCCTTAGGTGGCGACTGAGCTAGAGGCCAAAATCCACAGCTTGGCACTTTGCAAAAAACAGGTCTGTTTTCTTTGAGAAAATGCGATGGGTCCATGTTGTGATTTGGGGCATTTCTTGTTACTGGTGCTAGGCCTACCCACACAAGTGAGGTACCATTTTAACCTTGAGACTTGGGGGAATGCTGGACGGAAGAAAATTTGTGACTCCTCTCAGATTCCAGAACTTTCTGTCACCAAAATGGGAGGAAAAAGTGTTTTTTTAGCCAGAGTTTGAGGTTTGCAAAGGATTCTGGGTAACAGAACCTGGTGAGAGCCCCACAAGTCAACCCATCCTGGATTCCCCTTGGTGGCTAGTTTTAAAAAATGCACAGGTTTGGTTGGTTTCATCAGGTTCCGGCTGAGCTAGAGGCCAAAATCCACAGCTTGGAACTTTGCAAAAAACAGCTTTGTTTTCTTTGGGAAAATGTGATGTGTCCAAGTTGTTTTTTGGGGCATTTCCTGTCACAGGTGCTAGGCCTACCCACACAAATGATGTACCATTTTTATCGGGAGGCTTGGGGGACTGCTGGGTGGAAGGAAATTTGTGGCTCCTCCCAAATTCCAGAACTTTCTGTCACCAAAGTGTGAGGGAAAGGTGTTTTTTAGCCAGATTTTAAGGTTCAGGACCAAAGAAACAGAACTGAACATCGCCCTAACATTTTTACCTCTGCTTTTGTACTATGCAATAGAGCTCTATTTATCTCTCCTAAACACAAGGAAGGAGTTTTCGCAAAGTAAAGTTACCTAACTAAGCCTACTATTTTAGAGTGATAAACAGATGACATTCTGAATTGATGAAAGGTACTTCTAGACACTTTCTTCGATAAGCCAGTGACTGTCCCCGTGTATTAGTATACTTCCTCACTCTCCATGCATATAATCCTTGCAAAATTGCAATTTTCCGCTCTACACTTCTATCTGGAAATTGACTGAGAAAATGTCTTAACATGTCAACCATTTGCTGATGAGCACTGCAAATACTATCACTGTTCCATTTGTATACAGGGGCCTGTCTACATCTTCCTCTGCATTTCTAGGAACCATCTCCTCTTTTACAATAGGAGTGCTATCTTTTACCTCATAGCATTGTCCAGCTGTATCAACTGCATGCACTAATATGTTCTCTTGTAAGTAGTTTCCTTCATTAAAGAAAGGCTCTATATTAAATGTATCTTTTCTTCACCTTCAAAAATCTTGCGAAATCTAGTGAAATTATTCAGCCTTTTAAAAAAAGTTTTGTTCTTCATAGACAATACTGTTTTGTCTTGTGTCCTCATTCTGATCAATATTAAGATAAGTAGTTACCTCTTCACAGCAAATGCTTTGTCAGCTACACTTTCAATATACTGCTTTTGCCTAACTGCAGCACTTCTCCTCTTGTACTGTTTCATGGAAAATTCTGCTATACTCTAGTTTGAAACATTTTAACTTGTAGCTGTTTGTGCCTCCTGTTTTCTTGTAACATTTTCTACTTTCATTTCCCATCGGAACAATCCAGCCCAAACTGGACCAGGAACAAGTATCCTGGGTTTAGGCATATCATCCCACATCAGCCAGGCTAGCTTGAATCCGGTAGCATAGTGAGCATGGGACCCACAACTGGGCATACCATTCCCACTTAGGGTGACAAATGCAAAAAGAACAGATGATGGATGGAATGATGTAATTTCAGATGTCATCAGTGGTGTCATGAGTAATGTAATATATGAGGTCATAAGCAGTACATCGCAGCAGCATAAGTTATAGGTAGGCGAGTTAACTATAACTGCTGAATTTCTATGATTTTGTACATTTCAATTGTCAGCCTAACTATAACGTCTCTGTAACCTTTGTTTTTTTAGTGAATTTCAAAGTTTTTTAAAATTCTATTTCCTAACTATAACTCGTGTTTTCTTATAACATTCCCTTCTTTCAAAATCATGTACTCCTTGTTGTTTCTCAGTAGACTTCAGACTTTGCTTTTTACTTGAAAATATTCACTCATTTTACATTTGTCACCATATTCTTTTTCAGACACTCCTTAGTACTCTTACCAGCCACTCTTTTTTTCTCCACACATTCTCCATCTTATATTCCTTTTCACTCTCAGTTTTAGGCAGGTAGTACTGTGGATTCTGTTTCTTTCTTCTTTGTCTCTTAACAGGCATTGTAATTCTTCTTCTTTAAATACAAGTAGTTTTATGGAAAGCAAATAAAGAATGAATTTACCACTAAAGAACATATCATTAAATTAGGTACGGTAAGCAACTACTTAACTGCATAAGTAGTCATTTCAGTGTATACAAGGTTGTATAAGTCTCTCAGTATAGATCTATAAATGTGTATACTAGTTTCTGTACACATAGGAGACCATGTGTTCCACAACTTGAAACAGTATGCATTGCTTACTTGCTGTCTTTCTTACAGTATGGGCACCCAACTGTCTATACAACTGCCAATCTTACGAATAGGTATTTGTGTTTTACTGAATGTGTCAGTGTGTACATCAGTGTATATACTGGTGTGAGTGTGGGTATTAGTGTTTGACTGATTGTATTACTGTATATCTCATTTTATGTCTGGGTCTGTAAGTAGATGTATTACTGTATAGTTGGCTACATTAGTCGATGTATTAGTGGCTACCTAAATGTGTTGGTGCATGCATCAGTGTGTGCTTGGGTGTGTCAGTGGCTGCATTAATGTTTGTCTGGGTGTGACAGTGTCTAAGTGTGTGCATGGGTGTGTCAGTGACTGCAGTACTGTTTGCTGGGTGTCTTAGTGTGTGTCTTGGTGTACACATGTCATTATCTGTATCAGTGTGTGCATAGGTGTGTCAGCACCTGCACTGGTGTGTGCCTGGAGGTCTCAGTGGTTGCTTTAATGTTTGCATGGTTGTGTTTGTGGTTGTATCAGTGTGTGTCTGGGTGTGTCAGTCTCCACATTAGTGTCTGCATTCTTGTGTCAAGCCCTCCTTCAGTATGCCTCTGGGTGTTTCAGTGTCTTCATCAGACTATTCCTGTGGGTCAGTGGCTGAATAAGTGTTTTACTGAGTGTGTCTCTCTTTACATCATTAAGTGCATGGTGTATAAGCATATGCATGAATGTCTATGTGGGTGTGTCAGTGCATGTATCAGTGTGTACCTGGATGTGTCAATGTATGCATCAGTGTCTACTTGGGTGTCTTAGTATGTACATCAGTGTCTGCCTGGGTGTGTCACTGTATGTGTCAGTGTCTGCCTGGGTGTGTCAGCATATGTTTAAGTGTCATCTTGGGTATGTTAGTGTATGAATTAATTTCTGCCTATGTGTGTTAGTGTATGCATCAGTGTGGGCCTGGGAGTGTCAGTGTGTGCATCAGTGTCTGCCTGGGTGTAGTAGTGTATTCATCAATGTGTGCCTGGATCTGTTAGCATCTGCATCAGTGACTGTCTGGGTGTGTCAATGTATAAATGAGTGTCTGCCTATGTGTGTCAGTGTATATATCAACATGTGCCTGGGTGTCTCAGTGTATGTATGAGTGTGTGCCTAGGTGTCTCAGGGTATACATAAGTGTATGGGTGGCTGTGTCAGTGTATGCATGACGGTATGCCTAGGTGTGTTATTGGATGCATTAGTGTTTCAGTGATTGTATCAGTGTCTGCATTGGTGTATGCCTGGATGTTGTTAATCTTTACACATTTGTTGTTCCTTCTTTAATGATCACAGTACTTTTTCTTATTTTCATCATGCACCCTCCCTTTATATTCCCTTTCACTTTATGTAAACATCCTACTCATTTTCATCCATCTTACATACACTCATGCCTTTTCTAATACATTTTGTACATTACATCTTAATTCATATAACTGCTAAATGTGTTTGTTGGTCTTTATTTTTGCTTATTGTTCATTAGTATCAGTTAGAATATCTTCTCACTGGAAATGTGAAAAGCAAAGCACAAGAATGGGAAACATTAATGGCATCCTTTTCAATTTTGCTTTCAAGATTACTAAGTCAGAAAATAAATAAAAACCTCACTTTCAAATTTAACTTATGTTATACAACTTCTGAATGGTCAGTATTGTTATCCCTTTCTAACACTAAAGGAAGCCCAATTCGGTGGGGATTTTGGCAGATCTGCCATGGTGTTCAGCATGGCCCACTGTGAAACTTCGTGGTGGATCCATGGATCCACATGGAAGCCCAAAAATACGTCTCATAATCTGTTCATAAACAATGACATTTATACTCCATTTGGTTTAAACCACTAAATTTGTACCCAAGCACTCCTTATATAGCATTTATTTTATTAGTACTGTTTCATTCCCTTCCCCCCATACTCAAGTAGATCTTTTACCATGGTGACTAGTTTTGAAACATTCTCTGATAGCAGTGGGTCACAAGTTCACAACCATTTCGGAGAGTAGCATGCTCACTTCTAAACCAAATGTAGCAGGTGTGGTTGAGTGTTTGGAATTGGAAGCATATTCGAAACACCATTACTTTTTAGTTATTTCTCCAAAGCCAATCACACGTTTACCGATTTTTATCTCAATATCACTACTTACTTTTAGGTACCAACATATTTACAACATCCAATCAGATATGAGCTTTTGAGTTGCTAGGCTCCATTTTAATTACCTTTGATTTTAAATCTGTCTCATTCAGCTGCAGCCTTCTCCTGTGAGCTTCCCTTCAAAATTCTCAGAGTGTGGATTGTGGGTCATACCTTTGTTTTTTAGTCAGAGAGAGACTGCTATACAGAATGGCATTGACATGAACCTCAGCTTACCTGATACAGATATTACCTGGCCTTGTCAGAGAGGGTTAAAATGGAATTAATTCCTGCTTCTGGTTGAAAGCATTCTGGATTGCCAAAATCCAGACCTCATGATTGTGCACTATGGTGGCAATGACCTGGGCATAGTTACTGGGGTAGGAATGGAAATCCTAATGAAAGATACCTTTGGTCAATTAATGGCACTTTTTTCCACACAATGCCTTGATAATTTCCAATATTTGCCAAAGGCAGAAGTGAAAGTTGTCAAGTGAATTCTGTCCACAGATAGGCAAATCAAGAAAGCATGTTAATAAAGCTGTTTCTTCATTCCTCAGAGACCATAACATGGGCTTTTTATACCACAATAATTTATGCTTTGATAAGGACGGTATATGTAGAAATGATGGAGTTCACGAAATAGAGGCAACAGGGTGTTCGTCCAGAACTTAAAAAACAACATCCTGTTTTATGTGTAGATAGCACATACACATCATAGACACAGCAGCTCTTTTCAGAGTCAATCATTTTACTAAAGATATATATTATTTCCTTTTTAATTCCTATTTCTTTAATCCTCATGAGGATCCACAGATTCACAAACCAAAAGCACTGATACAATACATGCCAGCAACACTGAAAGTTGTGTCAGTGAAAGTGAGTGGTTTTATCAGAATGTGACTGGGTATATCAGTAGATGTCTGGCTGTGTGAGAGTGTCTGAGTGGGTCTGTGAGTGGCAGTTACAATGTTTAGGTGGGTCTGTGAGTGGGTGTGAGAGTTTCTCCATGGGTGTGTGAGCGGGTGAGACAGGTTGTGTCTGGGTATGTGAGTGGGTGTGAGAGTGTCTGGGTATGCCAGTGGGCGTGAGAATGGCTGTCTGGGTGTGTGAGTGGGTGTGAGAGTGTCTATGTGTGTGTGTGAGTGGATGTGAGAGTGTCTGTCTGGGTCTGTGAGTGGGTGTGAGAGTGCCTGGGTGTGTGAGTGGGTGTGAGAATGCTTGTTGGGGTGTGTGTGTTTTTTAGAGTGTCTGGCTGGGTGTGTGAGTGTGTGTTTGAGTGTCTGTTTGGGTGTGTGAGTGGGTGTGAGTGTCTTCCTCAGTATGTGAGTGGGTGTAAGAGTTTCTGTCTGGGTATGTGGATTAGTATAGGGAAATATGAGTACAGTTGTAGTAGTATTATGAGTTAATTTGAGCCACGGATATGTGAGTTTGTTAGTTGGATTGACTGAAGTAATGGAGGGTTGGAGGAGGGAAGAATCCAGAAGTGGTAATTGGGAGTTTAAAGTAATAGGATTTAGGCTTGGGATGATCTATGCATGGGGGGGCCAAGATGAGCCCCATGGGTGGATCCGCACATCTTGCATGTTTTGAAAAAACATTGTCAGGCATTTTGTTGCTTATTATAAATAATTTGGACACATCACACATGGGGTCAGGAAAGCTCTAACATGACCTATTCATTTCGTTTACATGCTATTTTTCAGCCCCAGGGACCAGCAGCCACAACTTTTCTGTCAAGTTGCAGGCAGCCAATCAGGGCGTTCCTTTAGCACATGAAGCTGTGGATCCACCGCAGATGGATCCAAGAAGGGTCCGCGTACCTAGCTATGCAAATTTATTTTTCTTTTAAAATCTCAAAAACTACTGAACAGATTTACACCAAATAACAAAAAGCACACTTTCTGGACCAATAGCTACCTTTCTGCCAAATTTGGTGTAATTTCGTCCAGCAGTTCGGGCTGTAGTCATGTACACAATCCCTATGGGTAATTGCATGGGAAAAACTCATTTTGGAACTCCCCCTTTTTCTTGGTCCTCACTTGACGAATCACCCTGAAACTTTCCAGACAGCAGCTGAATTTGTGTGAAGATTCGGCAAACGGCGTCAAAGTTATTGGCAAAATAAAAAAACAGTTTTCCTATGGAAACTAGGTCCTAACTATAACTTCCCACTGACGACCGTCAGCAGGTAATATATATATATATATATAGATATATATATATATATATATGTATATATATATATACATATATATATATATATATATATATATATATATATATATATATATATATATATATATATATATATATATATGCCATTAGTCCACAATCAAATATAAAGCACCTACTCAGGCAAGGATACGATACTTAGGGAAAGATTTTATTTTCCTTCAGGACATGTTTCGGCCAGTCTGAAGGCCTTGCTCACACAATCACTTTACCGTGCACACCTCGTAAAATACACATCTACTACATAAACACTGATGACGGACTAACATATCAACCTCCATTTCATAATTTAGGTGGGCGCCATCTTGATGTATACTTCGTTTCATCCTGACATACAACTGAGAGTACTAGGGTTCACGGTCTACATTTACCCGTTTCATGTAAATTAATCGTCTGCAGAAATGTTTTTAAGAAGCATTATTCTATTTAAAAAAAACAAAGCATAAACATATAAACGTGCATGATGGAATCATCTGCATTTCATATTTCACACCTCAATAATAATCGATAACGGAATCTTTAGCAATAATTGTTCTATACTCTTATGTAGGCGCCATCTCAATAGATAACCTATTTTATCATACCATACACCTACAAGTACTGGGGCTCATGATCTACCTCCACCTGGCTTCCTTTATATCGATCTACAAAAAGATTCTGACAAGCATTGTCCTATTTGTATAATAATGTAAACATGCATAATGAAATTATCTACGTTTCTCAGTTCATAACTCAATAGAGTTCAATATCAGGCTCATTGACATTACCTCATCTATAGATCTCAATATATATTCATACTCTCAAATAATTAATTATCTATTTAAAAAAATAATAAATGTGGCTTTATACCATCAATTAGCCCACAGGTTAAATGTATACGTTTCCCATACCCTATCATAAATTGTTCAACGAGAAGTATCATATCTTAGATAAAGCCGTATGTCCACCCGAATACTCATCATATTCTCCATCAGTATATTTTATCCCAGACATCTCTCCGGCTATCCTCCACAAAAAACTCCATCTATAGTGTCCGACATCCTTCATTAAAAAAACTAGTGCTATTCAATTACACCACACCTCACGTGATAGGAAGGATAAAAATATATACAAAGATGTTGAAAGCTACCTTTTCACAGAGGAAGCATCAAAAAAAGAGCCTCTGATCAAATAATTAATTCAAACCAAAACCTGACTGACACATGATTACAGATGGATATCTTGATAGCATTAGTCTGCTAATATAAATGTGCTGCTTACCGCCATGCTGACTGCCGCCAACATACTGCGGCGATATACCGCTACGGGTATTATGACCCACACATAGAAATCCACCACTATGCAGACACACACATAAGTCTGCCAGCCCAAAGGTCAGTGATAAACTGGTGGTACCAAAACCCACACCGTTACGCCAACAGAAATAAGCCCACAGCATCATGACCCACGAATCACTGCGGCGGTCATTCAACCGCAGTAAAACATTGACGGTACAGACCGCAACGCTCAAAATATACACACACTTACAAAGCAAACCCACATTGGACAATTCAAACTACACACATCTGACATACATACACACACCACACCCACAACACTATAAAACACACACCCACACTACCCAAAACCCTTTACGACCCAAAGAATTTGACAACTGAGAGAAAGACAAGCCAGGAGCACCCACTGAATCTGAGCCACAAAACATCATCACTCATACACCATCCACGCACCTCACAGCACATACCCCAACACATCACCCCACACACCCTCACACACACCACTCACACTACACCCATGGCACCACAACGACACCCAGATTCTCTGAGGAGGAGCTAAGGGTCATGGTGGAGGAAATCATCCAGGTAGAGCCACAGCTATTCGGATCACAGGTGCAGCAGAAGTCCATTGCTAGGAAGATCTAGCTATGGCGGAGAGTTGTGGACAGGGTCAATGCCGTGGGACAGCACCCCAGAACAAGATATCAGGAAGAGGTGGAACGACCTACGGGGGAAGGTAGGTTCTGTGGTAGCAAGACACCAGCTAGCTGTACAGAGGACTGGCGGTGGACCCCCACAACTAACAACATGGGAGGAGCAAGTCTTGGCGATAATGCATCCTGATGCCTGGCAGGAGTACCAGGAGGACTGGACTCTGGTAAATCAAATCTTTACTACTTTATTCCCCCCCCCCCCACCTGCATGCCATCACAAACTCCTACCGCTACCCTCACCCCCATCACTCCACCACCTCATATATACCCCACCATCACAACCCACCCATCCGAATACCAAGCCCTGCATGGAACAGCAATGCATGGACCCCCATCTCAGACCTGCATGGACACCCATCACCACAGCATGCACACTAGTGACAATCACTTAGCCAACCAAATCACAACTCACACAAGACAAAGCTGCCTTGGTTATAACAACCATAGAGGGAAACATACCCATGCACAAGATGTCACAGAAACAATTACACTGCATTCCCACAGGAGCCCCACACAACGTCAACGCGCGAGGAGGTGCCGGTAACATCCAGCCCCCCCCCCAGAAGAGGGCCACAGTGATGACAGCAGCTCTGCACTCCTGGATCAGGATGACCAACTTGGCCCATCAGGGACCTCTGGACAGTCGGTGACCCAGCCACAGTCCCAAACAACCACAGAGCCTCCCCCCTCAGGAAACACCAGCACAGCACCCACCCAGTGGGCCCATCCCTCTGTCCCCAGGACACGTCAATCAGCAGTGTGTCCACCACTACAGGGAACCCAGGCAACCCCACAAACACAAGACGATCAGGGACCTGGGGTCAGTGGCAGTGGGCACACGGTTCAGAAGACAGAGGCACAGGACAACAGGGAAGCTGGGAGGACTGCTGTGTGACAGGGGGAGGACAGGCCCAGGGAACTGACTCTCCACGAGGCACTCGCCAACATCCTGGGAGCATACCACCATTCCCAGGAGACCATGGGCCAGATAC
This sequence comes from Pleurodeles waltl, assembly GCF_031143425.1. NCBI lineage: Eukaryota > Metazoa > Chordata > Amphibia > Caudata > Salamandridae > Pleurodeles > Pleurodeles waltl. The sequence goes on along the minus strand of NC_090448.1, from coordinate 691,863,788 downwards.
TGGCCAAGTTGCAGGAGACCCAGCGGCTGCAGGAGGGACAGTACCTGGGGATCAGGAAGGACCTAAGAGACATCCACACCACCCTGGTCACCATTGCAGTGGTGCTGGCAGACATGGCCAACATCATGAGGGAGGCAGTGGCACACCAACGGGCCCCTGAAACTAGCCACACCGAAGAACAGCCCTCCACCTCCGCTAGTGGACAGGAGGCCCCGCCACTGGAACAACAGGCCACCACCACCCCACCCCCTGCAGAAGGAGAACCACCACACAAAAGCTCCCTGCAATCCAGGAAGAAGTCCGAGAACATTGCCAAGACCCCTGCCAGGAAATAGGACTCACCTGATTGTCACCCCTGTGTCCCACTCTGTCAACCTGTCCACCTTGAACTGACATTGCTCCACTTCCTATGCCCCCTTGGACAATGCACCTGTGATACCAATAGACTGGACATTTCTCCACCATCAACCCAGCCCATTCACACATATTATCACAGAAATAAACACCCTTGCAACAAATACAAGTATGGAGTCAATTGATTGAAATATGTATTACTTAAACAAGCTGTAAACATTGCAATTCAAATGTACAGTTATATTTACATAGGTATGACCTGTGGTGGGCAGCAGTAAACACACCAGGAGCCAGAGTGGGGCACAGATATCTGAAAATAGAGATGCCAAAGGGTACAGTAAGTTGCCATAGAAATAGGGAAATCAGGCTGTCATGTACAATGGTCAACACAAAACTGCAATGGAAGGTGAAGTTACAGTGCCTTACCTGTGTGTCACTGGAAGTACTGTTGGATTATTGTAGTTCTGTTGTCCACATCCTCTTCCTCTGCCTCCTCTTCGTCACTGTCCACAGGCTCCACCGCTGCCACACAACCATCCCCAGGCTCATCCTCCTGCATAAAAGGCCCCTGGCGTCTCAAGGCCAGGTTGTGCAATATGCAACGATGATCTGGCACACCTTCTTGGGTGAGTAGTACAGAGATCCACCTGTCAGATGGAGGCACCTGAATCTGGCCTTCAGGAGGCCAAAGGTGCGCTCAATGATCCTCCTTGTTCACCCATGTGCCTCACTGTAACGTTCCTCTGCCCTTGTCCTGGCATTCCTCACTGGGGTCAGTAGCCATGAGAGGTTGGGGTAACCAGAGTCACCTGTAAATATTGAGGGATACCTGTTAGCCATACACTCACCCTCAGGGACAACCCCACACCCATATACATACATCAACTGGGTGGGGACCATGGGGTCACCTATTAGCCACACCCGGTGCCTCTAGAGTTGAGCCATCACATATGGGATGCTGCTATTCCTCAAGATAAAGGCATCATGCACAGAGCCAGGATACCTTGCATTGAAATGGGAGATGTACTGGTCCGCCAAACACATCATCTGCACATTCAGAGAGTGAAAGCTCTTTCGATTTCTAAACACCTGTTCATTTCTCTGGGGGGGACAAAGACAATATGTGTACCATCAATAGAACCAATGATGTTGGGGATATGTCCCAGTGCATAGAAGTCAGCCTTCACTGTGGCCAAATCCTCCACCTGGGGTAATACGATGTAGCTGTGTATGTGTTTCAGCAGGGCAGACAACACTCTAGTCAGCATGTTTGAAAACATAGGCTGTGAAATCCCTGATGCCATGGCCACAGTTGCTTGGAAGGAACCACTTGCCAAGAAATGTAGCACTGACAGGACCTGCACTAGAGGGGGTACCTGTGGGGTGGCGGATAGCTGAAATCAGGTCTGGCTCCAATTGGGCACAAAGCTCTTGGATTGTGGCCCTATCAAGTCTGTAGGTTAGGATAATGTGCCTGTCCTCAATTTTGTCGCCAGGTCCACCAGGGGTCTGTACACGGGGGATGTCTCCATCTCCTATTCATCCTCAGTGGTTGAGCTCTAGAATGAAAAACGATGAGCAGAATGTCATATTCAAATATGTACTCAAATTAATATGCAATTTTTGTTTTACAGAAACAGTATGTGAACTTGTAAGTCAGTTGATGTGCCTATGTCTGCTGTGACGCAGTTAGGTGCCATGGCCTGTGCCCCCCTGAAATGGCGATTGCCTGACCTGTGAGGAGGGACAAGTGAAAATGAGGAAATTCTGCTGGCGTTTTGCGCCATTGCGGTCGGCAGTCGACGACCGCTGTGCAACACCGCATTGGTTATCATTGGGGCCTACAGGTTCCAGGAGCCAATGGCGATGTACGCAGGCGGTGACGGTACGCACCGCTGTGGACGTGACCGCCATTTTCTATCTGTTCAATTACTTGCTTTCTGACCTTCAACAGAAGAGGACCTACACTGCAAATGCTGCTGTGACCTGTGTCTGGAACAGACCATGGCTCGAGTGTCTGTGGAAAGGGCACCTGCCTTCACTTTGGAGGAGGCGGAGAGCCTGGTGGATGGGGTCCTACCCCAGTACCCTTTACTTTATTGTCCTCCAGACCAACAGGTGAGTACACTGTGAGCAAGATGCGTGGAGCATGAATGTATGGAGTGCTGTGTGTGTAAGATTCATGTGGGGGGGCTGAGGGGTCATGGGTAGAGTGCTGCATGTATGATGGTCAATGTCTGTGTGTAAGAGGATGGTAGGGATATGGTGGGCCATGACTATGACAGTCCGGACTGTTTGACTAATACCTTTCCTGCTATATTTTTCCTGCAGGACAGCACCCATCAGGAAAAGGGTATTTGCCGTGCCATCGCCAAGGAGGGGTGGACCCTGGGGGTCTTTGACAGGCAGAGCACCCACTGCCACAAACGGTGGGAGGACCTGCGACGCTGGGCAAGGAAGACAGTGGAGACCCAGCTGGGGCTGGCCTCCCAACGAGGAAGGGGTGCTGTCGTACCCAGGCCCCCATGATGTTCTGCATCCTGGCAGTGGCCTAACCGGAGTTGGATGGGCACTTGAAGGCATCACAGCAGCCACAAGGGGGTGAGTACAGATTCAGATTCTTGACTTTGCGCGTGTTAAGGTGTTACCTGGGTGGGGGATGTGGGCTGTTGGTGCCCCTAGGCCAGGGCGAACATGGCAGGGTAGTTTCCATGATGGGTAAGCTCAGATGCACTCCAACCACAATAATGTTGGTGAACATCTACTGCTGGACAGGGTCCTGTGGGTTTCAGGTGTGCAGCTAATGGCGTTAGGCATTGTACCCCATGGGCTGATGACTAGCATTGTAACTGGTAGTGCATGGCCTAGTGCATAAGGCTGCATCCCACATGGGCCTGGAGGCAGAATCCACTGACGGTGAGGGCACCAGTGGGACGGAGGGCGAGGCGAGCACCACAACGGAGACAGGAGGGGACAGTACCAACAGGACTCCTCCTCTGATGGAAGCTCCCTGGCGGAGGCAGACACCTCTGTGCCCACTCCAACTATAGGTACAGCCGCCACCCCCATACCAGCACTGCCCTCCCAACAGACCCTCAGCATGTTTCCCATACCCACTCACCCAGGATGGTGGGCATCTCCTTCGCCCCAGGCACCTCAGGCCCTGCCCCTGTCAGCTCTTCTGCCCTCAGTGAGGAGGCTATTGACCTCCTGAGATCCCTCTCTGTTGGGCAGTCAACCATACTGAATGCCATCCAGGGTCCAGCAGGGCATTTGCAACAAACAAATGCATACCTGGAGGGCATTCACTCTGGAGTGTGGCCCAACAGAGAGCATTCCAGGCTCTGGCCAACTCACTGATGGGAGCCATTGTCCCTGTCTCCAGCCTCCCCCCTCCAACTTCCTCTACCCAGTCCCAATCCCCTCAACCCCAACCTATCCTAAGCACACCTTCAGACCAGCATTCACCCAAATCAACACACAGAAGTGGCTCAGGCAAAGACAAGCACCACACTTCATCTCACAGGCACTTACACAAGCACCATCCACATGCAGACACACCAACATCCACTTCCTCCACTGTGTCCTCCTCCTCCTCATCATCCACCTCCCTCTCAGTAGCGTCTCCACTCACACCTGCATGCACTACATCCTCATCCACTACCTCCGTCACCAGCAAACCTATCACTACATGCCCCTCACTGGCAGTCACCACCCCCACATCCATGCACACGTCCCCTGTGTCCTCTACCACTGTGTCTGTGCCCCCTCCTCCCAAAGTACACAAACGCAAGCACACAGACACCCAACAGCCATCCACCTCACAACAGCATCCAGCCCATGCACCTGCACCCAAACGCAGCAGACTGACACCTCCTACAACCACTCCCTCTTCCTCCACTCCCAAACCTTCACCCTCTTCCCGCCACAATGTCCCTAAGAAACTTTTCCTCGCCACCATTGACCTATTCCCTACCCCTCCCCCGTCCTTCACTTCAGGCCAGGGTGGACAGAACCCAGCCCCTCAGCCACCCAGTCCACAGCCACTGTGGTTTTTGCAGCTACTGCAGGTGTGAGAGGCTCCAAGGAGGCACCCGTCAGCACAGCCAGTATGCCAGCACCACCTGCCAAGGCCAAGAAGGGTCTGCCACCTAGCAAGGGCAAGAAGGGGACACCAGCCAGAAAGAGGAAGGAGGCACCACCAGCCAGCAAGGGGAAGGAGGCATCACCAGCCAGCAAGGGCAAGAAAAAAACACCAGTAGGCAGAAGCAAGGAGGCACCACCATCTACCAAGGGCAGGAAGGGGCACACAACACCAGCCATGGCACTTCAGCCGTCCGAGGTTGCAGGTGAAGGGATTGAGCCTACCACTACCGCGGCCAGCACCGCTACCTGCACCGTGGCCAGCACCGCCACCTGCCCCCCAGCCAGCAGCACCACTGCCAGCAGCAGCAGCCCCAGTGGGCAGCTGTCCAAGGTTGCAGGTGAAGGGCTGGAGCCTACCACCACCGCGGCCAGCACCACCACCAGCCCCGCAGCGCCCCTGCCAGCAGCAGCAACCCCAGTGGGCAGCCGCCCGAGGCTGCAGGTGAAGGGCTGGAGCCTACCACAAACTGCAGCCAGCAGCACCACCTGTACCGTGTCCAGCACCGCCACCTGCCCCGCTGCCAGCAGTACCAATGCGAGCAGCAGCAGCCCCAGTGGGCAACCATCCGAGGCTGCAGGTGAAGGGCTGGAGCCAACCACCACTGTGTCCAGCACCGCTACCTGCACTGCGGTCAGCACTGCCACCTGCCCCACCGCCAGCAGCACCACTGCCCGCAGCCCCAGTGGGAAGCTGTCCGAGACTGCAGGTGAAGGGCTGGAGCCTACCACCGTCACTGAGCACCGCCACCTGCAGCGCAACTGCCATCCATTGAGCAGCCGTCACCGCCGGCGAGCAGTGTGTAGTAGTGACTACATGGGCAGCAGTGCATCCTGGCCCCTGCAACACCTGTCGGTGTGACACCGAGGTGAGACTATGACCTTGCCCCATCCAGGTGGAAGCACACTGGACACACAGCCCCCTCCAGAACCAGTGGAAGAAGGCATCCACTCACCCCCTCCTTGGCAGGATGAAGCACACTGGGCACAAAGACCCCTCCAGAACCCGTGGAAGAAGACATCCACTCACCCCCTCCTTGTCAGGATGAAGCACACTGGGCACAAAGCCCCCACCAGAACCAGTGGAAGAAGGCATCCACTCACCCCCCTCCTTGGCAGGATGAAGCACACTGGGCACAAGGCCCCCTCCAGAACCAGTGGGCAACCCACCCACTTGAGAGACTGTGGCTTTGCACTCTCCAGGACCAAGCAGTGGGCAAACCACCCACTTGAGAGACTGTGGCTTTGCACTCCACAGGACAAAGCAGTGAGTAAACCACCCACTAGAGAGACTGTGGCTTTGCACTCCCAGGACCAAGCAGTGGGCATGGAGCACCCTCTAGGCCAGTGGTGTTGTACCATCTTCCGGCTGAGGTGCCCCCCTATTCCCCATATCCCTGAGGTGCCTAAACAATAATAATAACAATCTTATTTTTTCTTCGACTATCAGCAGGACAAGTATTGAGTTTCTAGATGTAGTTGTTGAAATTCAAGATGGTAGAGTAGAAATGTACCTGTTTAGAAAACCAATGGCAGGCAGTAGCCTTCTGCATGCTATGAGTGGACATCCCAATAACCTTAAGTGGAGTATACCATATGGTGAACTTTTAAGAGCTAGGAGAAACTGCAGTACAGACAAAGATTATAGAATTGAAAAACAGACCATGATACAGAGATTGAAAGACAGGGGATACCCCAGTTGGGTATTATGTGAAGCCAGTAAAAGGGTGGACTGTATATCTAGAGATAGAAGTTTGTTTTCTAATGAGAAGGTATCTAAAAATAATAATAATCCAACAACTAGACTAATTTTAACATACAACAACAATGCAAGAGCAGTTAAGAGAAGTGTGTCCAAATATTGGGATATTGTGAAGAACGATAACATTGTGGGGCCCAAGTTACGAGAGAGACCTAGCATTACGTTTCAGAAGGCGAGATCGCTGCGTGATGTTTTGGTACATAGTGATATCACTATAAGACAAGTTGATACAAGATTTGGGTTACAAGGTTTCTTTCCGTGTGGAAAGTGCAAAGCAGGTAAAGCAAGACAGATAAAAAAAGAAGCATAGAACCTTTGGTACACATACACAGTCCATCAAACAATTTATAACGTGTAGTACACAGTATGTGATCTATGCGTTAGAATGTCCCTGTTCTTTGAGATACGTGGGAAGTACAACATGTACAGTGAAAAAACGAGTTCTGGATCACATGCGTGCCATAGAACATAGAGATCAAAAGTATCCTGTAGCAAGACATTTTGAAGAATATAATTTCAAAGATCATACTAAACTGTTGTTCTATGGTATTGAACAGATTCTGATTAACCTGAGGGGGGTAATCGGGTTGCACAGTTACGTAGAAGAGAGTTAGAATATATTATAGATTTACAAAATCTCATGCCAAGTGGACTTAATCTTGATAAATGTTTGAGTACACATTTACATTAGCAGACTAATATTATCAAGATATCCATTTATAATCATGTGTCAGTCAGGTTTTGTTTTGAATGAATTATTTGATCAGAGGCTCTTTTTTTGATGCTTCCTCTGTGAAAAAGTAGCTTTCAACATTTTTGTATATATTTTTATCCTTCATATCACGTGAGGTGTGGTGTAATTGAATAGCACTAGTTTTTTTTAATGAAGGATGTCGGACACTATAGATGGAGTTTTTTTTTTTTTGAGGATATCCGGTGAGATGTATGGGATAAAATATACCGATGGAGAATATGATGAGTATTGGGGTGGATATACGGTTTTATCTAAGATATGAGACTTCTCGTTGAGCAATTTATGATAGGGTATGGGATACATATACATTTAACCTGTGGGCTAATAGATGGTAGAAAGCCATATTTATTTATTTTTTAGATAGATAATTAATTAGTTGAGAGTATGAATACATGTTGAGATCTATAGAGCAGGTAATGCCAATGATCCCGATATTTAACTCTATTGAGTTCTGAACTGAGAACCGTAGATGATTTCATTATGCATGTTTACATTGTTATGCTTGAAATTTATGAAACAAATAGGACAATGCTTGTCAGAAGTGTTTTTGTAGACGATCGATATAAAGGAAACAGGGTGGAGGTAGATCATGAGCCCCAGTACTTGTAGGTGTATGGTATGATGAAATATATTATCTATTGAGATGGTGCCTACATAAGAGTGTTGTAATTTAGTAGCGATTAGATTAAGCATTAGCAGAAGACATCTTGTATTTAGCAACTATTGTGAACATTTTGCGGAATCCATTTTGTATTCATGGCAGCCATTATCTCTGCCACATGCTGCCATGTGCTCTGTCCTACCTTCCTGTTAACTACTCTTAAAAATCTGTCTAGTGACAAGTTATATTTAGCATCTCCCACTTTGCACATGCCCAGTAAGGTCTGCAGCTGTTAGTAATTAGTAACCGACATTAATGTGTCTACTAGTCCTTAAACTGTTAGCCCCTCCTACCTGTTGACTGTGCATTTCCATATGACCTTATATGTATATAAGTCTTGCTTCTATAATTGTACCACCTTCTTTTAGCCCCTGCGTGGGTATAAAAGGACCATGCTCTCTTAGTTCAGTGTGCTACTTCAAACATTACCGAAGGGTGCTGTTTGAACTGTGGTACCACCTCATGAGGTTTAATAAACTTTGGGCCTTATTTATACTTTTTTTAGCGCCGAATTTGCGTCATTTTTTGACGGAAAAGCAGTGCAAACTTACAAATTCAATTGTATTTTGTAAGTTTGTGTCGCTTTTGCGTCAGAAAGCGGCGCAAATGCAGCGCTAAAAAAGTATAAATATGGGCTTTTGTCTTTTATTTCAGTTTCTGTGCCAATTTCTTCCTATATGGTCTGAGGACTTTGTGCAGAGAAGGGCGAACCCCTTGCACTAGTAGGCCTTGGTGAGTCTTACTTCGACAGAGCAGGGACTCATCGGTGACTCGGACGCCCGACGGAATGGTCACGACGAAGGATTGGGATCTCGCTGCGGATGATCAATGCCTGAGGAGACCCGAGTCTTGGCAACCATGGCGTTTTTCCCTTCTTTCTGATTTGACCATCCAGGTGGCGCCGGTCCTCGACTGAGATCCTTTTTGTTCATTCGTCGTGCAGTGACCCTCTGGTCGATTTTAGAACTTGGCAGTTGGAACCTGGACACCCTGTTTTTGGTAAGAGCCGTTTTACGGCACTTGCTGTGGGTTTTGATGCCTTTTTTTCACCACTTACTGTGGCTCTCGTGTTTTGGGTGACTAGTCAATTTGTGTCCGTTGAATTGATATATAAATTGCAATTTATATAGGCAGGTAATGAGGAGAATTTTCTCCAATTTAATTTTGATTTGAACGGCACCTTAAGTGCTACTTTGATTATAATACTGCATATTCTGCAGTATTTTTGGCATGCCTGTTTTTAGCGCCCTTCTTAGGATATTTTGCTTTTGTAATGGTACCAATTTGAGACTGGAAGAATCGCAACCGGCACCCCCAGAGGGGACGCCCAATAGAGATATGTATGTTAAACATGGTCTTTCTTCTATAATGTACAGTACATTATGGAATAAATACACTTGTGCGGATCCTGAGTTACGTTGGCCTATGCATGGGTCATGTGATTTGCGAAAGATTGAGTATGTGGAACAATGTATGTGCAAGCAAAGGTCTAGGCAAGATATGTTTGACTGTGTACGAATGTGGGAGAAAGAAGTGCGTGGACGAGTGAAGCGTGAGCAAGCCTTGCTTGAGAAAGAGCAGCGGAAGAATGTATATGTGAAAGGATTGGAAATGAGAAAGAAAGAAATATATAATTAAAAGGAGACAGAAGAGAAAAAACGTAAATTACAGGTAACTGGCCAATACACTGTTCGGCAATCTCTCTATCCTATCCTTAATAAACCGCATGATAATTTTTTGTTACTAGATCGCCCTCCACCTCCGTATGTCGTTCCTTCTGCCCCTCATGAGTTAGCTGAGGTCTCCGGTTCGGAGCAACAGAAGATACGAGACAGTCGCTCTATGTTGCCTGCTGACCGTGAGTCTGAGCTTAGATCTACTGCTCGTAAAACAATTTGTAGCGTTGTCTATGCTTCTGAACTTTTAGACAACATGAAAGGGTGGACGGAAAAGGAGCAGCTATATTTTACTGAGGCATTTGGCACAGAAGTTATTGAACTATTTCGGAAATATTCTGATGAGTTCGAGCCAGATGATGTAGCAGCTGATCATAAGCAAATGCGTAATGGTCTTTTTGTTTTCTCCCAGGTGGCTGATGCAATCAGGCGTTTGGTGAAATTATGTGTTGCGGCAGACCATTTGCGAGAGGAGAAAAGGGCCCTGGATGTAGTTGCACGGACATCTCAGACCAGCGGGGTGCAACCTTCCATCTTCGGAACAGATAAGACTATGATAGTTCACGCGAAACCAATGCAGGAGGCCACGCCTTTGTATGTTCCTCCTAAACGATCTGGTACAAGTGATGATAAAACTTCTGTTGATGCTAAGGGTTACTTTATTTATAATTGGGTGTATACTCCTTGGAATAGGGCAGATGTAATGGCACTTAAAACAGCATTACCTGACCCGCGGAAATATCCAGCCGCCTTTTATGAGGAAGTTGAGAGCGCAATTAGTTCTTGTACTATGACTTTGGCTGACATTGATTTATTTTTCGTATTGATATTACCGCCAGATATGTGGAGGACTGTTCATAAAGTTGATGATCGTGTAGTTTTTGGGGCGTCATGGAAAGAATTAGAACAGATGGACTGGGATAGGGAACCTGCGAAAAAGCCGTATCAGTTGATTCTAGATCTTCCCCCAGCCATATTAGTTAAGTTAAAACAATTATTCCCCCTAAAAAGATAGATTGGACTGTTTTAGCGTCTTGTAAGCAAAAGGCAGATGACTTGGTCTCTGATTTCTTTACACGCTTTGAAGAAGCATTTCATGATTCTAGCGGCCAGTTATTGTCAGATGATATGGGCAGACATTTGTAAGTCGATAAATATGTTGCAAATCTGTTACCAGGAATATCTAGTCATCTAAAAGCTAGTGAAAGTTCATGGACTACCTCTACTCCGGTTTCTCTTTTGACTATGGCTCAGTATTATGAACATCAGGAATTAGAAGCAAAAGGTAGTGAGGATAAAAAGATTAAAGAATTAAAGACGAAGGTTATGTTGGCTCAACCTTATGGTCCGCCTTTTAGAGGTAGTGATAGAGGTGGACGTGGATCTTATGGTTCTTCTTACACTCGTTTGAATTTGTCTGTTGATCAGTGTACGTATTGTAAGAAATTTGGGTATTGGGCTGCCGATTGTCCAGCACTACGTGTTCAGCAGTGTTCACGTGGTCGGGGACAAATGAGAAATCGCTCAGGATATTCAGGGCCTAGAAGAAGCACAAATGATCATGCTAGATTTGATGCTAATGTACATAGGCAGGATGGGTTTAACACTTTTGATAGACGGAACTAATACCAGATGTCTAACTATGTGCAGCCTGATTTCCAAGATTCTGCTTATGCATAGGATTGTCTAGGATGGGGTAAGGAATCAGTTGAAGTTCCACCAGATCAGAGGGGCCCCTATGTTACAGCACATGTATTAGGTTCTACTGATCAGTTTCTGGTTGATGCAGGAGCTACTCGTAGCGCCTTGTCTAAACAATTGGTTCCAAGGGCTCCTCTGTCTGGCTTAACCATTACATCGATAGGTTTTGATGGAACACCTTCCCCTGGCCCATTGTCACAACCACTTGCATTCCATGTTGATAAATTTACTGCTCCATGTCAGTTTTTGCTTTCTCCAAATACACCAGACAATATTGTGGGTCTTAATATGCTCAAGTATTTCAGAGCTATAATACGATGCACTCCTGAAGGGGTGCGTGCTATTTTGAATGATAATCATCCTGTGATGGAAAGAGTTTCTCTTGTTAAAGAAGATATTGCATTAGCTTCACTCCCTAGTACTTTGTGGTTGTGGGCTACTTCAGATACTGATGTGGGACAAATGATTATTCCACTGTTACATATTAGTGTCAAGGAGGGAGCTGTATTGACATGTTTGCCTCAATAAAAAAATTCACAGGAGGGCGAAGAAGCACTCACATGAATTGTGCATGATCTTATTGCAGTTGGAGTTGTTGAGGAAGTTCTGTTTAATGTTTGTAACAGTCCGATTCTTCCTATTCTGAAAAAGGATACTGATACTAGGATTTACCGATTCATTATTGATTTACGTGAAGTGAATAAGATTGTGGTACCACAATATCCTGTGGTATCTGACATCACAACACTTCCTACTTTGGTTCCCCCGACAGCAACTACGTTCTGTGTGATAGACTTGAATATTGCTTTCTTTTCGATTCCTATCCATCCTGACAGCCGATATTTGTTTGGTTTTACTTTGAATAAACAATCATATAGATTTTGCAGAGTTCCTCAAGGCAATACTGAGAGTCCTAGTATTTATAGTCAAGCGTTAAAACGACAACTTGATTCTTTTTTTTTTGCCTGAAGGTGTGGCTCTCATACAATATGTCGATGATATTTTGTTGGCAGCTGATACTCCTGAGCAATATGAAAAGTACACTTTGTCCTTACTTTCTTTTCTTGCTTCACACCATCATAAAGTGTCATGAAAGAAAGTGCAATATTGTAGACCAAAGGTAACCTATTTAGGTCACCTTTTGTCTAAGGAGGGCTGTGCACTTACATCAGATCGTATTCAAGCAATTTTAGAAACACCAGTACCCTCTACTCAGAAAGATGTTCGTGCATTCCTTGGTCTTACTTCTTTTTGTAGGCAATGGATATTAGGGTTTTCACACATTGTCAAACCTTTGCTAGCACTTTTGACTAAAGATACTCCAATGCCCCTCCCATGGACAGATGAATGTGAGAGTGCTTTCCGGCAGCTACGACAAGCCATTTGTTCAGCACCAGTGTTGGGTACTCCAGATTACACGAAGCATTTTGCACTTTACGTACATGAGAAAGATGGATGTGCATTATCAGTTTTAGTACAGACACATGGCGATAAGCAGCGTCCCTGTGCATATTTTTCAGCAGTACTTGATCCTGTCGCTCGAGCGTTGCCTGGGTGTTTTCGTTCAGTTGCGGCAACAGCTGTGTCAATACCTCAGAGTGAAGGGATAGTTTTGTCCCATAAGCTGTTGGTGTTAGTAGCCCATGCGGTTGATGCTCTTTTAAATCAAACAAAGACGCAACATTTAATTAGCACTCACCTGACAGGATATGAATTGACATTGCTGGCTCCTCACATTACACTGAAGAGATGTACAACACTAAACCCAGCCACTTTGTTGCCATATCCGGTGACTCAGCCTCAGTCACAAGAAACACATGATTGTATATTCCTTACCGAAGAACAGACAAAGGGTCGTATTGATTTGCAAGATACGCCCCTGAAGAGGCCTGTATACTTAGATGGTGTCCCCTTGGAAAGGGTGGATACCTTTGATTACTTAGGTATTAAAGTGGAAGATTCACATCTTTGGCATGCCCAGCGCTAAAAATCTTTATTATGCCTGAAGCAGAGGGCGGGTGGAATTGTCAGATTTGCCTCTAGTTCTTCGAAATTTGCAATATCCCCTGCACTGGAAATATACAAAGCTCAAGCCAGGGGGGCCGCCTTATATGGAGCTGAACTTTGGGGCCATTGTAATTTGGCGAATCTGGCTAGGGCGGAAAATCAGTTTCTAAAAATGATGCTAAAGGTTTCATCGAGTACCCCATCCTTGCCCATTCGCCTAGACCTAAATCTTTTTTCAATCTCACAGATTGCTGCACTAAGGCCCCTGCTGTTTTGGATTCGGTTGTGGACAACAGATGCCCTAACCCCTTTTCGGTGTGGCATTCTCAACGTGGTGGGCCGCGATTCTAGTATTAAATCTAAATGGTGTGTTTTTGTTGAACAATCCTTTTCTCGGCTTGGCTTAGGGTCCTATTGGCATGATCCTATTTCTATTCCCAAAAATGCTGCACAGCTGTTAAAGGATGCTCATTGGCATAATGTTCAGGTTGGACTATTTGCTAGTTCTATTCCATTGTCTATGTCCGACAATTTTTTACTTGTTAAATGTCATTACGAATTTGAGCCCTTTTTGGACGCAAAGTTATCTACATTTGCTCGTGCCCTTTTTATTAGGTTTAGGATCGGGTCTCTCCCTCTGTGCTGCTTTACGTACAAATGGTCCAGTTCAACTAATAGATCTAAATATTGCCCGATGGGTTGTAAAAGTGAAGAAACTGTTTCACACGTTTTCTTCCACTGTCAAGCGTATCACAAACAAAGAGCACTTTTGCTCATCCCTCTTTGCAAACAATTAGGGGTTAGATCCTGTCTCCACGCTGAGAGAATTTTAAAATGCGACCCGTCCGTCCAGATAGCTCTACCAGTGGCAAGATTTCTCGAGTCAATCTGGCGGTTGAGACTAGCAAGTTTAAGGGACAAAACTGTGTAGTTATTGTTTAGTTTTACTTATGCATATTTACTCAACTTGGATGTATGATTGTAGTTTTTGTTGTACAGGATATAGACCTCGGTTCGGTTTATTATGGACTATTTATAGACCTATGGAACTGATCCCTTATTTTATGTCGTGAGAATCTTAAAATGAAATTCATCCACCCAGACAGTTTTATTAATGGTAAAAATTTTTTTTTATTATTCTGACATCTGAGATTAGCAATTTTAAGGAGCAAGATTGGGGAATTAATTTTTAGACTTATTTATGTATATTTATTAAATTAGATGTGTGATTGCTCCTCAGGATTTAGCTATTGGTGTATTATATTTCTTACCAGCGCTGATTCATGGAACTAGTTTCCTTATTGAGTACAGCCTTTCATTATATTAAGTGATGTTTATCTGGCTGCCTATTTCTTGTTTGTTTTTTAAACTTGTCTTGTCCTTTTTAACTGTGTTTCTATTTTACTTTTTTAGTACCCCCCTGTTTTTAAGAAGCCCTCTTTCTCTTTGTCGTGTATTGTACTTTAATGGTTTGTTTTTTACTTACCGAAATAAAGTTAAAATGATGAGATGAGATTTGCAAGATACGCCCCTTCCAGATGTAGACGGGGACTTGTGGGTTGATGGGTCTTGTTTGAAGTTGCCAGACGGTACAACCTCAGCTGCATATGCAATCACCACAATACACATGGTAGTGGAGACGGCTCGTATACCACAGAAGTCAGCTCAAGCAGCTGAACTAATAGCTTTGACACGAGCATGTGAGCTTAGTACTGACTTATGTGTGAATATTTATACAGACAGCCGCTATGCTTTTGGAGTGGCTCATTATTTTGGTTTGCTTTGGAAGGAGAGAGGCTTTCTCACATCCCACGGGATGCAGATAATGCACGGAGAATTAGTGCATAACCTCTTGACTGCATTGACATATCCAAAGAAAATAGCTCTTGTGAAATGTAGTGCACACAAGAGAGTGACCGATAAGATAGGGCAAGGTAATGCCCTTGTGGACCGCGTAGCACGTGAGACTGCGATGCAGCGAAGTACTACTTCTATGTATGTAGTGAAGTCACAAGCTGAACGTTGGCATAATGCCAGACAAGACGTATTAGATATACAGAAATCTGCTTCTGTGAAAGAACGTGAGCAGTGGTCTGAAGAAGGAGAATTGGATGATGAGGGCTGTTGGCGGAATAAGCAGATGGATAAATGGAAATTGCCTATAGCTTTTCTACAACCTATGGTTCAGATGGCACATGGGCTGGAACATGTTGGAGCTTCAACAATAAAGAAGTTGCTTACGCAAGTTTGGTAGCATCCAGAAATTTCCAGTACAGCTAAGAGAGTAGTACAGTCTTGTTTGATCTGTTTACAATACAATCCTGGAAAAGGGACACAAACTCCTGCGGGTGGGTTTGCTACACCAACTGCACCTTTCGAAGTTCTACAAATGGATTATATTCAGCTTGAATGCTACAACAATTTAAAGTATGTCTTGGTGGTGGTATGTGCCTTTAGTAAATGGATAGAAGCGTACCCCAAAAAGGATAATACTGCCATTACCAAGGCGAAGGTGCTTTTGAAAGAATTTTTCCCTAGGTTTGGTGTTTGCAGACTTTTATGGAATGATAACGGACCTCATTTTGTTGGGGAAGTTATTAAGTATGTCCTGAAAGGATTAGGGATCCAACAGAAGTTCCATGCGGTTTTCCACCCACAATCAGCAGGGTTGGGGTAAGGTATAATGCTACTTTGAAGCTGAAGTTAGCGAAGATACAGGCTTCCACTTTTTTAACTTGGTCGAATGCATTACCGCTGGCATTATTGTCTATTAGGTCAGTGCCACACTCTCGAACAGGCCTTACCCCCTATGAAATAGTATTTGGAAGGCCAATGAACATTTGTGGAGTTCCCAAGCCAAATTCTGTATATGATGTACCTCGTGTCCTGATGAATGATTATTTGGCACACTTAATCGACGATTTGGTTTCTACTCATCAACAGGTTCGGAAAGCACTTCCTGACAGATCTACAGGTGAAGGCCATGAACTCCGACCTAGTGACCAGGTGATGATTAAGTCCTTTGAAAGATCAAGCAGCTTGGAACCATGGTGGCGAGGCTCAGATCAGGTGCTTTGCTACGAGGACAGCAGTTTGAGTGATGAACCAAAAGAATTGGGTCCATAGTACTCACTGCAAGAGAGTGCTACCTACCTTGGTGGAACCTGCTGTGCTGACCCATCATCGAGAGATCTTGACTACGTAGAAAGGCCGTGCTATATCACCTGACAGATCTGCGGAGTTCTTCCCAGATCATACAATTTCTGGAGTGTCGCGATATAATTTGAGATCGAGGAAAGAATCTGTAGTGCTGGAGAAAACTGGTTGATCTACCACCCTGGTTTAGTGAAACGGAGAGCCAATGTGGCAAGAGGGGGGATCAGCCATGCATTAGAGTAGTGACACCCGTCTTGGCCCATTGTGAAGAAATCAGCGGCTGCCCAGGGATAAGAGCACCAATGATTGCTTTTAATTAATTTCTGGAAGGGTGATTATCACTGTTGCTAAAATGAATAACAAAGTGATCATTAGTACAATGGGGTTTGTTGTTGTTTTGGTGGTTATGGCAATAATCACATGGTTTGTTGAAAAGATGGCTCCTGCTCGTGAGTTTTTTGTTGCCACTACTCCAGTACCAGAGGATCACTATTACGTTACGTTTCCCTATCATGAGCAGAAGCACCGTCAATCGTACTTCAATAATACTTTCATTCAGATGTTGCATCATACTCATAATGCTTCAAATACTACTAACTGTTGGGTATGTGGAATGATACCTGTGCATCAAAAGAAAGGAGGAACACCTTTCATTCCTCTTCCTTTTTCACACAGTGGTTCTTGTCAAGCTTGGTATACGCTTTTGTTTGCATCTGGAAAACGCACAGAGGGGGGACTTCTTTTTCGCCTTAATAAAGTATGCTACCAAGACAAAGATGGGTATCCCCAAGCCAAAGGAACTAAATGGGAATGGGAAGAGTATCAACCGGACAATGTTTCAATACCATATGTCTTCACAAATATAAGAGACTCTGACCAGAAAGAACAATTTGTGATTTCTGTTACAAAAACTAAAGCAGATTTATGTATACGTAGCATTGGGCGAATTCCAGTGGGGACAAGCGATTGTACCTTGATTTTAACTATTGAGGGTGTAAATAATAGTAGTTTTACAGCTTCACATAATACATATTTTGTTTGTGGTAACTATGGATATTACCAACTACCTGTTGGGTGGTCAGGTGTGTGTTATGTATCTTTTCTATTACCCCCTGTGTTTTTGACACCTGCATCATATCACAGAGATTTTAAACTGTTCAATGACATCATTAAAAATAGATATAAAAGGACAATAAGTACAAACGAGGTAGACCAAACGGACACTAGCCTGCAACAATATGTTGATTTTAATTTAGGGTTGTTCACCTTTGTGGGTGCTGCGTTAAACAGTAGGAAAGTGAGACGATTGACTAGGGTTGTGGAGCTGTTACCAATCAGGCAGCTCTGGCACTTGGGAATATTACAGAGGAGCTCCAAATTGCGAGGATTGTAGCGCTCCTAAATCGTATGGTACTAGATGTGATATTAGCTGATTGAGGTGGTGCATGTCGCATCATCGGTAGTAGTTGCTGCATTTTCATTCCAGATCACTCACCTTCAGTATATGATGCAATATCTAAATTGCATAAAATTGCTACAGAAATTCACACAGAGACTGGTACTTGGACTTTTTCTGGATGGTTTTGGGCTCTTGTTTCCGCTTGGGGCTGGAAACTACTGACTATCCTGTGTGTAATGATTGCAATATTTTTCACATGCTGTATCTGTATTCAGTGTGGTCCAATGTTCTGCTCCATGTGTATTACTGCTTGTATGCCTACCAAAATGGACATTACAGAAATGAAAGCACAACATATGTTAGATAAGGAAATAGCTGAAATGATGAGCCTAAATATACAAGATGAATATTTAGATTATCCCAGAAAGACGAATGTCTTCAGCTAATGCTGAAAGGGTTGTCTATTGTAATTTAGTAGCGATTAGATTAAGCATTAGCAGAAGACATCTTGTATTTAGCAACTATTGTGAACATTTCGCGGAATCCATTTGTATTCATGGCAGCCATTTTCTCTGCCACATGCTGCCATGTGCTCGCCATATGCTCTGTCCTACCTTCCTGTTAACTACTCTTGAAAATCTGTCTAGTGTCAAGTTATATTTAGCATCCCCCACTTTCGCACATGCCCAGTAAGGTCTGCAGCTGTTAGTAATTAGTAACAGACAGTAATGTGTCCACTAGTCCTTGAAAACTGTTAGCCCCTCCTACCTGTCGACTGTGCATTTCCATATGACCTTATATGTATATAAGTCTTGCTTCTATAATTGTACCACCTTCTTTAAGCCCCTGCGTGGGTATAAAAGGACCATGCTCTCTTAGTTCAGTGTGCTACTTCAAACATTACCGAAGGGTGCTGTTTGAACTGTGGTACCACCTCATGAGGTTTAATCAACTTTGTCTTTTATTTCAGTTTCTGTGCCAACTTCTTTCTATATGGTCTGAGGACTTTGTGCAGAGAAGGGCAAACCCCTTGCACTAGTAGGCCTTGCTGAGGCTTACTTCGACAGTGTGAGTGCATTTATAACTTTTTATTTCTATGCATACGTTTATTTATCAGTTTCTGTGTAGGTGTCTCAATCTATCCATAATTGTGTCCCGGGGTGTGTTAGTGGATGTATAAATCTGATCCTGGGTATGTCCAGGTATATGATAGTGTCTACCTGTATGTTTGAATGGGAGAATTACTATATAACTGGCTTCAATGGTTTCTGCAATAGTATCTGCCTGGGTCTCTTAGTGCATGCATCAGTGTGTGTCTCTGTGTCAGTGTGTGAATTAATGTGGCTCTGGATGTATTAATCTATACATCAGTGTGCATCTGAATGCGTCAGTGTATAGAATCATGTGGGCCTGATTTGTCAGTGCATGCATCAGTTTGTATTTGGGTGTGTCAGTGTATGCAGTACTATCTGTATGGCTGTATCAGTGATTGTATAAGTTTGTGCATGGCGGTCATAGTGTTTGCATGAGTTTCTGCCTGGCTATGCCAATGTATGCATCAGTGTGTGCTTGTGTGTGGTAGTTTATACAGCAGTGTACTCCAAGGCATGTGAGTGTCACTCTATCCATCTCTCTTAACCTGGGTTTCTCAGTGTATACATCACTGTACATCTGAATGATTCTCTGAATACATCAGTGTTCACTTGGCTACATCACTGCATGCACCAATATGTGCCTGGATCTGTCAGTAGATGCATAATTGCATCCCTGGATGTATCAGTATATGTAAGAGAGTATGTCCGGATGTATCACTGTATACATCAGCGTGTGTTTGGCTCTCTATCTATAGATAAGAGTGTATCTCTGTGTCCCACTGCATGCATTACTGCATACCTAAGTGTCTCAATGTATATGTCAATGTATCCCTGGATGTTTCAATATATGCATCACTGTTACCCAGGTATTTTAGAGTATGCATTACAGTGCACCTGGGTGTCTCAGCCAGTGCATCAGTGTCCAGCTGGATGTGTCAGTTCATGTAACAGTGCATGCTGGGGTGTGTCACTGTACTCATCAGTACGCTTCTGGTGATGTTAGTCTATACATCACAGTGTGCATAGGTGTGTCAGTGTGCAGATCAGTGTGTGCCTAGGTGTGTCAGTATATACATCAGTGCGTCCCTGATTCTGTTATTGAATCTACCAGTGTGATCCCTGGTGTATAGCTTGGTATATTAGCATCTGCATTGGTGAATTCAAAAGTGACTTTATGACTATTTCACTAGATACGAGTGTATATTTTCCTTATTAGTTATATAAGTACCGTATGTTCTAGTAGAGTGCATATATCCCTGGTCATATGCCTTCTACAACCTTACATCTCAATCAGTAAAACTCAGAACACCGTGCTTCATCTTTTAATAAAAATACACCCTCTTCTATAGTGTACATGCATCTCACTGAAAGGGTGACTTTTCTCACAACACACAGTATAAACCTACTTAAATACATTTTCTAACTTAAAAATAAAACTGTGTACCTATGCTCACAATTAGTACCCTAAATCATATTTAAACCACAATTTATATATATATAAGAATCTATATTATCAACTTACAAAACTACATATTTCTTTCAGTATATTACATCCTAAATACATCTCTTAATGCAATGTACTTAAATTCTCTATGTCTACATCAATACACAAGTGGTTGTTAATGTCTCTGAATGAGTATGTCTCCCTTTATATTTGTATCATTTTCTTTCTCCTGAAAAATATACACTACACAGTATATACTCATCTTAACATGGCAAGCGCAGTATTAACACAATAAAAATTAACGCTTTTTTTCTCTTCTATAGACATAGCAACCTCCTCTTCAGCCAACATACAGTATGTCTGCCCCCTTCACCTTCTACAGCTAGAAATGGTTCAAGCTGCTCTCACCTAATCTTTTTTCTTAACTTTTGACGTAATATACGTCACTCATATCGATGTCTTATTCATAGTGAAATAACCTCTATCATCTCTCAATACATGTGTGACTCTCTGCATGAATTCAGCATTGCTTTTATACATGCCCATTTCTGTATAGACAAACACATTACATTTTTAGAACTCAATGTAACATGGTTAACCATTAAATTACTCATTAGTTCATTCTCCATACTAACTTTAGCATACATGAGAATTCACTGATAGAAACTGGAAACATCCTTATCCAAGTTCAGCTGAATACCTTTCTTTTAAAATGAATTACTTTCATAATTAATTTACATAAATCACAAACCTTGTATTTATATCTTTTATGGCATGTTGTGAACACACTGCTCACTTTCTTCAACCTAATATTAATTTATTCATACACTAACACTTTGTAAAATAAAGTAAATTTCACTACACATACCTGATGATTCTGTTCTTGTGCTCTATGTTTCACTTTCAGTATCAGTTAGAATGTCTTCTCACTGAACAAACCTCATTAAACCAACCCCAAGAATGGAAGTCTACTCTCATAGAAGGCAACAAGCAATGGCAACCTCTTCAACTGTCCTTTCAAGGTTACTGTGTCAGTAAACCAATCACAATCTACCTTTCATGTTAATACAATGTTCTACGACTTCTCACTGGTTTTTATAGTTAACCCTTGGCAGTGCGCCTGAAAAGTTAGCCAATACTATGTGAGTTTTGCCAGATCTGCAGATCCTCCGCAGCCCCACTTGTGTAAATTTGCAGGTGGATCCGTAGCTCCACGGGGAAGTTTGGAAATTATTATAAACACTTTTTTTTTAAACAGAAAACTAAATCATAACATTATATAATCATTATGACGCATTACTGCCTCTATATATGTGCTAAAACAAATTCACATTCTAGTTTTTTCTATTCCCTTTGCCCCTTATGCACCTCTAGCTCTGTTACAATGGTTACACAGTCTGCAACATTTTGCAACACCAGGTCACACGTTCTTAACAGTTTCTGACTAGAGGATGCTTAGCTTCAAGCCACATTTAGTAGGTGTGGTTCAATCTTTCAGAGTAAACATATCACAGCTGTTATTACTGTTTTCAATTTTTCTAAACCCAATCCAACATATAGGCTCTCATTCTGTCATTGGCGATAAAAAAACGCCTACTGCTGTGGCGACGACTGCCAAAAGACCTTCACCTCAGCCATCCGCCGTATTAGGCCCACAGATGGATTTCCACCAGAAGGATGGCAGAAATCCAGCTGTGGCCATGCCGGTGGATGGCAGTAAGGTGGCACTGCTGCCACTCGCAGCACCAAGCCAGTAGACCACCACCAGCCTTATTATGGCCCATAATACAGCCTGGCCGTGTTCTGCTGGTGGACGCTGCTGCTGGCAGCAGCGCCCCATCCCGTCTCCTGCCAGAAGACCCCTAAACACAGGTAAGTGACCTCTATCAGTGATAGGGAAGGGATTCCCTGTCACTGATAGTGCCTACCGCCATGGTTTTCATGCAGTAAGGGAGCCATGAAAATCTTGGCGGTAGGCGGGGTCATAATTTTGCAGGTGGTACAGTTTCGGCCGCTGGACGGTAGATTGGTATCTCCAGCCCGGCGGCCGTTACCGCTGTGGCAGTCGGTGTGGTACATTGGCAGTTTGGCTTCAGCCAAACCGCCAATATCATAATATGGTGGAAAGTACCACCAGCCTGTTGGCAGTACTTTCCAACATATTACCGCCAACTGCCAGGGTCATACTGAGGGCCATACTTACAATTCACATAACCTCACTGCATACCTGCACCCAAAAAATATCTACAACATCCAATGGAATCACATCTTCCAGACTGTACCTACTACCCTCCATTTCAACTGATTTTCATCTCATACCAGCCTCATTCAGCTGTTGCCATCTCCTGTGTGCTTCGCCAGATTACCTCCAAGATGCTAAGAGTGTGTATTGTGGGTCACAGCTTTGTGTTTTGGGGCAAAGAGAGACTGCAAAAAAAGGGGTATTGACAGGGAACTAGGTTTCTTTAATGTGGAAATTACTTGGGTTGGCCAGAGAGGATAAAAGTGGTATCAACTACTTCCTTTGGTTGAAACTATTAAGGATTGCCAACATCCAGACCTTATGATTATACACTGTGGTGGCAATGACCTAGGTGTAGTCACAAGAATTGGTTTGGATATCCTAATGAAAGAAACTTTGGAAAATTAATGACACTCTTCTGACAAACTGCCTTGCTTTTTTCAAACATTTGCCTAAGGCAGAAGTGGAACTGGTCAACTCAGTTCTGCCCACAGATAGAGAAAGCCAGGAAACATGTCAATGAAACTGTTTCTGCATACCTCAGGAACCAAAACATGATTTCTATATACCATGACAACTTACAATTTGATATTGAGGGTATATACAGAAATGACGGTGTTCACCTAACAGAGAAAAGCAAAAAAAAATTCCTGCATAACTTCAGAGACTGTATCCTCTATCATGTGTATTAATAACCTACACAAGCATAAACACAAAGGCTCTTTTCAGAGCCAATCTAGTACCCATATACATACATATTTTGTTTTTCAAATCTCACTCCGATCAGCGAGTGGCTCTGGGGTTTTCTGATAAAAGGAAAAAAATACTTTTTTAGATGTGAGGGTGGATTTGAGAGTGTCTCTAAGTGTGAGTGTGAGGCTGTCTGTATAGGTACGAGAGTGCTTGTAACAGCGTCTACCTGTATGTCAGACTGAGTGTGAGAGTAGCTGTCTGGGTGTGAGGGTGAGTGTCAGAGTGTGTCTCTGTGTTTGACACTACATGTGAGAGTCTCTATATTAGTGTGAGACTGAGCGTAAGAGTCTCTGTCGGAGTGTTAGAGGGAGTGTGACACTGTCTGCCTGGATGTGAGAGTGTCTCTCTGAGTGTGAGAGTGTCTATGTACATGTGACAGTGGATGTAACAGCATCTTTATATTTGAGTCTCTAGGTTTGACATTACATGTGAGAGTCTCTATGTTAGTGTGACACTGAGCGTGAGAGTCTGTAACTGGCATGAGAAGGAGTGTGACAATGTCTGCCTGGATGCGACGGTGGGTGTGAGAGTGTCTCTCTGAGTATGAGACAGTCTGTGTATTTGTGAGAGTGCTTGTATCAGTGTCTGCCTGGATGTCACACTGAATGTGAGAGTAGCTGTCTGGGTGTGAGGGTGAGTGTCAGAGTGTGTCTCTGGGTTTGACACTACATGTGAGAGTCTCTATATTAGTGTGAGACTGATCATGAGAGTCTCTGAGTGTGAGAGGGAGTGTGACACGGCCTGGATGCGAGGGTGGGTGTGAGAGTGTCTCTCTGACAGTGAGTGTGAGAGTGTCTGTGTACATGGGACAGTGGATATAACAGCATCTCTGAATATGTGAGAGTGGTTGTCAAAGTGTCTGCCTGCATGGCAGACTGGGTGTGAGTGTCTCTCTGAGTGTAATACTGCATGTGAGAGTGTTTCTAAAAAATAATTTTCTGCATTTCAAAGGCATTATTTGTCCCATCCCCACAATATATCAACCCCATAGGGTCAGGGAACCTGTACACAGACCTCATCAACTCAATTGCTCCCCACATTTCAGCCCCGGGGACCGTTTACTGAGAAATGAAAATGGCAACCGCAACATTTTTCTCAGGTTGCAGGCAGCCAATCAGATTCTTCCTGTGGCACGTGGATCCGCGGTGAATCCACGAGGATCTGCGTCCCAATATATCTATATTTTTGGCCTTACATTTTTTCAAAACTACGAAACGGATTCACACCAAATCACAAAAAGTGTGATCTGCGGAACAGAATCTAGCTTCAGTCCAAATTTGGTGTAATTCCGTTCAGTGGTTCGGGCTATAGGCATGTCTAAAGGTCCTATGGAAAAATGAATGGGGGAACCTGGTTTGGGACCCCCCCTTTTTCTCGGCACCCACTTGACTGATCACCCTGAAACTTTCAGAACAGAAGCTGACCTTAGCACAGTTTAAGTTTTGAAACGTTCTTTCTATAGAAACTAGATCCTAACTATAACTACCTACTGGAGACCGCCAGTAGGTAATTTATATATATATATATATATCTATACATATGATGGTCGCCAGAAGGTAGTTACAGTTAGGTCTGCTTCTCCATAGACAGAAGATTTTTTGGTATGCTAATAACTTTGGTCCTGTTGACTAATTTTCACAAAACTTTCCAGATAAAAAGTGTGCTCACCTCTACTTCTTCCTTGAAAGTGATCTGTCAAGCGGGGACAGAAAAAAGGAAGTCTCAAAACGTAAAATCCCCAAGCATTTTTCATGGACTTATTTAGATATGGCTGCAGCAAAACCTGCTGAACGGAAATACACCAAATTAGCAGGAAGCTAGATCTTGGTCCGTAGACTGTGCTTTTTGTGATTTGGTGTAATCCATTCAGTAGTTTTTGATAATTTAAGGGGTAAAAAATAATTTAATATTTGGATGGTAGGGCTCGCAAGAGTCCCGCGACCATGCTAGAAGAGCGCAAATTAAAAAATGAAGCCCTGTGATTGGTGAGAGGCCTGTTTTTCCTGTGATCCTTCACACTCTTTCAGGAACGGGAGGCTCCTGCAGTCTCAAAAGTGCTCTGGTTGGCTGGCTGTTGGAATGTTAGAAATGAAATGGTGCCCAGTAGTGTTTAATGTGAACAATTGGAGATGTTGTGGCAAAATAAATAAAAATGTTATATAAGGGGGAAGCAGAAAGGCATGCTGTCCCCCTAGATTTAGAGAGGAGGTACCTAAGGGATAACTAATGTGATAAAAATAAATGTATATTGTTTTTAACCAATTTTTATGATCTTGCAGGGCTCTTGCAGGAACGTGAACAGTAAAAAGGGATGGATACGTTCTGAATACACTATATAAGTAGGAATACATATTGTGGTAATTGTTTTTGAGATGAAGTGTCTAAGAGATAAGTTCTGTGGTGCCTAGATGGTTAATTCCTATATTCCAAAAAAGTTACAATCTTGCAAAACTTTCATGGGATTGTGAACAGTAGAGAGGAGTAGGTGATCTTTGAATACACTGTAGTATGCACACTTGCTACTGTAGAAAGGAATATTACTGGAAATGGTGTTTGCCAGAGTGTACTATTTACACCCATTGACTTTGTAAGAGTTATTATTAGGCTATAGTCTCTTCCCACACCTGAATATGCACTTCCATTATCAAAGATAGGGTTGTTAGCAGGGAGGACAGTCTTGGACAGAGCATACTATGCACACCAGTCATCCAAGAGAGAGGTCTCAGCGAAGAGGCACAAACCTCTCCACACATCCTACTTTGCACACCGGTCATCTGAGACTGAGTTGTGACAGAAGAGGTCAGTCCATGTACACAGCCTAATATGCACTCCTGTCACCTGAGAGAGGGATCTGACAGGAGACTCTAGTAAATGTATTGACCCTACTATGCAGAGGTCTGACAGAAGAGGGTGGTCCATGTATGCACCTTACTAACCAAATCTGTCATCTGAGTCCGAGGTCTCACTGGAGAGGCCAATTTTTCTCCATACAGCCTACTATATACAACAGTCATCTGAAAAAGTGGTCTGGAAGGAGAGGGTAGGCCATGTACACACTCTACTATTCGCAGCTATCATCTGAGAGAAAGGTCAGATAGAAGAAGCCAGTCCATGTACACACCATACCTAATACGTATACCCGTCATCTGAGAGAGAGGGTTTAGTGGAGAGACAGTCTCTCTCCATACACCCTACTATGCAAACCCATCAACTGAGAGAGATGTCTGAAAGGAGAGGTTAGTCCATTTACATACCTACCTGCGTACTCCCATTATCTGAGCAAGAGGTGTGAAGAGAGGTCAGTCCTTGCAGAAACCCTACTATCCATACCTTTCATGTCTGAAGGAAGGAGCCAGTCTCTTCTCACACCCTACTATGCACACCTATCATCCAAGAAAGGTGTCTCACTGGCGAGGGCAGTCCCTCCTTTCACACTACTAAGTACACGTGACATCTGAGACAGTGGTCTGTGTGGTGAGGTCAGTCTCTCCCCACACTGTACTACACACACCTGTCATGTCAGAGGTAGGTCTTAGTACAGAGGATAATCTGTCCCACAAACTACTATTTCCCTATAGTTTTGTTGCAATTCCACAAGACTCTCGCAAGAGTAGCTCACATGCTTCAAGGGAGAGAAGCTTGCTGCATGGACATACGCGGTCTCGTTAGAGGCTGGAATACCCCAGGGGAAATTACTGAGCCTGCCAGGGGGTATTTTATGATCCTGCAAGCCTCTCATCTGACCTGCATGGAAAATTACTGAGCGTTTAATGGTATTGCAAGAGTCTTTCAAGTTTGTATAGGGGAAGTTAAAAAAAGAGGGCCAAGTTTCAACCAATAGTTACCATTCTTTTTGCATGGTTGAAGAAATGCTGTGATGTGATTAGATGCAGAACCAGGGATAGCTCAGAATGTTCTTGGTGATTTGGAGATGGAAGCATTTTGTATTTGGATTCAGAGGTGACTGAATTTGGAACTGAGACAGACTGGTGTCTTTAGCTCTATATAAGAAACTGCGCTAAGTTCAGGTAATTAGAAATATACTTTATGAACGTGTTGGTAAGTTCATTATATATAAGGATTAGTGAATGAAAAGCAGTTTGTAGAGATGCATGTTTTATAGTTCATGAGAGATTTACTTTAGAATGTAGAGCGATATAACCAAGTATTGGATGTTGTGTTAAAAAATGAAATGTTCAATCTGTACGTAGTTGTAAGTAAAGAGGCAGTGTTTCTGAAATTATAAAACAAAGCATCTGCGATCTGTTAATACAAGGCCTAGTGTTTTTTATAAACATTATCGTGGGCATATTTTACTCCATGCAGTGTTTAATTTGTAAATAAAAATGTGTTGGTGCCCAAAGCTCTCCTTTGAAACTCTCTGCTGCTGCAATTAAGTATGCAAGCACTGAATACTAAGGCAGAGTAATATTAAAGCTAGCTCAGGCCTATTTAATCCATTTACGGCCACTCCCAGACCCTTCAGCTCACTTTTTCAGCTTTCTGCTTTCTCCCTCTGTGAGGCTTTCTAATTTTTTCTCTTTCTCCGTCTTCCCATGCCTGTCTTTTACTTGCAGAAATGCCTGATGCAGAAAAATAAGAGCCGGACCTTAAAAAATAACTTCCGGTGCCTCCCACTGGAATTCACTGGCTCAAATTGAACACTGCCCCTATAAGATGTTTGAGTTGAGATATTGCTATTTCTAGAGTAAATCACTGTGCTTACTGTTATGAAAGGTGTGTAAAGAGGAATGTGTTACTTTACAAATTGTTATGGAACCATGTTATAATGCTATCCGTATTTGACCACTGACTCCATTTTGACCACTGATTCCATTTTGTGCTTAGTTTAGCTCCAGATGCCGTCACATTGGTGGCGCAGGTATGTTGCCATGCACAGCTTGTTTTCTACACAGAACGTGTTTATGCTCTTCTTCATAGCAAAAGGTTACAACGTGTTGTAACAAAACATGGGCAATGTGGAAGGTACATTATAAGAGAAGGCTTCAACTTGGGAATGTTTCCATCAAGGAAAAGTGTAGCTTCTCTGTCTAGGGAATAAGCATTGGGGCAGGGCCCGTTCCTTTGCATGTTTTCGACACAGACCAAGCACAGACAGCACTTGAATTTCATAAATTACACGAAGGAAGGGGAGGTTGTCAGAACCTTCCTCTTGGGTTTGGTTAAGCTATATAAGGTGGAGAGGCTTGGCCCTGAGTTAGGAGTTCACCTGAATGTGGACGCAAGTCAACCCCCATGGTGATGCATTTTAATTCTTAATTATCTAGCATTGCTGTGCGCACACATAAATATGTGTGTGTGTGTATACATATATATATATATATTTCTAATTTCTAACAATTGACAAATAAGTCAAACGCGGCACTCCAAGGATTCCAATCGTCTAATATTTAATAATTTCCACGGACCAAAACATCCATCACCCGAAACATTTCGACCAGTCAGGTCTTGTTCACGGTTAGTGAGCACATCATTGGTTTCCCTTTTATATAATTTCCCATCCAATGCCATTAGGTTGCAGTGTGGGATATGTAGTTACATCAAATGAAAAACAATAAAAATAAAGCAATCACCTGGACTTAAAACCCAAACATTAATTTGTGGAACTAAAATTACATTCTGAACTCATTATCAGTTCCATAATATATGTACAAAGAATTATCCCATACAGACAAACATTTGTTTCTACAATCTCCAAATTGCTAACAACTTTAGTACGATATGCATTAACACTATGCCATACATCTACTGCTAACATTACTCTTAAGTGCTTCTTCATAAGACATATGGGGATCCGATTCTGGGTATAATACCCTTATACCATCTTTCTCTCAACATATATATCGGGGGTTGTACCATCTAGTTCTTTTGGAGAGCAACCATAATCCAATCTACTCATTTTATAAATGGCAATATCATTCTTCATCCCCATTGATCCCATACAGAGCCTTGGTTTTGAGTCTAATAATAAATTTGGATTTCATCCGTCTCAGTTGCAGTACTCTATCACCCCCTCTCTCATGTTTTTTTGATTGTGGCTATCCCAGAATATTTCTTATGTAGCCAAAATGCACCATTATGGATTCTAAGATGTTTTGTCATGGCAGAATTTAAATCCCCATTCTGTGCCACCCTGATATGCTCTAATATCTACTTTTTTAATGGACAGATGGTGCTCCCCGCGTATCTCATCCCACAGAGGCACTCTATTACATACACTACAAATGTTGCATTGCATGTTATTCTGTCCAAAACTGGGATTTCTCTTCCTTGACCATCCATGACTTTATATTTACATCCAATTTGGCAGGCCTTACATTTATTGCAACATATGAAACCTTTATTATGTATTGTTAGCCAACTAGATGTTTGTGGGAGTTCAAAATGACTCTTTTCCAGTTGATTTTTCGGGGTTGGAACCTTCCTGTAGGTTACACTTGGTTGCGCTCTTACTCATGATTCAATGTCCGGGTCTCTCTTTATTACATGCCAGTGTTTATTTAAACATTCAAAATTTGATGATTATCTTTACTATATGTTCGTATGAGTCTAATTGTTTCATCTTCTTCCTGAATCACATCATCAGGTTTTGTTACAAGAGTCTCTCTTTTCACCTTGTTTTACATCACAAGCTTTGTATCCTCTCCTCATAAATCTCTGTTCTATATCTTTGAACTTAACATCCATATCCTTCCTGTCCAAACAATTTATTTTTGTCCTAATGAATTCTCCATAGGGAATACTTTTCATCAGTGATTTAGGATGAAAGCTGGACCCATGTAGTACACTGTTAGTTGCTGTCGGTTTGCAATGCAATGTCATTTGTAATTTCTCATTTTCTTTATACACCATTACATCCAAAAAGTCAATAGACGTTCTACTGATTTTATGTGTGAAATGCAAACCCACATTATTGGTGTTCAACTTTAGAAGAAACTCATTACATTGTGTTTCCGTACCATTCCAAATTAGGAATAAATCATCAATGTGGCGAAGCCAGATTACTACCCTCGTTATGCATTCCTCATTTTCATCTCGCCAAGCTATATTTTTTTCCCACCAACCCATTGTAAGATTGGCATAGCTTGGAGAGAAGGAAACTCCCATAGCCGCCCTGCAGATTTGTGAGTAGATCTCGTGATTAAATATGAACACATTGTGCGTCAGGCATAGCTCAATCATTTCAAGCAGCATTTCAGAGTACTTCAAATCATGAATACTCCTCTGTTGCAAATAAAACTTACTGCTTTTAGACCCACTTGGTGTGATATTGATGTATATAAGGAAACCACATCTATGGTCACCAATAGATACTCATTTTGCCATGCTACATCCTCTAACAATCTTATAAAATCACTGGTATCTTTATGTATGAGGTCAAGTTTTTTACCATTGGTGCCAGAAAGTGATCCACGTATTGTGATATATTCTCATATAATGATCCACAGCTAGAAATGATTGGTGTACCCGGAGGTTTATTGAGGGTTTTGTGAACCTTTGGTAAAAAGATTAAAGTAGGTATAATAGGGCTCTCATTAGTTAGAAATTTCAATTCATCAGTGCTAAGGAGGACATCAGACTGCCGTTTCCTCAATCTCTTATGTACATCCAAAGTGAGATCATTTATAGGGTTCTTAGTTAGCATGCAATAATATGATTTCACCTCCAACTGTCTGGAGGCCTCACTAAATACATATTGATTGTTAAACAATGATAGGCAGAAAAAGTGCAATATATTAACTGCTGTGGTTATTTTGGGATCCACACATGTTTTACTGCATTTAAGTTAAATGCTCATGTTCACATTTTTGTGTGAGATCTGGAAGTGCCTTAATAAATTCAGAACTCAGACTAAGATTGCTGCATTCTTCGGGCTTAGTTCCTTCTTAGTTTGAAGCTAAGCAGAACAATTTGGCATAGTTGTTTGTAGAATACGAGGTGAAAGATTTAAAGTGAAAATGTTTGGTAAAAAGTCAAAGACAGTTTCCCAGGTGCCAAATGACATACCAGGGTGGGAAAAAGCACTTTATGATGTTCTTGCGAATAAATGGTCTTGTGGAGCAGGGTTATGTGAGAATTGGGGTTGATATGTTATTGATGCTGAACCAAAAACAGTTTTACTCTGTTTACAGAAAGTGCCAGTAGAAAGGGGACATGATTTATCTATTTAGGCAGACGAGGCTTGATCCTGTTATCTGCTTATAGAAAAATGCATGAAAAGTTTGCTCAGTTAGAACAAGAAAATCAGCAATTGGAGAGGCAGCTAGTTGAAGCTAAAAATAACGTAACCATGCTGTTTTGTCAGAATAAGTTATTGCAGGATAAAGTGGATACTTATCAATCTGTAGCAGAAAAGGCAGCTATTTGCATTGCCCAATGTAGATACCGTAAACAGAGGGGTAGAGGCAATCAAAAGAAAGTTCATTTAGTTATTGCTAAAGTAGAGTTAAATTGGGACTCTGAATTTTGGCAATCCAATATTTGGGATTCCACCAATTTTTTGGATTCCAGTGAGGAATCAGTTAAAAAAGGTGTGGGCTGGCTTGAGCCAGACGAACAGAAAGTGGTTCATGCACAGCCTATATTACGACGGAAAATCCAGGGCACTCCACAATACCGGGTGGGGGGTGTTGAGAAGCACTCCTTAGAAGATTATTGTCAGCAGGAGATTAACAACATTATGGACAGGTTTCGCCAACCTGCGGAAGCATTGCTTACATGGAAGGTGTGGTTGTTTGAAATGGGAGCTTCTGGGGTAGTAGTGGATGAGGGAGATGCAAGGACGTTTTGCACTCTTAGCACTGACCCCATAATACAAGAGTAGTTTAGAGGTTATGGGACTCACGGAGCGACTAACTTGTTGCAATTGGCAGTTGTGGGATGTAGCCAGGAATATCATACTGAATCAGACTGGCTGCCAAATGATAACCCTTGGTACATGTTGAGAGATGCTATGCAGAGAATTAAAAAAGAAAGTATAAAAACTGCTATTCTCTTGGATGAGTCTCACAATTTGTAAGATGCTCCACTGACAGTTTCAGTATGAAACAAAATAATTTGGTTAGCTACCCCAGCTTACAAGAAGGTAATAAACACTCTCCTAATCTATCAGAGAGGGCAGGCATTAAAATATGTACTAGAGGCAGTTTGCAGTTAGGAGAGCTTGGTGACTGGACAAAACCTGAGAGAACCTCAAGGTCTGAGGATCGCACAGACAATAACATATTATCTAGGAGAGATATGTTTATGGCGTTGTTGAAGGATGATGTCAACAAAGAGCAGATAGATGGGACAGATACTAAGAGTCTGAGAGAGATGTACCGTAAGCGAGGGCTGCTCAGAAAGGAGGGCAGCAGAAAAGTAAATAAGCAGGATAACAAACAAGTGACTCAGGATAAGTCACAGATGTAGGAGAAAGGAACAGAGAAGAAGAAAAATATTTCTTCACTGGGGAAAGAAGAGGAAGATTTGGACACAGATTGGTTAATTGCTGAAAATAGGGAAGGAGAGGAATCTCCTCACAGATATGAGAACATATTTCCAGACCTGACTTGGGCAAAGGTTGACAGGTTTAAATCAGATTAGGAAACAGGCCAAGCTCCGGTACGGGATGGGCTCGTAAAGATAACAGACCCCATGTTGATTTAGAAAATAAAAATGCTCAAAGGGTCCGGGCCTTAGTTGACACAGGAGGGGAGGCCTCTTTAATTTATAGAAATTCAAAAAAGTTCACAGGTCAGCACTACACCATCACAGGGTTGGGTGGAAAGCAAACCCCTGCAGTGCAGGCTACTGTTCAAATGAAAATAGGGAGAACGCCAAAAAGAGAATATACTGTTTTGATTGGGCCCCTCCTAGAGTGTATACTGGGAATTGACATTCTGAAGGGGATGACTTTATGTTTGGATGATGGTTGTTTTCAGTTTGGATAAACGAGATACATTTCAGTGGCAGCCATGAGGGTGGGTCATCTAAAGATACCCCCCAGTGAAAGTGCCCCCAGCAACCAAGGTGGTTCGCTTGAAACAGTACCAAATTCCGGGAGGGCATGAGGAGATAGGTAAGACTATACAGGATTTGATGGAGGCAGGTGTGGTGCCTCCAGTCACCAATGAGTGGAACAATCCTTTGTGGCCAGTTGCCAAATCTGATGGGAGCTATAGAATGACTATTGAGTACTACAAATTGAACAAATATAGGCCCCCGTTGATGGCTGCGGTCCCCGACATCATCACTTTGATTGAGAGAATATAAAAACATAAAGGGACCTGGTATGCAACCATTGCCATTGCCAATGCTTTCTTTTCTATACCATTGGCCCCTGAGAGTCAAGAGCAATTAGCTTCTCCCACGGCGGCAGACAATTCTAGATTTTAAGGTTCCCCCAAGGGTATGTACATAGCCTCACCATCTGTCACCGGCTGGTTGCAGAACACCTGGATTAAGTATCTGTCATTCCAGAAGCTCAATTGTCTCATTATATTGATGATGTGATGATTCAGGGAGAGACACATGAACAGGTGCAGACTCAGTTGGACTGGGTTGTAGAACTCTTGCAGAGCAAAGGGTGGGTGAACAATCCAGATAAGACACAAGGACCCTCTAAAAATGTAAAGTTTCTAGGAATCCAGTGGAATCAGGGACATAGAGAGGTGTTGCCACAGGCAAAACAAAATATTTTAGAATTTGCCACTCCCCATAATAAGCAGGAGACTCAGTGATTCATTGGACTGTTTGTTTTTTGGAGAACCATATCTCTCACTTGAGTCAGATTTTGGCCCCTTTGCACAAAGTGACAAGAAAGAAGCATTTGTTTGAATGGGGAGAGCAGCAGCAGTATGCTTTTGAATTGGCTTTAGATTTATGGCCAGTACAGGAAAGAGACATTGAGGGCCAGATGTAGGAAGATTCCAAATTGCGAGTTGCAATTTGCGAGTCCCAGCGACTCGCAAATTGCAACTCGCAATTTGGAATGCAGAAAGGTGTCCCGTACACCTTCTGCGACTCGCTATGGGGTCGCAAAGACCCATCTCATTAATATTAATGAGGTGGGTCGCAATTTGCGACCCCATAGAGAGTCAGGGCACTCACGGGGATGGAGGCCTGCTGGAGACAGCAGACCACCATGTCCGTGACTGCTTTTAAATAAAGCAGGTTTTTTTTTTCAAAGTGCATACCCGTTTTCCTTAAAGGAAAACGAGCTGCACTTTGAAAAAAAAACGAAACCTTTAGTTTCGGTATTTTTCAGGGCAGGTAGTGGTCCATTGGACCACTGCCTGCCCTGATTTTTTTTTTTTTTTCCAGACACAAAGGGGAAGGGGTCCCATGGGGACCCCTTCCCGTTTGCGCCTGGGTTACCATCCACTTCAAGTGGATGGTAACTGCACTTTCATTTGCGACCGCAATCACAATGACCCTGAGTGACGTCAGAGGAGTCGTGTCAACGTTGGACTTGTGTTGCAGACCGCGGTTGTTGCGTGCAGCGAGGTCCACGGAGCGGAAGCAGTCTGCGGCATCGCTGAAGTCGTTCTGAGTTGTTGGAGTCAGGTACAAGCAAAAAGCTAGTAGTTGAAGTCTTTGCTGTTTCTGAGACTTCAGAACAGGAGGCAAGCTCAATCCAAGCCCTTGGAGAGCACTTTGGGGGAAGACAGAGTCCGTCCAGCACAGTCAGAGGCCAGCAGGGAAACAGCAGGGCAGCAGTCCTTTGCAGCAAAGGAGTCCAGAGAGTCCTTTGGGCAGCCGCAAAGGTCTTCTGACAGAGTTCAGGTGCAGGTCCAGAAGTGTCTAAGTTGGTGGGGTCAGAGACCCAGTTTATATACCCCAAACTACCTTTGAAGTGGGGGCGACTTCAAAGAGTGGTTTTGAAGTGCACAAGCTCCCCTTTCAGCTCTGTCTGTCAGGGTCCCAGTGAGGGGGTTATCAGTCCATTGGGTGAGGGCAGACTACTGGCCTTTAAAATATAAGTGCCAGGAACTCCACTCTTCCAGCCTAGGAAGACCCATTCAGGATGCAGATGAATGCAGATGTGACGCAGTGTCCTGTGTTTGTGGTTGTCTGGGTGAAATGCACAAGGGAGCTGTCAACCAGCACAGACCAGACGTTGATTGGAAACAGACTGTAAGGCACAGGTGATTTTAAGTGCAGAGAAATGGTCACTTTCTAAAAGTAGCATTTCTAAAATAGTAATAATAAATCCAGCCTCACTAATAAGCAGGATTTTCTATTACCATTCTGCCCATACTAAATATGACCTGATTACCCCTTTCGGATCAGAATCTACCACCCAAAAAGTACATAAGGGTAGTCCTAATGCTAGTCCATGAAAGGGGCAGGCCTCACAGTAGTGGAAAACAAATTTAGGAGTTTTTCACTACCAAGGCATATAAAACGTATATGTATGTGTCCTGCCTTTTACCTACATAGCACCCTGCCCTTCTGGTTATCTAGGGCCTACCTTAGGGGTATATGTATAAAAAGGGGAATTTAAAGCTTGGCAAGTACTTTTAAAAGTCAAGTCAAAGTGGCAGTGAAACTACACAACCAGGCCTTGCAATGGCAGGCCTGAGACATGGTTAAGGGGCTACTTATGTGGGTGGCACAATCAGTGCTGGAGGCCCATTAGTAGCATTTAAGTTACAGGCCCTGGACACATGTAGTGCATCTTACTAGGGACTTATAAGTAAATCAAGTATGCCAAATGGGGATGAACCTATGTTACCATGTTTAAGGGAGAGAGCATATGCACTTTAGCACTGGTTAGCAATGGTAAAGTGCACACAGTCCTAAAACTAGCAAAAATAGTGTCAGAAAAGTGGAGGGAGGCAGGCAAAAAGTTGGGGGATGACAACCCTAAAGCTGTCAGGTCTAACACCTGCAAACTGTCAAAGTTCAGTTGGGGAGAGGAAAGTTGCTGGGGCAGATGTGGCAGATTGATTACATTGGGCCACTACCGAAGAGTCACAGGTGTCAATATGTCTGCACAGTAGTGGGCACTTAGGCCCTCATTATGACATTGGTGGTAAGTCCCACTTACCACCATGCTGACTGCCGCCAACATACCGCCGCCACGGCGGATATCCGTTCACCATATTATGACACACACACACACCAATCTATCATCATTCAGCCACAGACACAAGTCCACCACAACAAAGGTCAGTGATAAACTGCCAGTATCCAAACCCACACCGTTACGCCAACAGAACTACGCCCATCACATTATGACCCAATAATCACCACAATGGAAATTCAATGGCAGTAAACCATTGGCGGTACAGACCACTGCACTCAAAATACACACACACAAACAAAACAACACCACATTGAACAATTCAAACAACACACACCTGACACCCATACACACACCACACCCACACACCCACACTACTATAAAACACACACCCACATTACCCACAACCCTTCACCATTACAAACCACTGGCACGGGACAGACATCACGACCGCAGACAAAACCAGAGCCACACACTACTCACACCTATACACCACTCACGTACCCCACATCACACACCCCAATACATTACCCTACACACTCTCACCTACACACCTCACACAACACCCATGGCACCACAAAGACACTCCCAATTCTCAGAGGAGGAGCTAAGAGTCGTGGTGGAGGAAATCATCAGGGTAGAGCCCCAGTAATTTGGAGCACAGGTGTAGCAGATATCGATTTCTACGAAGATGGAGCTATGGCGGAGAATCGTGGACAGGGTCAAGGCTGTGGGACAGCACCCAAGAACTCGGTATGACATCAGGAAGAGGTGGAACGACCTCCCGGGGAAGGTATGTTTCATTGCAGCAAGACACCAACTCGCTGTACAGAGGACTGGAGGCGGACCCCCACCACCTCCCCCACAACTAACAGCATGGGCGGAGCAAGTCTTGGCAATCATGCATCCTGAGGGCCTGGCCGGAGTAGGAGGAGGACTGGACTCTGGTAAGTCAACTCTCTACTTCTATCACCCCCCTACCTTCATGCCATCACATACTCTCACCCTGACCCTCATTCCCATCACTCCACTACCCCCTACACACCCCACCATCACATCTCACTCATGCCAATGCCAAGCCCTGCATGCCATACCAATGCATGGACATCACACACAGCTCTGCATGGACAACTATCACTAAAGCATGTTCACTAGAGAGAATCAGCTGGCCCACCATATACATCCCCATAGGTATCCCAGCAAATGTCACTGAAGAGGTGGTGCCAGCAATATCCAGTCCCCCAACTGAAGAGCCCCCCACTGATGACAGGAACTCTGGTCACCAGGATCTGGATGACCAACCTGGCCCATCAGGGACCTCTGGGCAGTCGGTTACCCAAGCCCAGTCACAGACAACCACAGAGCCTCCCCCATCTGGAAACACCACCACATCACCCACCCAGCGTACCCACACCTCTGTCCCCATGACATGTCAATCAGCAGTGTGTTCACCTCTACAGGGATCCCATGGCACACCTCATACCCAAAACAATCAGGGACCTGGGGTCAGTGGCAGTGGGCACACGGTTCAGGGGACAGAGGCACAGGACAACAGGGAAACTGGTACGACTGCTGTGCGCCAGGGGGAGGATAGGCCCAGGGAACCGACCCTCTAGAAGTCACTTGCAGAGATCCAGGGAGCATACCAACATTCCCAGGACATGATGGGCCAGATCCTGTACAATGTGCAGCAGAACAGGCGGCTGCAGGAGGGACAGTACTAGGGGATCAGGAAGGACTTGCAGGCCATTAACACCACCCTGGTCTCCATAGCAGGGGTGCTGGCAGACATGGTCAATATTATGAGGGAGGCAGTATCACACCAGCGGGCCCCTGCCACTAGCTAGACATCTGAACTGCCTTCCACCTCCGCTGCTGCTAGTGGCTGGGAGGCCTCGCCACTGGACTCCCAGGCCACCAGCACCCCTCCCCCTGCAGCAGGAGAACCACCCCGCAAACGTTCCCTGCGATCCAGGCAGAAGCCAGAAACTATTGCCAAGACCCCCACCAGGAAATGAGACTCTCCTGATTGTTACCCTTGTGTCCCACTCTGTCACCCTGTCCACCTTGAACTGCCATTTCTCTCCTTCCTATGTCCCCATGGATAATGCACCTGTGCTACAGACTGGAACTATACCCTGGAATTTCCTCCATCATCACCCCATCCCATTGCACTTGCCCCTCAATATATTAGCACTTCAATAAACACCCTTGGAAAAAATAGAAGTATGGAGTATGTCACATTTTTTAGTATGTACACATTCAACCATGTACAAACATTGCAATTCAACTGTACAGTAAATGAGCACATATGAAAGACCTGTAGTTGGCTGCAGTGATCTCACCAGGAGCTATTGTGAGGCACGAATATCTGGAAAATGAATTGCCAAAGGGTACAGTAAGTGGGCATAGAAGTGGGAAATAACAGCATGCCAGCGCCAAAGTATTTCAAAATAATGACAATAAAATGTGAAGTAACACTGTCTTATCTGTGTGTCATTGGAAATATTGTCTGATCACTGCTGTTCTGTTGTCCTCAGCCTCATCCTCTGCCTTCTCATCCTCACTGTCCACAGGGTCCACTGCTGCCACACAGGCATCTCCCGCCTCCTCCTCCTGCAAAAAAGGCACATGGCATCCCAGGGCAAGGTTGTGCAACATGCAGCATGCCACTATTATCTGGCAGACATTCTTGGGTGAGTAGCACAGGGATCCACCTGTTAGATGGAGGCACTGAAACCTGGCCTTCAGGAGGCCAAAGGTTCTTTCTATGATCCTTCTGGTTCACCCATGTGCCTCATTGTAACATTCCTCTGCCCTTGTCCTGGCATTCCTCACAGTGGCAGTAGCCATGATAGGTTGGGGTAACCAGAGTCACCTGCAAATATTGAGGGACAACATTTAGCCACACACTATCCCATATGGCCCACACAATACCAATACACCAACATATACTTGGTGGAGACTAGGGCTCACCTATTAGCCACACCCTGTGCCTCTGTAGTTGGGCCATCACATTTGGGATGCTGCTATTCCTCAGGACGAAGGCATCATGCACCGATCCAGGATACTTAGCATTGACATGGGATATGTACTGGTCCGCCAAGCACACCATTCGTACATTCATTGAGTGGAAACTCTCACAATTTCTGTACACCTGTTCATTTTGACAGTGGGGGGGACACATGCAATATGTGTTGGGGATATATCCCATTGCATAGAAGTCAGCCTTCACTGTGGCCAAATCTTCCCCCTGGGGAAATACAATGTAGCTGCACATGTGTTTAATCAGGGCAGACAACACTCTAGTCAGCACTATTGAGAACATTGGCTGTGACATTCCTGCTGCAAAGCCCACTGTCACTTGGAAAGAACCAGTTGCCAGGGAATTGAGCACTGATAGAACTTGCACAAGAGGGTGGATTCCAGTGGGGTGACGGGTGGCAGATATCAAGTCAGGTTCCAATTGGGCACACAGCTCTGTGATTGTAGCCCTGTCAAGTCTATAGGTGAGTATTATTTGCCTGTCCTCCATTGTTAGCAAGTCCACCAGGGGTCTGTACACGGGGGTCTGTATCTGTCTCCTGTTCATCTGCCGGGGTAGCAATCTAAGGGACAAAAGAGTGAGGAGCCAGTCACAAACTCAACAATATGGCAACAACTGTACAATGCATGCTGTTAAATTGTAATGGGTCAGTGTGAATTATCCTGTATGTCCAAATTTGAACAGTGGTGCAGTAATTATCCAGGCCCTGTCTCCCCTCCGAAATGGCGTCCGCCTGTCCTGTGTGGAGGGACAGGTGAAAGTGAGGCAATTCCGCTGACGTTGTGTGCCGTTGCGGGAGGCGGTCTGAAACTCCTCATTGGTTAACATTGGGCCCTATGGGGTACAGTGGGCAATGGTGACGTGCGCCGGCGGTGATGGTATGCACCGCTGTGGACGTGACTGCCATTTTCTATCTGATTCCTCACTTGCTACCTGACCTTCAACAGGAGAGGACCTACACTGCTTGTGCTGCTGTGGCCTGTGTCTGGACCCTACCATGGCCCATGTGACTAGGGAAAGGGCCCCTACCTTTACTTCGGCAGAGTTGGAGAGCTGTATGGGCCTCCAGACCAAAAACTGAGTACACTGTTGTAGGAGGATGGCCTGGTTTGTAGTGGTACCAAGGGGTACTTACACTCTGCACCAGGTCCAGTTATCCCTTATTAGTGTAGAAGAGGTGTCTAGCAGCTTAGGCTGATAGAAAAGGGTAGCTTAGCAGAGCAGCTTAGGCTGAACTAGGAGACATGCAAAGCTCCCACTATACCACTGGTGTCATATGCACAATATCATAAGAAAACACAATACGCAGATATACTAAAAATAAAGGTACTTTATTTTTATGACAATATGCCAAAAGTATCTCAGTGAGTACCCTCAGTATGAGGATAGCAAATATACACAAGATATATGTACACAACACCAAAAATATGCAGTAATAGCAAAAGGAAGTAATGCAAGCAATGTAAAGTTACAGTAGATTGCAATAGGAGCACATAGGTATAGGGGCAACACAAATCATATACTCCAAAAGTGGAATGCAAACCACGAATGGACCCCAAACCTATGTGAGCTTGTAGAGGGTTGCTGGGACTGTAAGAAAACAGTGAGGGTTAGAAAAATAGCCCACCCCAAGACCCTGAAAAGTAGGTGTAAAGTGCACCTAAGTTCCCCAAAGAGCACAGAAGTCGTGATAGGGGAATTCTGCAAGGAAGACCAACACCAGCAATGCAACAACAATGGATTTCCGGACGAGAGTAACTGTGGAACAAGGGGACCAAGTCCAAGTGTCGCGACAAAGTTGAGATTGGGCAGATGCCCAGGAAATGCCAGCTGAGGGTGCAATGAAGCTGCCACCAGATGGTAGAAGCTGTGGATTCTGCAAGAACGAAGAGGACTAGGAACTTCCCCTTTGGAGGATGGATGTCCCACGTTGTGAAGAAGCTTGCAGAGGTGTTCCCACGCAGAAAGACCGCAAACGAGCCTTGCTAGCTGCAAGGGTCGCAGTTAGGGTTTTTGGATGCTGCTGTGGCCCATTAGGGATCAGGATGTCGCCAATTGTGTGAGGAGACAGAGGGGGCGCCCAGCAAGATAGGGAGCCCTCACAGAAGCAGGCAGCACCCGCAGAAGTGCCAGAACAGGCACTACGAAGAAGAGTGAACCGGAGCTCACCCGAAGTCACAAAAGGAAATCCCACGACACCGGAGGACAACTCAGGAGGTTGTGCACTGCAGGTTAGAGTGTCGGGGACCCAGGCTTGGCTGTCCACAAAGGAAATCCTGGAAGAGTGCACAGGAGCCGGAGCAGCTGCAAATCACGCAGTACCCAGCAATGCAGTCTAGCGTGGGGAGGCAAGGACTTACCTCCACCAAACTTGGACTGAAGAGTCACTGGACTGTGGGAGTCACTTGGACAGAGTTGCTGAGTTCCAGGGACCACGCTCGTCGTGCTGAGAGGGGACCCAGAGGACCGGTGATGCAGTTCTTTTGTTGCCTGCAGTTGCAGGGGGAGGATTCCGTCATCCCACGGGAGATTTCTTCGGAGCTTCTAGTGCAGAGAGGAGGCAGGCTACCCCCACAGCATGCACCACCAGGAAAACAGTCGAGAAGGCGGCAGGATCAGCGATACAAGGTTGCAGTAGTGGTCTTTGCTACTTTGTTGCGGTTTTGCAGGCTTCCTGAGCAGTCAGCGGTCGATTCTGTGGCAGAAGGTGAAGAGAGAGATGCAGAGGAACTCTGATGAGCTCTTGCATTCGTTAGCTAAAGAATTCCCCAAAGCAGAGACCCTAAATAGCCAGAAAAGGAGGTTTGGCTACTTAGGAAAGAGGATAGGCTAGCAACACAGGTAATAGCCTATCAGAAGGAGTCTCTGACGTCACCTGCTGGCACTGGCCACTCAGAGCAGTCCAGTGTGCCAGCAGAACCTCTGTTTCCAAGATGGCAGAGGTCTGGAGCACACTGGAGGAGCTCTGGGCACCTCCCCGTGGGAGGTGCAGGTCAGGGGAGTGGTCACTCCCCTTTCCTTTGTCCAGTTTCGCGCCAGAGCAGGGCTGGGGGATCCCTGAACCGGTGTAGACTGGCTTATGCAGAGATGGGCACCATCTGTGCCCATCAAAGCATTTCCAGAGGCTGGGGGAGGCTACTCCTCCCCAGCCCTGACACCTTTTTCCAAAGGGAGAGGGTGTAACACCCTCTCTATGAGGAAGTCCTTTGTTCTGCCTTCCTGGGCCAAGCCTGGCTGGACCCCAGGAGGGCAGAAACCTATCTGAGGGGTTGGCAGCAGCAGCAGCTGCAGTGAAACCCCGGGAAAGGTAGTTTGGCAGTACCCAGTCTGTGCTAGAGACTCGGGGGATCATGGAATTGTCTCCCCAATGCCAGAATGGCATTGGGCTGACAATTCCATGATCTTAGACATGTTACATGGCCATGTTCGGAGTTACCATTGTGACGCTATACATAGGTATTGACCTATGTATAGTGCACACGTGTAATGGTGTCCCCGCACTCACAAAGTCCGGGGAATTTGCCCTGAACGATGTGGGGGCACCTTGGCTAGTGCCAGGGTGCCCACACACTAAGTAACTTAGCACCCAACCTTTACCAGGTAAAGGTTAGACATATAGGTGACTTATAAGTTACTTAAGTGCAGTGGTAAATGGCTGTGAAATAACGTGGACGTTATTTCACTCAGGCTTCAGTGGCAGGCCTTTGTAAGAATTGTCAGAGCTCCCTATGGGTGGCAAAAGA
This sequence comes from Pleurodeles waltl, assembly GCF_031143425.1. Lineage (NCBI taxonomy): Eukaryota > Metazoa > Chordata > Amphibia > Caudata > Salamandridae > Pleurodeles > Pleurodeles waltl. Next base: position 691,820,823 of record NC_090448.1, on the reverse strand, counting down.
AATGCTGCAGCCCATAGCGATCTCCTGGAACCCCAATACCCTGGGTACCACAGTACCATATACTAGGGAATTATAAGGGTGTTCCAGTATGACAATGTGAATTTGGTGAAATTGGTCACTAGCCTGTTAGTGACAATTTGGAAAGCAAAGAGAGAGCATAACCACTGAGGTTCTGGTTAGCAGAGCCTCAGTGAGACAGTTAGTCATCACACAGGGAACACATACAGGGCACACTTATGAGCACTGGGGCCCTGGCTGGCAGGATCCCAGTGACTCATACAACTAAAACAACATATATACAGTGAATTATGGGGGTAACATGCCAGGCAAGATGGTACTTTCCTACAACTGTGGGCACGATGCATGTGGCATGAATGCATGGAGTGGTGTGTGAAGGCCTTGTGTAAGGGGGTGGGTAGATATCCCCTGGGCGGCGTACGGATTGTGCGCTGGGCTATGTGTGTGTAAAGGGTGATGTGAAGGGGTATGGTGGACCATAAGTCTAACAGGCAGGACTGTCTGACAAATTTTAGTTTCCTGTATGTATTTTCTCTGCAGGTCAGCGCCCATCAAAAGAAGGGTATATGGCGTGTCATCACTAAGGAGGTGCGGACCCTGCGGGTCTATGGTAGGTGGAGCACCCACTGTCGGAAACTGTGGGAGGACCTGAGACGCTGGGCATGGAAGATGGCGGATGCCCATCTGGGGATGGCCTCCCAACAAGGAAGGGGTGCCCGTTGAACCCTGACCCCCCTGATGGCCCGCATACGGGAAGTGGCCTATCCGGAGCTGGATGGGCGCTTGAGGGCATCACAGCAGCCACAAGGGGGTGAGTACAGAGCCCATCATTACAACTTACGCATGGTAGGGTGGTATCCAGGTGGGGGATGTGTGTCAGTGGGTGCCCCTAGGCCAGGCCTGACATTGCAACTTAGGTCCCCTGGTGGCAAGGGTCCAGAAGGGATAATCCTGCTACCTAGCTCGAAGGCATCCACTACTGGTCAAGGCTGCGTGGGTCCCATGTGGGCTGAATTTGCCGGTGTTTGCCCCTCCCCATGCCTTGGTGGCTAGCAACATCACTGGTAGTGCAATGCAGAGTGCGTAGGCCTGTACCCTGTGTGTGAGGGTGCTGTGTACGCCAACAGTGGTGTTGGTGCAACTATTGACCAAGTGTATCCTTTGTCTCTCCTCCCATTTTTGTTTTGTCACCCTGTCCTTATGTGCATTAGCATCATCTGGTAGAGGAGCGGAGGCACCAGCAACGGAGGGAGCTGCATCCCACAGGACCCAGCAGGCGGAGTCCACCGACGATGAGGGCACCAGTGGAATGGAGGGTGAGGGGAGCACCACAGTGGAGACTGGAGGGGACAGTTCTGACACAGATACCTCCTCCGATGGAAGCTCTCTGGTGGTGGCAGACACCTCTGTGACCACCCCAGCTACAGGCGTCACCCCCGTACCAGCATCTCCCTCCCAGCAGCCCCTCAGCGAGTTACCCGTGCCCGCTCACCCAGGAGGGTGGGCATCTCCTTCGTCCCAGGCACCTCAGGCCATGCCCCAGCTAGCCCTGCTGCCCTGACTGAGGAGTCTATTAACCTTCTGAGATCCATCTCTGTAGGGTAATCAACAATTGTGAATGCCATCCAAGGGCTGGCAGCCCAGATGCAACAGACTAATGCATCTCTGGAGGGCATTCACACTGGCTTGGCGGCCCAACAGAGATCAATCCAGGCTCTGGCCTCCTCTCCGATGGCAGCCATTGTCCCTTTTTACACCCTCCACACTCCAACTTCCTCTTCCCAATCCCATTCTCCTCAACCCCAACCTGTCCCAGGAACACAGGCAGACGAGCATGCACACAAGACAACACACAAGAGTGGCAGAGGCAAACACAAGCACCACACGTCATCCCACAAGCACTCACACAAACACCATCTAGATGCAGACATATCAACATCCACAATTTCCACTGTCTCCCCCTCCTCCACCTCCCTCCCAGTTCCTTCTACACTCACACCTGCATGCACTACATCCTCATCCACTACCAGCATCACCACCACACCTAGCAGAACACACACCTCACTGGCAGACACCTCCACAACAGCCATGCACACGTCCCTTGTGTCCTCTCCCACTGTGTTTGTGTCCCCCCTCCTAAAGTACACAAACGCAAGCACTCATACACCCAACAGACATTCACCTCACAACAGCATCCAGCCCATGCGCCTGCACCCAAAATCAGCAGACACCTCCTACAACCACTCCCTCTTCCTCCACTATCATTCCTTCTCCCTCTCCCCCCCAATGTCCCTAAAAAACTTTTCCTATCCACCATTGACCTCTTCCCTACCCCTGTCCTGCACGTCTGGCCAGGGTGGCAAAAACCCAGCCAAGCACCTCAGCCACCCAGTCGACGGGCCCAGTAGTCACCACACTTGTGGTGGGAAAGGATCCAGGGCACATGTCTTGAGGGTGAAGGAGCCTGCACCAGGTAGCCTCAAGGGAATGGAGCCTGCTCAAGCTGCTGCAAGGAAGACCAAGAAGCCTGCCCCAGCTGCTGCAAGGAAGACCAAGGACCCTGCCCCAGCTGCAGCAAGGAAGACCAAGGAGCCAGCACCAGCAGGCAGGGAGGGCAAGGGGCCTGGGGCAGGAACCCTGACAGAGCCCCCACCACCAACTATGGCTGTGCAGCCATCTGAGGCTGCAGGGGATGGGCAGGAGCCTCCCCCCACCAGCAGCACCACCACCTCCAGTTGGCAGCCGTCCGAGGCTGAAGGGGATGGGCAGGAGCCTTCCCCCACCAGCAGCACTGCCTCCTCCTGTGGGTAGCCATCCGAGGCTGCAGGGGATGGGCAGGAGCCTCCCCCCCCACCAGCAGCTGCAGCAGCACCACTACCACCACTGAGCAGCTGTCACTGCCGACAGACGGTATGTAGTTCTGCCTCCATGACCTGCTGTGCGGCCTGCCCCCTGCAAATCCAGTGGGTATGACACCCACCTGAGAGACTGTGACCTTGCACTCCCCAGGATCAAGAGCACAGGGCACAATGTCCCCTCCAGAACCAGTGGGTAAGGTACCCACCAACCCCAGCCTCCCCAGGATCAAGAGCACAGGGCACAATGCCCCCTCCAGAACCAGTGGGTAAGACACCCACCAACCCCAGTCTGCCCAGGATTAAGAGCACAGGGCACGATGCCCCCTCCAGAACCAGTGGGTAAAACACCCACCAATCCTAGCCTCCCCAGGATCAAGAGCTCAGGGCATGATGCCCCCTCCAGAACCAGTGGGGATGTCACCCACTCGAGAGACTGTGGCCTTGCACTCCCCAGGACCAAGCACAGGGCATGTTGCCCCCCTCCAGAGCATGTGGGCAAATCACCCACTTCAGAGACTGAGGCTTTGCACTCCCCAAGACCAAGCACAGGGTATGTTGCCCCCTCCAGAGCAAGTGGGCAAGTCACCCACTTGAGAGATGTGGCCTTGCACTCCCCAGGACCAACCGCAGGGCATGTTACCCCCTCCAGAACCAGTGGTGTTGTTCCATCTGTCAGATGAGGAGCCCCCCGTCTTCCATCCCCCTGAGGTGCCTGCCTATTTCCCAACTAATGCCCCTGCAGTGTTCTCTCCGTGTTGATGCAGGTGACATGTGGGGCCTTGGACTTTGGGCTGTGGCCATGTGGCCCACGCAACCTGTGGACTGGGCAGTGTCCCTTGAACTGTACAATTGTATCTATCTGTAACATTGGCTAAGTTATTTTTATACTGTGTTGATATTATTACACTCACTTTAGTAAATTCATTTTGTCCTTGCATTATTCAGCCGATTTAGGGGGAATAACTTGTTTTCTTGGGCATCTGGTTGTGTGTATGTCGGGTGTGTGTGGTGCGCTTGTGTGTCACTCTCTTTTTCCTCCCTCCCTCCCTTGTGGGCTAGGCTGCTGTACTCATCGTTGTCATCTTCGCCATTGTTGGTGTTTGTGGTGGAGCAGCACGTAGAATATCATGCAGCTCGGGCTCCATGGCGGCATGGTTGTTCCCTGTGTCTCCAATGGTGAGTCCTTTCACTTCTGTGCAGTGTTTCCACCAGGCTTTTGATGTCGTTGGTACCACCCCTGAAAAGGTGGTGGATTGGCATGTCTTAATACGGTGGGTGGGCGGAACGTTGACTTCCGCCTAGCTGTAGGCGGCTACCTCTGTGGTGCCTGTTGTTTCCGTCCTGACGGTCGGTGTGGTAAAGTGGCTGTCTCTCTGAGATCCTTCCGCCATGGTCATAATTTGGCAGTAATTACCGCCAGCCTGTTGGCGATATTACTGGCACTTTTACACCAACCACCAGGGTTGTAATTGAGGGCCTTATTCTGGCTACCTGATTGCTGTCCCTTGCAAATGTGCCACTCAGTTTAACACTCTCAAAACACTGGACTTGTTAATGATGTATTACGGAGTTCCACTCCAAATCCAGAGTGACAACGGGTCACATTTCAAAGTAAATTGGTACAAGATTATTGTTCACAACACAATATTGAGTGGATTTATCATAGTTTATATTACCCACAAGCTGCAGGACTGATTGAGAGAATGAACGGCTTTCTGAAAGCCCAATTATGAAAATTATCTGATGGAACTTTGAGAAACTGGAGACAGCATTTAAATGAAGCCCTCCAAATTTTGAATAATAGACCTTTGGCAAATGCAGAGACTCCTCTAATGCGAATGTTGACTCCAGCGTTACAGGTACAACCACATGTAGGAACAAATACCATCATGTATTGGGAAATAAAACCAGGAGCCTTAGCTCCTTACCGAGCTACACCAGAATCTGCAGGTCTTGATTTACATGCTTTGAATATGTACAGACTGAAAACAAGATACATGGCACTTTTTGAAACAGGTGTTGGAATACAGATTCCCCTGGAGCAATTTGAATTGATTGCTCCTAGATCTGGTTTGGCACTCAAAGGTATTCAGGTCCTGGGGACAGTGATCGATGCGGACTACCAAGGCGAATTGAAGGTTATCCTTTTGAACAGTGGAGACACTGACTTGATAATACAACCTGGAGACAAAATTGCGCAGATCGTCATTATTCCAGTGTAATGGAGGAATAGTTAAAAAGGGGATTCCCCAGCCCTTCTTACAGTGCGTGGGGAGGGAGGTTTTGGCTCAACTGACAAAAAGGTGCAAACGCTCCTTAAGGAAAAACAAATGTTTGTTGCTTACGGCGATGGGCAAAAAACATGTTTCCACTCCACCATATGGAGAGGTTAGTAGATTGTATGTATCTACCTCATTCTTTGAACAATCAAGATGCACGTTTTCATAAACAATAAGTGCAAAAATTCAACGGATATGATCATAGCTCATAAATGTTTGCCATTAAATAGATCACTGACCGGAAACATGTAAAGGCACAGGGGGTCACACACAATGTCATACAAAGCAGGTTGCTAACTGCGCGACATGAGAAAGCAGTAACACAGAGGAGGTGGTTTACAGATGAAAGCATAAGCAAAGCCAATTTGTCTAGTAGCAAAGGCTGCCAGCTTTTTAGGTTTGGCAGTATATTTTGTTTTGTCATGTCTTTTGTAAACTTTATTGTTTGGGCACATGTCAGATATTGGCCAAAATTAAAAAAACACATTTGCTGAAAGTGAAAATATTTTAAGTAATTAACAAATTAGTATGTTTAATGGTGAAGAGCATCAATCATACCTTTATTGCCTTTGCCGAATGACTGCGAGATTTACGAGGCACTAGAGAAACTACTTTGTAAAACAGGGCCGCCATTGACTATTTGCTCCTAAAGCATGATCATGGCTGCTCAGAATTTGAAGGCATGTGCTGCTTTAACCTGTCAGACCACTCTAAATCTATCCAGTCTCATATTGAGGCTTTACGTGAATTCATGAAAGGAGTAAGACAAGATGTTGACAAAGGGTGGTGGGATTGGTTATTTAACTGGTTACCTGATTTCGGGCAACTGCACACTATTTTAGGTGGAATTCTCGAAGTGATTTGTATTATGATAATGCTATGTTGCTGTGTACAATGCATACCTAACCTACTTACAATGTTTAGACCGAAAAAGGGTTACTTTTAGACCAGTATGTTATGAGAGTCACTGGTCAAAGGGTGAAGTGTAATGCTATCTGTATTTAACCATTGACACCATTTTGACCACTGACTCCATTTTGTGCTTAGCTTAGCTCCAGATGTCGTCACATCGGTGGCACAGGTATTTTTCCATGCACAACTTGTTTTCTACACAGAACATGTTTATGCTCTTCTTCTAGCACAAGGTTACACAGTATTGGAACAAAACATGGGAGATGTGGAAGGTATATGATAAGAGAAGGCTTCAGCCTGGTAATGTTTCTATCAAGGAAAAGTACAGCTTCTGGGGCAGGGCCCGCTCCTTTGCGTGTTTTTGTCACAAACTAAGCACAGCTGGCACTTGACTTTTTGACACCCTTCAGCTGCAGGGTGTCAGAACCTTCCTCTTGGGTTTGTTTAAGGTATATAAGGTGGGGAGGCATGGCACTAAGTTTGAAGGAATTCTCCTGAATGTGGACGCATGGTTCAGGGTAAAATATCCCACGTTGGAAGGAAGTCCTCAACAGCATTAGTCATCTAGGGTGCCTCGGCTTGATGTTGGTAAGGATGAAGAAGTAAACACCCATGGTGATGTATTTTAATTCTTAATTATCTAGCTTTGCTGTGCACATACATAAAATATATATATATATATATATATATATATATATATATATATTTTACTGCATACATATTAATTGTTGATGTATTGCACTTTTTCTGCCTATCATTGTTTGACTCCTGTGATTATTTTGGTATTGATACGTGTTTTACTACATTCAAGTTAAATGCTCATGCTCTTATTTCTGTGTGCTTTCTTTTGAGATCTGGGAAGTGCCTTAATAAATTCATTATGCAGACTAAAAGTGCTGCATTCTTTGGCTTTTTCCCTCTTAGTTTAAAGCTAAGCAGAACACAGGCTTAAAGACATGTTATAGCTTCATTGTGGATAAAAAATGCAGTGTTTGAGGCTGTGTATTTTTTTAACAAACCGATTGTGTGTGAAAACGTAGATATCTTCAGAGAATGTAGTGATGTATCATTGTTATCAATTACTGATCAGTATGTAACTTTATATTTTTGGATTATTTTATCTTGGGGGAAAATGGAAAACAGAAGCTCTAAAAAACAGAAGTACCTCGTTATATAATATATGGAGGATTAAAACAAAAAATATTTACTTTGAAAGAAAGATGGAACTAACTGTGTGGAAAGTCAGGAACAAAAATTGAATTACAAAACTTCTGTTCTTCTTATTGCCTACAGTGACATTTATACCCTTGGAGAAGCCTGTTCTGCACTGGTTGTGCAAGACACAGTTGTCAACAGTGAGGATAGACCATTTAATACTCTACTAATAACATTCATTATGATGATGAGAGTCTCTACCTATATTGTATTTTGCACGTGCTACTCTAGGGAGGTGTCTCAGCTGAGAGGACAGTGTGTTTAATATCATAGCCCCTATAGTTATTATGCAAGATATACTTATGAGCATAAAGGTGATTCAAACTGCATACTTTACTTTTACTTCTTTCATAATGGAGAGAGGTATGATCACAAAGGTAAGCCACTTTCCACACCCTATTTTGCACATGCATTATCCTAGAAACACATCACAGGAGAGATGCCAGTCTCTCTACAACGATACTATGCAGAGTTATCATGCAAGAGACTTGTCTCGGGAAACAAGGCAGTTTCTCCCCCCAGCCTACTATGCATACCTGCCACCATTAGAAGAGGTATGAGTAGAAAGATATATTTCTCTCAGACCCTACTAGAGACACCTCTGACCCTGGTAAAATGTTTTTGCAGAGAGATGCCTTCCTTCCCATACAGCACTACATATCACTGTTGTTCTAAAGAGAGGTATGAGGACAGATGCCACTATTTCACTACACAATACTGTATGTCTAAGTTGTCATGGAGAAAGGTGTTATTGCAGAAAACAAAGTTTTCCTACATACTACTGTATATATCTGTCAGGCTGAGGTGAGTGGTGATTGGACAGGGAAATCCATTCCCACATACTAATGAATATGGTTATTTCTCTGTGAAGGGGTGTCAGAGGGAAGGCTAGTACTTAGTATGGATAAGTGAGAACTTACATGTGGAGTGAGTACCATCCCCACTCTACTATACATAGTACTGAGCTTGGGGAAGGGTGTGAATGGAGAGGCAGTGTCTCCTTACACCCTACTGTACACACTAATTATCTTCATTCAAGGTCTCAGTGGAGAGGCTAGTCTTTCCCCGTAGTCTAGTAGTGGGGGTTATAAGGGATAACTATTGTAATGAAGGAAAATGTGAAATATTCCTTTAAAGTGTTTTTATGATACCGCAAGAGTCTCACAGGATCCTAGGAACTTAAAACATGGAGGGGTAGCGAATCTAGTGTATTTAAATGAAACCTATTACAACAGGATATATTCAGTGAAAATTCAAATTCCATTAGAAAAGTATGGTCTCGCAAGACATTCGCAAATGCAAACTAGCAAACACTGCTCCTTGCAGTTGACGCAGAGGACTGTGCACCTGACTCTTGCAAAAAGCTCAAGAGTATCGCCCATGCTATGTTCAATGATTCTCACCTGAAACTTTCTGCCGGAGCGAAACAAGACCACAATGACAGATCCCAACTTCCACTTCTGCCCAGAAGGCCCAATTAGGTCAAAGACCATTCCAACAGATGGGGAAGAGGGGAAGGAAAGAGAGAACAGAAGATATTGATGCTGTCCAGGCAGCCGAGGGTGCGTCTCCAGGAATTTCATCATTGTGTCAAAGAGTAGATAATGTATTAAGTAAACATTCACCTCTTCTTTTCTCAGTCTCACCCAATGCAAATTATTTTATTCTATTATGATAGGTGCCAGTTAGTTCCCCTTTCCCATCAGAGCAGGTAAGTGATGTGTATGGCAATATGACAATCGAAATTAAGGAGAATACAATTGAGGATTAGATTCCTGATTGGCTTAAACAACAAAGGCTGATGGAAGGATTAATGTACCTTCACAACGCCTTTATTGACACCGAATCATAAGTACTGAATGAGAGTACAGTTGTGAAACAAACAATATAAAAAAGAAACAAAAACAGAGGAAACAAGAATAGCAAGAACTCCATAACTCAGATGAATTACATCAGGTACAAAGGCTTAGGTTTTTCCTAGTGTCCATAAGTAGTTCACATAATGGTGGTCATTACAACCCTGGCAGACGGTGTTAAAGATGCAGTAATACCGCAAACAGTCAGACGGACAAAAAAAGGGAATTATGACCCTGGCGGAAACCGCCAACAAAGACAGCCACTTTAACACACCGCCCGCCACGGCGGTACAGACAAGCAGCGCGGCGGTCACCGCCAACAGACAGGCGGGAGACAATGTACCGCCCACAGTATCACAACAGGCCAATCCGCCACCTTTTCCGGGGTGGATTCACCGTGGATAAAAACACGTCGGAAACAGCTTTTGCTATGGGAAAACGCTCACCCTCTTCACATCCCACGAGGAACGACGACTCCATGGAGCCGGAACTCCAAATACTACCTGCCCTTGTCTTTCTGCTCCTTCACGACCAACAGCGACGTAGGTGCAGAAGATACCGGTGAGTACTGCACCTACGACACGGGGGAGGGGGGAGGCAAAAGTTAGGGGGACACCCAGCAAACACCCCCACCCTCGCATAGTACAACATACACACCAATGCAGTCACAAAAGGAACAGTAACAACCCACAATCCACCCTGAAGAATGCAAAGACAATGCGAATTTCGGGCAAACATTATAATGTGCCAATATACATGTCATACAAAAATATACAAATATATGTATTCCAAAATCACTCATATTTACATAAATAATCCGATAAGTATTGCAGATATGTACACAACAATGTCCGTGCACAAACAGTCCAAAAATGCATGGGGGAAGGCCCACAATAGATACCTGACCAAAATCCGAGAGAACACTGCCGGGGCATCAGATAGAAACACTACAGGCACCTCAGGGGGAAGGGAAGGGGGGCACCTCAGCCAGATGAATGCAAAGCCAGATCCACGACGGGGCTCCATGCCCATTGATGTATCCTGGGGAGTGCAAAGCCACGGTCTCTCAAGTCTCTACATTGGGTGGCTTGCCCACTGTTCAATCCTGGGGAGTGCAAAGCCACAGTCTCTCAAGTCTCTACAGTGGGTGGGTTGCCCACTGTGCCATCCTGGGGAGTGCAAAGCCACAGTCTCTCAAGTCTCTACAGTGGGTGGGTTGCCCACTGTTACATCCTGGGGAGTGCAAAGCCACAGTCTCTCAAGTCGATGCAGGTCCATACTGGTACTGGGGGGTGACTGGTGCCCATACTGGATGAGTCTCCCTGTGAAAGGTAGTGTCCTGTCACTGTCCCAGCTGCACATAGGATAAGGATGCCTGATGTGGTGGGCCATTCATTCCTACCCGGTGCATTGCCCTGTTCAGCAGTCCTTTGCCATGGCGGTCTTTGCCCTGTTCAGCGGTGCTTTGACATGGCGGTCTTTGCCCTGTTCAGCGGTGCTTTGACATGGCGGTCTCTGGACTGTTCAGCGGTGCTTTGCCATGGCGGTTCTGGACTGTTCAGCGGTGCTTTGCCATGGCGGTCTTTGCCCTGTTCAGCGGTGCTTTGACATGGCGGTCTCTGGCCTGTTCAGCGGTGCTTTGCCATGGCGGTTCTGGACTGTTCAGCGGTGCTTTGACATGGTGGTCTCTGGACTGTTCAGCGGTGCTTTGCCATGGCGGTTCTGGACTGTTCAGCGGTGCTTTGCCATGGCGGTCTTTGCCCTGTTCAGCGGTGCTTTGACATGGCGGTCTCTGGACTGTTCAGCGGTGCTTTGCCATGACGGTTCTGGACTGTTCAGCAGTGCTTTGCCATGGCGGTCTTTGCCTTGTTCAGTGGTGCTTTGACAACTGTGGTCTCTGGACTGTTCAGCGGTGCTTTGCCATGGCGGTCTCTGGACTGTTCAGCAGTGCTTTGCCATGGCGGTTCTGGACTGTTCAGCTGTGCTTTGCCATGGCGGTCTCTGGACTGTTCATCGGTGCTTTGACATGGCGGTTCTGATATGGACATTGGTGTGTGGCATGACGATCTCCACACTGGACATTGGTGTGTGGCATGACGATCTCCATACTGGACATTGGTGTGTGGCATGACGATTTCCACACTGGACATTGGTGTGTGGCATGACGAACTCCACACTGGACATTGGTGTGTGTCATGACGATCTCCACACTGGACATTGGTGTGTGGCATGACGATCTCCATAACGATCTCTATACTGGACATTGGTGTGTGGCATGATGATCTCCACACTGGACGTTGGTGTGTGGCATGACGATCTCCATACTGGACATTGGTGTGTGGCATGACGTTCCATCATTGCCCAGCGGGGCTGTGCCATACTGGCCCCGCCTGGGCTGTGTCTTGTGCGGTGGTCTCAGGACCAGTGACGATTCTTGGGCCCTCCTGGGCTGTGTCTTGTGCGGTGGTCTCAGGACCAGTGACGATACTTGGGCCCTCCTGGGCTGTGTCTTGTGCGGTGGTCTCTGGACCTGTGACGATACTTGGGCCCTCCTGGGCTGTCTTGTGCGGTGGTCTCTGGACCTGTGACGATACTTGGGCCCTCCTGGGCTGTGTCTTGTGCGGTGGTCTCTGGACCTGTGATGATACTTGGGCCCTCCTGGGCACTGACTCTGGCGGTGGGCTCTGGACCCATTACGATACTTGGGCCCTCCTGGGCACTGACTCTGGCGGTGGGCTCTGGACCAGTGACGACGGTGCTGGCGGTTGTGTCTGGACCGCCAGAAATGATGGCGCACTTCTCCGCCGTGACACTCAAAACAGGCTGGGCAGACTTCCTCGGGACCTTCCCCACCTTTTTTGGAGTTACAGCTGACTCACCAATCGCCTTCGATCCCATTTCACTTGTTGTCCCACCAGGAGTCTTGACACGGTCCCGTCGTCCACTCTCCAATTTCGGAGCCTTTACAGGGGGTGGGCTGCCAGTGCCTTGGCTCCGTGTCCTACTGCCTGGCCCGGTGGACGGTGCACTCCAAAAACCTGGAACACGCACCACTGGTACTGGTGGCATTTTGGCTGAGGTGCTACGACGGGACTGATGAATTGGAGGGGGGGGGTGGGGTCAAGAAGGTCAATTTGACAGAGGGACAGTTTCTGACGAACACTGGGATGGGTAGCTGGAGGGGGTCTGGGAGTGGAGGAAGAGGAGGTGGTTGTAGGAGGTGTCACTTTAGCTGTTTTGGGTGCAGGTGCAGGTACTGGAGGCTGTCGTGAGATGGATGGATGTTGGGTGAGTGATTGCCGGCGTTTGGGTACTTTGGGAGGGGGCGTCACAGACACAATGGGAGAGGACACAGGGGACGTGTAAATGGCAGTGGAGGTGGAGAGTGCAGGTGAGCGGCGTGTGGTGCTGGGTGTCCTGGTGCGAGTCCTAGTGCCTGTAGATGTGGTGCATGCAGGTGTGTGTGTAGACGAGACTGGGAGGGAGGAGGGAGAAGAGGAGGAGGGGGACACAGTGGAGACAGTGGATGTTGCTGTGTCTGTATGGGTGTGATGCTTGTGTGAGTGCCTGTGGGATGTGTGGTGCCTATGTTTGCCTGAGCTACTTTTGTGTGTTGACTTGTGTGCATGCTGGTCTGTAGGTGTGCTTGGGATGGGCTGGGGTACAGGGGATTGGGTCTGGGTGGAGGAAGTTGGAGGGGGGAGGCTGGACACAGAGACAATTGCTGCCATCAGTGCTGAGGCCAGAGATTGCAGGGTTCGCTGAAGGACAGCCTGACCAGAATGAATGCCCTCCAGGAATGCATTACCGTGTTGCAACGCCCTTTCTACACCCTGGATGGCATTAACAATGGTAGACTGCCCAACAGTGAGTGACCTGAGGAGGTCAATGGCCTTCTCACTGAGGGCAGCAGGGGTGACTGGGGCAGGGCCTGAGGTGCCTGGGGTGAAGGTGATGCCCACCCTCCTGGGTGAGCGGGCACGGGGCGAATGCTGAGGGGCTGCTGGGAGGGCGGTGCTGGTAGGGGAGGTGGCGGCTGTACCTGTAGAAGTGGGGCGCACAGATGGTGCCGCCACCACAGGGGTGCTCACATTGGCCCTCCGTCCCACTGGTGTATTCAGAGTCTGTGGTGTGGCCCTCCACGGCCATGTGGGATGCAGCTCCCTCGTGCTCCGGTGCCACTGTACCTCCGCCTGTTGATGCTGATGTAAAAAAGGACAGGGAGAGCAGGAAAAGGGGGGGAGACAGAACAAAGAGAGTTTTAGTGCATGGCATACCGCTACCGTTGGCGGACAAGACAGATGCAGCAGCCCCATGCACAACGCCGCGCTCCTGCCCTCTGCACATGCAATTTCTGGGATATGGCCTACATGGCATTGGTGGAAATCTGCGCACATGGATGCCACAGGGGCAACTATACCTCAACTTGATAATTTACTGAGGTGGGGTAGAGTGCCACATGGCCTACATTACGGAGGGGCCTTGCCTACCTAACTCGCCCTGGCCTAGGGACACCCAGAGCCCACCTCCCCCACCCAGACACCTCCACTGCACGCAAAGTCCGCAGAATGAGAATGTACTCACCCCCTTGTGTCTGCTGTGATGTCCTTAAGCGCCCATCCAACTCCGGGTAGGCCACCGCCAGGATCCGGAACATCAGGGGGGTCATGGTACGACGGGCACCCCTCCCACGTTAGGAGGCCATCCCCAGCTGAGCCTCCGCCGTCTTCTTGCTGCAGCGACGAATGTCCTCCCATCTCTTACAGCAGTGGGTGCCCCGTCTCTGGTGGGCCCCCAGGGTCCGGACCTCCTTGGCGATGGCACACCAAATGTCCCTCTTCTGGTGGGCGCTGACCTACATGACATGCACAAGGAAAGAGGAACAGTCATTACCAACTGCACCATCAATGTGAGTGGCCCCCTCCCTACTCTGACCATGTGGCCCATTTATTCCCATGCTTTACTGTAGTATGACTTCTGCCCCCTTCCCTCTTCCACCCAGCCCTGTCCACCCAGGCCTAGCCCCTACAACGTGCTCCCTGTGTACTAACCTGTTGGTCTGGAGGACCGTAGAGTAGCATGTACTGGGGGAGGACCCCATCCACAAGTTTCTCCAACTCTTGTGCAGTGAAGGTAGGGGCCCTTTCCCCAGACGCAGCAGCCATCGTCTCTTCCAGACCGAGGTCACAGCAGCACTAGCAGTGTAGGTCCTCTCCTGTCGAAGGTCAGGTATCTAGTGATTGAACAGATAGAAAATGGTGGTGACGTCCGCAGCGGTGACGTCCGCGGCGGGGCGCATCATCACCGCCGGTGCACCTGTTCATTGGCTCCTGGGACCCATAGGGTCCAATGTTAACCAATGCAGCATTGCGCCACGGTCTACGACCGCCTACCGCGACGGTGTGCAATGCCAGCGCTGTTACCCCACAATCCCATTGTCCCAGTTTAGAGGTCAGGCAGCCGCCATTTCAGGGGCCCACATGGATTCATTTTCAACTGTGTCACACATACTGAGGCCTACACTCAACACACATACAGGAAGGGTTTTGTGTCTGCTGTAGTCTTGTGTGTAACTGTGGGTACATACCTGGAGGAATAGTGACTGGTTCTTCGCTGTTGTCCTTCTTAGGCACCGTCAGCTGGGACATATGAGAAGATGGCGGAATCCTCTGGTGTACCGACCGCTGGTGGACCTGTTGACAGTGGAAGAGAGACATTTAATCGTGACCTACCGGTTTGACCGTGCTACAATCCAGGAACTATGTACCCAGTTGGAGCCAGATCTGATGTCACCAATCCTCCACCAGACTAGAATCCCCCCTGACGTGCAGGTGCTGTCAGTGCTCCATTTCCTTGCAAGTGGGTCATTTCAAACAATAGTGGCCATGGCATCAGGGATGTCCCAGCCTATTTTTTCCAACATGTTGTCCAGAGTGTTGTCTGCCCTGCTGAAACACGTAAGGAGATACATCATATTCCCTCAGGTGGAGGATTTGCCTACAGTGAAAGGTGACTTCTATGCCCTTGGACATATCCCCAGCGTCATAGGTGCCATTGATGGGACCCATGTAGCTCTGGTCCTGCCCCCGCAGGACTGAACAGGTGTACAGGAACAGGAAGAGTTATCATTCAATGAATGTCCAGATGGTCTGTTTGGCAGACCAGTACATCTTGCAGGTAAATGCTATTTTCCCTGGCTCAGTGCATGACTCCTACATCCTGCGGAATAGCAGCATCCCTGATATGATGGGTGAACTCCAGAGGCACCGTGTATGGCTATTGGGGGACTCTGGTTACCCCAACCTTTCCTGGCTATTGACCCCAGTGAGGAATCCCAGGACCAGGGCAGAGGAACGCTACAATGAGGCCCATGGGCGGACTAGGAGGGTTATCGAACGCACCTTCGGCCTCCTTAAGGCCAGGTTCCGGTGCCTCCATATGACAGGTGGGTCCCTATTCTACTCACCGAAGAAGGTGTGCGACATCATCATCGCCTGCTCCATGCTCCATAACTTGGCATTGCAACGCCAGGTGCCTTTTTTGTAGGAGGATGATCCAGATGACAGTGTTGTGGCAGCTGTGGAGCCTGTGGACAGTGATGAGGATGAAACTGAGGAAGACAAAAACGACAACAGGGAGTCAGTCATACAGCAATATTTCCAGTGAGACACAGGTGAGAACATTTTCATTTTTACCATTACATTAACTTTCACATATCTCCCTCTATCCTGTACTGACATTTCACTCACTATTTGTTAACTGAGTTGTCCCCTTCCATTTCAGTTTCACAAATGTGGTAACCTACGTGCCAACTGTTTGCATCCTTGAAGGGCTTGTGATGTGTGACATAGGTATGTTAGCCTTCCAATGGGTAACCCATTATGAAACTGTAATTGATAATACAGATTTACAAATCATAGACTGACTCCATTTGTTTTTAGTGTTTCAAGGGTGTTTATTTAAGTGCTCAAAAATGATGGGGGGTTGTAAACTGGTGATGGGTGATGGTGGAGGAGTGTCCATGGCAGAGTCCAGTCTATTAGTCTCACAGGTACATTGCACATCTGGGCATTGGAAGTGGAGCTAGGTCAGTTCCGATTTGGACAGGGTAACAAAGTGGGACAGTGGGGGACAATCAGGGTGGTCTTATTTCCTGGCGGGGGTCTTGCCATCTTGCTCTGTCCTGTCCCTGGATCTCAGGGCCTGCTTCCGTGGTGGTTGTCCATCTGCAGGGGATGGGGTGCTGGTGTGTTGGTCCTGTGGCGGGGCGTCCTGTCCACTAGTGCCGGCGGAGGTGGTGGGCATTTCATCGTCCTGGCTAGTGTCAGGGGCCACTTGGAGTGCCACGGTGTCCCTCAAGGTCTTTTGAATGTCCGTCAGCACCCCTACGATGGTGCCCAGGGCGGAGCCGATGGTCCTGAGCTCCTCCCTAAACCCCAAATATTGTTCCTCCTGCAGACGCAGGGTCTCCTGCAACTTGTCCAGGACCGTGGCCATCGTCTCCTGGGAGTGGTGGTATGCTCCCATGATGGAGGAGAGGGCCTTGTTGAGAGTTGGTTCCCTTGGCCTGTCCTCCCTCTGTCGCACAGCAGCCCTCCCAGTTCCCCTGTGTTCCTTTGCCTCCGTCCCCTGGACTGTGTGCCCACTACCACTGCCCCCAGGTCCCTGTTGTTGTTGGGGTGGTGGGTTCGCCTGGGTGCCCTGTAGTGGTGGACACACCGCTGATTGACCTGTCCTGGGTAGGGATGTTTGGGCCCGCTGGGTGGGTGCTGTGCTGGTGTTACCAGAGGGTGTAAGCTCGGTGTTGGGCTGTGGCTGGGCAAGGGGAACCGACTGTCCTGAGGCCCACGATGGTCCGGCCTGGTCATCAAGATCCAGTGGGGCAGAGCTGCTGTCGTCACTGGGGGTGGAGTGGTGTTGTCTGGACCCTCTGGTGTGGTGACATTCCTTCGGGTTCCTGCGGGGTATAAGTACATGATTATTGCATGTGTGTGTTTCATGGAGTGCAATGTTTGGGTGTTCGTGAACCCCAGTGCAGGCATTCCTGTATGGGGGCTTGTGTGCTGATGGCTGGGGGGGTGTTGTGGGTCTGTGCAGTGGGCATGCTTTGGTGATGGGTGTCCATGCTTAGATATGTCATGTAGGTCTTGGGGTTGGGATGGGTGGTTGGTGTCATGGGTAGATAGGTGAGGATTTGGGGTGATGGGGAGGGTGTGATGGTGGGGGGGTGTGATATCATGCAGGTAGGGTGGGGGGTATGATGGTTAAGATTAGACTTACCAGTGTCCGTTCCTCCAACGACTCCTCCGAGGCCCTCAGGATGCAAGATGGACAAGACTTGCTCCTCCCATGTTGTTAGTTGTGGGGGAGGAGGTGGGGGTCCGCCGCCAGTCCGCTGTACCGCGATGTGGTGCCTGGATACCGTGGAACGCACCTTCCCCCGTAGGTTGTTCCACCTCTTCCTGATGTCCTCCCTATTTCTTGGGTGCTGTCCCACAGCGTTGACCCTGTCCACTATTCTTTGCCATAGCTCCATCTTCCTGGCTATGGATGTGTGCTGTACCTGTGAGCCAAATAGCTGTGGCTCTACCCGGATGATTTCCTCCACCATGACCCTGAGCTCCTCCTCGGAGAAGCGGTGGTGTCTTTGGCGTGACATGGGGTGGTGTAGGTGATGTGTGGGGTGGTGTATGTGTTGATGAGTGTGGTGAGTGTAGTGGTATGTGGTGTTTTGTGCTTGGATGTTGCGTGATGATGGTGTTGTGTGCCTCTGTGTGATGGGGTTGTCTGTTCTGTGCTCTCTCTCTGGCCTTCTCTCTGAATTTTTGGTCGTAGGGGTTTGTGGGTGATGTGGGTGTGTGTTTTATATAGTGTTGTGTGTGTGGGAGTGGTGTTTGTATGTGTGTCAGGTGTGTGTATCTGGAATTGTCCAATGTGGCGGTGTTTTGGAGATGTGTGTGTATTTTGAGCGCGGCGGTGTGTACCGCCAATGGAATACCGCGGTTGAAAGACCGCCGCGTGGATTCGTGGGTCGTAATGGCATGGCCGTGTTTCTGTTGGCCTGGAGGTGGAGGATGTGTTTCCGCCAGTTTCTCGCTGACCTTTGGTGTGGCGGTATTGTGTGGGTGTCTGAATTTCGGCGGATTCTGTGATGTGTGTCATAATAACTGTGGCGGTCTGCCGCGGCGGTGTATTGGCGGTCTTCTGCACGGCGGTAAGCGCCTTATACCGCCAATGTTGTAATGACCCCCAATGTCTCTTACGTATATGCTTCTCGAGGATGGCTTAAGAACATAAATCAATGTACCCCTTTTGTTTGTTTCCACAGGTTAATAATCAGTGTATGGAAGAACACTTGGTGTACACAAAATGCCAGAGTTTCAAACCCACAGTGAGATAAGTATTCAAATGTTTCTGTATTATCTTAATTATAAAGCATGCAAGTGTGTTAACCCCATGAGGTACAGTTCAGCTTTTTCTTTCTTTTTTGCGTTTTTATGCAGGATTATGGCAACAGAAATCATCAGAAATGTGGCCAAAATCTGTCAGCCAGGAGCGCAGGCAGAAAACATGAAAGAAGGCAGCAAAACTGAACCCACGGTGTGACCCAAAGGAGCACACCAAACAACAAATGCACAGACCACAAGGACCCAGGGAACACAGGCAAGTTTGAATGCGATGATGCAGCGGCTGAAAAACTAGAATGGCAAGCAGTGTTAGAGAGTGTGGCGCGCACCTTTCTTCCTGATACGGTCCACCCTATGTATGGGAAGAGCATGGCTCTCACAAGTGTCTAGCAAGAGTCATCAAGTAGGGGGGAAAAGTGCTAAGTACAAACAACATTCATAATAGAATTATATGGCAGCTCTGAACAAGGGTGTCTCTGCCCTGCTCCCTTATATTTTTTAATACTTCTTACTAGACCAGAGTACTCAGTCCCTGAGTCCTAAAATGACTGCCACCACAGCTTTGTTAATGTGGTGGCTGACAAACAGATCTTATCTCAAGATTCGGTAAATCTATATCATCCACAGAGTGATATATCTATATTTTTGAGCCATTATTTCTCAAAAGCTACTCAAGGAATTTACAACCAAATCACAAAAACAATGCTTTCTGGACCAAGATCCAGCTTTCTGCCAAATTTGGTTGAATGAGGTTCAGCCATTTTGGTTGTAGCTGTGTCTAATTTTGCAAAAGAAATATTAATGGTGAAAACACAATTTGGGACCTCCTCTCTTTCTCGGCTCCCGCTTAACAAATCAACCCAAAACTTTCTTTCCAGGAATGAGCTGAGGTTGAGGACCCTATTTGTTTAAAGATTTGTAACGATTTGTCAAACTGGGAACTTTGGTCCTAACTGTAACTACCAGGGTGACTGTTACTGGGAATATGTACCTACATTCATTGAAAAACACAAAGGTTAAATTAACGTTATAGTAGATATGGTTAAAAAAAATAAGAAATTCACTGACGAAAAACAAAGGTTTGTGTAAATTTATATCTAGGTGAAAATGCTAGTTATAACATAACATGACATAATAGAACAAAACATAACATAACATAACATAACATCTTAAACTCATAAAACCAGAGAAATTCACCAGTTACACTTAAATGAGCTAAACGTAACTTGTCCATGCTGCTTGGAGTAACAGTTTGATACAAGTCTCCGTCATGTTAGTCTTGAACCAAACAGCTACATGCAATGACAGGAAGCGCCATGACAGCTCTTTCTGCCAATGCTTTATAAATGAACTTCAGCTTGGCAGTCATTTTTAAATCTGGCGGTCGGTACCTCCACCAGGGTGACAGAGCAACAGCAACAGAACAATGGGCCACCCACCAATAACTAAATCGACCCTTTAGTCACTATCCATCTGGGGTAAGCCTTCTCTGCTTCCAAATGCTACCTTTATCAAGTAAAATGTGGAAAAGAAGTAACTTGATCATTGAACTGGAATGAAACAGAATCTAAGACCTCACAGTCACCGGTTTTAATATCATATTTGTAAACATTACAAAATGCTTAGAAACAGGCTTAGTTAAGGTAGCACGTGTTGTAACAACTTGTTGACAAAGGCCCCCGGCTTCGTTGAGACTTGCACTACAAGTGTTGGTGGTAAAGAGCCTATTAGGTGGTTCTTTTAATTGTTGTTTGTAATAACCATGCACACTACCTTTATTGCCTTTGATTATCGCATTGTGTTTTTTAGATTTTTGTAAATAGTCTGTTGAATGTGTTCCTCTACTGTTTTCATCAGGTCCTATCAACATCCATTAAAATATAATGTTCTGTTCAGATATAAATTACACATAGTAATATAGTATGTCGGAAAGTAGCATCTTTCTGACATAGATACCCCCACTTTTTGCCTGGTGTCAGAGTGTTTAGATTGTAGTACACTAGGATCCTGCTAACCAGGACCCCAGTGTCAGTGTTCTCTCCCTATGCACCTGGGTTCCCTATTATATGTACTCCACTATTCTGTGTCTCTACAGGTAGGGGCACTAACCAACCTCCCTTCTCCCAATGGGTTTCCTCAGGGTCGTCTGGGAGTCGTCCTAAAATGTGAAAACTCCAGCCGCGACTTACCGGTGTTATCCTATAGACGTTATACCAAGATTTCTACTCTGCACACAGGTGCCTGGGGAATCCTACCTACTTACCTCTGGGGTGTTAGCACTTTCCCGGTCCTAAGGGTCCTTGGGTGGTAGTGTGGGTTGGGTGTGGTTTTCACATTCCATTATTTTAGTATATGGTTTGGCCCCACCCATAGGGTTCCATGTTATTTTATGCTTTTACTTACCTGTTACCAAGTATATTTGTGTATGACTATATCCCCAGTTATAATATATACCTGAGTTACTTCTAGAGTGTGTGTTGTAATAAATATTACATATTTTTCGAACACCGGTGTGGTACTTTCCTGTGGGTTCTTCACTGACTGACCTGCGTGGTATTCGCAACCGCTTTACACCCTCCTGGATAAGCCTTAGCTGCTCTCCACAGCTAGCCCTATGGGAGCTCTATCACTAAGAGTTGCCTGGACCCAGTACAGGATACCTCACCTATAGTTGTACACCATATACTGAGCCAACCTCCTACACAGTAATCTATATATATGCTTCCTTGATGATGACTAGTGGTTTTCAATTACTTGTGTGTTAACACGTAATACTGAAGCGAAAGCTGAGAAGTGGGTGTCAGATATTTAAGCAATTGGTATTTAAGAAGTGTACCAACTAGGGCTCATGTGCAAATGACATTTAGCAATTGCCATGAACCAGTGGTGATGTAACAGTTTTCAGAATGGGGGTACTGCCATTAACGTTACATCACTGAAGTCATAGGTGTGAGAAATTGGGTTGTTTGTTGACTGGGGTATGAGTCCTGGTCAAGCAACAGCCACAATCCCTTGCAGGCTTAACCACAAAAAGTCACTATGTCGCGTAGGCTCTCATTATTCTTATGAAACTACTGGATTTTGAGCGGCAGAATCGCCTGCGGTATGGGAGACTGAGTCTAACCCACTACAGGTGACACCTGTCGCTCCATTCCAGGTTCTGCTTCGGTTAACTAGCAGTGCCTCATCTCCACCCAAGGGCGGGTGGGAAACCGTGGTCACTCAGGTCTCATCTGTTTCTCTCAGTTACATTAGTCTCACATACACAATGACAAAGAGAGGCAGTATGTTTCAATTATGTTTTAATGAGGCGACTGCATCTTAGATAGCATAGCATGAGCTGCAATAACCAGGACGATACAGCATGACAAGATTAAAATTGTGACAAGGAGAGTAAAGCATAGAAAAAAACGCTACCATGGTGTCACTAGAATCAGTAGACTAATTCCACCTAGGCTATATTAGAGCACAGAGTGTTAAGCTTTAATTCTGCCCTTCAGGTTCCCCTGGGAAGACATCATCCCCCATACCTGAGCAAAGGCCTGAAGTCTGCGGAAGCAGCTGTGGGGAAGCGTTCAGCAATCAGCATACAGTCGTGGTTCTCTGGCAGGAATCTCCCTCTAAAGTGTAAGGGACAGGGAAGTGTTTTTATAATAAAAAAGCTGATGTTCTGAGAAAATGTTCCTATGTAAGTATGTGTGTTTTCTATGAATGTCAGAGACAAAACTTGTACCACGTTGTTAGAAATGGGGTCTTTGGTTGACAGTCAGGTTACCCCCTGTTCAAGCAAGGACCCTCACTCTAGTCAGGGTAAAAGAGAATCACCCTCAGCTAACCCCTGCTTACCCCCTTGATAGCTTGGCAGAGCAGTAGGCTTAACTTCAGAGCGCTAGGTGTAAAGTATTTGTACCAACACACACAGTAACTCAATGAAATCACTACAAAATGACACAACACCAGTTTAGAACAATAGGAAATATTTATCTAAACACAAGACCAAAACGACAAAAATCCAACATACACAAGTCAAGTTATGAATTTTTAAAGATTAAACTCCAAAAATAGCGCTTAGAAACTAAAATGCTTCGATGAGATGTTAACACGGCATCGTAACGGAGTCGTTCTTAACAAGCCGACACCAGCGGCGCTGGACACAGAGTCGCGTAGACCCTCAAGTACAGTACCTTTGGTGAAGAGTGAAAACAAGCCGATGCGCGAAGTCGGGGATCGCGGCGTCTGTGCGAAACTTTGAGTCCACGCACTTCGAGCGGCATCGGTCACCAAGTGGTGTGGCGACTTCCACGGAGTCGCGGACTTCAGCGGGGCTGCTGCGGCATCGGGCCTGCGAAGACCGTTGCGTTCCAGCGAAGGTCACGGCGTCGGGTGCAGGCAGCGTTACCGGATTCAGCAGCAGCTTCGGTCCTAAGTCGTCCGAAGTCGATTTCCTTGGATTCCACCAGCTTTCCTTTCAAGGGCCCAGGGACTGGATAGGGCACCACTTGTCGGGGCAGGAGTCTCTCCAGAGACTCCAGGTGCTGGAAGAGAGAAGTCTTTGCTGTCCCTGAGACTTCAAACAACAGGAGGCAAGCTCTAACTCAAGCCCTTGGAGATTTCTTCACAAGATGGAAGGCACACAACGTCCAGTCTTTTCCCTCTTACTCTGGCAGAAGCAGCACTGCAGGAAAGCTCCACTAAGCACAGTCACAGGCAGGGCAGCACTTCTTCCTCAGCTATCAGCTCTTCTCCAGGCAGAGGTTCCTCTTGGTTCCAGAAGTGTTTCTCAAGTCTGTAGATTTGGGTGCCCTTCTTATACCCATTTTAGTCTTTGAAGTCACCTTTCTTCAAAGGGGACTCACACCTACTTGTGAAATCCTGCCTTGCCCAGGCAAGGCCTCAGACACACAGCAGGGGGTTGGAGCAGGCATTGTCGGAGGCAGGCACAGTCCTTTCAGATGAGTGACCACTCCACCCCTCCCTCCTAGCAGAGATGGCTAATCAGGAAATGCAGGTTACACCCCAGCCCCCTTTGTGTCACTGTCTAGTGCGAGGTGAAAAACAGTCCAACTGTCAAACAGACCCAGACAGGGAATCCACAAACAAGGCAGAGTCACAAAATGGTTTAAGCAAGAAAATGCTCACTTTCTAAAAGTGGCATTTTTAAACGCACAATCTTAAAATCACCTTTACGAAAAGATGTATTTTTAAATTGTGAGTTCAGGGACCCCAAACTCCATATGTCCATCTACTCTCTAGGGGAATCTACACTTTAATCATATTTAAAGGTAGCCCCCATATTATCCTATGAGAGAGATAGGCCTTGCAACAGTGAAAAACGAAGTTAGCAGTATTTCACTGTCAGGACATATAAATCACATTACTATATGTCCTACCTTATCCGTACACTGCACCCTGCCCTTGGGGCTACCTAGGGCCTACCTTAGGGGTGCCTTACATGTAAGAAAAGGGAAGGTTTAGGCCTGGAAAGTGGGTACACTTGCCAAGTCGAATTTACAGTGTAAAAATACACACACAGACACTGCAGTGGCAGGTCTGAGACATGCTTACAGAGCTACTTATGTGGGTGGCACAACCAGTGCTGCAGGTCCACTAGTAGCATTTGATTTACAGGCCCTGGCACCTCTAGTGCACCTTACTAGGGACTTACTAGTAAATCAAATAGGCCAATCATGGATAAACCAATTACATACAATTTACACGGAGAGCATATGCACTTTAGCACTGGTTAGCAGTGGGAAAGTGCTCAGAGTTCAAAAGCAAACAGCAACAGGTCAGAAAAAAATAGGAGGCAGGAGGCAAAAAGATTCAGGATGACCCTGCATAAACAAAAGTCCAACACACGTTCATCAGCAACCTATCTTACTGCAGCTTTGTAAGAAGCACAGAGTGAGCAAGAATGTCTTATTTGAGAACAGAGTGTAGGCCTAGGCAAAAACAGTTAGATAGAAATAAATAAAACAAGACTGTAAAAGTGGCTATTGTAACAATAATAAAATGAAGCTGAATAAAATATATCTAGGTTAAAGTGTACAGCAGCAGGCCTACTATGTTAAAATAATGTGCATGGAGCTATAACTAAAATGGCTACACAACAACTAGTTTGACCCGGGCTTAACCCTGGGTAGCTTGGCATAAAAAGTAGTCAGGCTACAGTTAGAGACAATGGGGGTCATTACAACATTGGCAGAAAAAAGCCTCTTACCGCCGTGCAGAAGACCGCCAATACACCGCCACGGCTGTGGAATTCCGCCACAGCTATTATGACACACATCTCGGAATCCGCCGAAATTCAGACACCCACACAAGTCCGCCACACCAAAGGTCAGTGTTAAACTGGCGAAAATAAAACCTCCACCTCCACGCCAACAGAAACACGCCCATGCTATTACGACCCACGAATCCACGCAGCGGCCTTTCAACTGCGGTATTCCATTGGCGGTACACACCGCAGCGCTCAAAATACACACACATCTCCAAAACACTGCCACATTGGACATTTCGAAGTACACACACCTGATACACGTACACACACCACTCCCACACACTCAATACTATATAAAACACACACCCACACACCCCTACGACCAAAAAATCACAAACGAAGGCCAGAGAGAGAGCACAGAATAGACAACCCCACCACACAGAGGCACACAACACCATCACGCACACAACATCCACGCACCAAACACCACACACCACTACACATCACCACACTCATCACCACATACACCACCCCACACATCACCTACACCACCCCATGTCACGCCAAAGACACCCCCGGTTTTCCGAGGAGGAGCTCAGGGTCATGGTGGAGGAAATCCTACGGGTAGAGCCTCAGCTATTTGGCTCACAGGTGCAGCACACATCCATAGCCAGGAAGATGGAGCTATGGCGCAGAATAGTCGACAGGGTCAACGCTGTGGGACAGCATCCAAGAAATCGGGAGGACATCAGGAAGAGGTGGAACAACCTACGGGGGAAGTTGCGTTCAGCAGTCTCCAGGCACAACATCGCGGTTCAGCGGACTGGCGGCAGACCCCCACCTCCTCCCCCACAACTAACAACATGGGAGGAGCAAGTCTTGACCATCATGCATCCAGAAGGCCTCGGAGGAGTCGGTGGAGGAATGGACACTGGTAAGTCAAATCTTAACTATCATATCCCCCACACTACCTGCATGCTATCACACACCCCCACCCTCACCCCTCCCCTATCACTACAACTCCTCACTAATGTACTCATAACACAAACCACACATCCCAACACCACCCCCTCCATGACACAACTAAGCATGGTCACCCCTCACCAAAGCATGCTCACTGCACATACCCAGAACATCCCCCCCAACCATCATCACACAAGCCCCCCCCACAGGAATGCTTGCACTGGGGTACACGGTGAGCCACCCATTGCACACCATGACACACACACATGCAATAATCATGCACTTATACCCCTGCAGGATCACGAAGGACCGTCACCACACCGGAGGGTCCAGACAACTCCACTCCACCCACAGAGGAGGCCCACAGTGACGATAGCAGCTCTGCCCTACTGGATCCTGATGACCAGCCCGGACCATCGTGGGCCTCCGGACAGTCGGTTCCCCTTGCACAGGCACAGCCCAACACTGACCTTCCACCCTCTGGTAACACCAGCACAGCACCGACCCAGCGGGCCAATACCTCCGTACCCAGGACACGTCAATCAGTGCTGTGTCCACCACTACACGGAACCCAGGATAACCCACCACCCCAACAACAGGGACCTGGGGGTAGTGGTAGTGGGCACTGTAGGAGGCTGGACTGGCTTGTAGTGAGTACCAAGGGGGTACTTACACCTTGCACCAGGCCCAGGTATCCCTTATTAGTGTATAGGGTGTCTAGCAGCTTAGGCTGATAGATAATGGTAGCTTAGCAGAGCAGCTTAGGCTGAACTAGGAGACGAGTGAAGCTCCTACAGTACCACTAGTGTCACTTGCACAATATCATAAGAAAACACAATACACAGATATACTAAAAATAAAGGTACTTTATTTTTATGACAATATGCCAAAGTATCTCAGTGAGTACCCTCAGTATGAGGACAGCAAATATACACAAGATATATGTACACAATACCAAAAATATGCAGTATAGTCTTAGAAAACAGTTCAAACAATGTATAGTTACAATAGGATGCAATGGGGACACATAGGGATAGGGGCAACACAAACCATATACTCCAAAAGTGGAATGCGAACCACGAATGGACCCCAAACCTATGTGACCTTGTAGAGGGTTGCTGGGACTGTAAGAAAACAGTGAGGGTTAGAAAAATAACCCACCCCAAGACCCTGAAAAGTGAGTGCAAAGTGCACTAAAGTTCCCCAAAGGACATAGAAGTCGTGATAGGGGAATTCTGCAGGAAAGACACAAACCAGCAATGCAACAACGATGGATTTCCAAACGAGGGTACCTGTGGAACAAGGGGACCAAGTCCAAAAGTCACAAGCAAGTCGGAGATGGGCAGATGCCCAGGAAATGCCAGCTGTGGGTGCAAAGAAGCTGATACTGGACAGTAGAAGCTGAGGATTCTGCAGGAACGACAAGGGCTAGAAACTTCCCCTTTGGAGGATGGATGTCGCACGCCGTGGAGAGTCGTGCAGAAGTGTTTTCCTGAAGAAAGACCGCCAACAAGCCTTGCTAGCTGCAAATCATGCGGTTAGGGTTTTTGGATGCTGCTGTGGCCCAGGAGGGACCAGGATGTCGCCAATTGCGTCTGGGAACAGATGGGGCGTTGAGCAAGACAAGGAGTCCTCTCAGAAGCAGGCAGCACCCACAGAAGTGCCGGAACAGGCACTACGAAGAGGAGTGAAACGGTGCTTACCCGAAGTTGCACAAAGGAGTCCCACGCCGCCGGAGGACAACTTAGAAAGTCGTGCAGTGCAGCTTGGAGTGCCGTGGACCCAGACTTGGCTGTGCACAAAGGATTTCTGCCGTAAGTGCACAGAGGCCGGAGTAGCTGCAAAAGACGCGGTTCCCAGCAATGCAGTCTGGCGTGGGGAGGCAAGGACTTACCTCCACCAAACTTGGACTGAAGAGTCACTGGACTGTGGGAGTCACTTGGACAGAGTTGCTGGATTCAAGGGACCTCGCTCGTCGTGCTGAGAGGAGACCCAGGGGACCAGTGATGCAGTTCTTTGGTGCCTGCGGTTGCAGGGGGACGATTCCGTCGACCCACGGGAGAATTCTTCGGAGCTTCTAGTGCAGAGAGGAGGCAGGCTACCCCCACTGCATGCACCACCAGGAAAACAGTCGAGAAGGCGGCAGGATCAGCGTTACAGAGTTGCAGTAGTCGTCTTCGCTACTTTGTTGCAGTTTTGCAGGCTTCCAGCGCGGTCAGCAGTCGATTCCTTGGCAGAAGGTGAAGAGAGAGATGCAGAGGAACTCTGATGAGCTCTTGCATTCGTTATCTAAGGAATTCCCCAAAGCAGAGACCCTAAATAGCCAGAAAAGAGGGTTTGGCTACTTAGGAGAGAGGATAGGCTAGCAACACCTGAAGGAGCCTATCAGAAGGAGTCTCTGACGTCACCTGCTGGCCCTGGCCACTCAGAGCAGTCCAGTGTGCCAGCAGCACCTCTGTTTCCAAGATGGCAGAGGTCTGGAGCACACTGGAGGAGCACTGGGCACCTCCAAGGGGAGGTGCAGGTCAGGGGAGTGGTCACTCCCCTTTCCTTTGTCCAGTTTCGCGCCAGAGCAGGGCTGAGGGGTCCCTGAACCGGTGTAGACTGGCTTATGCAGAAATGGGCACCATCTGTGCCCATGAAAGCATTTCCAGAGGCTGGGGGAGGCTACTCCTCCCCTGCCTTAACACCTTTTTCCAAAGGGAGAGGGTGTAACACCCTCTCTCTCAGGAAGTCCTTTGTTCTGCCATCCTGGGCCAAGCCTGGCTGGACCCCAGGAGGGCAGAAACCTGTCTGAGGGGTTGGCAGCAGCAGCAGCTGCAGTGAAATCCCTGAAAAGGCAGTTTGGCAGTACCAGGGTCTGTGCTACAGACTCGTGGGATCATGGGATTGTGCCAACAATGCCAGGATGGCATAGAGGGGGCAATTCTATGATCTTAGACATGTAACATGGCCATATTCGGAGTTACCATTGTGAAGCTACATATAGGTAGTGACCTATATGTAGTGCACGCGTGTAATGGTGTCCCCGCACTCACAAAGTCCGGGGAATTTGCCCTGAACGATGTGGGGGCACCTTGGCTAGTGCCAGGGTGCCCACACACTAAGTAACTTTGCACCTAACCTTTACAAGGTAAAGGTTAAACATATAGGTGACTTATAAGTTACTTAAGTGCAGTGGTAAATAGCTGTGAAATAATGTGGACGTTATTTCACTCAGGCTGCAGTGGCAGGCCTGTGTAAGAATTGTCAGAGCTCCCTATGGGTGGCAAAAGAAATGCTGCAGCCCATAGGGATCTCCTGGAACCCCAATACCCTGGGTACCTCAGTACCATATACTAGGGAATTATAAGGGTGTTCCAGTATGCCAATGTAAATTGGTGAAATTGGTCACTAGCCTGTTAGTGACAATTTGGAAAGAAATGAGAGAGCATAACCACTGAGGTTCTGGATAGCAGAGCCTCAGTGAGACAGTTAGTCATAACACAGGTAACACTTTCAGGCACACTTATGAGCACTGGGGCCCTGGCTGGCAGGGTCCCAGTGACACATACAACTAAAACAACATATATACAGTGAAAAATGGGGGTAACATGCCAGGCAAGATGGTACTTTCCTACAGGCACACGGTCCAGAGGACGGAGGCACAGGAACACAGGGGAACTGGGAGGGCTGCTGTGCGACGGGGCGGACAGGCCAAGGGAACCCACTCTCCACGAGGCCCTCTCCTCCATCATGGGAGCCTACCACCACTCCCAGGAGACGATGGCGACGGTCCTGGCCAAGTTTCAGGACAGCCAGCGCCTGCAGGAGGACCAGTATTTGGGGTTCATGGAGGAGCTCAGGACCATCAGCTCCGCCCTGGGCACCATCGTAGGGGTGCTGAAGGACATACAGCAGACCTTGAGGGACACCGTGGCACTCCAAGGGGCCCCTGACACTAGCATGGACAATGAACTGCCCACCACCTCCGCTGGCGCTTGTGGACAGGACGCCCGCCACAGGACCACCACACCACCACCCCACCCCCTGCAGACGGACAACCACCACGCAAGCGGTCCCTGAGATCCAGGAACAGGACAGAGCAAGATGGCAAGACCCCGCCAGGAAATGAGACCACCCTGATTGTCCTCCCACTGTCCTACTTTGTTACCCTGTCCATACTTTAACTGCCCCAGCTCCACTTCCAAAGCCCATATGGCCAGTGCACCTGTGTGACCAATGGACTGGACTCTGCCATGGACATTCCCCCACCGTCCCCCATCACCATATTACAACCCCCCTCCATTTTTTAGCACTTTAATAAACACCCTTGAACCACAAAACAATCTGGAGTCAGTCTGTGATTTGGTAAAATGTATTATCAATGACAGTGTCAAAATGTGTTTATAGTTGTAAAGCCAACATACCTATGTCACACATCACAAGTCCTTGAAGGATGCAAGCAGATAACACACGTTGGTAACCACACCTGTGAAACCGTAATGGAAAGGTACAACTCAGTTACCAAATAATGCTATGAAATTACACACAGGATAGAGGAAGAGGTGTGACAGTGAATGTAATGGTAAAAATGAAAATGTTCTCACCTGTGTGTCACTGGAAATATTGCTGTCTGACTGACTCCCTGTTGTCGTTGTCTTCTTCCTCATCTTCCTCCTCATCACTGTCCACAGGCTCCAAAGGCTCCACAGCTGCCACAACACCGCCATCTGGACCATCCTCCTGCAGAAACGGCACCTGGCATCACAAAGCAAGATTGTGAAGCATACAGCAGGCGATGATGATCTGGCACACCTTCCTTGGTGAGTAGAATAGGGATCCACCTGTCATATGGAGGCACCTGAACCTGGCCTTCAGGAGGCCGAAGGTGCGTTCGATCACCCTCCTAGTCCGCCCATGGGCCTCATTGTAACGTTCCTCTGCCCTGGTCCTGGGATTCCTCGCTGGGGTCAATAGCCAGGAAAGGTTGGGGTAACCAGAGTCCCCTAATAGCCACACACAGTGCCTCTGTAGTCATATAAGGGACGCTGCTATTCCGCAGGATGTAGACGTCATGCACTGAGCCAGGGAACATAGCATTTACCTGTGAGATGTACTGGTCTGCCAAACATACCATCTGTACATTCATGGAATGATAACTCTTCCAGTTCCTGTACACCTGTTCACTCCTGTGGGGGGGGACCAGAGCTACATGGGTCCCATCAATAGCACCTATGATGTTGGGGATATGTCCAAGGGCATAGAAGTCACCTTTCACTGTAGACAAATCCTCCACCTCAGGGAAAATGATGTCTCTCCTTACGTGTTTCAGCAGGGCAGCCAACACTCTGGACAACACGTTGGAAAACATAGGCTGGGACATCCCAGATGCCATGGCCACTGTCGTCTGAAAAGACCCACTTGCAAGGAAATGGAGCACTGACAGCACCTGCATGCCCCGTCTCTGGTTGGCCCCGAGGGTCCGGACTTCCTTGGCGATGGCACGCCAAATGTCCCTCTTCTGGTGGGCGCTGACCTACATGACATGCACAAGGGAAGAAGAGAAGTCATAACCAACTGCACCGTCGATGTAAGTGTCCCCCCTCCCTACCCTTTCCATGTGGCACATACATTCATGTTCCCTGAACTCAGCCCCCTTCCCTCTTTCAACCAGCCCTCTCCACCCAGGCCTAGCCCATACAACGTGCTCCCTGTGTACTCACCTGTTGGTCTGGAGGACCGTAGAGTAGTGTGTACTGGGGGAGGACCCCGTCTACTAGTTTCTCCAACTCCAGAGCAGTGAAGGCATGGGCCCTTTCCCCAGACGCAGCAGCCATCGTCGCTTCCAGACCGAGGTCACAGCAGCACTTGCAGTGTAGGTCCTCTCCTGTCGAAGGTCAGGTATCGAGTGATTGAACAGATAGAAAATGGCGGTCACGTCCCCGGCGGTGACGTCCGCAGCGGTGCGTATCATCACCGCCGGCGCACCTGTTCATTGACAATGGAGGAGCGACATTTACTCGTCACCTACAGGTTTGACCGTGCCACTATCCAGGAACTATGTACCCAGTTGGAGCCAGACCTGATGTCACCAATCCGCCATCCCACTGGAATGGCGGATTGGTGACATCAGGTCTGGCTCCAACTGGGTCCATAGTTCCTGGATAGTGGCACAGTCAAACCTGTAGGTGACGAGTAAATGTCGCTCCTCCATTGTCAACAGGTCCACCAGCGGTCGGTATACCGGAGGATTCTGCTATCTTCTCAATTGTCCCAGCTGATGGTGCCCAGGAAGGACAACAGCGACCACAGAGTCAACAAAGTTCCAGGTATGTACCCACAGATACACAGAACACGACACCAAACACAAATCCCTTCCTGTATGTGTGTTGAATGTAGGCCTAGCTATGTGTGACGCAGTAGTAAACGAAGCCATGTGGGCCCCTGAAATGGCGGCTGCCTGACCTCTAAACTGGGACAATGGGATTGTGAGGTAATTGCGCTGGCGTTGCACACCGTCGCGGTAGGCGGTCGTAGACCGTGGCGCAATGCTGCATTGGTTAACATTGGACCCTATGGGTCCCAGGAGCCAATGAACAGGTGCGCCGGCGGTGATGATACGCACCGCTGCGGACGTCACCGCCGGGGACGTGACCGCCATTTTCTATCTGTTCAATCACTCGATACCTGACCTTCGACAGGAGAGGACCTACACTGCAAGTGCTGCTGTGACCTCGGTCTGGAAGCGACGATGGCTGCTGCGTCTGGGGAAAGGGCCCCTGCCTTCACTGCTCTGGAGTTGGAGAAACTAGTAGACGGGGTCCTCCCCCAGTACACACTACTCTACGGTCCTCCAGACCAACAGGTGAGTACACAGGGAGCACGTTGTATGGGCTAGGCCTGGGTGGAGAGGCCTGGTTGTAAGAGGGAAGGGGGCTGAGTTCAGGGAACATGAATGCATGTGAATGCATGTGCCACATGGAAAGGGTAGGGAGGGGGGACACTTACATCGACGGTGCAGTTGGTTATGACTTCTCTTCTTCCCTTGTGCATGTCATGTAGGTCAGCGCCCACCAGAAGAGGGACATTTGGCGTGCCATCGCCAAGGAAGTCCGGACCCTCGGGGCCAACCAGAGACGGGGCACCCACTGCTGGAAGAGATGGGAGGACATTCGCCGCTGTAGCAAAAAGACGGCGGAGGCTCAGCTGGGGATGGCCTCCCAACGTGGGAGGGGTGCCCGTCGCACCATGACCCCCCTAATGTTCCGGATCCTGGCGGTGGCCTACCCTGAGTTGGATGGGCGCTTGAGGGCATCACAGCAGACAGAAGAGGGTGAGTACAACCTCTTTCTGGGTACTTGGCGCGCAGTTGAGGGGCTGGCTGAGGGAGGAGGGCTGTGGGTGTACCTAGGCCAGGCAGAAATACGTAGGCTAGGCCCCTCCGCAATGCAGGGCATGTGGCACTCCACCCCACCTCAGTAGTGGCCCAAGTACCGGTATAGATGCCCCTGTGGCATCCATGTGTGCAGATGTCCACCATAGGCATGTAAGCCAGATCGCAGGATTTGCTTCTGTAGAGGCCAAGAGCACGGCGTAGTGCAGGGGGCTGCTGTGTCTGTATTGTCCGCCAACGGTAGCTGTAAGCCATGCACTCAACCTGTCTTTCTTCTGTCGTCCCCTCCCCCTTTTTCTGCTCTCCCTGTTCTTATGTGCATCAGCATCATCAGGCGGAGGTACAGTGGCACCGGGGCACGAGGGAGCTGCATCCCACATGGCCATGGAGGGCCACACCACAGACTCAGAATGCACCAGTGGGACGGAGGGCGAGGGGAGCTACACATCGGTCACCGGATCACCAACCAGCGACACAGACTCGTCCGCCGATGGGAGCTCTCTTGTGGTGGCGGCACCATCTGTGCCCCCCACTTCTACAGGTACAGCCGCCACCTCCCCTACCAGCACCGCCCTCTCAGCAGCCCCTCAGCGTTCGCCCCATGCCCGCTCACCCAGGAGGGTGGGCATCACCTTCGCCCCAGGCACCTCAGGCCCTTCCCCTGTCACCCCTGCTGCCCTCAGTGAGGAGGCCATTGACCTCCTCAGGTCACTCACTGTTGGGCAGTCTACCATTGTGAATGCCATCCAGGGTGGAGAAAGGCAGTTGCAACACACTAATGCATTCCTGGAGGGCATTCATTCTGGTCAGGCTGCCCATCATCGAACCCTGCAATCTCTGGCCTCAGCACTGATGGCAGCCATTGTCCCTGTCTCCAGCCTCCCCTTCCAACTTCCTCCACCCAGACCCAATCCCCTGTACCGCAGCCCATCCCAAGCACACCATCAGACAACCATGCATACACCTCAACACCCAAAAGTAGCTCAGGCAAACATAGGCACCACACAACCCACAGGCACACACACAAGCATCACCCACATGCAGACACAGCAACATCCACTGCCTCCACTGTGTCCCCCTCCTCGTCGTCTCCCTCCTCCCTCCCAGTCTCGACTACACTCTCACCTGCAAGCACTACATCCACAGGCACCAGGACTCGCACCAGAACACCTAGCACCACACCCCGCTCACCTGCACTCACCACCTCCACTCCCATTTACACGTCCCCTGTGTCCCCTCCCAGTGTGTCTGTGACGCCCCCTCCCAAAGTACACAAACGCAGGCACCTACACACCCAACATCCATCCACCTCACGACAGCCTCCAGTACCTGCACCTGCACCCAAAACACCTAAAGTGACACCTCCTACAACCACCTCCTCTTCCTCCACTCCCAGACCCCCTCCAGCTACCCATCCCACTGTTCGTCAGAAACTGTCCCTCTGCAAAGTTGACCTTTTTGCCCCCACCCCTCCAATTCATCAGTCCCGTCGTAGCGCCTCAGCCAAAAAGCCTCCAGTACCAGTGGTGCGTGTTCAAGGTGTGTGGAGTGCACCTGCCACCAGGGCTGGCAGTGTGACACAGAGCCAAGGCACTGGCAGTCCACCCCCTGTAAAGGCTCTGAAGTTGGAAAGTGGCCGACGGGACCGGGTGAAGACTCCTGGAGGCAAAACAACTCACAGGGGTCCCAGGGGGATTGCAAAGTCAGCTGTGACTCCTCTAAAGGTGGGGAAGGGCCAGAAGAAGTCTGCACAGCCTGGTGTGAGCATCACGGCGGAGAAGGGCGGCATCCTTCCTGGCGGCCGGGACGCCACCGCCAGCACCGTCGTCACTGGTCAGGAGACCACCGCCATTGGCATTGCCCAGGAGAGCCCAAGTATTGTCACTGGTCAGGAGACCACCGCCGGAGTCATTGCCCAGGAGGGCCCAAGTATCGTCACTGGTCAGGAGACCACTGCCGGAGTCATTGCCCAGGAGGGCCCAAGTATCGTCACTGGTCAGGAGACCACCGCCGGAGTCATTGCCCAGGAGGGCCCAAGTATCGTCACTGGTCAGGAGACCACCACCAGAGTCATTGCCCAGGAGGGCCCAAGTATCATCACTGGTCAGGAGACCACCGCCATTGGCATTGCCCAGGAGGGCCCCGGCAGCCACAGCCCCGCTGGGCAATGAGGGACCGTCATGCCACACACCAATGCCCAGTCCAGAGACTGCCATGGCAAAGCACCGCTCAACAGTCCAGAGACCGCCATGGCAAAGCACCGCTCAACAGTCCAGAGACCGCCATGGCGAAGCACCACTGAACAGGGCATGCACCGCTGAACAGGGCAAGCACCGCTGAAGAACGAAAAGACCACAACATCAAGCATCGTTATCCCATGTGCAGCTGGGACAGTGACAGGACAGGAACTGTCACGGGGGGACTAATCCAGTCTGGGCACCATTCCCCCTCCAGAACCAGTGGAGAGATCCATCCACTACCTCTGTCCTTCACAGGATGAAGCACTCTGGGCACCAGTCCCCCTCCAGAACCAGTGGAGAGATCCATCCACTACCTCTGTCGTTCACAGGATGAAGCACTCTGGGTACCAGTCCCCCTCCAGAACCAGTGGAGAGATCATCCACTACCTCTGTCCTTCACAGGATGAAGCACTCTGGGCACCAGCCCCCCTCCAGAACCAGTGGAGACATGCAACCACTACCTCTGTCCTTCACAGGATGAAGCACTCTGGGCACCAGTCCCCCTCCAGAACCAGTGGAGAGATCCATCCACTACCTCTGTCCTTCACAGGATGAAGCACTCTGGGCACCAGTCCCCCTCCAGAACCAGTGGAGGCTGTTATCTACTTGTGAGACTGTGGCTTTGCACTCCCCAGGATTGGTCAGTGGGCAACCCACCCACTGTAAAGACTTGTGAGACTGTGGCTTTGCACTCCCCAGGATTGAACAGTGGGCAACCCACCCACTGTAAAGACTTGTGAGACTGTGGCTTTGCACTCCCCAGGATTGGTCAGTGGGCAACCCACCCACTGTAAAGACTTGTGAGACTGTGGCTTTGCACTCCCCAGGATTGAACAGTGGGCAACCACCCACTGTAAAGACTTGTGAGACTGTGGCTTTGCACTCCCCAGGATACATCAATGGGCATGGAGCCCCGTCGTGGATGTGGCGTGGTGCTGTAATCCGGCTGAGGTGCCCCCCCTTCCTTTCCCCCTGAGGTGCCTGTTGTTTTTCTCTCTGATGCCCTGGCAGTATTCTCTCCGTTTGTGGACAGGTATCTTGTGTGGGCCTTGCCCATGCATTTTTGGACTAGTGGTGCACGGACATTGAGATGTGCATATCTGCACTGCTTCTCGTAATGTATATACCTTTGTATGAGTTTATATATATCTGTATATATTTGACACATGTATATTGATACATTACAATGTTTGAACTGATTTTGTTTTGTCTTTGCATTCTTCCGGGGGGGTTTGTGGGTTGTTACTGTGATGTTTGTACATGCACTGGTGTGTGTGTTGTAATATGCGAGGGTGGGGGTGTTTCATGTGTGTCCCCCTGACTTTTGCCTCCCCCCCTCCTATGTCGTAGGTGCAGTACTCACCGTTGTCTTCGCCGCTGCCGGCGCTGGTCTTCGTAGATGAGTAGGAAGAGAAGGGCAGGCAGGATTTGTAATTCCGGCTCCATGGTGTCCTCCTTCCTCGTGGGATGTGTTAAGGTGAGCGTTTTCCCATTGCAGGAACTGTTTCCGCCGTGTTTTTATCCACAGTGAATCCGCCCCGGAAAAAGTGGCGGATTGGTGGGTTGTGATACTATGGGCGGTACATTGTCTTCCGCCTGTCTGTTGGCGGTGACCGCCGCGCTGCTTGTCTGTACCACCGTGGCGGGCGGAGTGTTAAAGTGGCTGTCTTTGTTGGCGGTTTCCGCCAGGGTCATGATTCCCTTTTTTTGTCTGCCGGCCTGTTTGCGGTATTACCGCACCTTTAACACCGTCCGCCAGGGTTGTAATGACCACCAATGTGTTAAGTATTTATGCAGAACACACACAGCAATACAGTGACAACGCAACATAATGAAAACCCCAAACCAATTTTGAAACATAGAGTAAATTAATGAATGATTTACCACAAAAAAATTTAAATCCAATTAGTAGAACCAGAGTTATGAATTCTTAATGTTTAAAGTTCAAAATAGCAAGTCCTCAGTTTTGGAAAATGGCACCAGGCCACCTCTACCGCCACAAACAAGAGCCCAGGAGTAGATGGAGACCTCTTGGGGGTTTAAGACTCACTTAGGCTGGGTCCAGGTGCTGGTTCAAGATGGTGGGAGCCTGTTATGTTCCTGTGACTCTGAACAGGAGTGTCACAATGCGCTCCCTGCGCTCTTGTATCCATCACCAGGGGGCCTAATTTGTGGGACTTACAATGCTCTAGTAAGCTTCCAGACCTTTCCCTGCATGCATATCCTGACATCTAGTAATTTAGGCGCTATTTGCAAATTACCATCCATTCACAATCCAGGCCAGGTTTTGTGGAAGGCAGCTTGCTCATGCTTGAAACTCCATTACCTAGAATCCCCTGCTTACTGCTTCGTCAGCTTCAGCAGTGATTGTGTATCGCAATGAGAGGTCTAAGAAAGAAAACCACCAGTGCTTCCTTTATGTTTGTGCAGGGCAGTTCACCAGTGCCTGACAATGAAAGGCATTTAGGATCTAATTTAAGATTTGAGGATGCTAACCCTAGTCCTGACACAAAGAATCTGCTTATGAGAAATGGACATTTACGATCTGAATATTTTACTGATTGGCAACATCACTTTGCCACATCCTGACTTAATCTTCTGTTCTGATCCAGAGTCAATGACTATGTCACCATTACAAAAGGAGAATGATACCATACCCATTTTGCTGATCAAGAATTTTGATTCTTGTATGTCTGTTGAAAGTGGTTGTAAAATACAATATTCAACCAGACAATAACCAAAGAAAGAGCAGATGCATCACATGACCTATGTTTCCCCTTTGAATGACATAGCCCAGTTTTGTGATGCAGTAAAGATCACAGTGCATTATACTAAAGAGTCAATGTTTAAAACTACAGGACTGATTTATACTTTTCCTGTGATGCATTTGCGTAATTTTATACCGCAAAAGTGGCGCAAACTTACAAAATATAATTGAATTTTGTAAGTTTGAGATGATTTTGCGTCAAAAAATTAAACAAATGTGTCACTAAAAAAGTATAAATAAGGCCCTACATTTAATGTAAACAGTGTTTGGTTTAGCAAAAGACAGAAAAGGCCTACTAGAACCCAGGCAGCTAGAAGCAAGTGTAAACAAAATCCATGTTTTAGTGCTGTTGCCTGTTGTAAAGTTGCCAAACCCATCATTGTCCTTGTGCAGAAAGATCTACAATCTTCACATAATATAATAAAATCTAAGATTCTGGAAAAACAACAAGAAAATAACATGTTTTAGATCATTTTGAAAAACTATAACCCAGAGTTCAAGTGGGAATCTAAAATCCCTGTACAAAACTACTTTTCTGCATATATGTCAGATTCCTTACAAATGGAGAATGAAACCTTGTACTCTCTATTGCTGTCAGCCTCAGATCTGATCCAGTGGTAGTTTGAATAATACTATGGCTCACCACCCAGAAAAGCCATGGTGCCTTGTTGCTGTGCAGTTAATGAAAATCTTTGCTTGAATTCTGAACTCCTCTGGTGTTTTGTCTTCTAGTGCTAAATTATGTTTAGGCGCTGCATCTGAGATGTTTTCCTCCACTTTTAAGGACCCCCAAATGCCAGGAAAAACTCTTACATCTCTTTGCTTTCTCGTCCTGATGGTAAAGTAATTTCTACCCCAGAGGTACCACGTGTACAGGCCTTTGACATACAGACAAAACCTGAACCAGTGCTCCATATGATCCCTGATGTGACAATGTGCTGTGACTCTGACCACGGTCTTGATCTAACTGCTGTGACTGAAGCCAACCTTGACACTGAGAAGGAACAAAATCCTGGACCATTGTTTGTTCTCTCATCTTCAAGTACACCACAAATTGCAAAGTCAGGAAATATTAGTGATCTATGCTCTGATGCTGCTGCACCATCTTGTAATGCAGAAGAGGATGAAAGGCTCTCCCACAACCAAGTAATCTCTGACTTATTTCCTCTGACTGACAGATGTGAACTGCCAAATGATAAAGGGTGTCTGGTCTTCAGAGACTCTAAGATAAGAACTTTTCTTAGCCATCCTGAGGAAACAGCTTCAGTGTGTTGTAATGTGCCAAAAACTGTGAAGATTTCACTACTGACAACAGGGCTGTTCATGAACTACTATCATTTCCAGAGTTTAAAGTCTGTCAGTCTTGTACCTCTTTGCCTTCAGCTTGTCTGATTACCGAGTCTCCAGAGTTCTCAGCCAGCCTGCTGCATTCAGAGCAAGAGGTCTCAGCCAGCCAGCCTGCCTCTTGAACTTCAGCCTGTCTGTCATCAGTGGCCGAGCCTGCAGACTGCATGCCATCTGTGACCGAGCCTGCAGACTGCTTGCCATCTCTTCCTGAGCCTCTGGACTGTGTGCTTTCACAGCCCGAGCCCTCAGCTCACCTACCTACAGAGCCAGAGTCTCCAAAGACCCTGCTTACAGAGCCAGAGACTCCAAAGACCCTGCTTATAAGCCAGAGCTTCCAAAGAGCCTGCTTACAGAGCCAGAGCATCCAAAGAGCCTGGTGACAGAGACCGAGTCTCAAAAGAGCCTGCTTACAGAGCCAAGCCTCCAAAGAGCCTGCTTACAGAGCCTGAGCCTCCAAAAAGCCTGCTTTCAGAGCCTGAGCCCCCAAAGAGCCTGCTTACAGAGCCCGAGCCTCCATACAGCCGGTGTACAGTCTGCGGCCTGTCTGTCTTCAGAGCCTGAGTCTCCGACCTGCCTGCCTTCTGATTCTGAGTCTGCAGCCTGCCTGCATTCTGATCCTGAGCTTGCAGCCTGCCTGCCTTCTGACTTTGAGCTTTCAGTCTGTCTGCCTGTAGAGCCAGAGTCTCTAGCTTGTCTGGCTTCTGACCTTGTGCTTCAAGTCTGCCAGCCTTCAGAGGTTTCTGCATGTATACTTTTAGCGACTACATTTCCAGCATCAGAGACAACACTCTCAGCATGTAAGCCTCCAGGGGGTGGTTCTCCTTCATATCTGCTTCCAGAGTCTCCTGCATCTAAGTCGTCTGTATGTTTTCCCCCAGAGGAAAAGATTCAAGTCTGCTTCCTGTTAGCTCATTTGGCTTCTATCAGCTTACCTTTGACTTCTGTGCCTCCTGCCAATCTGCTATTTGCTTCTGACCCTAAAATCAATCTGCCTTTAGTTTCAGAGTGCTACTCCAGCCGGCCATCTTAAATTCAAGAACCTTTGAATCAGACTCCTAAGCCCCCGATACTGGATTTGGACTCTTCAAGTCTGCATTTAATTCTGCCTCCTGCATCAGGGTGCTTCCTTATTCAAAGGTCTGCCTCTAATACTGCTGCTAAGTTACTGCCTACTATTCTATACTTCAGAATATCAAATTTTTCCAGCCGCCCACTTCTATCTTGCTCTGCAACTTTGATGAAAATTGACTTATTACATAGGAACAAAGGCTCTGAATCCAGTCCCAGATCCCAGGAGCCAGTTGTGGGAGGGGGTATATTGTCACAATTCGCTCCTGCGCTCTTGTGCTATCACCAGGGGGCATCATTGTGGGACTTTTCAATGCTATAATAGGCTTCCAGACCTTTCACCGCAAGCATATCCTGACTTTCAGCAAATCTGACGCTATTTGCAAATTACCATCCGTTCACAATCCATGCCAGGTTTTGTGGAAGCCAGTTTGCTCATGCTTGGAACTCCATTACCTAGAATCCCCTGCTCACTGCTTTGTCTCCACCCCTGCAGGCCAGGGATGGGTGGAGGAATTCAGCACACCTCTGGCTGGCTGCTGCTAGCCTGCTCACACCAGATGCATGTGATTACTGTGAGCCCTTTTAACCCCCAAATCCCTTCAGCCCAATGTTGGTCATTGTAACTGTTTTCCGGTGAGACCGACACTTGTTTCCTGAAGTTTCAGAGCTATATGATTCCTTGTTCATATTCCTGAGCTGTAGTTATTCATTGATCGTGTTCCTGAGCTGTAACAAATCCTTGTTCCTGTTCCTGAGCTGTACCTATCCTTGTTCCTGTTTCTGAGCAGAAGCACATCCTTGTTCCTGGATTAGCATTCCCTGCAGTGCTACCTTGATTCCTGAGCCTAAGTATGTCATTTTTACTGAACTAGCACTCCCTGCAGTGCTACTTGACACCTGAGCCTCAGCTATTCCTTATTCCTTGAACTTTTTCATATATCTTGCATGTTCGTCCTGGGGTGTAAGTTAGTCTGGGTGCCACATTGCCTCTTGTATACCAGTACTTTCTGAGCCTTATCTCTCTTATTCCCTTGAACAGAACTTCCTTTTTGGATCCCCTCTCTCCTCTGACTCTGTGTGATCTTAGGAATCTCTACACTGGTATTCAGTCTCTTTTGTCTTCCCTGCCACCAGTCTAGCCAGCACCCCTTGGCAGTTCCTAATAAGGAGACCAGCAAAACTAGCCCTTGGAGTCATCCTGAAAGTTCTGGGTGCAGGTTAAAATGCAGGTCTCTGCAGCAGGGCTGGCCTCTGAAGGTTCAATGCAGTCTCCAGGCAGAAAAGACCTTCCCGGTACAGCAGCACTCTAGCAGAGTGCACAGCAGGTCACAGCAGCAGGCAGTCCTCTGAGAGTCCCTCGGTAGGTCTAGTAGTGAACTGAAGAGTGGGTCTGAGAGATATATTTTTGTACCCTGGTGCCCTGCTCCTAGAGTTTGGGAGAAGTTTCCAAAAAGGTTCTCTGAAGTTCCAGGAGTTTCCTGCCTCCCTGTCCTGGCGCCTAGCTGGCTGCACTGACAATACAGGGTCATTAAGCCTATTGTGTGGTGGCAGAGCACAGCCTATTCAGGTGCAAGTGGGGCTGTGCTTAGCGCTGCCGATCATCAAGTCTGTTAATGGCCCATTCAGGCTCTGCTAATCCCACTATTGTGTGACTATCTGGGAGGAAATTCACACAGTCCTGTCAGTTACACCCAGCCATGTGACCTAGGGCACGCTGCAGGCATAGAGGGCTAGGGGTAGGAAAATACCAAGTTTCTAAAAGTGGCATTTTCAAACTTGTAATGATAAATCCAACTTTACAATTAAAGATGGTTTATCATTGCAAGTTCATATATACTACACATGACATATCTACCACCTCTGCTTTAGGAATTACAGATTATTAAACATGATAAGGAATCCCCAATGTTAGCTTATGGGAGTATTGAAAAACTAATGTGGGAGTTTTTTACTCCTAGGACATGTACAACTTAAAAGTACATGTTCTACCTTTTAATTACAAAGCACTGTGCCCTATGATCTACCAAGGGCCTACCCTAGGGGTAACCTATATATAACAAAAGTGGAGGTTTAGGCTTGACAAGGGGTTTTAAATGTTAAATGTTTTAAATTGCTACTTAAGTGGGTGGCACAATAGGTGCTATAGGCCCACTGGTAGCATTTAATTTACAGGCCCTGGGTATATGGTATACCACTCTACAATGGACTTACACATGAATTAAATATGCCAGTCCGGTATATGCAAATCAAACCATGTTTAGGGGAGTCAGTACAAACACTTTAGCACTGGTTAGCAGTGGTAAAGCGCACAGAGACCTAAGGCCAACAAGCAAAAACATAGTAAAGAGGAGGAAGGCAAAACATTTGTGGGTAACCCAGTAGTGAGGACCATTTCCAACAATAGGGATTGTGAAACATCCATGTAGCATA
Organism: Pleurodeles waltl; assembly: GCF_031143425.1. Lineage (NCBI taxonomy): Eukaryota > Metazoa > Chordata > Amphibia > Caudata > Salamandridae > Pleurodeles > Pleurodeles waltl. Next base: position 691,777,865 of record NC_090448.1, on the reverse strand, counting down.
CAAAGAACAAGTGAACATATTCAGCAGTAATTTGGTAAGGGTGTAGTATGTAGCTGGTAGTACATTTTAGAGCACACTGTTGTAAATATATTACTAAAGCATGGTGGAGTAGCGCACTGTCATTTACAGACAACACATTTTTCATTGAATCAACTACTATGTTTGCATAGACATACAGCTTTACTGATAAAACTATGCATCACACAAAGAATAATGTGTGGAAATCGGGTTTCAGACAAATGCATTCATTTATTTTGTTCCTATGAAAATCTATGTCCACCTCTCTTCAGAATGACAAAAAATGTGTTCTACTCGTGCTTTCCTAACTGCTAATATTTTATGAAATATTTGAACAGTTCATTTACAGGTATTTAAAATGTATTGTGTGGTAGGATTAAAAGACATCCTGCAGCCTTTCCTTTCACCCACCCTATAGCCAGCACGAATGTCATATAGGTCACATTCAGAAAAAGAAAGGAAATTGCAACCTCTCTTTTACAAGAATAATAGCAGTTTGCTAGAAGACACAGTCTGACATTTGGCCTCTGTCTTGGAACACACAGCAAATGTGCCATGAGTGATAAAGATAAAGCGACTGTTTGTTGCTCATCCACATTTGGAACTCCATCATAGGCAAGGGGAATGTGTGATTGATTAACTCTTAGTGCCAGAGATAAATAGAATCAGCCATACAGAAAGATAATTCTCAAAGGAAAAGAGAGCTGCTTGGCACATAGAATGTAGAAAATCTTTCAAAGATATTCAGTATGTTTATTTTAACCGGCTAAGCTGTTGTAGCTGCTCCATGAATTAGCATACAAGGGTGACAGTTGAAAACACAAACACACACACTCTCAAGGAGTGCCTCATAAAAAAAGAAAAAAAGAGTTCCTAGAAAGGGAGCACTCAGGGAAGAATACCATGAAAGTCCGAGAGATGTACAGAAGGGACTAAGAAAAGCAGATGGCTAAAACACCCTTATAATTTCTACAGACAAGTGTCTGCCTCCAGTTTGTCCAGTTAACGTTTCTCTTTGGGTGCAAACCTTTCCTTATACCTCCAGCTAAGTGTCTGCTTCTAGCCCACTGGGTGACCATTTACTTCCAGCATAACATTTCTTCCTCCCTCGCAAACATTTGTTTTCATTTCAGGGATGTTATCCTCCACCCTTCCCTTTCCAGGAGACTGAGTTACATATCCACTAAACCTTTTCCTGGCCACAGACTCTGCTATGTTTCCTTCTGGTTTAATATTCCACTTCATTGGGGTATCGTGCTAATACCCCCTGTGTTATAAATGTAATCTGCTGCAGGTCTTTTCCCCTTTGGCAGCATGCTCAGGCTGCTGTTAAAATCCCAGAAAGACCAAGTGTAAGCCCCCCTCTGCATTTGCCACAGACATTACAAGGGTGATTCCAATCTTTACTCACCACATTGTCTGAGGGGGGGTGGGGTGACTGATTTTCTTCTGTTTGATCTCAGGAGAAAGACGGCGTCTTGCCAGGCACCCCCAGTTAAATACCTTGTCCAGCCCCAAAGACCAAATTCCACTAGCTAATTTGATGACTGGGATGGACTAGTTTCCCATTAAACAGATAAGATGCCTACACTACATTTCTCCATCCATTGCATCACCCCTAATCAGCCTGGGCTGTGCTCCCTGGGGGTGGCCTCGCCTATGGCCCTCAGACCAGCCATTTTCCCACCCGTTCAGGGAAGGCAAAACCAAGGACAACGTGCTTTCCTCCACAATTCAGAAACACCAGTACACTAGACACACCTGTATATTTCATGCATGAATAACAAAGAACATGAAGAACAAAGTCCCAGGAAACAATTTTTACCTCTTTATGAACCCTCACAGACACTAGGAAAGCTCCCTAAAAACTCTTCAGGCATATTATGGTATATATGCTAGAGTGCTCACATGTGGAATAGCTTAGGTATAAAGTTTGTGGCGAGCTCTATATAAACATACCATCATCTCATGTAAGAAGCATTAACAAATACAGCTTGTCTTTCCCATGACACTGGGATGCAGACCTGTTAATTTGCACATGTGAGGGTGTGTGTTGCCGAGGCGTCAAGATGGCGGTCGCACTTTAGAAGTGCTCCTGATCCCTTCATCATCTCCCTCGCTTAGCTACCTGATTACTGACATTCCCGGTTTCCAGCGGTCGTCAGAAGGCTCCGGGACCCGGTGACAGAAGAGGTGGCATGGTGCAAGTGCCCGGTCTTGTGGCGTGCTGCTGTCTTGCGGCCACTGCTGGAAATCAAAATGGCGGGCACTGCTTAAAGGTCGGATCTGGGTAGGGCCTGCCTTGCATAGACCAGTGAGTTGTTGGAGCCCGAGGCTCGGAGGCCCCACCGGCCGCTAAGTACACCCGGTTGGCGCCGAGGTGAGATCCTCTCTTTAGATTCCCTCCTATCGGCCTCCCCTGTCTCCAGGAGTGCTGATGGCCCACAGGGTGGGGAGGCTGGCTGAGGGGAGGCAGCACCTTTGAAGTCCCTGGGAGGCATGGCACTAGTGAAGGAGCTCGGGACTGAATGAGGGAACAGAAAAATATCACTACGCTTGGGTCCCCTGTGGGAGTACCCTACAGCTACCACCTGGCTCAGCCTCTTTGTACCTGAAACTGGGAGAATTAACCTCCAGGTACACTGTGACTGGCCTGGCCGGGAGTGTGGGGCTGGGCCGGATCGGATGGGTGAAACAAAACGATGCAACGCTCATGGTGGGAGCCTGGCCCTGACTGGGTGTGCCTGGGCCCCTTCCTGGCAGTCTTAAAGAGTGGCATACAGAATGCCTAACACTTTAGTTAGCTTGAGCCTGGAACCCAGCACACACGCAGATGGAGAGTGGGGCACCTCGGGTAAAGTACGGTGCCCTGTTTTGCTGTGGCACAAGGGACATTAAGGACATTAAGTCCACCTGGGGTGTAGCCCCCCTCGAGACCTGCACACTGGCCTGAAGAGAGAATACACAGGGCCTGGGTCGATCAGTGGCCACCTGCTGGTGGAGGCCTGTGACTGACCTTAGAGGGCCTAGAACCTAGGTAGCAGAGACCGGGGCACCATGCCAGAGATGGACTGAAAACTCCTTTACCGATGGCCTGGGCAAACTACCTTCCGGGAATCAGTGCAGGGCTCTCTGGCATTTGTCTCTGCTGCAGAGGGCTTCTCATAGGCCCTAGCTTTGGATACCTATACTGCCCGAAGGGGATGGTGAACAGATTTATCCCAGAACCGCGCTTGGGGCCAGTCATGGAGTGGTGCTGGTGGCTATCAGAGAAACTGGGGTGCGTGGAATAGCTCCAGGCCCCGAGAAATGATGAAGGTACTGTAGTGCCCTATATCTCACTGTTCTGATGGTTCATTGGAGGAAAACCTCAAGGGGTCATCTCTACAAACCCTACCGGACGGCACCCTAGCACATTGACCCCCTGGACAGGAACGGCAAACTTGTCTCCTGAGTTTGGCTGCTCGTGTGGCCATGAGGGGTGGCAGCGGGCTGAATTGTTGCAATGCGAACTTTGGGCTAGAAGCACAGCAGACATTGGCAGAGATAAGACATCCTGCTCCTCAGCAGCCCAAACACATCTGAACTAGTACACCATGGTCCCACCTGTGGAGTCTGGAAGAACACCTCAGTCAACAGGAGATCTGGCTGCGATCCTCCAGGCAATTCAGTCATCATGAGAGGCTGTAGAAACAAAGATAGGGGAGGTCAGGGTGGATGTTGAACTTTTGCACCAAGTTCTCCGTAGCACGACAGCCAGGATCACAGAAGCTGAAATGCGGATATCTGATGTGGAGGAAGAGGTGAAAACTCTCAGATCCCAAGTCACGGCCCTCCTGACGCGTACCTTGGAGCTGCACCGCCATGCAGAAGATGCTGAAAACCAATTACGGCGTAACAATGTACACATCATCGGCATTCCTGAAACTATGGAGACCCAGCCAATGGTAGAGTTCCTTGAGCGCTGATTCAAAACCTAGATCCTGGACGCCCGCTTGTCATCCTGATTTGCGATTGAGCAGGCCCAGCGAGCACTGTTGTAGGAAAGTAGCCTCTTTCTAGAATGGTTACCCTCACTTTTGGCCTGTTTGTGAGTGTGTGTCAGTGTGTTTTTACTGTGTCACTGGGATCCTGCTAGCCAGGACCCCAGTGCTCATAGATAAAAACATATATGTCAGTGTGTTTTGCCTGTCTCACTGGGATCTTGCTAGCCAAGACCTCAGTGCTCATAGTTTGTGGCCTAATGTGTATGCCTGTGAAGTGCCTGACCGTGTCACTGAGGCTCTGCTAATCAGAACCTCAGTGCTTATGCTCTCTCTGCTTTTAAATTTGTCACTGTAGGCCAGTGACTTCATTTACCAATTTCAATAGGCACGCTGGACTCTACTTATAAGTCCCTAGTATATGGTACCTAGGTACCCAGGGCATTGGGGCTCCAGGAGATCCATATGGGCTGCAGCATTTCTTTTGCCACCCATAGGGAGCTCAGACAAACCCTTACACAGGACTGCCATTGCAGCCTGCGTGAAATAGTGCACACACTATTTCACAGCCATTTTCACTGCACTTAAGTAACTTATAAGTCACCTATATGTCTAACCTTCACTTGCTGAAGGTGAGGTGCAAAGTTACTAAGTGTGAGGGCACCCTTGCACTAGCAAAGGTGCCCCAACATATTTGAGGGCCATTTCACCCGGAATGTGTGAGTGGGGGACACCATTACACGCATTCACTACATATAGGTCAATACCTATATGTAACTTCACAATGGTAACTCTGAATATGGCCATGTAACATGTCTAAGATGATGGAATTGTCCCCCCCATTCCAAATGTGGAATTGGGGAGCCAATTCCATGCATCCTGGGGGCTCCACCATGGACCCCTAGTACTGCCAAACCAGCTCTCTGAGGCTTGCACTGCAGCTACAGCTGCTGCCACCTCACAGACAGGGTTCTGCCCCACTAGGGTCTTAGCAGCTGAGTCCCAGGAAGGCAGAACAAGGCATTTTCTCTGAGATCAGGGTGTTACACCCTCTCCCTTTGGAAATAGGCATTACATGCTGGGGAGGGGTAGCTTCCCTCAGCCTCTGGAAATGCTTTGAAGGGCACAGATGGTGCCCTCCTTGCATAAACCAGTCTAAACCAGTTCAGGGACCCCTTCTCCCTTGCTCTGGTGGGAAACTGGACAAAGGAAAGGGGAGTGACCACACCCCTGTCCTTCACCACCCTAGGGGTGGTGCCCAAAGCTCCTCCAGTGTGTCCCAATCTCGGGCCATCTTGCTTTGCAAGGTGTGGGGGCACTCTGGAGAGCTCTGGGGGGCACTCTGGAGAGCTCTGAGTGGCCAGTGCCAGCAGGTGACATCACAGACCCCTTCTGATAGGTCCATACCTGATAAGATATCCAATCCCACTCTCAGGGCTATTTAGGGTCTCTCCTGTGGGTTCTCTTCAGATTCTGCTTGCAAGTTTTCTTCGGGAATCCTCTGCAACAACTTCAGCATCCTCTGACCTCGAATCAACCGCAGCCTGCTCCAAGAAACGCTGTAACTGCAACAAAGTGTCTACAAGTGACACTTTTCTTCAGCAACCTCAGCTCCAAGTCAGCAACTGCAACAGTTTCCACGGTGTGCATGCTCTGGGGACTGCCTGTCTTCATCCTGCACCAGAGTGACTGAAGAAATCTTCAGTGGAGTGACGGAGTCACACCTGTGCTCCAAGCATGCACTTTCTAAGGAAACGACCGGTACCCTTGGACTCCGCTCACAGCGACGAATGTGCTCCTAAGGACACAGAGGGTGGACATCATTGACATAGACTGTCCTAAGGTCCTACTGACGCAATTTGGAGGAGGTAAGACCATGCCTTCCCCAAGAATGATGGTACCCCTGTGTTTTGTGTCTTCTTCACCTCCTGAGGCCTCTGTGCACTCTTTGCAAAATTCCTTCATGCACAGCCTGGCCCAGATCCCCAGCACTCAACCCTGTGACGCTCAACTCACTGAGTTGTTCTCCGGCGGCTTGGGACCTTCTTTTGTTGTGCTAGATCAACTGCATTTTGCACCTCCTATGAACCTGCGGCTTCTGGGGGTGTTGGTTGGCATCCCGAGGGCGCTCTAAAGTGCTGAGAGCTCCCTCTTCCTCCTCACACGGAGTTGAGGCCCCCAGGTCCCTCCTGGGTCCATCCAGCACCATTTTGATGAAAAATGCACTTTGCCGTAGCCAAGGCTTGTTGGCGCCTTCCAACACGAAATCTCATCTGTAACGATCTTCACGCCGTGGGACATCTTTTGCATCATGCATGAACCTGCTGGCATCTTCCTAGGATGCATTTCTGCAGTCTTCAACTAACCGGGGACTCTTCTTTTGCACCCTCTTCTGGGTTGGCAGGGTTCCTGTACTTCCTGGAACTTCTTTCTACTTCTGGACGTGGTCCCCTTCCTTTGCAAGTATCCAGGTCCAATAATCCAGCAGTTGTTCTTTTCAGACTTGGTTGGCTGCTGCAGAATCCCAAAAACGAGGTGTAGTGTGTCCTAAGGAAACTTGCAGTACTTTACTCCTGTTTTTCTGGGATCTGGAGTGGGGTAATTTACTTACCTTTACTGTATTCTTACTCTCCCAGCCATTCTGCATACACTACACTTGTCTAGGGGGATATTCGTGATTAACATTCCATTTTTTTAGTATATGGTTTGTGTTGCCCCTAAACCTATTTTCTCCCATTGCATTCTATAGGATTTCCTACTGTTTGCATTGTTCTGTGACTATTTACTTGTCTAATTTTGGTGTCTAGTGTATGTATTGTGTATAATACTTACCTCCAGAAGGAGTATTGTCTCTAAGATATTTTTGGTACTGTGTCACCCAAATAAATACCTTTATTTTTGGTAACACTGAGTATTGTCTTTACTTGTGTATAAGTACTGTGTAACTATAAGTGGTATTGCATGAGCTTTGCATGTCTACTAGTTCAGCCTAAGCTGCTCTGCTATAGCTACCTCTAGCAGCCTAAGCTTCTAGAACACTACTACATTCACTAATAAGGGATAACTGGCCCTGGTGTAAGGTGTAACTACCCAAGGTACCCACTACAAACCAGGCCAGCCTCCTACAACTGTCAGCAAAGCCTCCCCTGGGTGCATCTACCAGACCAGTAATAGTCAGGTTTTTCAACTTCCGAGACAGGGATGCGGTCTTACAGGTAGCCCGGGCCCATGCTGATCTTCGATGCAGGGATGCCAAGGTCCTCCTATCCCCGGACTACACCAAGGAAGTCCAACAACATCGCAGGTCCTATCTAGACGTTAAACAGAAGCTCAGTGCGATAGGAATACCGTGTCGTCTCCTCTTCCCCTTCTGGCTCAGGGTGGTCTACAACAATAAAACCTAGTTCTTCTAATCTCTGACTTTGGCCTGGACATGGCTTACAGAGGAACAGGCACTGGCTCGCCCAGGCACAGCCCCCCTCCAGAATCTGTCCTGGTCGATTTACACCACACTGATGACAGGCCCAAGGCTCAACAGAAACAACTTCGCTCCCGGAAACGCAAGCTGTCCCAACGGGTTAGATCCACATCAACAGCAGTTGGGCATTGAGGGGACTCACCACGGATGACAGCTGTGGAAAGGGCAGTCGTGGTCCTGTCTCAGAACCCAGAGCCAGGATCTCTCTCAAAGGGGCTCTTCTCTGACAGAGTGGATTCAAGTAGTGATACTGAACTATCCCAAAGTCCCACAATTTATTGCCTTTACTGGAACTACAACCCAGGAACTAACAAATGTATGTTACAGATGCAGTTATGTTTAGGGTGATCTGAACACTACTTGTTATCCTACATTATGGAGTGGTCAGCCATGATCCAACAGTGTGATATTCTGATTTCTAAAGACTGTTGGTTATATATGGGTGTCATATGCTTCTGGGGGAAGTATGGGGAGGAGCGGGAGTTGGGGGGAATGTAAGATGAAAGGCAATTTGATGCTATTGTTTGTTTGGATATATGTTCAACACCTTTTCCTTAGAGCTCATACAGATTTGGGCACATACCTACAATGGGCACTTACAAAACCAGAGGGCCCCACATATTTGACACAGAACGGTGGGCAGGAGTACACTGCTCCCCCCTCCCCCCGTTACTTCCTACTATCACCAACGTTATGTGGTAAGAACCTTTCAAACTTTGTCCTGGAATGTAAATGGCCTCCTGGACAAAATAAGGCATCCTGCAGTCCTTACCTTTGCCCAGCGTCACTGTCCAGATGTTCTTAAGTTGCAAGAAACTCACCTGTTTGGAGAATGCTGCCCCTTCCTGGCCAGACGAGGCTACGATAGAGTTTATTGCATTGGCTTTTCCTGAGGGTCAAGGGGAGTGGCTGTTCTCCTATGACACTTTCTTTTTGGTGGTTGATAAGGTAATAAAGGATAAACAAGGGTGGCATGTGGGTCTGGTGGGTAAACTGGAGGGATGTACACTTAATTTAGAGTGCCTATGCCCCCATCGACTGCACAGGCTAGCCTATGAGATCCTTCTAAAGTACTACCAGACCTAGCCCATGGACTGATGCTGATATTCTGCGATTGCAACGTGGTCCCTGGCCCCGTAAAGGATGCGCAACGTCCGTTTCTACCTCCTGAAGTATGGCAAAATGACAAATAAAAGGATTGACTCGCATCCCTAGGGCTGTGTGGTGTATTGGGAGTATGGCATCCGAGAGTCCACAATGCAAACAAACCTCAGCAGCAAATCGCTCACAATCCAGAATAGATCTTATCTTTCTGCCTTCCAGTGAATGTGGCACCATCACTAACGTCCAAATCCTTCCAAACGGCATATCCAAACATGCCCTTCTTCTCATAGGTATTGGGTCTGCCAGAAAAGAGGCCCACCCCATGTATGTGGCGTCTCAATGCCTGACATCTGCAAAACCAAACCTGCACTCAATATCTGCAGACGGAGCTACAGACATACTGTGACCTTAATGATGGCTCCGTTATATCGCCCAGAACACTCTAGGCGGCTGGTAAGGCAGTGATCCGAGGACTTTCCAAAGGGTTCATGCATTCCCACAGTTAGAGGCCCAGGCCCTCTGGTTTGAGGATGCTCAGGCAACGCAGCCAGTAGAGGCAAACTCCTGTCAATTGACACTGATTTGGGAGAAGATACGCAATCAATCAATGGAAGCAGCCAAATACCTTGGCCAAAGTGTACGGATGGTGCAATAAAAATGGGAAGCTACTCTATTGGCTAGTGTCCCATCACCAGTTATCCAGAATTGTGCCCGAAACTGAGGATCTTGGGATTAATACTGTAAACACACTCCCCAAAATGGCAGTAGTGTTTGCTGGGTACTACCAATCACTACACTGAGTCCTCGAATGTTGACCCCAACCACTTAGCTCAATTTCTTGACGAAGTGTCCCTCCCTAAACTACCTATTATCGAAAAAGAAATACTAGATGAGCCCATCACAAATGCTGAAATAAACTCTGTGATCTCCTTGGCCTTGGGGAAAACTCCGGGACCCGATGACTTCCCAGCTGAGTATAATGTGGCATTTCGAGAGGTCTTAATGCCAAGGCTTCTTGCCCTTTATTGTGAGGTTGACCGAACAGGCACCTTCCCACACGAGTTGGACACAGCCACCACAGTGGTGATAGGGAAGACCCATCTTCCATCCCGGATATGCACGGACTACCGCCCCATCACGCTTATAAACGGAGATGTCAAAATCTTTGCCACAATATTGGCAACCCGCCTTAAATGGGTGGTGTCTCTCCTAATACAGCCAGACCAATGTGGGTTCATGGCGAACCATGACACATGCCACTGTGTCCGTCAGCTTCAGACGTCCTTGACCCACCGCCATCGACTGCTCTTGGATCTCTCACTAGTCTTTGTGGATTTTTTAGAAGGCTTTCGATATGGTGGATTGGAACTACTTGCAACTGGTACTGAGGCGGACCGGAATGGGACCTCGGTTTTGAAAATTGGTACAGGTGTCGTATGTTAACCCCAAAGCCTGGGTTCAGATCAATGGCACTCTGTCCCAAGCCTTTCCCATTCTCTGTGGCACCTGGCTGGGCTGCCCCCTCTACCCTCTCCTGTTTGCTGTGGCAGTTGAGCCGTTCGCGTAACCAGTCAGGACTGATTCTCTACTTAGGGGATGGAGGTGGAACAGAGATTATGAACAGGGATGGCTGTAGGGTGGTTCGAGTGGTGCAGCCACACAGGGTGCTGACCTGGATTGGAGTGGCACAGACCTCAGGGGGACGCTGCGTTTAGCAATGACTTACAAAACTTGTGTTTTAAAAGCACCTGCTGAAAAGTTCCTTGTGCGTCCAGGCTTCAAGAAGCAATTAAAATGTAAAAATAACTTTTGTGATTAATGTTCCTGCTAGAGAGAGAGATGGAAGTTTTTTCTAATGGCAGAGATGACTCGCCATAAAGTAGCACAGAGGGTTAATGTGCCTGCTCCAAAGAACAGAACTATATTTTATGAGAATAGCTGAGTCAATAAGTAAAGCCACCCTTTACATGCGCTTTAAAACAAATGAAATATATGTGAACGGTGGGCTATGGAGAGATGAGGGGCACATTTGCCAGGTGGTAGTGAGTAAATCTGATGAGGGGCTCCAAAAAAGACTGTCGCACAGGGCACCACCAGCGCTAAAGATGGCCCTGATCATGAAGACTATTTAGCATTGTATTCGGATGATGTCCTTCTCTACATGGTGGGCCCAGTCAAAAGTAGCCCACATAGCCTCCACCTGATGCTTTGAAGAGGCATCTGGGCTCCGAATTAACCCTTCTAAATAGAAGGTACCCCTAACACCATCACGAGTCTGCTTTGCATGGCATGAGATAGTGCCCATTAGGCGACTAAACTTCAAATACTTGGGTATATGGGTGGCACTTCTCCCTGAACTAACCTAGTCCTGAAATCTTAGGTTGTAGACGCAGAGAGCAACTGTGGATCTGGTGAGATGGTGATCACTCCCCCCGAACGTCCTGGGTCACTAGCGCTTTTTGAGATGATGATCCTCCCAAGATTTCTGTATATCTTTCAGAACCTATTGCTTCCGTGTCCCTGGTTTCATGCCTTGGATTTGACCATAACATACTTCCTCTGGCAAGGTACTAGGCACCAAATCACACTGCAGCATTGTCAAAGAGGCCGATGTGATGGGAGATTTGGAATGACTAATCTTTATCTCTACTACCTGGTGACCTAGCTCCTTATCATACATGACTGTTTCACAGGGGGGTTTTCAGACCCGGCATATAATTAACTCCCTGAGCTTTCTTCAAATACTAGACATACTCTATGGTTTGCCAATCCCCACTGACATGGCCCTGGGGACTGTGAGAAATTAGCCTCTTTCTAGCCTTGTTACCCCCACTTTTGGCCTGTTTGTGAGTGTATGTCAGGGTGTTTTCACTGTCTCACTGGGATCCTGCCAGCCAGGGCCCAGTGCTCATAGTGAAAACCCTATGTTTTCAGTATGTTTGTTATGTGTCACTGGGACCCTGCTAGCCAGGACCCCAGTGCTCATAAGTTTGTGGCCTATATGTATGTGTTCCCTGTGTGATGCCTAACTGTCTCACTGAGGCTCTGCTAACCAGAACCTCAGTGGTTATGCTCTCTCATTTCTTTCAAATTGTCACTAACAGGCTAGTGACCAATTTTACCAATTTACATTGGCTGACTGGAACACCCTTATAATTCCCTAGTATATGGTACTGAGGTACCCAGGGTATTGGGGTTCCAGGAGATCCCTATGGGCTGCAGCATTTCTTTTGCCACCCATAGGGAGCTCTGACAATTCCTACACAGGCATGCCACTGCAGCCTGAGTGAAATAACGTCCACGTTATTTCACAGCCATTTTACACTGCACTTAAGTAACTTATAAGTCACCTATATGTCTAACCTTTACCTGGTAAAGGTTAGGTGCAAAGTTACTTAGTGTGAGAGCACCCTGGCACTAGCCAAGGTGCCCCCACATTGTTCAGGGCCAATTCCCCGGACTTTGTGAGTGCGGGGACACCATTACACGCGTGCACTACATATAGGTCACTACCTATATGTAGCTTCACAATGGTAACTCCGAATATGGCCATGTAACATGTCTATGATCATGGAATTGCCCCCTCTATGCCATCCTGGCATAGTTGGCACAATCCCATGATCCCAGTGGTCTGTAGCACAGACCCTGGTACTGCCAAACTGCCTTTCCTGGGGTTTCACTGCTGCTGCTGCCAACCCCTCAGACAGGTTTCTGCCCTCCTGGGGTCCAGCCAGGCTTGGCCCAGGATGGCAGAACAAAGGACTTCCTCTGAGAGAGGGTGTTACACCCTCTCCCTTTGGAAAATGGTGTGAAGGCAGGGGAGGAGTAGCCTCCCCCAGCCTCTGGAAATGCTTTCATGGGCACACATGGTGCCCATTTCTGCATAAGCCAGTCTACACCGGTTCAGGGACCCCTTAGCCCTGCTGTGGCGCAAAACTGGACAAAGGAAAGGGGAGTGACCTCTCCCCTGACCTGTACCTCTCCTGGGAGGTGCCCAGAGCTCCTCCAGTGTGCTCCAGACCTCTGCCATCTTGGAAACAGAGGTGCTGCTGGCACACTGGACTGCTCTGAGTGGCCAGTGCCATCAGGTGACGTCAGAGACTCCTTCTGATGGGCTCCTTCAGGTGTTGCTAGCCTATCCTCTCTCCTAGGTAGCCAAACCCTCTTTTCTGGCTATTTAGGGTCTCTGTCTCTTGTGATTCCTTAGATAACGAATGCTAGAGCTCATCCGAGTTCCTCTGCATCTCTCTCTTCACCTTCTGCCAAGGAATCGACTGCTGACCGCGCTGGAAGCCTGCAAAACTGCAACATAGTAGCAAAGACGACTACTGCAACTCTGTAACGCTGATCCTGCCGCCTTCTCGACTGTTTTCCTGGTGGTGCATGCTGTGGGGGTAGTCTGCCTCCACTCTGCACTAGAAGCTCCGAAGAAATCTCCCGTGGGTCGACGGAATCGTCCCCCTGCAACCGCAGGCACCAAAGAACTGCATCACCGGTCCCCTGGGTCTCCTCTCAGCACGACGAGCGAGGTCCCTTGAATCCAGCAACTCTGTCCAAGTGACTCCCACAGTCCAGTGACTCTTCAGTCCAAGTTTGGTGGAGGTAAGTCCTTGCCTCCCCACGCCAGACTGCATTGCTGGGAACCGCGACTTTTGCAGCTACTCCGGCCTCCGTGCACTTCCGGCGGAAATCCTTTGTGCACAGTCCAGCCTGGGTCCACGGCACTCTAACCTGCATTGCACGACCTCCTAAGTTGTTCTCCGGCGACGTGGGACTCCTTTGTGCGACTTCGGGTGAGCACCGTTTCACGCATCCTCGTAGTGCCTGTTTCTGGCACTTCTGCGGGTGCTGCTGAGAGGGCTCCTTGTCTTGCTCGACGCCCCCTCTGTCCCCAGACGCAATTGGCGACATCCTGGTCCCTCCTGGGCCACAGCAGCATCCAAAAACACTAACCGCACGATTTGCAGCTAGCAAGGCTTGTTGGCGGTCTTTCGGCGGGAAAACACTTCTACACGACTCTCCACAGCGTGGGGGATCCGTCCTCCAAAGGGGAAGTCTCTAGCCCTTGTCGTTCCTGCAGAAACCTAAGCTTCTATTGTCCAGTAGCAGCTTCCTTGCACCCACAGCTGGCATTTCCTGGGCATCTGCCCATCTCCGACTTGCTTGTGACTTTTGGACTTGGTCCCCTTGTTCCACAGGTACCCTCGACTGGAAATCCATCGTTGTTGCATTGCTGGTTTGTGTCTTTCCTGCAGAATTCCCCTATCACGACTTCTATGTCCTTTGGGGAACTTTAGTGCACTTTGCACTCACTTTTCAGGGTCTTGGGGTGGGCTATTTTTCTAACCCTTACTATTTTCTAATAGTCCCAGCGACCCTCTACAAGGTCACATAGGTTTGGGGTCCATTCGTGGTTCGCATTCCACTTTTGGAGTATATGGTTTGTGTTGCCCCTATCCCTATGTGTCCCCATTGCATCCTATTGTAACTATACATTTTTTGCACTGTTTTCTAATACTATTACTGCATATTTTGGTATTGTGTACATATATCTTGTGTATATTTGCTATCCTCATACTGAGGGTACTCACTGAGATACTTTTGGCATATTGTCATAAAAATAAAGTACCTTTATTTTTAGTATATCTGTGTATTGTGTTTTCTTATGATATTGTGCATATGACACTTGTGGTACTGTAGGAGCTTCACTCGTCTCCTAGTTCAGCCTAAGCTGCTCTGCTAAGCTACCATTATCTATCAGCCTATGCTGCTAGACACCCTATACACTAATAAGGGATAACTGGGCCTGGTGCAAGGTGCAAGTACCCCTTGGTACTCACTACAAGCCAGTCCAGCCTCCTACAGGGACCAATATGTTTTTTACAGCATGGCAGGTGGCCCTGCTACATTCTTGGTGGGCGAATACCCTGACCGAACAGACTTTCCTCTGGAGAGGCAACTGGCTTGAACATTTTGTAGTGAGAAGATTTAGAATGTTGGTGGTGACAGTGTTGGTGATGTTGTAGGCTGCTCCATAGAAAAGAGCTGCTCTCCACCTAAACTTTGGAACTGCTCAAAGTTCTCTGCATCCTTTTATGCATGGTGGATGCAGCAATCGAGATCTAAAAGAGTATTGTTTTTGACTGATATTGGGTTCTCTCTTGTGTCTGGACAAAGTTATAACTTTGTGATCATCTCTAACAAAAACAAAACAACATGTTGGCTTGTATGGGTTTTTTCTAATTCAGAGGTGTAATACAGCACCTGCAGTGTTACAGTGCTTTTGCCATTTGTCAGCTTGGAGAGGATGGCACAAGCCAATCCTGTTTGTAAAAACATTGCTGTAGAAATAGCAAAAGCTTTGTAATTTTCTAGCTCTGTGTGGATGCCACTGGGCTAATCTTATGCTTTAAAACTTTGCTAGAAAAGCAAACATTTGACGTGAGAATATTGAGGATGTTGTGGTGTTGTAGGGACCTGCATAGAAAAGAAGCTATTCTCCACCTGCATTTGGGAACTACCCAGAGTTTGCAGCTTCCAATTGTGCACAATCTGTCTTGACTTATACTGGGAGCTCACTTGTTTCTGGACAAAGCTCTAACTCTCTGAAAAGCTCTAATAAGACTGATAAACATGTGTCAGGGTTTGCATTTATTTATCCCAGGTTGACTTAGATGGTATTTTCCCAATTCAAAGTTGTACTACTGTGCCTGGAGTGATAAAATCCTTTTGTCATATTTCAGCTCAGCGTGGATAGCACTAGCTGACCCATTGGCTTAAAACCTTTGCTATAAAAAATGGCAGAAAGCTTTGTCACTTTCTAGCTCAGCATGAATGCTACTCTACTAATCCTATGCTTAAAAGGTTTGTGGTGAGCAGATTTAGGGTGTTAGTGATGAGCGGATTCAGAGTGGCTGTGGTATTGGAGGGTGTTCCATAGAAAATAACTGCTCTTCACCTAAACGTGGGAACTACCCAAATTTCCCTGCATCCTTTTGTGCATAATTTATGCAGCACTCCAAGCCTGAAAGGGTATTATCTTGACTTATACTGGGTGCTCCCTAGTGTGTGGACAAAGCTATACCTGTCCGAACAGCTCTAATAAGTTGAAAAACCCTGTCAGGGGTTGCTTTTTATTCATTCCAGGTTGGCTTTAATGGCACTTTAACAGTTCGAAGCTGTAATACTGTGCCTGGAGTGGTAAAATGCTTTTGTCATGTTTCAGTTCAGCGTGGATAACACTAGATAACCCTATGGCCCTCATTACAACCCTGGCGGTCGTTGATAAAGCGGCTGTAAAACCGCCAACAGGCAGGCAGTAAAAAAAATGGAATCATGACCATGGCGGAAACCGGCAACACAGACAGCCACTTTAACACTCCGACTGCCACGGCGGTAGAAACAAACACCGTGGCGGTAACCGCCAACAGTCAGGCGGAAGACAAGGTTCCGCCCACTGTATCACAAGGCACCAATCCGCCAGCTTTTCCGGGGCGGTACCAACGCCATCAAAAGCACAGCGGAAACAGTCTGTGGAACGGAAACCACTCACCTCTCAACACCCAACAAGTAACCAGGACGCCGTGGAGCCCGAGTTACAGGTGTTACCAATGTTGGTTTACCTCCTCTTCTACCAGGAACATCAAAGACGGCGGCGACGACCACTGTGAGTACTGCACCTAGCACACAGGGGAGGGGGGAGGAAAAAGAGATTGACACACACACGCAACACCCCCACCCACAACAACAGACACACAAACACCTCCAAACACATCACAGATACACCCCCTCACCCCCTGGAAGAACGCAAGGACCAAACAAAATGATTGTAACAAGTGTAATCTATGAGAATCCAGATAGGCCAAGATAACTTTAAAAGTTCAGTATATGCAAATATTTACAGCAAGTACACAAGTCCGTATACTTTTCCATTACATGTCCGTGGACTAGTGGTCCCAAAAAGCATGGGCGAAGCCCACACATGACACCTGCCTCAAAACGGAGAGAACACAGCAGGGGCATCAGTTTGAAAAAAAGACAGGCACCTCAGGGAGAAGGGGAGGGGGGGCACCTCAGCCGCATGACGGGACAACGCCACTGCTCCTGGAGGGGGCTCCATGCCCACTACTTGCTCCTGGGGAGTGCAGAGCCACAGTCTCTCAAGTCTCTCAAGTGGGTGATTTGCCCACTGCTTGGTCCTGGGGAGTACAAAGCCACAGTCTCAAGTCTCTCAAGTGGGTGGTTTGCCTACTGCTTGGTCCTGGGGAGTACAAAGCCACAGTCTCTCAAGTGGATGGTTTGCCCACTGCTTGCTCCTGGGGAGTGCAAAGCCACAGTCTCTCTAGCCGATGCTTTTCTCCACTGGTTCTGGAGGGGGCATGGTGCCTAGAGTGCTTCATCCTGTCAAGGACTGGGGTAGTGGATGCTTTTCTCCGCAGGTTCTGTAGGGGACATGGTGACCAGAGTGCTTCATCCTGCCAAGGACTGGGGTAGTGGATGCTGTTCTCCACTGGTTCTGGAGGGGTCATGGTGCCCAGTGATGCTGCACCTGGGGTGTGGCAGTTCCCATTCCCCCACCTGGGTGTCTGAGCCACGAGATTTTCAGGGAACAGGTAGCATGATACTCCATGGAGGCAGATACACACGCCACCCTGCGGCGACTTAGCCTGCCAACTGCTGGTACTGCCGGTGCTGGTTGTGGTGCCTCATGTAGTGTGTGCAGGGTCCAGGACGTCTCCTGCAGCCTCGGAAGGGTGCCCACTGGGGATTCTGCTGATGTCTGCTGTGGCTGCACTGGCTGGGCACGTCACGGGGCAGGTGGCGGTGTCTGAGGCGGGGATGCTGGCGGTGGTGTAGGTGTCAGCACCTGTGGAGGGAGACACCAGGCCGTGTCCTGCAGTCTTGGAAGGGTGCGCACTGGGGATGATGCTGGGGACTGTAGTAGAGGCAGCAGACGTGCAGGTGGCGGTCGTTGCGGTGTTGGCCACCGCCATACAGGTTGCTGTTCTGTTTTGCAGAAGGGGTGACACCAGTCCCTCCCCCGGAGGCTCCATGCCCTGAGCTGGCTTCCCTTTGCCCTTGTGTCCCTTCCCCACCTTGGAAGTCACTGCTGGGACCTTGGCACTGTCCTCTATGGTTCTGGGAGAGGCCTTGCTGGGTGGTTGGTGTTGCTTTTCCCTACGGCATGTGGGCCCCTTCTTCATCTTGGCAGGTGGCAGAATAGGGTGGTTCTGGCCTCGGTAGGTTGCACACTTCGCTTTTCCCAGACTTGCAGGGACCACATTGCTCGAGGATTTTGTGGCTGGGGTGCTGGGCTGGGATCTGGACATCCTGGCCCTAGGGGAAGGATGGGGAGGGGAGGTGTAGGGAAGAGGTCAATGTTAGCTAGGAAAAGTTTTTTAGACACACTGGGATGGGAAGATGGAGGGGGTTTGGGAGTGGAGGAGGAGGTAGTGGTTGTAGGAGGTGTACGTCTGCTGAGTTTGGGTGAAGGTGCATGAGCTGGAGGCTGTTGTGAGGTTGATGGCTGTTGAGTGGGTGAGTGCCTGCGTTTGTGTAATTTGGGAGGAGGGCTCACAGACACACTGGGAGAGGACACAGTGGACATGTGCATGGTAGTGGGGGTGGTGATTGCACTTGAGCGGTGTGTGGTGATTGGCGTGCTGGTGATGGAGGTAGTGGCTGAGGATGTAGTGCATGCAGGTGTGAGTAGAGACAAGACAGGGAGGGAGGTGGAGGACGTGGAGGAGGGGGACACTGGAGGCAGTTGATGTTGGTGTGTCTGCATGGGTACGGTGCTTGTGTGAGTGCGTGTGGGATGTGTGGTGCTTATGTTTGCCTGAGCCACTTTTGTGTGTTGATGTGTGTGCATGCTTGTCTGATGGTGTGCTTGGGATAGGCTGAGGTAGAGGGGATTGGGTCTGGGTAGTGGAAGTTGGAGGGGGGAGGCTAGACACAGGGACAATGGCTGCCATCAGTGCTGAGGCCAGAGCCTGAAATGCTCTCTGTTGGGCCGCCACACCAGAATCAATGCCCTCCAGGTATGCATTTGTTTGTCTCGACATCCTGGATAGCATTCAAAATGGGTGACTGCCCAACAGTGAGGGATCTCAGGAGGTCAATAGCCTCCTCACTGAGGGCAGCAGGGCTGACTGGGGCAGGGCCTGAGGTGCCTGGGGCGAAGGAGATGCCCACCCTCCTGGGTGAGTGGGCACGGGAAACATGCTGAGGGGCTGCTGGGAGAGCAGTGCTGGTAGGGGGGTGGGGGCTGTGCCTATTGTTGCGGTGGGCACAGAGGTGCCCGCCACTGCAAGGGAGTTCCCATCAGAGGAGGAGTCGCTGTCGCTGGTGTCTCCTCCTGTTCCCGTCGTAGAGCTCCCCTCGCCCTCCATGCCACTGGTGCCTTCAGACTCCGTACATTCACCCTCCTGGGCCATGTGGGATGCAGCTCCCTCCTGCTCCAGTGCCACTGCTCCTCCGTCAGATGATGCTAATGCACACAAGGACAGGGTGACAAAACAAAAAGGGGGGGAAAGACAGAGGAGACACATGGTCAATACCAGCCAGAACACCACCGTTGGCGGACACAACACACAGGGAGCAGCCCTATGCACTAGCCCATGCACTAACAGTTCTTATGAAAATCACCTGGCCACTGGGGACTGTGGCTAAGCCCATTTGCTGCACAGCTGGAACCCACAGGAGCCTGACTAGGTGTAGATGGCCACTACCGCTATTGGTGTTGGAGTGCCACAGAGCCTGCCTAACAAGGGACCTACCCTAGATAGTTTGCCCTGGCCTAGGGGAACCCACAGCCCACTTCCCCCACCCAGACACCTCGTAAAGCGCGCAGAGTCAGCTGAATGACACTGTACTCACCCCCTTGTGGCTATTGTGATGCCCTTAAGCGCCCATCCAACTCCGAGATATGCCACCACCAGGATCCTGTACATCAGGGGGGTCATGGTGCGATGGGTACCCCTTCCACGTTGGGAGACCATCCCCAGCTGGGCCTCAGCCATCTTCTTGCTCCAGCGGCGCAGGTCCTCCCATCTTTTGCGGCAGTGGGTGCTCTGTCTATGGTAGACTCCCAGGTCCGCTCTTCCTTGGCGATGGCACGCCAAATACCCTTCTTCTGGTGGGCACTGACCTAGAGGAAAGGTAAAGTAAGAATGGATTTTACTCCCCCGTCCGGTTATTCTTACTCATTGGCCACAACTTCTCAACCATGCCCTGAAACACATACACTGACCATCCTCAAATGCTGGCCACAGCCCCCCCACCCATGTATCTTACATCCACGCCACTCCATACATTCATGTCCCATCCATCATGCTCACAGTGTACTCGCCTGTTTGTCTGGAGGACCATAGAGTAGCGTGTACTGGGGGAGGACCCCAACCACCAGGTTGTCCAACTCCTCCACGGTGAAGGCAGGAGCCCTTTCCCTAGAAACTGTAGCCATTGTTGCTTCCAGACTCAGGACACAGCAGCACTTGCAGTCTAGGTCCTCTATTGCTGAAGGTCAGGTATCAAGTGAGTGAACAGCTAGAAAATGGCGGTTATGTCCGCGGCGTGGCATACCGTCACCGCTGGCGTACATCGTCATTGGCTCCTGGAACCCATAGGGCCCAATGATAACCAATGCTGAATTGCGCGGCAGTCTTTGTCCGCCTACCGCGATGCTGCACAACGCCAGCGCAGTTACCTCATTTCCCCTTGTCCCTCCTTACAGGTCAGGCAGCCGCCATTTCAGGGGGCCACATGGCAAGCCAACTAACTGCGTCACAGCACTTTTGGGCAGGAATACGGACAGACAGCGGCACACACCGATTACATCACAATAGTGCAAAACACCATTGTGCAAGCTATGTGGTATATGCTCCTCTGCTCACCCTTCTCCTCCATAGGGCACATCCGCTGGGGCAGATGATGAGATGGCGTCATCCTCCGGTATACAGACCCCTGGTGGACCTGTCGACAATGGAAGACAGACACATCATTATCACCTACAGACTTCATCTTGCCACAATCCATGAACTGTGTGCCCAGTTGGAGCCAGACCTGCTTTCATTTATCCGCCATCCCACAGGAATCCCCCCTCTAGTGCAGGTCCTGTCAGTGCTCCATTTCTTGGCCAGTGGTTCCTTTCAAACAACAGTGGCCATGGCACCAGGGATGTCACAGCCAATGTTCTCTAACGTGTTGTCCAGAGAGTTATCTGCCCTGCTGAAACACATGCGCAGCTACATTGTTTTCCCCCAGGTGGAGGATTTGCCCACAGTTAAAGGTGACTTCTATGCCCTGGGACATATCCCCAACATCATTGGTGCCATTGATGGTACACATGTGGCATTTGTCCCACCCCACAATGAACAGGTGTACAGAAACCGCAAAAGCTACCATTCCATGAATGTGCAGATGGTGTGTTTGGCAGACCAGTACATCCCCCGTGTGAATGCCAAGTATCCTGGCTCAGTGCATGATGCTTACATTTTGAGGAATAGCAGCATCCCTTCTGTGATGGGCCAACTCCAGAGGCACCGTGTGTGGCTAATAGGTGAGCCCAATGTCCCCACACAGTTTGATTAGGTGTCTTGGTATGGGAGAGTCCCTGAGGGTTAGTGTGTGTCTAACAGTTGTCCCTCGATATTTGCAGGTGACTCTGGTTACCCCAACCTGTCATGGCTACTGACCCCAGTGAGGAATCCCAGGACAAGGGCAGAGGAATGCTACAATTTGGCACATGGGCGAACTAGGAGGATTATAGAGCGGAAGTTCAGCCTCCTGAAGGCCAGGTTCCGGTGCCTCCATTTAACAGGTGGCTCCCTATACTACTCACCGAAGAAGGTGTGCCAGATCATTGTGGCATGCTGTATGTTTCACAACCTGGCTTTGCGACACCAGGTACCTTTTCTACAGGAGGATGGGCATGATGTTGGTCTTGTGGCAGCTGTGGAGCCTGTGGACAGTGCAGAAGAGGAGGCAGAAGAAGAAGATATAGACAACCGAAACAACATCATCATGCAACACTTCCAGTGAGACACAGGTAAGAGACTGGCACTACTCCTCTCATATCAGACTACTGTAGGACATTGCACGATTCTGCCTTTTAACCTCTGTGTATGGACCCTGACAGTTCACTTTTCCTTTCCTTTTCACATATCTGGGTACCACATTTTGCCTTCTGCTATGTTTACTGCTGCCCAACAACTGTCATACATTGGTATGTGCATATGAACATTGACATTGATATTTGTCAGAGAGGTTGTAATAACACACTTGTGAAAGTACAGACTGACTCCAGATTGTTTTGTGATTCAAGGGTGTTTATTTAAGTGCTATTCAGTGGAGGGGTATTGCAATGGGCTGGGGGTGATGGTGGAGGAATGTCCATGGTAAAGTCCAGTCTCTTTGTATCACGGGGGCATTGTCCAAGGGGGCATAGGAAGTGGAGCAATGTCAGTTCAAGGTGGTCAGGGTGACATAGTGGGACAGAAGGGTGACAATCAGGAGAGTCTTATTTCCTGGCGGGGGTCTTGGTAATGTTCTCTGTCTTGTTCCTGGATCGCAGGGACGGTTTGCGGGGTGGTTCTCCTTCTGCAGGGGGTGGGGTGCTGGTGGCCTGTTGGTCCTGTGGCAGGGCCTCCTGTCCACTAGCGCCAGCGGACGTGGAGGGCTGTTCATCATTCAGGCTAGTGTCAAGGGCCCGTTGGTGTGCCACTGTCTCCCTCATGGTGTTGGCCATGTCTGCCAGCACCCCTGCAATGGTGACCAGGGTGGTGTTAATAGACTTCAAGTCCTCCCTGATCCCCAGGTACTGTTCCTCCTGCAGCCGCTGGGTCTCCTGAAACGTGGTCAGTACCGTACCCATGGTCTCCTGAGAATGGTAGTATGCTCCCATAATGTTGGAGAGTGCCTCGTGGAGAGTGGGTTCCCTGGGTCTGTCCTCCCCCTGTCGCACAGCAGTCCTCCCAGTGTCCCTGTTGTCCTGTGCCTCTGTCCCCTGAACTGTGTGCCCACTGACCCCAGGTCAATGATTGTCTTGGGTTAGTGGGTTTGCCTGGGTCCCTGTAGTGGTGGACACACTGCTGATTGACATGTCCTGGGGACAGTGGCATGGGCCCACTGGGTGGGTGCTATGGTGGTGTTTCCTGAGTCCTGAGGGGGGAGGTTCGGTGGTGGTCTGTGACGGTGGCAGGGAAACCGACTGTCCAGAGGTTCCTGATGGGCCGGGCTGGTCATCTTGATCCAGGCGTGCAGTGCTGCTGTCGTCACTGTGGCCCTTTTCTGTGGGGGGACTGGATATGGCTGGCACCTCCTGACATTGGGTAGGGGTCCTGTTGGGGTGTAAATGCATAGTTATTGTATCTGTGTGTGCCATCTTGTACAATGGGTGAGTATCCCTCTACTCCTGTGCTTGCATTATTGCCTTGGCACTTGTGTGATTGGTGATTTTGTGGCCTGGGTGAGTCTCTATACTGGTCATGCTTTGGTGATGGGTGTCCATGCAGGTCTGTAATGGGTGTCCATGCATTGGTGTTACATGCAGGGCTTGGTTTTGGGATGTGTGGGCAGTGATAGTGGGGTATCTGTGAGGTGTTGGGGTGATGGGTGTGAGGGTAGGGGTAGGAGTGTGTGATGGCATGCAGGTAGGGTGGGGGGATATAATAGTAAATATTTGCCTTACCAGAGTCCAGCCCTCCTGCTACTCCTGCGAGGACCTCAGGATGCATGATCACCAAGACATGCTCCTCCCATGTTGTTAGTTGTGGGAGAGGAGGTGGGGGTCCACTGCCAGTCCTCTGTACGGCTACCTGGCGTCTGGATACCACGGAACACACCTTCCCCCATAGGTCGTTCCACCACTCCCTGATGTCATCCCGTGTTCTTGGATGCTGTCCCACTGCGTTGACCCTGTTGACAATTCTCCACCATAGCTCCATCTTCCTTGCAATGGATGTCTGCTGCACCTATGATCCGAATAGCTGTGGCTCTACCTGGATGATTTCCTCCACCATGACCTGAGATCCTCCTCAGAAAGCCTGGGGTGTCTTTGAGGTGCCATAATGTGGTGTGGGTGATGTGTGAGGTGATGTTTGTTGTGCTGTGTGAAGTGTTGTGTTGGTATGTGTTCTTTGAGGTGCGTGGATGTTGTATGAGTGATGGTGTTGTGTGCCTGTGGATGTTGATATTGTGTTTGCTATTCTCTCTCTCTCTCTCTCTGCTTCTTCCAAAATTTTCGTTGTAAGGGGTTGTGGTTAATGTGGGTGTGTGTTTTATAGTGGTGTGAGTGTGTGGTGTGGTGTGTGTATGTGTATCAGGTATGTGTATTTTGAATTGTCCAATGTGGTTGTGTTTTGTAAATGTGTGTGTATTTTGAGCGCAGTGGTGTGTACTGCCAATGGATTACTGCGGTTGTAAGACCGCCGCATTGAATTGTGGGTCGTGATAGTGTGGGCGTATTCCTGTTGGTGTGACGGTGTAGGTTTTGCTATCTCCAGTTTATCATTGACCTTTGGTGTGGCAGACTAGTGTGGGTGTCTGTATTGTGGCGGATTACGTGATGTGGGTCGCAACACCTGTAGCGGATTTCTGCCGCGGCCACGGCGGTAAGCAGGATTTACCGCCAGGGTTGTAATGAGGGCCTTTGTCACTTAATAGTGCGGTATGGATGGCACTGTGTTACTGTAAGGAAATGGGTCCCTGTTGCAGATACCCCCAACTTTTAGCCTGATACTGATGCTGACTTGACTGAGAAGTGTGCTGGGACCCTGCTAACCAAGCCCCAGCACCAGTGTTCTTTCACCTAAAATGTACCATTGTTTCCACAATTGGCACATCCCTGGCACACAGATAATTCCCTTGTAAAAGGTACCAGTGGTACCAAGGGCCCTGTGACCAGGGAAGGTCCCTAAGGGCTGCAGCATATGTTGTGCCACCCTAAGGGACCCCTCACCTAACACATGCACACTGCCATTGCAGATTGTGTGTGTTGGTGGGGAGAAGAAGGCAAAGTTGACATGGCATCCCCCTCAGGCTGCCATGCACACAACATGCTGCCTGTGGCATAGGTAAGTCACCCCTCTAGCAGGCCTTACAGCCCTAAGGCAGGGTGCTCTATACCACAGGTGAGGGCATAGCTGCATGAGCAATATGCCCCTACAGTGTCTAAGTCTATTCTTAGACATTGTAAGTACAGTTGTGGCCATATTAAGTATATGGTCTGGGAGTTTTGTCAAAAACGAACTCCACAGCTCCATAATGGCTACACTGAATACTGGGAAGTTTGGTATCAAACTTCTCAGAATAATAAACCCACACTGAGGGTTGGTTCTGAATCAGAACAGCCTTCTGGTCATGCCATTGCTTTTAGAGTTCTTGGCTGGCCTGAAGGTTTTTACAGGCCTTTTTCATGTACTCCGCCATTCTGGATCTTAGGTCAAGTACATAGTCCACTATATCTTGCTTAGGAGCTTTTAAAGGTTGTTCCCAACCCTCCTTCACAAGTGTTAGAGGACCTCTTACAGGTCAAGGAGTTCCAAATAGGAGTTCAAAGGGGCTGAAGCCCACTCCTGTCTGGGGTACCTCCCTGTAAGCAAAAAGGAGGCAAGGTAACAGGACATCCCATCTCCTCCTGAGTTTTTCAGGGAGTCCCATTATCGTTCCTTTGAGAGTTTTATTAAACCTCTCTACCAGTCCATTTGTTTGTGGATGATAAGGTGTGGTGAATTTGTATGTTACACCACATTCCTTCCACATAGCCTTCAAGTATGCAGACATAAAGTTGCTACCCCTGTCTGATACAACCTCTTTTGGAAAACCCACCCTGGAAAAGATTCCCAGGAGGGCTTTTGCCACTGCAGGTGCTATAGTGGTCCTTAGAGGAATTGCTTCAGGATATCTTTTGGCATGGTCCACTACCACCAAGATAAACCTATTGCCTGAAGCAGTAGGAGGGTCAAGGGGGCCAACTATGTCAACCCCTACCCTTTCAAAGGGAACCCCAACCACAGGTAGTGGAATAAGGGGAGCCTTTGGAGTGCCACCAGTCTTGCCACTGGCTTGGCATGTCACGCAAGATTTACAAAAATCTTTTGTGTCCTCTGACATCCTAGGCCAGTGAAACAGGGGGACAAGCCTTTCCCATGTCTTAATCTGGCCCAAATGCCCAGCCAAGGGAATGTCATGTGCCAGAGTTAGGAGGAACTCTCTGTACTGCAGGGGAATGACCAATCTCCTGGCTGCTCCAGGTTTTGGGTCCCTTGCCTCTGTGTACAAGAGGTTGTCCTCCCAGTAAACTCTATGTGAGTCACTGACATCCCCATTTTGATGCTTGACAGCTTGCTGTCTGAGACCCTCTAATGTGGGACAGGATTGTGGTGCCACACTCAGCTCTTCCCTGGCAGGCCCCCCTCCACCCAAAAGCTCAGCAGTGTCTGATGCCAGCTCCTCTGGTGAAGGTTCTGCACAGGGAGGAAATTCTTCTTCCTCAGAAGTTGAATCATCTGTAGAGGGAGGGATGGTGGGTAGGGATTTACCCTTGCTACCCCTAGCTTTAGGGAGCACTTGGTCCATTGTTCCAGGATCCGAGTCACCCTGTCCTTTTTGCTTTTTGGCCTGAGCCCTGGTTAAAGCAAAAATATGCCCAGCATTGCTGCATGAGCCTCCAACTCCACTTCTGCCCAAGCTGGTGTCCCTAAATCATTTCCTAGTAGACAGTCTACAGGTAAATCTGAAGCAACCACAACTTTCTTGGGATTCACAACAGCCATGGGGTGGCTAACAGTGTTGTTATGAGCGTCTGTCACTTGGTACTGGTGGCCAAGTAGGTGTTGTTCAGGGTGTACCAGTTTCTCTATCACCATGGTAACACTGGCACCTGTGTCCCTGTAGGCCTGAACGTCAACACCATTGATTAGGGGAAGTTGCTTGTACTTATCCATATTAAGGGGACAAGCAACTAAGGTGGCCAAATCAATGGCACCTTCAGAGACTAACACAGCCTCTGTGGTCTCCCTAACAAGACCAACCCCAACTAAATTACCAAAAGTGAGCCCAGCTACTCCCTTGGATTGGCTATTAGTAGGTTTGCTCCCACCACCACTGCTATTACTAGGGGCACTAGAGGTTGCAGTAGGGGTTGTGGTAGTGGGAGGTTTGGTGTTTTTCTTTGGACAACTGGCATCAGTTGTCCAATGGCCTTTTACTTGATTAGAAGAGGATTTGAACCCACCACCCCCACCAGAATGTTTTTGTGGGCCTGATGAAGACTCATTTTTAGATTTGTCCACACCCTTGTCAGAAGACTTACCATCCTTCTTCTTGCCATCCTTGTCACCCCCTGTATGAACTTTTCTCTGACCCATTTGTCTGCCTTCTTTCCCAATTCTTGGGGAGAGGTCAGATCTGAGTCCACTAGATATTGGTGTAACAAGTCAGACACAGAGTTATCCAGAATATGCTCTCTCAGAATAATATTATACAGGCTTTCATAGTCAGAAACTTTACTGCCATGTAACCACCCCTCCAAGGCCTTCACTGAACAGTCAACAAAGTCTATCCAGTCTTGTGAGGACTCTTTTCTGGTGTCTCTGAACTTAATCCTGTATTGTTCAGTGGTTAAGCCAAATTCATCCAAGAGTGCATCCTTCAAAACTGCTAAATTATTGGGATCACTTTCTCTAACAGTAAGGAGCCTACCCTACCCTTTCCATTGAAAGATAGCCATAGAATAGCAGCCCATTGCCTTTGAGGGACCCCCTGTACCATACAGGCCCTCTCAAGTGCAGCAGACCACTTGTTAATGTCATCCCCCTCCTTGTAAGGGGGAACTATCTTGTGCAGATTACTGGAATCATGCTCTCTCATAGGATTGCTATCAGGAATACTGCTGCTGCCACCATGGGGTCCAAACCCCAATCGCTGTCTCTCCTTCTCCAGGTCTAGGGATTCCCTGTCTAGAGCCAGCTGTTGCTGTTTAAGCTTCAGCCTGGTCCCTTCCACTCTCAACTTTTTGAGTTCCCTTTCTAACATGTTGTCTTCAGGGTGGGTGGGTTTGGAATGTTTAGACACTGAGGACAAATTGGAAATAACAGAGGGAGACCTGTCCCTAATAGTTTGCACTCTAACAACATGGCCTTCAGGAACAAAAGCATCCCCACTGTGATGGGAGCTCCTATTACTACCAACATTGCTAGGTGGTCTGCTAAGGGGCAGGTTTGGAAGAGAACCCTATACACCTCCCTCAAGGGGTTCCCCTGAGTCAGAGTGTGAGCTATCTACTAACTTCTCAGATGAAGTGCCACCTAGGGACTTATCATTCTCAATGAGCATGTTATACAGAAATTCTCTAGAAGGGTTCTTTCCTACCACTAAACCTCTATCAATGCAGAGACTCCTTAGGCTCTTGAAGTTTAAATTGTCATAAGTTGTATTGACTAATTTTAGAGCAGTACCTACATCAGACATGATAGAAGAAGGTTTAGAGGCAGTGAGAAGAGAGAAAACGTTTTTCAAACTTTTTGAAACTTTTAGAAAGTTTAGAAGTACTTTTCAGCACTTAGCAGAAAGTGTAAGAGAAGAAAAGCAAAACATTTTGGTTAGGTGTACATACACTGAACTTGTTTTGTATATTTTTCTCTTATGAAAAGTACAAAATGACAACGTGGTAAGTAGTTACAAGTACTTACCCCATCGCTGCTTCCAATGTAGGAGGCTGGCCTGGCTTGTAGTGGGTACCAGAGGTACTTACACCATGTGCCAGGTCCAGTTATCCCTTATTAGTGTAGAAGAGGTATTTCTAGCAGCTTAGGCTGATAGAAGGTAGCTATAGCAGAGCTGCTTAGGCTGAACTAGGAGACATGCAAAGCTCCTACTATACCGCTGGTGTCATATGCACAATATCATAAGAAAACACAATACACAGATATACTAAAAATAAAGGTACTTTATTTTTATGACAATATGCCAAAAGTATCTCAGTGAGTACCCTCAGTATGAGGATCAGTTATATAAACAAGATATATGTACAGAATACCAAAAATATGCAGTAATAGCAAAAGGAAGTAATGCAAGCAGTGTAAAGTTACCATAGATTGCAATGGGAGCACATAGGTATAGGGGCAACACAAACCATATACTCCAAAAGTGGAATGCGAACCACAAATGGACCCCAAACCTATGTGAGCTTGTAGAGGGTCGCTGGGACTGTAAGAAAACAGTGAGGGTTAGAAAAATAGCCCACCCAAGACCCTGTAAGGTAGGTGTTAAGTGCATCTACAACCCCCAGAGAGCACATAAGTCGTGATAGGGGGATTCTGCAAGGAAAACCAACACCAGCAATGCAACAATAGTGTATTTCCGGACCTTAGTACCTGTAAGACAAGGGGACCAAGTCCAAGAGTCGCGACAGTGTCGAGAGTGGGCAGGAGCCCAAGAAATGCCAGCTGAGGGTGCAAGGAAGCTGCCACCAGATCAAAGAAGCTTGGTATTTTGCAAGAACGAAGAGGACCAGGAACTTCCCCTTTGGAGGATGGATGTCCCACGTCGTGAAGAAGCTTGCAGAGGTGTTCCCACGCAGAAAGACCGCAAACAAGCCTTGCTAGATGCAAGGGTTGCGGTTAGGGTTTTTGGATACTGCTGTGGCCCAGGAGGGACCAGGATGTCGCCACTTGGATGAGGAGACAGAGGAGACACCCAGCAAGTCAGGGAGCCCTCACAGAAGCAGGCAGCACCCACAGAAGTACCTGAACAGGCACTTAGAAGAAAAGTGAACTGGAGTCCACCCAAAGTCACAAAAGGGAGTCCCACGACGCCAGAGGACAACTCAGAAGGTTGTGCACTGCAGGCTAGAGTGTCGGGGACCCAGGCTTGGCTGTGCACGAAGGAAATCGTGGAAGAAAGCACAGGAGCTGGAGCAGCTGCAAATCACGCGGTACCCAGCAATGCAGTCTAGCGTGGAGAGGCAAGGACTTACCTCCACCAAACTTGGACTGAAGAGTCACTGGACTGTGGGAGTCACTTGGACAGAGTTGCTGAGTTCCAGGGACCACGCTCGTCGTGCTGAGAGGGGACCCAGAGGACCAGTGAGGCAGTCTTTTGTTGCCTGTGGTTGCAGGGGGAAGATTCCGTCGACCCACGGGAGATTTCTTCCGAGCTCCTGGTGCAAGAAGGAGGCAGGCTACCCCCAGAGCATGCACCACCTGGAAACAGTCGAGAAAGCCGGCAGGATGAAGCGATACAAGGTTGCTAGTAGTCGTCTTGCTACTTTGTTGCGGTTTTGCAGCCGTCCTGAGCAGTCAGCGGTCGATCCTTTGGCAGAAGGTGAAGAGGGAGATGCAGAGGAACTCTGGTGAGCTCTTGCATTCGTTATCTGAAGAATTCCCCAAAGCAGAGACCCTAAATAGCCAGAAAAGGAGGTTTGGCTACCTAGGAAGGAGGAGAGGCTAGTAAGAAAGGTAAGAGCCTATCAGAAGGAGTCTCTGACGCCTGCTGGCACTGGCCACTCAGAGCAGTCCAGTGTGCCAGCAACACCTCTGTTTCCAAGATGGCAGGGGTCTGGGGCACACTGGAGGAGCTCTGGGCACCTCCCCTGGGAGGTGCAGGTCAGGGGAGTGGTCACTCCCCTTTCCTTTGTCCAGTTTCGCGCCAGAGCAGGGCTGGGGGATCCCTAAACCTGTGTAGACTGGCTTATGCAGAGATGGGCAGCATCTGTGCCCATCAAAGCATTTCCAGAGGCTGGGGGAGGGTACTTCCCTATTTCCAAAGGGAGAGGGTGTCACACCCTCTCTCAGAGGAAATCCTTTGTTCTGCCTTCCTGGGACAGGGCTGCCTGGACCCCAGGGGGCAGAAACCTGTCTGAGGGGTTGGCAGCAGCAGAAGCTGCAGCAGCTGCAGTGGAGACCCCGGAAAGGCAGTTTGGCAGTACCCGGGTTCTGTGCTAGACACCCGGGGGATCATGGAATTGTCTCCCCAATGCCAGAATGGCATTGGGGTGACAATTCCATGATCTTAGACATGTTACATGGCCATGTTCGGAGTTACCATTGTGACCTATGTATAGTGCACGCGTGAAATGGTGTCCCCGCACTCACAAAGTCCGGGGAATTTGCCCTGAACAATGTGGGGGCAACTTGGCTAGCGCCAGGGTGCCCACACACTAAGTAACTTTGCACCCAACCTTCACCAGGTGAAGGTTAGACATATAGGTGACTTATAAGTTCCTTAAGTGCAGTGGTAAATGGCTGTGAAATAACATGGACGTTATTTCACTCAGGCTGCACTGGCAGGCCTGTGTAAGAATAGTCAGATCTCCCTATGGGTGGCAAAAGAAATGCTGCAGCCCATGGGGATCTCCTGGAACCCCAATACCCTGGGTACCTCAGTACCATATACTAGGGAATTATAAGAGTGTTCCAGTATGCCAATGTAAATTGGTGAAATTGGTCACTAGCTTGTTAGTGACAATTTGGAAAGCAGAGAGAGCATAACCACTGAGGCTCTGGTTAGCAGAGCCTCAGTGAGAAAGTTACTCCTCACACAGGGAACACATACAGGGCACACTTATGAGCACTGGGGCCCTGCCTGGCAGGGTCCCAGTAACACATAGACTAAAACAACATATATACAGTGAAATATGGGGGTAACATGCCAGAAAAGATGGTACTTTCCTACACCAGTGTTGGATTTATTAAAAAAATGCACACAGAAGGCATCTTAGAGATGTCCCCTGTATTTTACCCAATCCTTCAGTGCAGGACTGACCGGTCTGTGCCAGCCTGCTGCTGAGAGAAGAGTTTCTGACTCCCTGGGGTGAGAGCCTTTGTGCCCTCTGAGGACAGAAACAAAAGCCTGCTCTGGGTGGAGGTGCTTAACACCTCCCCCGTGCAGGAACTATAAGACCTAGCTGTGAGCCTCAAAGGCTCAGGCTTCGTGTTACAATGCCCCAGGGCACTCCAGCTAGTGGAGATGCCTGCCCCCGGACACAGCCCCCACTTTTGGCAGCAAGTCCAGAGGAGATAATGAGAAAAACAAGGAGGAGTCGCCCACCAGTCAGGACAGGCCCTAAGGTGCCCTGAGCTGAGGTGACCCCTGCCTGTAGAAATCCTCCATCTTGGTTTTGGAGGATTCCCCCAATAGGATTAGGTATGTGCCCCTCTCTCCTCAGGGAGGAGGCACAAAGAGGGTGTAGCTGCCCTCCCAGACCTAAACACACCCCTAAATTCAGTATTTAGGGGCACCCCAGAACCTAGGAAAATAGATTCCTGCAACCTTAACAAGAAGAAGGACTGCTGACCTGAAGCCCTGCAGAGAAGACAGAGACGACAACTGCTTTGGCCCCAGCCCTACCGGCCTGTCTCCCAACTTCGAAGAAAACTGCAACAGCGACGCATCCAACAGGGACCAGTGACCTCTGAAGCCTCAGAGGACTGCCCTGCACCCAAGGACCAAGAAACTCCCGTGAATAGCGGCCCTGTTCAACAACCTGCAACTTTCTTACAACAAAGAAACAACTTTAAAGACTAGGGGCCAGATGTATCAAGCGATTTTGCATTTGCAAATGGTGCGAATTGCCAAATTCGTCCGTTTGAGAATCCAAAAATGCCTTTCAGAATGTATGAAAGGCATTTGCAGTGCAATTTTAAGGAATCGCTAAAATAGCGATTCCTTAAAATTGCGACCCCATTTAGAGAATCGCAAATCGCGATTCTCTACATAGGAAATTACAAATAAGGAATCCTTATTTGCGATTTCTTCAACACATGTATCAAGCATTTCCTAAATGCGAATTGGACATTTAGGAAATGCAATTACCACCAACAAAAGTTTGGTGGTAACCATGTGCAAATTTTAAAAATGCATTTTAAATGCATTTTTTAAATTGACATGTGGAGAAGTGTGGCTCAATGTTAGAGGGGCAGACCCTGAAGCAGAGATCTGGCTCAAGACCAGGGTTCAAGTCCCGCTTCGGCAGGTCTTGGGCTCAATTCCCCTTGACCAGATAATTCTCGCCTCGGTGCCTAATCTAATTCATGGGTCCCACTCTGCAACTCTGGGCAATAGCTTGCTTAATCTCCACCATGGCCCCAACAGCGCTTGGATGCCTGGCCTCACCCTGGGGGTGCTCAGGAGTGGGCGCCTCACAGGGAAAAAGCCAGGAGGGGTTCCATAGCGGTATGAGTACAGCGCCTTGAGACCCTAACGGGTGAGTAGAGCGCTATACAAGTGCTAATTTACATTTACATGTAGGGCTAGATGTAGCAAAGTGTTTGCGCCTCGCAAACAGCGAAAAACGCCGTTTGCGAGTCGCAAAAGCCTCTTTGCTATGCAGAAATGCATTTTGCGAGTCGGTTCCGACTCGCAAAATGCATTTCTGACTCGCAAATAAGAAGGGGTGTTCCTTTCCTATCTGCGACTCGCAATGCGATGCAATTTCATTTCGCGGTCGCAAATGGAATCGCAGTTACCATCCACTTGAAGTGGATGGTAACCCAGTCGCAAACGGGAAGGGGTCCCCATGGGACCCCTTCCCCTTTGTGAATGGACACAAAAATAATTTTTCAGAGCAGGAAGTGGTCCTATGGACCACTGCCTGCTCTGAAAAATACCGAAACAAAAGGTTTAGTTTTTTTTCTAAGTGCAGCTCGTTTTCCTTTAAGGAAAACGGGCTGCAGATAGAAAAAAAAAACTGCTTTATTAAAAAGCAGTCACGGACATGGTGGTCTGCTGACTCCAGCAGGCCACCATCCCCGTGAGTGCCCATACTCGCAAGTCTGAGACACCTTTCTGCATACCAAATTGCGAGTTGCAATTTGCGAGTCGCACGGACTTGCAAATTGCAAGTCGCAATTTGGCTTTTTCCTACATCTGGCCCGTAGTGCACACATGCCCCTAAGGCATGTGTGTGCTGCACATGTCCGTAAAAATATTTTTGGGGTGCAGCAGAGGGGGCCTTAAGCCCCCAGCACCATGGGATTTGCATTTCCTAAATTGCGAAATCCTAACTGGAATTCGCAATTTAGGAAATGCAAAAACATTCGCAACAGGCCCATAGGTGCAAATGGGGTCGGATTCTCTATTTGCGATTCGGTAATAGCATTTGCGAATTTTAAGAAATCGCTATTACCGAATCGCAAAATTCATACGTACCATTTTGCATTTCTTAAATAGCGATTTCTTAAAATTCGCTATTTAAGAAATGCAATTTCGTTTTTTGATACATCTGGCCCTTCTAGTTTCCCGCCGGAAGCATGAGACTATCCACTCTACACCCGACGCCCCCAGCTCGACCTGCGGAAAACCAACACTTCAGGGAGGACTCCCCAGCGACTGCGAGCCTGTGAGTAGCCAGAGACGACCCCCCTGAGCCCCCACAGAGACGCCTGCAGAGGAAATCCAGAGGCTCCCCCTGACCGCGACTGCCTGTAACAAGGGACCTGACGCCTGGAACCAACACTGCACCCGCAGCCCCCAGTACCTGAAGGAACCGAACTCCAGTGCAGGAGTGACCCCCAGGTGACCCTCTGCCTAGCCCAGGTGGTGGCTACCCCAAGGAGGCCCCCCTGTGCCCGCCTGCATCGTTGAAGTGACCCCCGGGTCTCTCCATTACTTTCTATCTAAGACCCGATGCCTGTTTGCACACTGCACCCGGCCGCCCCTGTCCCGCTGAGGGTGTACTTTCTGTGCCTGCTTGTGTCCCCCTGGTGCCCTACAAAACCCCCCTGGTCTGCCCCCCGAGGACACGGGTACTTACCTGCTGGCAGAGTGGAACCGGGACACCCCTGTTCTCCATTGAAGCCCATGTTTTTTGGGCTCCTCTTTGACCTCTGCACCTGACCGGCCCTGAGCTGCTGGTGTGGTAACTTTGGGATTGCCTTGAACCCCCAATGGTGGGCTACCTTGGCCCCAACTTTGAGACTTGTGAGTGTTTTACTGACCTTCAAACCTAGCCTTCACTTATCTCCCCCAGGAACTGTTGATTTTTGTACTGTGTCCACTTTGAAAATAGCTTATTGCCATTTTTACAAAGACTGTATATGATATTGCTTGTATTCAAAGTTCCTAAAGTATCTAAGTGAAGAACCTTACATTTAAAGTATTACTTGTTAATCTTGAACCTGTGGTTCTTAAAATAAACTAAGAAAATATATTTTTCAATATAAAAACCTCTTGGCCTGGAGTAAGCCTTTGAGTGTGTGTTCCTCATTTATTGCCTGTGTGTACAACAAATGCTTAACACTACCCTCTGATAAGCCTACTGCTCGACCACTCTACCACAAAATAGAGCATTAGAATTATCTATTTTTACCACTATCTTACCCCTAAGGGGAACCCTTGGACTCTGTGCACACTATTTCTTACTTTGAAATAGTATGTACAGAGCCAACTTGCTACATTGGTGGATCAGCGGTGGGGTCTAAGACTTTGCATTTGCTGGACTATTCAGCCAATACCTGATCACATGACTAAATTCAAAAAATTGTCATTAGAAACAGATTTTTGAAATTTGAGCTATTTTTCTACATTTTTAAACGTCCTGCTAGGGCCTTGTGTAAGTCCCTGTTGGCATTTCTTTTAGAGTTTAAAAATTTGTAAAAGTTTGAATTAAGTTCTAGAAATAGTTTTAAATTCTTAAAAAGTATCCCAACTTTTAAAGTGATAATGTCTAGCACAGATGAGATGGTGGTGGAACTCAACCTCACGCCTTACCTGCATCTAAGGATGTCAGAGTTAAGGACTCTCTGTAAGCTAAAAAAGATAACAACTGGGTCCAACCTTACCAAAGTACAGCTCCAGGAGCTATTGGCAGAGTTCAAAAGGAACCATCACTCTGAGGATAATCCTTCAAATGGAGAAATTAGTGAACAGGAGGATGAATTCCCCCCTCCTTTCCTAAATAGGGAGAACAGGGTTCCTCAAACCCTGACTCCTCAAATCCTAATCACAGAGACTGGTTCTTCCATCGGGGAGTCCAGTACCTCTGAAAGCATTGAGGGCAGCCTCAATGAAGAGGACCTCCTGTTAGCCAGGATGGCCAAAAGATTGGCTTTGGAGAAGCAGCTCCTAGCCATGGAAAGGGAAAGAAAAGAGATGGGTTTAGCTCCCATCAATGGTGGCAGCAACTTAAATAGGGTCAGAGAGAATACTGACATCCTAAAAATCCCCAAAGGGATGGTAACAAATATGAAGATGGTGATGACATCACCAAATCGTTCACAGCTTTTGAGAGGGCTTGTGCAACCAGAAAAGTAAACAGATCTCACTGGGGAGCTCTCCTTTGGGAAATGTTCACTGGAAAGTGTAGGGATAGACTCCTCACACTCTCTGGTAAAGGTACAGAATCCTATGACCTCATGAAGGCTACCCTGATTGAGGGGTTTGGATTCTCCACTGAGGAGTACAGGATTAGGTTCAGGGGGGCTCAAAAATCCTCAAGCCAGACCTGGGTTGATTTTGTGGACTACTCCGTGAAAACACTGGAATGTTGGGTAACTGGAAATTAAGTGCATGACTATGTTGGGCTTTATAATTTGTTTATGAAAGAACACATTTTAAGTAACTGCTTCAATGAAAAGTTGCATCAGTATCTGGTAGACCTAGGTCCAATTTCTCCCCAAGAATTGGGAAAGAAGGCAGACCACTGGGTCAAGATTAGGGTAACCAAAACTTCCACTGGGGGTGACCAAAAGAAAGGGGTTACAAAGCCTCCCCAGGAGAAAGTGGGTGACACTAGAATTAAAGAAAAAGAGTCATCTGTAGGCCCCCAAAAACCAGACCAGGTGTGTGAGCCCCAAGACACAACCCAAAACAAAGGTGGGTACCAGGGTAAGAACTGGGATGCTACTAAGGCATGATGCCAAAACTGTAGACAGACAGGGCACCACACCAAGGACACTTCTTGTCCCAAAAACAAACCCCTTTGCAAAATCCCAGGGGTGACCAGTGTAGCCATTGGGGATGACTCCTCAGATGAGGAGGTCTTCATAGCCTTCAGCTGGAAAAAGGGCACAACAGGTGAGTTGGAGATTCCAGAGGGAAGCAGACACTTCCACCACCTACTGATGAATGGAATCCCAGCCACTGCCCTGAGAGACACTTGTGCCAGTCACACTATTGTGCATGACAGACTGGTGTTCTCAAACCAGTACATCCCAGGTGAGACAGCCAGAGTAAGAGTTGGCCCAGACAGGGTCAATGATAGGCCTGTGGTTTTTGTGCCCATAGAAGTAGGTGGGACTTTTAGCTGGAGAAGGGTGGTAGTCAGTACAAACCTCCCCCTTGATTGTCTCCTTGGAAATGAGTACCCAGAGGTTAGTCAGAGCCCAAGAGAGGAACTGGTCCAGTGCCAATCCCCTCCCAAGGATTCTGGAGGTGCTGCCCCTGCAGTAACTGCAAGTAGGCCCTAGAAGAAAAAGAAAAGAAAACAGTGCAGGAAAGGTGGACAACCTTTAGCCAAGGTTCCAGCAAGCCAAGGAGATTCTGCTCCATTAGGGGAGAACTCTAAAAGTGGCACTGGTAAAGTCCAACCTGACCCACAAGAAGTCCTGGCTAGTCAGGCTACTGTTAGACCTAAGTGGGTGGCTCCTCAGTTAACAGAAGAAAGAGTGGAAGAAGGGTGTTTACTACAAGATGTAGTAACCCCCAACTCTAACACAGCAGACAGGCACCCTGAACCCAAAGAAGCCTGTAACTTAGCTCCTTCCCTTGTAGGTGAAGAGCTAAAGGTGTGGTTCTGGGCACTAACAGCTGTCAGTGGCTCTGCTGTGTGTTAGCCTTTATGGCTGCACTATCCTTGGCATGGTGGTCTGACCCCATGCCAAATAACACGTTAGGCCCCCTGACCCTGTTGGTCATGGTGGGGTTACTCCAGCTCTGGGTAACCTCTTTGGGTAAGCTAGGGGTGACCCTGGCTAAGATAAGATTAGCAGAGGTGGATACCTCTAACCCCAAAATAGAGAGAATGGGTGAAGACATTAAAACCACAGAGGAGGCAGTGGGTCAGTTCCCCAGAGGGAATGACCTGAACAGGAGGATGTAAGGCAGAGTAGGCCCTGCAACAAACCAGCCTATTTCCCCTACTCTTCCTCGCATGACAGACTAGGAAGACTCTCCCAGCTTTGGCTGAGTCTCCTGGCCTGTGGGCTGGGGGGGGCTTGTGTAAGGAAATGGCTCCCTGTTGCAGATACCCCCACTTTTTGCCTGATACCGATGTTGATTTGACTGAGAAGTGTGCTGGGACCCTGCTAACCAAGCCCCAGCACCAGTGTTCTTTCGCCTAAAATGTACCATTGTTTCCACAATTGGCACATCCCGGGCATACAGATAAGTCCCTTGTAAAAAGTACCAGTGATACAAAGGGCCCTGTGACCAGGGAAGGTCCCTAAGGGCTGCAGCATATGCTGTGCCACCCTAAGGGACCCCTCACTTAACACATGCACACCTCCAGTGCAGATTGTGTGCGTTGGTGGGGAGAAAAAGGCAAAGTTGACATGGCATCCCCTCAGGATGCCATGCACACGAAATGCTGCCTGTGGCATAGGTAAGTCACCCCTCTAGCAGGCCTTACAGCCCTAAGGCAGGGTGCTCTATACCACAGGTGAGGGCATAGCTGCATGAGCAATATGCCCCTACAGTGTCTAAGTCTATTCTTAGACATTGTAAATACAGTTGTGGCCATATTAAGTATATGGTCTGGGAGTTTTGTCAAAAACGAACTCCACAGCTCCATAATGGCTACACTGAATACTGGGAAGTTTGGTATCAAACTTCTCAGAATAATAAACCCATACTGATGCCAGTGTTGGATTTATTAAAAAAATGCACACAGAAGGCATCTTAGAGATGTCCCCTGTATTTTACCCAATCCTTCAGTGCAGGACTGACTGGTCTGTGCCAGCCTGCTGCTGAGAGAAGAGTTTCTGACCCCCTGGGGTGAGAGCCTTTGTGCTCTCTGAGGACAGAAACAAAAGCCTGCTCTGGGTGGAGGTGCTTAACACCTCCCCCCTGCAGGAACTGTAAGACCTAGCTGTGAGCCTCAAAGGCTCAGGCTTCGTGTTACAATGCACCAGGGCACTCCAGCTAGTGGAGATGCCCGCCCCCGGACACAGCCCCCACTTTTGTCGGCAAGTCCAGAGGAGATAATGAGAAAAACAAGGAGGAGTCGCCCACCAGTCAGGACAGCCCCTAAGGTGCCCTGAGCTGAGGTGACCCCTGCCTTTAGAAATCCTCCATCTTGGTTTTGGTGGATTCCCCCAATAGGATTAGGGATGTGCCCCTCTCCCCTCAGGGAGGAGGCACAAAGAGGGTTTAGCTGCCCTCCCAGACCTAAACACACCCCTAAATTCAGTATTTAGGGGCACCCCAGAACCTAGGAAACTAGATTCCTGCAACCTTAACAAGAAGAAG
Source organism: Pleurodeles waltl (assembly GCF_031143425.1). NCBI lineage: Eukaryota > Metazoa > Chordata > Amphibia > Caudata > Salamandridae > Pleurodeles > Pleurodeles waltl. The sequence continues at coordinate 691,738,877 of NC_090448.1, read as the reverse complement.
GACTGCTGACCTGAAGCCCTGCAGAGAAGACGGAGACGACAACTGCTTTGGCCCCAGCCCTACCGGCCTGTCTCCCAACTTCGAAGAAAACTGAAACGGCGACGCATCCAACAGGGACCAGCGTCCTCTGAAGACTCAGAGGACTGCCCTGCACCCAAGGACCAAGAAACTCCAGTGAACAGCGGCCCTGTTCAACAACCTGCAACTTTCTTGCAACAAAGAAACAACTTTAAAGACTTCACGTTTCCAGCCGGAAGCGTGAGAATTTTCACTCTGCACCCGACGCCCCCGGCTCGACCTGCAGAAAACCAACACTTCAGGGAGTACTCCCCGACGAATGCGGGCCCGTGAGTAGCCAGAGACAACCCCCCTGAGTCCCCACAGCAACACCTGCAGAGGAAATCCAGAGGCTCCCCCTGACCGCCTGTAACAAAGGACACGACACCTGGAACCAACACTGCACCCGCAGCCCCCAGAACCTGAAGGAACTGAACTCCAGTGCAGGAGCAACCCCCAGGTGACCCTCTGCCTATCCCAGGTGGTGGCTACCCCGAGGAGCCACCCCTTTGCCCGCCTGCATCTTTGAAGTGACCCCTGGGTCTCTCCATTACTTTCTATCTAAAACCCAGACACCTGTTTGCACACTGCACCCGGCCACCCCTGTGCCGCTGAGGGTGTACTTTCTGTGCCTGCTTGTGTCCCCGCCGGTGCCCTACAAAACGCCCCTGGTCTGCCCCCCGAGGACGTGGGTACTTACCTGCTGGCAGACTGGAACCGGGGTACCCCTGTTCTCCATTGAAGCATGTGTTTTGGGCACCTCTTTGACCTCTGCACCTGACCGGCCCTGAGCTGCTGGTGTGGTAACTTTGGGGTTGCCTTGAACCCCCAACGGTGGGCTACCTTGGCCCCAACTTTGAGACTTGTAAGTGTTTTACTTACCTTCAAACCTAACCTCCACTTACCTCCCCCAGGAACTGTTGATTTTTGCACTGTGTCCACTTTGAAAATAACTTATTGCCATTTGTACAAAGACTGTATATGATATTGCTTGTATTAAAAGTTCCTAAAGTATCTAAGTGCCTTACATTTAAACTATTACTTGTTAATCTTGAACCTGTGGTTCTTAAAATAAACTAAGAAAAGATATTTTTCAATATAAAAACCTATTGGCCTGAAGTAAGTCTTTGATTGTGTGTTCCTCATTTATTGCCTCTGTGTGTACAACAAATGCTTAACACTGTCCTCTGATAAGCCTACTGCTCGACCACACTACCACAAAATAGAACATTAGAATGATCTTTTTTGCCACTATCTTACCTCTAAGGGGAACCCCTGGACTCTATGCACCCTATTTCTTACTTTGAAATAGTATATATAGAGCCAACTTCCTACAGTTACTACTAGCCCTAAAAATCTTGTGAGTAAAACAGACATTTGAGATGAGCAGATTCAGAGTATCGGTGGTGTTGTAGGGTGCTCTATTGAAAAAAGCTGCTCTCTTCCTAAACTTGGAAACTACCCAGAGTTCGCAGCATAATTTTGTGCACAATTTACGCGACAAACTAAACATGAAAAAGTATTGTCTTGACTTATACAGGATGCTCAATTGTGTCAGGAAAAAGCTATATCTCTCAAAATAATAAGAGAAAACCTATGTCAGGGGTTGCTTTTATTTATTCCAGGTTGGTTTGAATTTTATTTTTTTCAATCCAAGCTGTAATACTGTGCCTGGAGTGGAGAAAACCCTTTTCTCTTTTTCAGCTTGGGTGGATGGCACTAGCTAATCCTATTTTTAAAGATTTTTCTGTAAAAAAGGCAAAAGATTTTGTCACGGTCTAGCTCGGCATGGATGGCACTGTGCTAATCCTATGCTTAAATCTTTCCAGTGAGCAGATGCAGAATGATAGTGTCGCTGGTGGAACTACCCAGAGTTTCTTTTGTCCTATTAGGCATAATTTATGTGGCGCTCTAAGCATGAAAGGGTATTGTCTTGGCTTTTACTGGGTTCTCCCTTGTGCCTGACAATGCTTACTTCTCGCTCTGAAGGGCTCTAATAAGACTGAAACACCTGTGTCAGTTGTTGCTTTTATTTATTCCAGGTTGGCTTGAATAGTATTGTACCAATCCAAAGCTGTATTACTGAGCCTGGAGTGGTAAAATGCTTTTGTCATGTTTCAGCTCAGCGTGCATAACACTAGCTATCTACAGCTTAGACAATTAGCTGTAAAAATAGTTAACAAATGTATGCTTGAATTAGAACTTGGTGGAGGGGAGTCCTCAGTGAGAAATGTGACGCATACCCTGTCCGCCGTATTATGATCCGATTATGTCCTATGGGTATTGTAATATGGCAGACAGGATACCCGCACATTTGTGATGGAGTATTCCATCTGCCAAGTTCTAAATCAGGCCCTTTTTCACTTAATAGCTCCTCGTGGATGGCACTGTCCTAATCCCATCCTGAAACTTTTTGCTAAAAAAGCAGATACTTGAGGTGAACATATTCAGGGTGTCTTTGGTGTTGTTGGGAGCTCTGTGAAAGAGAGCTCTCTCCACCAACATTTGAAAACTAGTTTGAGTTCCATGCATCCTTTTGTGCTTCATTTATTCATCACTTTAATCCTGAAAGGTTATTGCCTTGACTAATATAGGCTGCTCCCTTGTGCGTGGACAAAGCTATACCTTTTTGAAGAACTCTAGTGAGAGTTACACACACGTGCCAAAGGTTGCATTTGTTCATTCCAGATTGGATTGGATGGTATATTACCAATCCAAAGATGTAATACCATGTCTGGAGTGGTAAAAGGTTTTTTAATTTTTGAACTTGGCATGAATAGCACTAGCTAATTCTATGATTAAATACTTCGGTGTAAAAATGGCAAAAGGCTTTTTCACTTTCTAGTTTGGTATGCACTATGCTAATCCTATGCTGTAAAACTTTTCTACAAATGCAGACATTCAAGGTGAGCATAATCAGAGTGTCAGTGGTGTTGTTTGAGCTCCATAGAAAATAGCTGATCTCCTCCTAAACTTGGAAGTCCATGCATCCTTTTATGCATATGTTATGCTGCACCCTATGCTTGAAATGGAATTTCTCAATTTATACTTGGTGTTTACCTGTGTCTCTACACAGATATAACTCTAATTAGAGCACAAAACGTGTCAGGGGTTGTCTTTATTTATTCCAGGTTGGCTAAGAAGGTATTTTTCCAATCCAAAGCTGAAATACTGGGCCTGGAGAGATAAAAGACTTTTGCAATTTTTCAGCTTGGGGTGGATGGCACAAGCCAATCCTATTTTTAAAGACTTTGCGCCTGATTTAGATCTTGGTGAAATCAGTTCTGCTGTCAATTTACCATCAGATTTCCTGTCTGCTGCCTTGGCGGGCAGCCTGCCCTATTTAGATGTTGGCAGTCCCCTAGATGAAAGACCGCCAATGAACTTCGGTCACAACCAAGATTCTTCACCTGCGTCGATAGTGCCATAGGCAAGAGGGGCTGACGGTGCGAGACCAGCCCTTTCCACTGCTGGACCAATCAAAATGTGCCTTTCTGCCAAAGCAACTGTGGCGGCTAACCCACCACACCTGAGTTGGCAGATTGGGATGGATATGAGCATGAAACTTACCTTTTCTCATATCCTGCCACAATGAATCCAATCGTACAAGTCCTATCTTTGCTGCTGCTACTGGACCAAGACAAAAATCAACCCGTTGTCGCCGAAACCGAAAGTAAGTCACTGTTTTACCTGTCATCCTTCCACTTGCCTGTGTACGTTAGCACTAGAATCAGGCATGTTTATAGAATACTTGCAGCAATAGTATAATGATGTGCAAAGCACATGTCTGTAATGTGGTACTTACAAAACTTAAAATAAAACACCTTGAAATATCTTTAACAATCACCAATCAGGTGCCAACTGCCTGTATGGGCAATGGACACCTACACAAAAAGTAACAACTATCCCAAAATGGGAATCTGTCCATACAGGTGTGTGAATTCAGTTAACACAGGCTACCACATCATATTCATAGACAGTACACATCATTGTAAATACAGAAAGCCAATTTAATGTAGTATTTGCACTACAAAATGAAACAAGTGGGTTTACACAGAATGTACAACCAATATAACCTCTAATTGTCAAACATGCCAGCTGTATGGAGGTCACATGTGCCCTGGGTTTGTACAATTTCTGTTACATATTAGATGTCATTTAACTCTAAAGTGTCATATTCCAGGTGCAATGCATATGTGTATATCAACAATACATCATTTTGAAATAAACACACGTCTTCTCAAGTAACAAACATAGAAATAAATATATTTTTGTTGTGAGAGTCAAGTAACAAGATTAATGCTTGCACGGCAATTAACATGCCCATCACATATGTATAGCTCTAATGTATGCACAATATAAATATGTCAAACTATAACCCCTGCATGTCACTCAAAATGAAATAAATTTTAATATGAAAATTAGATAATTATCTCAGTGTTTTTTTTATTGTTAGGAGCAACAAACAATGTCCAAATTGTCCATGTGGGCTTCAGGTCCTGAACTTGTCTCCTAATTGCACTGCCAAGTACAACTTCCTCAGGAAGTGGCATCTATTGGGCACGGAGAAGGCACCTCAATGATCTTACTTGGGAGGGGTGGTTTGAGGTTTGAGAGGAGTGGTTTTGGGTATGGGAGGGTTGGTTTTAGGTTTGCTGATGTGTGGTTTTTGGGTGTGGAAGGAGTGGGTTAGTGTTTGGGAGGGATGGGTTTGGGTGTGGGAGGGATGAGTTGGGGTTTAGGAGGGGTGGTTTGGGTTGTGGAAGGGGTCAGGGCTAGGGCAAATAAAAGGTCTTCTTTAGGAAAATAGGTAGGATGTTTGGCAGGGAGTTGAGGTTTGGAGGTAGAGAGAGTGTGTTCTGCATTCCTTCTCTTATCTCATGACCGAGCTTACAGAACTGGAATGCACTTCTGAGTTTAAAGAAGACATTTAGGGGGTCATTCTGACCCTGGCGGTAAAATCTGCCAGGGCCAACGATCGCGGGAGCACCGCCAACAGGCTGGCGGTGCTCCCTTGGGCATTCTGACCGCGGCGGTACAGCCGCGGTCAGAAACGGAAAACCGGCGGTGTACCGCCGGTTCTCCGCTGCCCTGGGGAATCCTCCATGGCGGCGCAGCTTGCTGCGCCGCCATGGGGATTCCGACCCCCATACCGCCATCCTGTTCCTGGCGGTTTTGGCCGCCAGGCAGAGGATGGCGGTATGGGGTGTTGTGGGGCCCCTGGGGGCCCCTGCAGTGCCCATGCCAATGGCATGGGCACTGCAGGGGCCCCCGTAACAGGGCCCCACCAAGATTTTCAGTGTCTGCCATGCAGACACTGAAAATCGCGACGGGTGCTACTGCACCCGTCGCACCCCTTCCACTCCGCCAGCTCCATTCGGAGCCGGCATCCTCATGGAAGGGTGTTTCCCGCTGGGCTGGCGGGCGGCCTTCTGGCGGTCGCTCGCCAGCCCAGCGGGAAACCCAGAATAACCGCGGCGGTCTTTTGACCGCGCAGCGGTATTCTGCCGGCGGGACTTTGGCGGGCGGCCAAAGCATAAAATTCAAAATTGCATCACCGTAGGGCAAGGCTGTAGGGCCCATACTCAGCTTCATTTTTCTGGGGCTTCAAGTTGATGACTCCGTTCAACTGCGAGAAAGAGATTTTCTACCCAAACTGGAGACAGGCAACTGACTTCTGGTTCCTGTCTGAAGTCAAGATAGTTTCAATCTAACTCTGTTGTCCAGAGCCACCCCTTAAAAGCAAACTCAGTGTGAGATCCGAAGAAACCTGGAGAGTGGCCAACTCTCCAAGCCTCATTCGTTCTCAGACTGGATTGAGAAGTAAACACAAAATTTACGCGCTCTTATCAGCTATGGTCTGGTGTGAAAAACACAGCTTGGTCTATCTTGTGGAAAAACACAGCTTGGAAAAACACAGCTCATCTGCAATGTCTAACTCCACGTTAAAGCCAATAGGCAGCTAACCCAAATACCAAATGTAATGTCTAATGCCATGTCAAAGCCAATAGGCAGCTAAACCAGAAACAGAATGTAATGGCTAATGCCATGTCAAAGCCAATAGGCAGCTAAACTGAACACAACATGTAGGGGGTCATTCTGACCCTGGCGGCCGGTGACCGCCAGGGTCACTGACCACGGGAGCACCGCAAACAGGCTGGCGGTGCTCCCAAGGGCATTCTGACCGCGGTGGTTCAGCCGCGGTCAGAAAGGGTAAACCGGCGGTCTCCCGCCGGTTTACCGCTGCCCCATTGAATCCTCCATGGCGGCAGAGCGCGCTCCGCCGCCATGGGGATTCAGACACCCCCTACCGCCATCCTGTTCATGGCGGGAAACCCGCCATGAACAGGATGGCGGTAGGGGGTGCCGCGGGGCCCCTGGGGGCCCCACAAAGTATTTCAGTGTCTGCTTTGCAGACACTGAAATACGCGACGGGTGCAACTGCACCCGTCGCACCCCTGCAACTACGCCGGCTCAATTCTGAGCCGGCGTCCTCGTTGCAGGGGCATTTCCGCTGGGCCGGCGGGCGCTCTTTTGGAGAGCGCCCGCCGGCCCAGCGGAAATGTAAGAATGGCCGCCGCGGTCATTTGACCGCGTTGCGGTCATTTGTCGGCAGTACCTTGGCGGACGGCCTCCGCCGTCCGCCAAGGTCAGAATCAGGGCCGTAATGTGCTAATGGTGAACATTGAGCAACTAATATGCGCAGTGGTGAAACACAAAGTCATTGGTCAAACACAAATAATAGCATCACACTCCACCCTATGGCCAATGAATTTTTGTTTACATACCTCTTATTTAAAAAAAAAAAAAATCAACACAAAAAAACATTATAAGCAAATCAGATTTGAATGATAAAAGCAATCACTGTAAAGCAATGGAAGTGGATTAACATATTGATCTCATAACCTTTCACATCAGATACATCTACACAGAATAGTGTCTCTAAAACAGCAAGTGGATGTAGCATGAGTTCTACTCATGTAAAGGTACACGGTCCACCTGAAAGGTTTGCTGGAATGTAAGCGAAAGTCAGAGTTCCACACGAAAAAACACAGACAGTTAACTGTTACGGTTGCTTAGTTCCAGTGGGAGAATGTAATCAAACAAGTTGAACTTGAACTGAAGGTGCCAGTTGCGCAAAATGGATCCATGGGGTTTGTACTTTGCTCAATCAGGTTCAGGTTGGTGGTTCGGTCCCTCCCCCAACCCCAAATGCACACACCCGAAGGGAGACCACACAGCACACTCATGGTCAATGGTGAGACGTGGTAGGATCTGCAAAAGGAAAAAGTATGACTTTTCTTGCAAATAGCATTTGTCATCTGAAATATGCCCTTCTTCTTCCTTTCCCTGTTTTATAATCAGCAGGACGTTTTTGGGGCCCTTTGTTATAATTTCTGCAGGTTCTGGAGGGTCATTTGGGGCTTGAACCCACACCTTAGCACTGAGGTTTTTATCTGCTGCACCACAGCTTCCCTTGCCTTGCACCTTCAGAAGGGCTGGGGCAGACTCCTTCTTTACCAAACCTCCATTCACTGCACTTTTGACAAGTTGGGCCATTCTGTCTCCAATTTGTATGAATGAATCGGATTATTTTCTAGTTATCAGCATAATTTTGATTTCTCCTTGGTAATCTGCAGCAATCACTCCCCCTAAAACCTGATCAATTTGCCACATCTGTCCTGGGAACTTTCCTCTCCCCAACTGATCTTTGACTGTTTGTGGGACAGATTGCTGTTGTATGTGAATGTACATCTCTCTAATCTCTGCCCACCTGTAAGTGGCTTTTTCTCCGAGCTGTCCACATTTCTGGTGCACCCACTTAGCCATCCCCACTAAGTCAGAATTCTGGGTGGACACTTCTCTCTCTGAATTTTTCTCTTTAACATCTGCAAGAGAATTGAACCAGTTATGTACAAACCATGTGGAAAACCAAACGGCTAAACCATTGGCAGTGAACCAAGAATCAGTGTAAAAATGACACATCTCAAGCAG